>NC_132989.1:9792256-10417256 GCF_048564905.1 Vicugna pacos
ATTATATGTGTGTGTGTGTGTGTGTGTTTGTGTGTGTATGTAACTGAATCACTATGCTGTACACCAACTTAAATTTTAAATTCAATTTAAAAAAAGAGAATGCTAGTAGAGAAACCAGGGGTCTGTGACTCCTGCAGTCGCCCAGAGAGACGTGACGGTAGCCCAGATTAGGGTAGAGGTTGAGTGAGAAGATGGCCACTTGCTGTACTTGGAAACTATCTGGAAAGGAGAGCCAAAAGGATCGGATGCTTCCCGAGACACAGGGTGTGTGCGAGTCAAGGGCAGGACTCAAGGAGAATGCCAAGGTTCCGGCAGGAGCAGCTGGGTGAACGGTGGGACCACTTATCAGGATGGGGAGCGCAGGGAGAACAGTAGGCTCGCGGGACAGGAGGCAAATGGATCCACATGCAGAGAGGGTGTGAGAGGGCTCTGTTCAGCCACGCTGACGTTGAAATGCAGAGAAGAATCCACGGGGGTGGCGTCACAAAGGCACTTAGAAATGAATCTGGAATTCAGGGGGAAGACTGGCCTTAGAAATTAAATGTTTAAGTCTTCTGCATCTGAGTATTTTTTAAAGCCCCAGGAATGAAGCATGTCCAAATATTCCTGTTAGAGAAGCCCTGAGAAACTGGATTCCTTGGTCAAGGGTGTGTGTGTGATTATAGATACTATTACTAACGTTCTCCTCCAAAGTGCAATGTGCCTTATCTTTAAATTCAAAATACTTATCTCTGATGAATTAGAAGATATTTTATTACAATTATGAACATTCACTCCCACAGTCCCAGAGATTTAGATGTGTGAGGTGTCAGCTGAGGTAGTTTCAGACAAACATATTTGTGAGACACACAGATATGCTGCTACGAGACATCATCAGCTACATTAGCTCATATGTTCCTGACAACACTCTGGGAGATCAGTATTATTAAAACTGTTTCATAGATTAAGATACTGAGGTCCTAAGAAATGAAGGGAATTATTTAAGGGCTCCTAACTAGTAAGTTTAGGGTCTGGGCTCAGACTCAGGCCCAATTTTCTTTCCATTACACACAGAATGGGGCAAGGAGTTAGCTTTCCCCGAATAAGACGCAAGGTATCCCAAATGACCATTTAGGTGAAACCACAGATCCCTGATTCCATGGCAGTGGCAGGAGGCACTGATGGGAGAGACAGACAACACACATGAAAACTATCTTTGAAACTTACAAGAGAATGGGTGCTATGGGTAAAAAACAAACAAAGACAGGAAAAGGGGCAGCAACAGTGCTAAGGGGTGGAGAGCACGGAGGGTTCACATTTTAAAAGCATTCGAAAGGCTGACTTCATGGAGGAAGTAACATCTGAGCAGACTTGAAGGAACCTTGAGAGTCACAGAAGACTTGGATCTCAGAAAACTCAGACATCATTCTAAATGTGGTCTTGACATCGCAAGTTGAGAACCAGGAAAGAATGTAAACTGAACATCTTGAACAGGAAAAATAATTTCAAATACGGACAGCAAAGTTAATAGTGCCACTATAACATGCAAAGGACACCATGTGTAGCCATTGTGGCCTCATTTGTGACCAGCTTTCTAAATAGAAATGACAGATCCTTTTCAGCAAACCAGCTACCCTGTGTTGTAGAAACCCAGTGCTTCTTAAATCCCCACAAATAATTCTGACCAGAATCAGATGGTGACAACTGTAGTCGAGCCACCACAGCTCTTCTGTGACTTGGGGACCAAGCTGTGCAGTAACATAATAATGAACATGACTCAAACACTTAAGATCAGACAATGTGACCCAAAGGTTGAAGGGAACGTGGATAATACATAACTCAAGTCATTATTTAACAGATGTGAAAACCAGGTTCATGGAGGTGAAGTGACTTCATTAAGGTCAGAAGGTGACTTAGTCTTAAGACCGAAGTCCTCTAACCTGGAAACCAGTATGTTTCCCACAAATTCCAGACTTTGGTCTTCTCAACTTAAACTCCTGTTTGACATCACTTTCATCAACCACCATACATATGCCTTTTGAACAATACCCAAAGGCGAATCACAACAAAGCCATGTTTCCTAACACAAAGAATGTAAAACTCATGAGAAATATTTGCATAATGGTTACCATGAGCCAGACACTGTTCTAAACGCTATACTGAGCTTACTGAATCCTCACAGACATATAATTATGAAGCAGGCGCTGTAACCATCCCAATTTTACAGTTGAGGCAATTGAGAAACAGAGAGGTTAAGTAACCTAGCCAAGGTCACTCAGCTTGTTAAAGACACAGCAGGAATTTGAACCGAGTGTGCCTGGCTGAAAAATGTATTCTAATTCTTGTGTTAAATGCTTCCAGATGTGTGTGCATACTTGCTCAGAACAGTGTGATGACTAATTAAAAACGTTTTGGTAACTAGTTTAGCTAGAATTTCTCAACATGGATATTACTTTAAGGAAATTCTTCATATCCTTTTTGAGCAACTACTGTATTTCAGTCATGGTGGTGCATGTTACTCTAAGTGCAGGCATTTTTCCCCCCAGGCAATAAGCCATCCTGGACATGTCTCTGAAACCCATAAATTTTTACAGCATCATGAAAAACAGCTACAACAAATTAGGCACATCTTTCTGTAGTGATTCAACAGTTCCATAAAATTAGCATTGATCCAGTAGATTCTCCCTTGACAACTGGCTTTGGCAAAGAGCTTTAGCTATTACCTGTGTTCTCAAATGCCTGCTGTGAAATCTGTGGTTGGAAAGGACAATCTCTTCATCTCATTTTTAGTCATGTCATTTCTTTTTTTTTTTTTAAACCAAAGTGTCCAGAAACAAGCAGGATAAAAACAATAGCTACAAGTTATCATGCACTCTGCTAAGCACCTGGCACATCTTCACATATGTCTGTATGTGCACATGCACCCATGCATATATGCGTTCTGAGGTGTAACTTACTCCCAGTGAAAGACACTGATATTAACTGTGTAGCTCGAGTTACACAAAGCTGTACATCTGTGTAAAGCATATTCAATCAAGATAGGGAACACGGTACACCAGAAATTAACACAACAGTGTAAATCCATGACACTAGAATAAAAAAATATGAAAAAAAAAAAGGGAATGTTTCCATCACCCTAGAAAGTTCCCTCATGCCCCTTCCTACTCAATTCCCAGCCCCAGGGCAGTGACTGTTCTGGTTTCTATCACATTTAAAACTTTTAATCCCATGTACAATTCTACGAGGTGGTGATTCCAAGGAATGTGTAACTCTGAGACCTGTGCTCTTGGTCACCACACTGCTGCACTGCATTTCTTCATAGAAGATACTTACTTCGCCCGTCACAACAGTGCCCTGCGAGGGAACTAAGTTACAATGTCCTAACGTCTCTCTTAATGGTATATATGGACCACACTGAGAAGAATCAAAAACACGGTCACTCAAGTCAGTCACTTTCTATATTCTGCGGTTCAGATGAGAAACCCTACTGAGAACTTACTGATGTCAGATCAGGTAGGTGAGGTCAGTAAATGAAGTGGATACATGCCCTTTCCGAGGACCAGGCACTGGCCAGAACCCCCACCCCGACCCCAGCGAACAGCTACATGGTGAGAAATCAGGCCAGGGATGCCCTTCTTCAGCTTTTTCTAGATAACCTAGATAATCTGAATTTGTACCTATCATCTCACTATACATAAGTGCTTTGTAAGTAACTCAGTTTTTTAAAAAACACTTCACGAGTCAAAATGTGTCCACAGGTCAGCCCTTGGGGTTGCCAGTTTGTGACCTACTGTTTGCTTCCTCGGCCTCGGAAACACCTTCGTCAGCAACAGAAGGGAGGCCAAGAAGCTCTGAAGGTCACAGCCAGCCTAGGAGGTGATGTTTGTCATTACACGGTAACAATTCTGCTGTCCAGACTCTGGTCTGTCTGACACTCCTGCCCATTGAGGGAAGCAGATGACTTTGGTAAACATCCCAATCAAACAGGAGAGAAAAGAGAAACTGGCAACAGAGTAAAAACATAGAGGGAAAGAGCCAGGAAGAGGACAGAGCACGAGAGAGGAGAGAGGACGATGACACGTGAGAGCAGGAAAGAAAGGGCAGTGAGGCCCTGCTCCTCGCCACCTCTAGGCTTTAAGCATCTTCTTTTGCTGACGACGCTGGCGCAGGACCACACACTGTTCAGAGTTGGGACAACAGTGAAGGAGTTGCCTGGAGAAGGGAGCTCCCGGGATGCTTATGTACTTTTGAGTTCCATGAACAGTTTCAGTGCTTAAATGTTTTGATTCTGGGAAATAGCTGCAGGGTTTCTGGGAATTCCGAAATGTATTATCTGGAAGTCAGGGAGCTCACAAGGGAGTCCGGTCCCAGCACCCCGGTGAGGAAATGTGGTCCCAGCATGGAGGGAGTTTCCAATCCCCGACAATGGAGGTCCTATCAGAAAACTGTGCTTGCTTTACTAGGGACCACAGTGTTATCGGTTAAAAAGAAGAATAAAGCCACGGCTTCCATATCCACCTACACACCTGGGGTTCCACTAGGACAACCATCAGCAAAGATTTCGTACAACCTTATGGGATGTACACACTCAGTGAACTGCGGTGACACAGTCCTCCCCCACTGCAGACCTGTCCGGCGTGCACATCAGGCCACAGTTTCCTTTATATAAATAAAGGTGATTCCCATTTGGCAAAAGGAATTTGAAACAATAAGAAAGACAATTGCCTTTCTGTGCGGCAGCAAAGGTGAAAGAAAAAGGATCATGGAATCTGCAGAGAAATGAAGGCAACATAGAAAAAGGAACCTGGATCACTCAGGGTGAAACATTCTCTTCTCCGCTGACTGTCTCAATGCTTCATTTTTTTCCTTTTGATCCGCCCAGTTCATTCCTTGTCAGTTTGCCTCATGCTGTCTGAGTTAATATTAAGTATACACAGCAAGATACTTCAGTCCTTACGGTGTGCAAGGCTCCACGCTGAGTGTCTCCTAGCACAGTCTCACAGCACACTACGAGGCAGATGCCCCCACATCCAATGTAAAGATGGTAAAACTGTGGCTGATGCAGAGGATGTAACTTGTCCAAGGTCACACAGCCAGGGTCATGGTCCAGGTCTGTGTGCCTCGGCGCCTGGGCTCACTTCACTATATAATCATTTTCCTTCTGCCCCAAGACCCTTCCACCTCCCTCTCTGGTTTCTTCTTGTGCTGCTCCGCCCTGACAACATCCTCCTCCCCTTCAGGTAACAGACACATGGTGTCCTGTACATGGAACATCCACTTGTCAGATGACATAACTGAGTTCAGGGACCAATATTTTCGTCAGGAGGAGGTGACCTGGGATGTTTTCAGAGCAGCGTAAAGAAAAGAGTGTAGGAAAAGATGAGGGATAGATGAAATAACTCAAGACATTCATAAAGAAATAGGAGAGCTTTAGAATGACAGAAACCATAGAATGGGAGAAAGAGGCAACAGCTTATAGCCGTCTGATCCCATTTCACAGATGGGAAGACTGGCATTCAGCTCTTAGTGGACTCAGGTCCTATCCCATGATTTCTGACCACCTCTAACTTTACCCCCTTTCTTCACCTCACTTCTGCACCAAGTACCCCTACCACCTTCATATGTGACTAAAGAGAGTGCGACCATGGCCAAGGGTTACAAAGAGATGCAAATCTGGCCCAGGCTAAGGAGGCTTGAGATAAAAACACCCCAAGCTGCCTCACATTGCAGTGAGGTTCTCCACTGCCGTCACATCTGCTGACATCTGTCAGCGATGCTATAAATGGCATTCTTATGGTGGATGCTAATTTAGCCACAAGTGTTAAACAAACTCAGTTCTCTGGATCAGTGTCTGGCTGGCTTCCAGAGAAGCACTTGGGGAGCTTTTAAAAGTAGAAGGATTCCCCAACTCTAATCTCAGAAATTCTGATTCAGAATGCTTTGAGAAACCATGGAACCAGGTGATTTCTGAGGGACCTTCTAACTATAAGACTCTATTTTGTCCCTTTCTCTAGCATGGCTTCTGAAGTATCACTCAGCTGTCATTACTAAGCCAACACAGGTCACAAGTAGTCCACACCAGACTCAGAGTCAAGGAGAAAGAAACACTGCCATTGTCTCCAAATGCCTGCATTCTTCAGGTGGGTAATGTGTCTTTTATGGTCTCAGTGTTCACTCCTTGAAAACAGAAGAAATGGACTGTTAGAACTTATTCCACACACAGAGGGTGACACGTGACTGGTCTCCACCCATCGTGGTAAAGTAACTGCACGGGGCCAGTAGGCATATGACCCAGCGCTGGGTGTGTACTCAGACATGAGGGGAAGTCTGTGTGGGAGGGGATCCCTTCCTGATAAAAGGAGCAAAGGCTCACGAGGAGGAGTATTCTCCTCCTTCATGTCCACCCAACTCTGTCCTCGCTTGAACACAACACATGGAGATGAGCGTGGAAAGTTGAGCTCAAGAGCTAAGGACAGTGGAGCAGAAAGGGATCTTTTGTGTCTGGGGACACTGCTCAGCTGCGACATCAGTCCTGGACAGTCCAGGTGTGGTCCACATGTGTGTGCATGAAAGTAAGGCCTTACACAGTCACACTTCTATGAGCAGGGTTTTTGTTACTTGCAGCCAAATGCAATCTTCACTGATGCAGCACTGGAACTCTCTTTTCAAATGAAATATCCTGAAAAAATCCCAATATATGAAACAGATGAAAGTGGCTGGCGATGTAGAAAAGTGGACAAAGTGTTTCCAGGGCCATTCCTCCCTAGATCCCTGCAGGGGTTCTTCCATGGAACCAGAACTGGCCAAAATCAGTACGTCTTAAGGGAGAGTCTCCAAAACACCAGGGACCCTCAGATCTTCTCAGGGCCTCTCAGCGTTCTCTGCCAAGTTTTTTCTTGTATTTCTCCTTTTTTCCCTTCTGAAGTCCTTATTTTATTTACACAAATTTTGTCCTAGGATTCATATATCCAACTCATGACCAATGGCTACCACCCCACAGTGCTGGGGTCTGCATTTGTCTTCAGCGTCCAATCATGTTGGCAACAACTGATTTGATTCAAATTGTTAACAACAGAGGAAGGAGCAGAGTGTGATATAACATAAAATGGCACCTTCCTTGAAGAAGCAGATCAAAGACATCATGGCATGCAAATTAAGGGAGATTAGAAGAGAAAAAAGTCACGGAATAATCAGTGTGTGTTCAGGATATCAGAGTATGAGTGTCTAAGATCAAAATAATCTCCAGATAACTGTAGCCCCATGTTCATGGTGTAAGCCGTATTAAATTCCAGGAAAGCATCCTCTACATAAGAAACCAGTGTTGAAAATCTAAATATTATTAGTGCCATTCGCAGCAACATGAATGGACCTGGAGAATGTCATTCTAAATGAAGTAAGCCAGAAAGAGAAAGAAAAATACCATATCGTATCGCTCATATGTGGAATCAAAAAAAAAAAAAAGGTCAAACTTATTTACAAAACAGAAACAGACTCACAGACATAGAAAACAAACTTACGGTTATGGAGGTGGGGGGAAGAGTGTGGGAAGGGATAAACTGGGAGTTCGAGATTTGCATATACTAACTAATATATATGAAATAGATAAACAACAAGTGTATACTGTACAACACAGGGAACTATGTTCAATACCTTGTAGTAACTTACAGTGAAAAAGAATATGAAATGAATATATGTATGTTCCTATATAACTAAAGCACTGTGCTGTACACCAGAAACTGACACATTGTAAACTGACTATATGCCAATAAAAATATATCAAAAATTAAATACTTTTCTCTGTATTTAATTCATAAATTTGCTTTAGTGTGACAGCTGGTTAAGAACGATTAAAATTGAGAGGTAATAGCTAGGTGGGCATTTTTGGTTTGTACATATGTGAACGGTCGTATAATAAAAATTGTTAAATCAACAACATGGAGATGGATCTCTTCCCCCAACCTTGTTAAAAGGGGTTTAAGGGGTCTTTATGTTACTCAAACTCAAGAAATTCTGTATTACTGGATGGCCCTAATCCGTTCCAGATGGTCAAATGCAGGATTCCATGAACCTTCTTACCTTATGAAACTAATACTAAACACTTTCACCAACAATGTGGTACATGCCCTTGGAGATGTTTTTAAAATTAAAAAAAATAATAATAATCAAGTAAATAAATCCATTCATTAAAATAAAGCATACATGTCATTTCATATCCTTCTCAAAAGTGACTTAATGATGAGGTGTCCACGGGCAGGGCCCAGGCAAACTCTGCAGACTTCTAGCCCTCACCCATCTCCACCTGGTCCCTTCACTCAACACTCCCAGCAGGACTATCTCTGGACGGAACAACTATGGGTTAAAAATAAGGCCTTAGGAGCTTGCTCCCTCCTGGCTTAGGAAACCTGAAGCCATGGGCAATGCCCTTCTTACAAAATGTGTTTTCTGATTACTTCCAGAAGGCACAGCAGGGCAGTCTGACCATGGGCTTTTCTGTTAGGAAGAGAGTAAAACAATTCTCTCCACTGAGGCCATGGTTTCGCCTTCAACTGGAACAAATCAGTGCCTGCCGGGCTTCACTATTCGAGTATGTGTGTTTCACTCCTGTGCACAGGTCTCCCCCAGCTGCCCCGTGTGTGGTGTGGCCACCCCTCCCTCCTTGTAGCCTGTACCTCCGCCCTGGATTTCTTCTCCTCCACTTTCCCACCTCCTTTTCGTTTTTTGTTTTTTCTTTCTTTGCAAATGTCAAGGGAGCTTGATTTTCTCCTCTTACGTGTCTAAAAGAGGCAACTGTAGAGCTCCTTCCAAGTTCAGGCAATGCTGTTCGTACCCCTGCCACCTGAAGCTGCTGTTTCACGGCTGCTCTGCTCAAAGCCTGGCGAGCGCTAAATTTAGAGGAGTGTGACATTAGCACTCACAGAGTCTCCTTTTTCACTGTTGGTGTGCTGGGCTGCAGTTCACATTGGCTCCTAATCTGTCTTGGCATCTTGCTCACTCAGTAGGCAACACGAGCTCTGTCAAAGTGCCTCCTTTCTTGCCCCACGTCCAGCAGTTCCCAAACTCTCCCCATTCCAACCCAACCCAAAGAGGAGGTTCATGACGAGGATATTTGTGTGTATGTCTTAGGAGACGAATCCCTGCTGCCAGTCATTCCCCAATTCCTTCCTTTAAGTGCAAAACTATGGAGAAAGTGAAACTGCTGGCCGAGAGGGCTGAACTCCTACCAACAAAACACAATGCCTGCCCAGTTATCCTGGGTCTTACACCAACAAAGGTAGGATGAAGTCCAGCCCCTCGACCCTTTATTCACCCATTAATCAGCTACTTGTTGAGAGATCTTAAAACTGAAGTAAACACACACCTGTTTTTACAGAGGTCCACCCTATAGGTGGACCACTCTTCTGCTCTTCAAGAAGTAGCCAAGAGTCCATTCATCCATCTGTTTCCCCAGCCAGACTCTGGGCCAAGCCCCTCTGGAAAACACCACTGCTGTCACTGATTGCTCCTCCAGCAATCACAAAGCTGTCGTGAGATTTAGTCCAGCTGTTTCTGAGCTGAACCAGTTTCTTAAACGCAATTATATTATATTGTGCATTTGCTAAATGCTAAGCTTTGAATAAGGGGAAGCTTTCATGGCGGGGTGGGTAAAAATCTACGCTGCCTTATAACTGATAGATATGAAAAATAATTGTTTAAAATTTGATTTTTTAAAAAAGCACTCTTTTCAGGAAGGGGTAAAATGCAATCAATCGATGAAATAAAATTTCCACTATTAAGTCTCTATCTTTTAACAGTGATTTTAAGTAAATTACTGTTTTGTGTTACTCCTAAGTTGTCTATATTTCATACAATATAAGAGTATTTTTTGACAGATGAACTGCTGGTTACTTGTTCAACTCAGAAAAGTTGAAAATGATGATAGAAACAGAATGACAAATGTAGATCCAGCATATTTCTAGGCAAATATATCACTGGGCTCCTTAACGACAGTCAAAATCCCACATAATAATAAAAGGTACCAGGAACTTGTACGCACTTATCTGTTCCGACATTCTGAAAGTGTAATCCAAAATAGAAACTTCAAACTCCGATTCCCTCCTAAAATAAGAGCCAATTTCTGCTAAAAATGCCCGTCTCCAAACTCTCAGGAAGCAAAGAACACAGCTTCATCTACAATGATCTTCCCTGCCCACGACTGTCCTTTCATGTAGAAAAGTCACAGAAAGTTGGAGCAGGCTCAGAGCACAAGAGTTCACATACTTTTCTCTTTCACAAGCATATTGCCAGCCAAATCCTAACTTTCCAAAGTGACTCTGCCCTGCTGAAAATCAGATCTGGGAGGGGGCTGGGGACAGAAAGCTCACAAGCCCACACCAAATGTTTAAGTGACGGAGTTCTAACTTGTTCGCACACCCCCCCAACCCCATCCCCGAAACGCAGAGTACTTGCCAACAAACAGCAGGCTTAGAAAGCGAAGGGAAAGCGTGCACATGCAAGAATGAGCAGTCCCCTACCTCTCTGGTCTGCTGCACAAAGAGGCTGGCTGGTGAAAATCACCCACGGTCCGGGCGAGCGCGGAGAGGCTGGAAGGGGGCGGCCCTCGGCCAGCTGGGGGTGAGCAGGCCCAGCCCGTGCTCAGAAGCTGCCCCAGTCAGATTTTCCAGCTGGAGACTTGCAGCCAAGTCCCTGCCCATGCCTGAAGAATTTCCTGGACAGCATTCCCGTTCTTTTTCTGACTGCTTTGAAACCATACTCTGTGCTTCAATACGGCTTTGTCAGGCCAACTCCCAGCTACTGGGCTGCCTCCAGCTCTCAATGGGAAACACATGTGTCGAGCACAGACTCGCTACCCTGCATCCATGCCCGTGGCGTCTGCTGGGCTCACACTCACGACCACAAAGCCAACGGCTTCTAGAACCAGTTCTGCTTTCTCGGCCCTTTTCCACCCAGCTGGCCCCTGCTCCGTGGTGCTAGATCCTGGAGTTCAGTCCTCTCTTCCTTAAGCTCATCCCTGCCCCCATTTAACTGGCTCCATCTGCTCACAGTCCCCAGCTGACCCCTGTAACTCCCCTGGAGCTCTCGCCAGCCCTGATAAGGAGCCTATTACAGCTGAGAGATGGGCATTCTAATTGGATCTCCCCTACCTGCCTGATGCCTCTGTCTTTGCTCAAAATTTCAATTGCTAGAGGGGAAGCCATATTTTTAGCATTTCCAGACTGGTTCAGGACTTCAGAGTTGTCCCCCCATCCTGATATGTGCATCTCTTGCTGCTGCACCTAAAAATAATGCAGTTATTTCACAGGCACTTTTGTGGCTCTTTGCTCTATAACTGTGCTAGTGCAAAAAAAAAAAAAAGTAATGTTTTGCAGGCTGTTGTAATGTGTGTTGTGGTTATAGGAAACAGCAAGGAGAAAAGACTGCACCTTTAATCAAAATGGGTCCTAACTGTATATACCTGTGATTTTTTTCTGGCTGCCGCTTCACCAAGATATCCCATGTACTTTCTGCTGGATTTTGTGGTCTACCATGGGGATTTCCTCCTTCTATATAACAGAGAAGACATTTCTAAAGATATGAAGAAGATGCCCCTCTTCTCCCATACTGAAAATCCCATATCTGAAGACCTAAAGCTAAACTGTCAAGGTAACAGGATAGAAAAAAAAAAAAAAAGATGATTTTGAGAGAGCCTCATTTGTTTCCAGGGTCTTCTTGTCTTTTTTTTTTTTTTTTTTTTTGGTATTCCAAAACTCCTATCCCACTAGCAACTTATTTTAAAGAACTGGCTTGCCCGATTTTAAAAGTGCTGTGTATTCCGGAGGGGCTGCTGTAAATAATAGATTTGGTGGGATCTGGAGTTTTGCATCAAACTGCAGTGGGTACTTTCAGAAAGATTCAATTTTGCCTTGGGAAGCAGTGTGTATATCTGTGTGGGGAGGAAGGGGGCATGTGCGCCTCTAAGGTCAGGATGTAATTACAGAAACAAAGAACTCCACAGTAGGAGGGAACCCCAGAGACCATCCAATCCAAATGGTTTCAATCCTTCGTTTCACACAGGGAAATGGAGGTCCACATAGATAAGATGACTTGTCCAGAGTGCAAAGACTCATAATGTTAGAGCTGATGCTAGAAAGTAGGATTTGGGCTAATTTTCAAAGTGCTTTCTCTAGCCCAGCATCAACTGGGAAAGGCAGTATCATCTAACTGTCACACGAGTAGCCTTGCAATCAGAGGGCCTGGGTGTAATCCTAGCTGTTTCTTCTTGGCTGTGAATCCTGGTTAGTTTGCTTAACGTCTCTGGGCCTCAGTTTCCTCATCTGCAAAATGGGGATAACAAAAGACTCTAACTCACAGAATTGTTAGGATTTGGTGAGATAATCCATACAAAATGTTTGTTACACTGTCGGTAAATAAATTTTACTTTTTTTTTAATCAAGCAAAAATCAGACCCTTTCTCTTACCAAAAAGCAACATTGTACTTTCACATCTAGCCTGAGTTCCTGAACTATCTGATTGGCTACTGAAGTTTTTTGCCAACTAACTTTTACATAACAGGGACCTACCACCTTAAATATAGGCAAGTGTCTAATGCCTTATTGGAACACTGAACCAACCACATAGCTACTTTTCACTTATTCTCTACATATAGCACTGAAGTCTTTCTTCAAGATTAAATCACAGGAAAGGTAAACAGTGAGATCAAATCTGCAGTCAGTTTCATGAGGCTGAACAAAGTGCCATTTGCAGAGAACTGGACCTTCTCTCCAAACCTTAAGAGCTCAAGATTATCATTCTAAAAATAGAAGACCATTAACAATTGCCATTCCACGTTTGGCAACTGCAGTGTCCTAAATTGACAACAAAATAAAATCCTGTAAATTGAGGAAGAAACCATACCGAGGAAACAGCTGCAACAAATTCTCAAGAATCCGATTTCTAGCTGGGGTCCCAGAGCCTTTGTTTCAGAAGCAATCAAAGCAAGTGGTTAATGCACCACTCACTACTTACTAACCATGTCGGGATGCCATGCTTTTAGAAAAACAAAAGAGGAGGGGAAGTTCTTAATTTCAAGTAACTTACAAATGTTCTGGTAATCAACGAAAATAACAGTGAAAATAAAAAAGCTACATAAAACAACTGGAAAAACCAAGGTCTGATTTTATACAAAGGCAGAACAATGGTGATGTGATCCAAAGGACACTGCTCTGATGCTTCTCTAAAGACTTGCTGCATGGCTCATCTCAGCGTGGCTATGTGGGGTGGGATACCTTAGTTTGAGACTCAGCTTCATTACTACCAGCTGGAAAATCCTAAAAAGTTACTCTTCTAATGTTAAGAAAAATGACCAAAAACTTGAAAATAAGGCCAAAAGGTAGTCACTTTCTTTCAAAGTCATATATGCTAATTGTTTAACATGCCCTCCCAAGAATTATTTAAGGGGGAATGTGCTTTGTTCTGTTTACTGTTTACCACTGAATAAAGATCCCAAATTTAGTAAAGTTGCATGTTAACTTGGGAGACTTTTGTCTGTTAACGATACAAGTTGTTTCTCTTCCATAGAAAATATAACCTCAGATGTGATGGTTTATCGCCCTGTAGGATGTTAACCAGTTTTGTATCTAGTCGAGCTAACATTCCTTTATGAATGTACCTGCGAATAAAGAGGTCCTCAAGTGGTCTTGGAATCAGTCTTACCATCATACTGATTCCTTCATTATTAATGAGTCAAATAAAATCTTTGACATATTTTCATTTTATATTTGTAAGAGTCGTGCATTTAAAGATGATAACTTGACACTTCCGTTTTCTTCATCTGCATGAGTGTTGTAAGTTTTCGTGAGATAACGCATAATAAAGCACTTAGCAAAGTGTACGGCACACGGTAAGTGCTCAAGCTATGGAAGGACTGCTATTATTTAATGCTATACTATTTGGTTTTCAGTTTTGTAAAGGACCCTAGAGATCACTAGACTAGATCACTGGACTAGCCTCCTCCCTCCTACACCTTTCAGTCCTTGCCACTAGATTCTAAATCCCCTCTTGGATGGCCACTCCAGCTGGAGTTCTTTTACAGATCGATCTGTTCACTTTTCAGAGAGGTCTACTTTTAAAGTTCTAAAACTAACAACTGAAATAAATGTCCCTATAGCACATTCAGATTCTACAGCTGCTCATCATGAAGGTCAGTCAGCAATTCTGATCACACGGATCCCATGAATGAGAAAACCCCATTCAAAGCTAGAACGTAAGGTCCATGAGGACATGGGTTTTTGTCTGCTTCGTCTCCTGCCCTTTCCCCAAAGTCTCAGATGGGTAAGTACCTGGCTCGCATATTTAACCTTTGAACAAATAACAACTTTTGACTTACTTGAAAGCAGGGACCCTAAATCATCCTTATTTAGGAGGTATTTTGACTATAGTTTAAACTCATCTGGTACCACTGGATCATTTCTCCTCATTACGGTTTGGATTCCTTTTAACTCTGGTTTGCTTTCTTCCAGGAATGGTTCAGTTTGGCTACTTTCTTCTTAAAATTTGGTGCTGAGAGGTGAGCATGCTTTGTAGATGTGCTGGGTCTAATGTAGGGGCAGAGGAACAACTCCTTGTCTCATTTAGGATGAACACTTCCATGAATACAGTTCCCGATAATACTAGGTTTGGAGGCAGTAACCTTCAGGCACCAGAGAAGCCAGCTCCTAGTGCCTCTCTATTATACGTGCGTTTATTAGGCTACATCTCCTACGTAGTTTATTTACATCTGTGATTCTCAAGCTTAGCTCTATGTGAGAGTCATCTGAAGGGGGCTTTCAAAATAACCAGAGATAGAGGCCTGTCACGGAGACTTTGATTCTATTGAATTGGGACAGGAACCAGGTGACAGTACTTTGTGTTGAGCCCTCCCCCACCAAAATGAAAATGACTCTAATGTAAGCCAGACTCAAGAATCACTGTTACAGCGATAGCTTCACTTTAAACATAAACATAATTGTGTCATTCTGTGCACTAAAGTCCTTATCACTGCTTTAAAGGGGAAGACAGCCACCATCACTATGACTTAAAAGGCCTGGCTTGATCAGGTCCCTGGTCTCCCTCTTCAGTCTTATCTGCTGCCACTCCCCCTTCTTCCAGTGTTTCAAAGACATCATGTATCTTTACACTTGAGATTCAAAACAGCTGTCCTCTTTCTTTCTGGAAAGTATTTTTCCCGAATGTTACCTTCACTCCCCTGTTTTCTTCTATTTAACTTCTATTCAATCTTCATATTTATATTTTAATCACTGTCTCTAGGATTTGGTTACCTGAACCCCAGAACCAACCCTCTCCTATTATATATGCCTCCAAACTAGCACTTACCAGACATATGATTATATATTTACCTGTGTTCTTACTTGACTCATGTCAGTCTTTCCTGATAGACAATATTCTCCATAACGATCAAAACTAGGCTTCCTTGCTCACTACTGTTTCCTAGTTCTACCATGCCTAGCACATAGAACGTGCACAACAGATATTGTTAAGTGAAGGCAGTTTTTTTTTTAAATCCAAGCAAAAGAGCATGTATACAACTCCATTTTTTTAAATCTTGGTTTTTCAGACTTCATTTAATCTGCAACTTTTTATCTCTATGTTAATAGAAAAATGTTAGACCCTTAAAGGTCAGAGCCTTGGGAACGGGCTACCTTGTATATTTCAGGCTACAGGCAACATTCTTTTTACAAAAGTGCAGAATCAGCATGACTCAGCACAGGTGACTCAGCACAGGGGTTAGTGCCAGAGTAATAGATCCAATGTAGAGTCAGGGGTGTTCTTCTCTTGTACAGTAGGGTGTTTATGATTACTGGGCAGAGGATTTGCTGGGCCAGTCACTTGAGAGGGCAGGCTAAGCTGAGATGGAGTCATACAGAGGTACAAAGCCATCATGGCACAAGCCTGCGAAGAGGCACTCGTCAGGACCCTTTCAGTTATGGCAGCCAGAACCTACTGAAATTAACCTAATGAAAAAAAGAAATGAGAGTTCCTAAATATTACTTTAAACCCAAGTGGATCTTAATGTGGGAAGGAGTGTAGCAGGTAAAAAAATAATCAAAGCTCTCTTCTTCTCTAGGCTTCATTCTCTTTTGCTCTCTCCATTGAGTAGTAAGATGTCCACAGGTGGTCCCAAGCTCACTTTAGTAGGGAAAATAAAAGATCTTTTCCAGAAAGGATGCTAGGTAGCCCTGGACAAACCTCTACAACCAGGGGTATGAAGCTCTTAGTGGGGGCCATATTTGGCTCATATGACAACCCTAGCAACTAAAGGGAAGGAATCAGCTCCATCTCCATCACAGGAACAGAGTAGGCTAATTAAGGAATTGAGAAAAAGCAGTAGGCGAAGTCCCATGTAAACTACGGGTGACAGGGCACTCAAGACATATTCATCATCTTGCCAAGGGAAGGTTCTTTAAGAAATATTGAAAGGCAATATTTAATCAAAGGATAGAAAAAATATTTGCTATATACAAGCCAAAACCAGATGAATTAAAATTAAACTGATGGCAGATAATTAGAACAGTAACATTATGCCAGCCTTTCATTTAAGGGTTCATTTCCCAAATAATACCTGATGGGAAATGAAACTTACTGTGCTTTGGCTTTTTGAAACAGACAGAGCAAGTCCAATCCTACTTTTCAATGGCCAAGGGAAAAATTATCTAGTGGATTTTAAAGACACTTTGTGTGTGTGTGTGGAGGCAATCTGGACCAGGAAGTTTGGCTCAGTGACAAATCAATGACCCACAGTTTTCAGAATATCTCCATTGGCCAGACACAACGTCTAAGGTGAAGTCATTTTCTGTTTTGGAAATTCAAATATATGTGTAGTGCACAATGAGGGATTCTCAAGCTAAATCATTACTTTGAAGAGGAATTGACATATTTGATAATTTAATGTGACTAGTAATGAAACACACTGCAAATATATCATTTTCAAAATAAATTAAATAGTGTAAAGCAAATACTGGCATAGTTGTATAGATGGTTCCATGCATTCTTTCCTGTTCAACACAAAACAATGATCCATTCTTCTAAAATTTCATTCTGGTCCATAATTTCTCATTGTCTTACAGCTTCCTGGAAGTAAAACTCTTGAAATATACATTTTTATTTGGAAATAAAATTTACTGATCAATAAAAATGGGCCAGATTTCATGATAGGCACTCCATGCTAGGCAGAAATAAATAAAACCTGTACTTTGAAAAAAATGATACCATCACTCATCTTTATTTTTATAATAATATCAGTGCTCAATGATACCAAATATTACAGCTGGATTCAGGAATTCCTAGCTTAAATGTAAGCCCTCTGAATGAGGAGTGCTGCCCTAAACGAAAGGCCAAGCCTCAAAATTCAACATCACAACCCAGCAAATATATATCAAAAAAATCAAAAGCTGCCAAGGACAGGAAAATACATATTATACATTTCAAATCATTTACTCCTTAGGAGTTTATTTATATATGTGATGGAGAGACATCATTGGGCAAATCCACAACTACCATGATGTTTGGCATATAATATGTGCTTAATGAATGCTTAGTAGTTTACTAATAATTAACATTACTAGTAATAAGTAGTATTAACTACTATATATAAAATAGATAAAGAACAAGTTTCTATTGTGTAGTACTATCAATATCTTGTAGTAACCTATAATGAAAAATAATATGAAAAAGCATATCCAGATGACTGAAACATTATGCTTCAGAAATTATACTTATACAAACCAGAAATTGATGCAACATTGTAAACTGACTATAAAAAACATTTTAAACTGACTTCAATTAAAAAAAAAATTTTTAAATACACCCATTACTATGTATAAAATAAGTAAACAAAAGGATCTACTGTATAGCGTAGAGAACTATATTCAATATCCTGTAATAACCTATAATGGAAAGAATATATATATATATGTATATGTATAACTGAATCACTTTGCTGTACACCTGAAACTAATACCACAATGTAAATCAACTATGCTTTAATAAAAAACCAATATACTCTTTAAAAAATTTTTTAAAATATTCCATTATTGTCAGATAAAGAGAAGCTGAGGAAGTTTATCACCACTAGACCTGCCTTATAAGAAATAATAAATGGAATTCTTCAAGTAGAAATGAAAGAATGCTAAGAAACAACATATGAAATAAAAGTATAAAAATCACTGGTAAAAATAAATGTATATATATCCTAATACTGTAATGATGGTACATAAATCCCTTTTAACTCTGGCTTCAAAATTAAAAGACAAAAGTTTCAAAAATAACTATAACTACAATAATTAGTTAATGGATAAACAATGTTTTAAAATGTTAAGTGTGATATCGAAAACATAACATGCAGAAGGGAAAAGTAAAAGTGTAGAGTGATTCTATATGCAAGTATAAAGTTAAGTAGTTACTAGTTTAAAACAGACTGTTATAACTCTAAGATGTTTTAGGTACACTTCATGGTAACCCTAAGATGAAGAACCTTAAGGACACAAATAGCTGAAAGTGAAGGGATGGTAAAAGATATTCCATGCAAATGGTAAACAAAAGACAGCTGAAACAGCTTTAGTCATAGCAGACAAAATAGACTTTCACTCAAAATCTATCACAGGAGAAAATAAAAGGTCACTGTATAATGATAAAAAGGTCTATTCATCAACAGGATATAACAATTGCAAATATATATGCATTCAACATTGGAGCATCTAAATACATAAAGCTAGTATTAACAGAACGGTATGGAGAAATATACAGCAATACAGTAGTAGGGGACTTCAATACCCCACTTTCAACAATGGATAAATCATCCAGACTGAAAAAAAAAATCAATTAAGGGAATGGCAGTTTGAAATAACAGTACAGACCAAATGGCCCTAACAGACATATACAGAACATTCCATACAACAGCAGCAGGATGCACATTCTTTTGATATGTACACAAAACAATCCCCAGGATAGGTAATATGCTGGGCCACAAAATAAGTCTCAACAAATTTAAGACTGAAATAATATCAAGTATTTTTTTCTGACCACAACAGTATGAAACTAAAAATCAGTAATAGGAGAAAACCTGAAAGATGCACAAATATGTGAAAATTAAGCAACACACTCTTTAACAACCAACAGGTCAAAGAACAAAACAAAAGGGGAGCCAAAAAGCATCTTGAGACAAACAACAATGAAACACAACACACTAAAACTCATGGAATGCAGCAAAGCAATTCTAAGAGGGCAGTTTATAGTGATGAATGTCAACATTAGGGGAACAAACCAAGTGAACAACTGAATTTTATACTTAAGTTACTCAAAAAAGGACAAAGTTAGCAGAAGAAAGGAAATAATAAAGATTAGAAAAGAAATAAAGAAAAGAGACCAGAAAATCAATCGAAAAGAACAACAAAACTAAGGGCTGTTTTTTTTTTTTTGAAAAGATAAACAAAACTGGCAAAACTTTAGCTAGACTAACAAAGAAGAAAAAAGCAGGGAGGACACAAATAAATAAAATCATAAAGCTAAGAGAAGGCATTACAATTGATGCCACAGAAATAAAAAGGATCAGAAAAGACTACTATGAACAATTATGCACCAACAAATTGGACAACCTGGAAGAGATAAATAATTCCTAGAAACATACAATCTACCAAGACTGAATCTTGAAGACAGAGAAAATGTGAACAAAGTATTTACTAGTAAGGACATTGAAGCAGTAATCAAACGCTTCCAAAAAAGAAAAGCTCAGGACCAGATGGTCCTTCACGAGTGAATTCTACCAAACAATCAGAGAAGAATTGATGCCAGTCCTTCCAAAACTCTTCCAAACAATTGAAGAGGAGGAAACAATTCCAAACTCATTTTACAAGGCTAGCATTATCCTCATAGCAAAGGCAAATAAGGACACTACAAGGAAAGAACATTACAGGCCACTATCCTTGGTAAACACAAATGCAAAAATCCTCAACAAAATACCAGCAAACTGAACTAAGACCGCATTAATATACATACCTATAGAGCATCTATGCTTCAGTCATATGTATGTATATGTACAACTGACATTGTGCTGTACACCAGAAATTGACACAACATTGTAAATGGACTATATTTCAATTAAAAAAAGAAAAGAAAGAAATTTAACCTTAAAAAAAAATCAGAATTCAAAAAAAAAAAGAGCACATTAAAAGGATGATATAAAAAGATCAAGTAGGATTCATCCCTGGGATGCAAGAATGGTTTGACATATGCAAATCAATGAAAGTTATGCATCACATTAACAGAAAGAAGGGTAAAAATCATACAATCACCTCAATAGATACAGGAAAAGCATTTGATGAAAATTCAACATGCATTCATGATCAAAACTCTCCACAATCCAGGAATGTAAGGACTGTACCTCCATATAATAAATACCATACATGACAAGTCCACAGCTAACATCACACTCAATAGTGAAAAGCTGAAAGATCAAGAACAAGTCAGGATGCCCACTCCAATTCAACATATCACTGAAAGTCCTACCCAGATCAGTCAGGCAAGAAAAATAAATAAAAGGCATCCAAATTGGAAAGGAAGAAGTTAAACAGTCTCTGTATGCAGACAATTTGATTTTACATAGAGAAAACCCTAAAGATTTCATCAAAAAATACTAGAACTAATAAATTCTGTTAAGTTGCAGTATACAAAATCAATACACAAACATAAATTGCATTTATATACACTAACAAACTGTCAGAAAAGGATTTTTAAAAATACTTAAAAATAAATTTAACTAAGGAGGTGTAAAAGATCTGTACTCTGAAAAATATAAAAGTGATAAAAGAAACTGAAGAAGACACAAATAAATGGAAAAATCCCATGTCCATGGATATGAAGAATATTGTTAAAATGCCCATTCTAACTAAAGCGATCAACAGATTCAATGCAGTCCCTATCAGAATTCCAAAGCCATTTTCACAGAAAGTGAAAAAAATAATCCTAAAATTCACAGAGAACCACAAAAGGCCCCAAATAACCAGAGGGATCTTGAGCAAGAACAGCAAAGCTGGAGGCACTACATGTCCACATTTCAGTTATATTGCAGAGCTGCAGTAATCAAAACAGTGTGGTGCTGGGATTAAAAACAGATGCACAGACCAGCAGAACAGAATAGAAAGTCCAGAAATAAGCCCACACAGATGCAGTCAATTAATCTTTGACAAGGGTGCCAAGAATATACGATGAGCAAAGGACAGTCTCTTTAAAAATGGTGCTGGGAAAATTGGATATCCACATGCACAAAAATAACGCTAGAGCCTTCTAATTGACTATACACAAAAAATTAATTCAGAATGGATTAAAAGACTTAAATTTAAGACCTGAAACTATAAAACTTCCAGAAGAAAATATAGAAAAAAATCTTCCTTGACATTAGTCTTTGATTTCACAGATCTGACATCAAAAGCACAGGTAACAAAAGCAAAAACAAACAAGTGGGACTACATCAAACTAAAAAGCTTCTGCACAAGAAAAGAAACTATCAACAAAAATGAAGAGCAAAGCTATGAAATGGGGGGAAATGTCTGCAAGCCATACAACTAATACAAAGTTACTACCCAGAAAACATAAGGAACTCGTATGACTTAGCAAAAAACAACCAACCAACCAAAACCAAAACAACCTAAGTTACACTATAAAAATGGGTATAGAACCTGAACAGGTATTTTTCTAAAGAACAGAAGAATATATACAAATGGTCAACAGGTACTTGAACAGATGTTCAACATCACTAACCACCAAGGAAATGAAAATCAAAACCACAATGAGTTATCACTTCACACCCGTCAGGATGGCTATTATAAAAAAAAAGGCAAGGGATAACAAGCATTGGAAAGGGTATGTAGAAAAGGGTGCCCTTTTACACTGTTAGTGGGAACATAAAATGGTACAAGAAATCAGTATGGAGATTCTTTAAAAGTTTAGAAATAGAATTAGCACACGATCCAGCTCTCCCATTTCTGGGTATATATAGCAAAAGGAAATTAAATCAGGATCTCAAAGAGATATCTGCACTCCCGTGTTCACCACAGCATTATTCACAATAGCCCAGATATGGAAATTACCTAAGTGTCTGCAGACAGGGAAGTGGATAAAGGAAATGTGATATGTGTGCAAGTATATACATACACATGAAATATTATTCAGCCATATAAAGAAGAACATTCTGCCATTTGTGACAATATAGATGAACCTGGATTATGCTAAGAGAAATAAGCCAGACACAGAAAGACAAATACTCTATTATCTCTCTTATATGTGGAATCTACCAAAGTCAAACCCTCAGAAACACAGAGCAGAAGGTGGCTACTGTGACTTGTGGACTGGGAAAAATGGGGAGATGTTGGCCAGAGAGTACAAACTTTCAGTTATAAGATGAATGAGTTCTGAGGATCTAACAGACAGCACAGTGTCTATAGTTAATAATATTGTACTGTACACTTGAAATTTGCTAAGAAAAGAGATCTTAAGTGTTCTCACTACACACACACACAAAAGGGAACTATGTGAGGTGATGGATGTGTTAATTAGCCTGATTATAGTAATCATCTCACTATGTATATAAACAAAATCATGTTGCATACCTTAAATATATATATATCATTTTAAATTGTCTACTGTACTTCAATAAATCTGGAAAAATAAAGCACAAACCACATCAACAGGATAAAAAAAACATTCTAGTATCGTTTTCATAGATTGCAGACAAGAGAATTTCACATAATTCTTAAAGCACACACGTGGTGAGCTATAGCATATTCTGATCTAGAATGAAACAGTAGTCCATCAAGGTAAACTTTTCATGACTCACATGAAAAGTGAGACCTGCAGTGACATGGCCAGAGTGCCACAGAGACGTAGTGTAGGAGTTGGGCAAAAGGTTCTCATTTTCTGGTATCTTGTTGCCTCCTGGGGCCAGTGACTGTGATTGCACTCTTGTCACCTCTTCAATCACTTGGGTGCTTTCTGCTGGGAATCACTTCCCGAAATACAATTATTGTTCCAAGATGCACTGTCTAGTTATCTACTTCTCTTCTTACCTCCTCTTAAGCAGTCAGGAAGTCCTTTTGTTTTTTTAAGTATTTCTATAAATTATGTTAATAAAAGCTAAATAGAAATAGATATGGCTATTTAAAAAATTAAAGCATAGGTCCGAAGATAAAATGTGACCATTCTAAGTTAAATGCAGGCAAAAACTGTCTGATAAACCCTTTACCCTGCCCTTAACAGAGCAAGTACTCATTAAAGAGCTGCTGGAATGGGTGGGAGTAAAACACTTCTCTAACTTCAGAGGATTGCAGGGTTCAACAGCGAGGCGATGTTCCCTCATGCTTCCATCTTGATCAACTTCAACATTCTTGTCATATTCTGAGCCCATCTCTTGTAATTAGCAGAAACTGTTAGAAGAAACAGGCTGAGCCCAATCCAGCCGGACTGCATTATTATCCTATCTTAGGGCACAGCACAGAGTGCTGATGTACTAGGTATATAGAAATAGACTTTATGTACAATGTACCTAGTGGCTGTAGTGACATGCTTTGCTGCTCACTCTCAAAATCAAGAAGCAGGAAGAAGCATAAACACTAAATGGTTGAGAACAGAAACGCAAAAGTCAGCATAAAAGGAAAGACTGGTTACCTGACCAGCATTTTCAACACAAACTATGCTATGTTGGCACATCTAATGGAAAGAACGAAGCATCCACAGGTCACCTATGGATGCAAAGAAGGGGAGCCACGAAAGGGAAAAAGCAGGCAGAGTTCACTCAAGCATGGAAAGGAGTCTCTCAGCCTTGGACTCCCCGCTTGTTTAATGAGTGGCCGTTCTATGCCAGGCATTAGAGATACAGTAGATATAACAGACGAGGTTCTCTACTCTCCAGGCATTTATGGTCTTTGTTGGGAAGACTTTGAGTATCTTGGTACCACTGACAAGACTGTCTCTGCTGGGCTGACTTTGCCTGATGCCACCGAGAAATTTGTTTCATCAAACTCTTTGTTTTGATTTCGAGTACGTTAATTATCTTTCTCATTAAGTTCCCTCTTATCTCCCTAGAGGGAAGATAAGATGTTGTTCCCTCCAACCATGCAACACTTATCTGACACTGTAAATTTAAAAACTGCTATTTCTACCTTAGACATCAATCTCATGAGGTTAGTTAGTGTGTTGGCCCCTGAGAGGGAAAAAAAACCCTCTCTTACTTAGCCAGTAGGATCACTTTCTTAGACGGACGTCATGAATGGCATTCTGTGAGGACTCTATGGGAAGAGACCTGCCCATGAATGAATAAACACTACAACTTCTATACATTTCCAGACCCAGGGTGTAGAATAATAAATCGGCATGGGTTTATAGCTAAAGGAATGGGTCAATCCTTTAACCACTCCATTTAACACATTTATAAGAGATCATGTGAGCTAAGCCACTTCATCTAATCCTCTCTAAGATATTATCACACATCAATATTTTATTTTAAAGAAACTCTTAAAGATTCTATTATTAGATGAGCTGCAGCAGCACTGAAGCTCAGCGTAAAAGGTGAAAGTCAAACTGGAGTTTCTAGTAACATGATTAGCATCGATGAAATATTCTCCACTTTGGGGGAACCTAAGTCAAAACATAAAACATTTCCACATTGAATAAATGTATTGGGGGTTCTGGAGACGTTTTGGGAAATCACTGCGTTTCAAGACTTTGTGTGAATAATTTACTTGATTTTGAAACTGTAGCCTTTTAGTTTTAATGCATGAACTTGAAAGTGTTCTTTATATCCAAATATGGAAAATTGAATGAGGGGAAAATTTTGTACTTGCCACCTTGTTTGATATTTGCAGGGGTTCGAATTTCTTTGCTCTGAGATGGAACTTGACAGACCTGGATTATTATCCTGGTGCTGTCACCTCTTAGCCAGGAAAATAGTAAAATACTTAAACCCTCTTATCCTGAATTCCTCATATGTAAAGTGGGAATTACAGAAGCCACATCACGAAGACTATAGAAGGGTTTAACAAAATAATCTCAATAAAAGTAGTTTTAACATACATAGCGATAGCTAACATTCCTTGAGTGCTTACTGAGCTCTCATATAATACGTGCTCAACTATTAGGAGATACTGCTAAATTCAGCAGTAGGATTATTATTTTTTTGAGTCGCCCCATTAGTTTGTATTTAAATACATTCAGAACAGAGGTACGCTGTGGTAGCAAGAGTCGACTATCAAAGTGAACCAGTCTACTGTTATTTTTGCTAATTTCCCAGCGACTTAATTACTACAACTTCATTTCATCATGATTTAGTGGATACATTTATAGGCCTCAGCTCATTTTTATAGCTCTCTATAGCAGAACTATGCTATTCCAGTTTATATTACATAAGAAGTTAATATTTAATACTTGTTTTTCAATCTATCCTCCCTTAATACCAGTTGGACGCAGGACTCCCTTATCACTCATCCCTCTCTGTCTCTCTGCCTCCACTTAGCCCTCTAACAATGCATTCTTTAATTCTTGAACAGTATTGGCCCTCAGTGTTCAGATAAACCATTTAAAGCTTCCGTTTCTCTTAGGATGCCCTGTGAACTTCCTAACGTGGGTCACAAGGCACCGGATGACCTCAACCTTGTATGTTCTGCATGACATCCAGGAAACAGTCTGCAGGTGCCTTCTTGCAGGAAGCCTTCTCTTTCTTCTCCTCCCTCTATACCTAGCTCTATCTTAAGTCCTCTGTTGTGTGCTCCACAAAGTTCTCTGAATTGCTCCTGTCCCACTGCTCTTCTCTACCGTGACTGTTTAGTCATCTGAAGGTTCATCTAGGTTGTCAGCCCTTGAGGACATGTATCTGTCCATTTGTCAGTTATTAGGAGACAACACACACCACACACCACCTGGGGCAGAGCAGACACTACAGTAATCGCTGGATGACGGGAGGTAAGAAAGGCAGCACCGAAAACTGTGCCCAGAAAGGCAGCAGTGGTAGAGACAGTGCTGGTGAATTGGAGAGCTTAGTACAAAGCAATATTTATAAGGCAGTCAACAAGTTTGATTCATAAAGTTTAATCTTCAAATGTTACTCTGTGCTCATAAATATCTCAAGTGCTTACTGACCAATGAAACGTCCACCCAAACTTTATTCTCTGGCTTAATCTTTATAGACTATTTCAAAAGACAGAAGCAAGCTGCTACAATAATTAGTACGCTGAATTCTACACCCTCCAAGTTCAAGCAAAATAAACTCCTCACCAATAAGCAAGCTTCCTCTAGATTTAGCGTTGTGTTTGCATTTAATTTATATTTTTGACTAAACTGGCTCTTCCCCTAAAAACTCTTTGTTGTACCTAATTATGGGAAACTTAAGACATCTCATCACTAATTTAATGATTATAAAGCTGCACTTTCTGGAGAGTTTCACAAAATGTTAACCAAGATTTCCAGGATGTACAAAAAAACAACGTTAAAAGAGATGTGTAAATACTTAAAAGAAAGAAATCAGGATGCCATGGCCTGTGCTGGATTTCTTATGCACATTTGCACAGAGGCCAAACTGAACAGCACTTACAGATTCAAGAATGAGTTGCACCAGCAGAGAAAGGATACATTTTAAGTTGGAGTCGACATTTAGGAATGGAAAACCTGTTTTCAGGATTTATTAAATGGAGATAGTGACTACCTTAACAGCCTATGTTCCCAGAACCCCAAAATGTTATTAACCAACTCTACAAGCCACTTAAATAACAACATTGCTCAGCCCGTAAGATTCAGGTAGTTCCGCTACTTCCAATCTGATTGCTCACAGCCTTTCTGAGGGAATCTGATTTACTTTGGGAAACTTGACCTTATAGGTTATTATGTTTTGTAACTGGAACTGGAGGAGATGCAGAGGCTCTTTTTATTAAAATAATATTTACATATAAGCCTAGCAGCCAACATTTATTGAGTCCACTGTGTGCCCGGTGCTTTCATTACAGTATCTTTCTTCGTCTCATAGAAACTCTGTGTGGTTAGTGTAATCTCAGGGATTGGAACACTTTTTTTTTCCCCCTGTAAAGGGCCAGATAGTGAAGATGTTAGGCTTTGTATGCTGCAGTCTGTTGCAATTTCTCAGCTCTGCGGTGATGGCATGAGAGCAGTTGTAGACAATGGATAAATGAATGGGTGTGCCTCCTTCCAACAAAACTTTTCATGAACACTGAGATTTGAATTTTATATTTTTTGTATGTCATAAAATACTATTTTCTTTTTTGTTTGCTTTCAATTATTTAAAAACATTAAAAAATTCTTAGCTCATAAAATTTATAAAAAATAGATGGCAGACCAGATTTGGCCCACAGGCCATACTTTGCCAATCTCTGCAATAACTATTTCCAGGCAGGGAACTGAAGCTCAGAGAGACATAGTGCCTAGTAAGTACAAATCCAATTCTGAATCTAAGGCAGTTTCTCTTTTGGTTTCCTGTGTTTCTGTGTCATGGTTTATATTCAACACAAAGGCTAAAATCTTCCTGTAGCCAAGATCTTAAAATGACTGACAAATAAGTGGATTATGCCTGAGTTGATAGGTTTCTTCTTCAAGTAATACTAAATTCAACCACACACTATCACCTTCTGTGGAGTTTTTTAACTCTCATTCAGAAGGGAAGTGTTTCTGGCAAATCAAAGCTAATACATTATGCTTATAATTACTCACTGGTCCTTATTTTATTTATATTACATATTTTATTTATATATGCCAGAATTGGTAAACACTGTTTTTTTTTTTCATGGTTAAAAACTCTGAAAACTGTTGCAACCAACTTCTGAAGAAAAGGTGAAAAATAAACAACAAGAAAAGGTGTGGGAAATCAAGTATAAATTAAGTTTCATGTTAACATTCTCTTTTAGAAATGAGTGTTTTAAAACTGAAAAGTCTTTGCAGCTTCCCAGGTAAAAGCTCTGGCTTTTTCCAATCAGAAACTTCAAGCACCATGAATCAAAAACTAACCGTTATGTGTAAAATTGGTGTGAGATCAGTCAACACATTTTCAAGGAGGAGAAGTGGAGGGAAGACGGAGGAGGGAAAGGAGGGGAGGGAAAGGCTGTCTCAGCCACGAGGGGCAACCGTAGATCCACGTGGACGTGGGACACACTGCTTAGAAAAGACAAGAGGGGAGAGAATGTCAGAAAATGAAAACAAATCTGCTTGGCACAGAGGAGACATCAAGAGCTTTGTAAATAAAAGCAGCTTGAAACAAGTGAAACAATAAAAGAGGAGTCCCCCAGCCAGTGTCTACAGGGAAAAGGAGCTTACAAAACCCTCTTACGGGGCTACTTAAGTCAATATAGAGAAATAAGGAAATGGTAATAATTCCAATTAATTTTTTTAAGAGCTAACTCTTCACCAGTTACTGTATTAAGTGTTTTCCAAATATAATTTAATCCTTAGGACACCCCTATAATTTAGGGGCTGGAATTGTCCATTTTATAAAGGAGAAGACTGAGGTTCAGAGAAGGTAAGTGACTACCCCAAATCACATCGTGGATAAGCAATTAAGGATGAGATGAACTCAGGCCTGCCAGATGATGAGGTCTGTGTCCTTAATTGCTATGCTAAACCACTTCTCATTCCTATTAATGAATATGAAATTGAAGTAGAGTGGTGCCATGGTTTAATATTTTATACGAGTAGCGGACTAATGTAATTTTCATAGCACTTTGTAATTTATAAAATGCATTCACGCACACAACGTTCCACTCCACTTTCACAATATCCCGATGTGGTAGTTTAGGATTATCTTCCTCAAAGTATGTATCACGGAGGAAATTTATGTTCAAAGAAGTGAACTGTTTAAGGTCACAGGGCTGGAAATGTCAGCGTGGCGGGAGGGACACAGCTGCCTCTAGCTCTTTCTCTGGGAACTCTGGTCCCGCCGCTTACTCAAGGAATGTTTTTGGACAAACAAACCCTCTTTAACTCCAGTATCCACAAGTGAAAAATGGGGATAGGATTTTAGCTTTTCAGAGTCTTTCTCAGCATGCAACTAATTAACCTGCGTAAGTGCCTTTGATACAGGTAGGCATGCCACCAAAGCAAATTCCCTTGGCCTGCCTGGGATACTGGGTATCTCAGAAAAATCCCTGAGGATATATGCATAGCACACCATCATTTTTTTTTGTACACTTTAATATACAGAGCATTTATTTGTCGATTATACCTTAATAAAGCTGAAGGGGGAAAAAAAACCCAACTGGGAACAGCCCTGAAGCAGAGTTGTAAGCTCTGGGGTCTTATCTCAACCAGGCCCTAAGCCAGCTGTGACAGGGGACTGGAACTTCACATGCATTTGTCCCCATACGTTGATAAACCAGCTGGGGTGAGGGAGGGCACCCTAAGTGATGGCAACAAGGAGTTGCGATCAGAGGTGTTTAATCTTTTGTTACCAAAGAGTAACAGCTGGCTCCAGGGTACTACTGAATAAAACCATAAGATTTGATAAGTTTTTTAAAAAATCTTGTAAAAGGAGAAAACTTTTTTCTTTTCTTTTTTTTTTTTTTGCTTGATGTTGAAAAACTTGAAGTGAGTTAAATAACGTAAGACTAGGAGAGCACGGTTTCCCAAAGAGCTCTCACTGCAAAAAGAATGAAGTGATTGAAAAGGGATTCTGAGAATCGTGTGGGAAGCTAGCTAATTGCACAGTGTTAAAAAAGATCCTTCATGCTGGATTTTTTGGAGCTTTAAATCCAATAAACCTCCAAGAGGGGTCTAACACATACAGCATTTCCTTAGCCTATATGACCACCAAGTCTTTGTTTTTTAGTTGAAGTGTAGTCGATTTATAATGTTAGTTTCAGATGCACAGCAAAGCGATTCAGTTATACATATATATACATACATATATATATATATTTCGGTTTCTTTTCCCTTAAGGCTCATTACAAGAAATTGAATATAGTTCCCTGTGCTATACAATAGGTTCCTGTTGTTTATCTGTTTTATATATAGTAGTGTGTACCTGTTAATCTCAAACTCCTAATCTATCCCTCCCCTCACTTTCCCCTCGGGTAACCAGTTTATTTTCTATGTCTGTGAGTCTATTTCTGGTTTGCAAACAAAATTTGTATTTTTTTTTTAGATTTCACATTCAAGAGGTATCATATGATATTTGTCTGTCTCTATCTGACTTCTCTTAATATGATAATCTCTTAGGTTCATTTGTGTTGCTGCAAATGGCATTATTTCATTTTTTATGACTGAGTAGTATTTCGTTGTATACATATACCACATCTTCTTTATCCAGTCATATGTTGATGGACATTTGGGTTGTTTCCATGTCTTGGCTATTGTAAATAGTGCTGCTGTGAACACTGGGGTGCATGTGTCTTTTCGAATTACAGTTTTCTCTGGATAAATGCTCAGGAGACCACTGATTCTTTTTTAATGGAGCATTTTATAGGACTAATGTTATACAGGTCACATTTTGGAAAATTTCACGGCAGAAGAAATGCAGAGTGCTAACAAGAACTCTAACTCCTTGTTTTAATCAGTGTAATCTAATCAAGCCATTACATAACACCAATAATGTGCCCAATCCTGTACTAGAAATCCGTGGAGACAGAAAAAAAAAAAAAAGAATTGTCTGCAGGGCTTTTTCTACAGGACAGAAAAATAGACACATACAAAGGAACAATCATGTAACATCCAAGGGGCCAGTTTCCAGATCCAACCAAGTTAATTAAGGAGTGACAAAATCAAAAGTGAAGCATGAAACACATTTCCTGGAACAAAAATGCTGGAAATCTGAAAAATGTTGGGGGAAATAAAGTGGGCTAAAGACATGTTTATTTGAGGACCCAGATGTAACTTTCACTCATCTGTGGGAAAGAACTACGGGCGCCTCTTTTGATCTTCAGCGCCATGAAATCACAAAGACCGAGATGGCCAGTCCAGGTTTTCTACCATGTTGGAGACACAGAGAGTCTCAGGACTAAAAAGCCTCCCTTGCTCTCCTGTGGACAAACACTGAACGAAACACTCCTCTTCGGGGTGTATCACATAATGCACAGTGTAAAAAATAAACACTCAGAACAGGCAACAAAAACCAGAGAGTTTGCCAAATAAAGTACATTTCAGGCAGGCAAAAAACTGTTTCTTTCATTCCAGGATCCAGGAGGGAGGAGAAAGCATCCCTAACAGTACAAATGTAATCACGTAAAAACTCTTAGTTCCACTATGTTAGATGCTTTATATGCTAAGTGATGGCCTTGGGACTCTTGGTTGCCTTAGGTCTTTGACAACTATTCATAAAACACAAAGGGAAAGAGAATTCAGTGGCAGAAAAGCTCCCAGGAGTTTTTCTACCCAAGTAACTGCTTCCAAACTGTTTTCTGTCCCAACAACTTTCCTTGGCATATGTCTGTATTTAAAAGATGTTCTGAGGCACACGACTGAGTGTCCAGATCTACCTTGTATAACTTTTATACTTTCCGTGTCTCTTAGTCTTCATGTAACGTTTCAATAATTTATTCTAACTCATCCTCATATGCTGCAAATCGCCATCACCACCGCCATCATAGATGATGCAAATGCAGTTCAGAGTTAGGCATGTATCATCTCTAACCCTGAGAACAATACCAACAGAGAGGATGTGTGTGCCTGCATGCAGGTGCACAAAGACGCACACACACATCTCCTTTGTTGGGATATGTGTGCATGTTTGTGTATAAAACTAAGGTTTCAGAAAGGTAAGTAACATGTCCAAGACCACCTGGCTGGTAAGAAAGAGCCAGGATCCCAAATCACACCTGGGTCCCTGAGACCCCACCACCTACAATGCTTCTGTTTTTCACTACATCTCTCCCATATAGATTTTTATTTTATTTTTATTTTTTTACCGAGGTACAGTTGGTTTACAATGCTGTGTTAATTTCCCGTACACATAGGACCCAGGAATCCTGCTTCTGGGCACATATCCAGAAGGAACCCTACTTCAAAATGACACCTGCACCCCAATGCTCATAGTAGCACTATTTACAATAGCCAAGACATGGAAACAGCCTAAACATGCATCAACAGAAGACTGGATAAAGAAGAGTTGGTATATTTATACGATGGAATACTATTCAGCCATAAAAACTGACAACATAATGCCATTTGTCACAACATGGATGTTCCTGGAGAATGTCATTCTAAGTGAAGTAAGCCAGAAAGAGAAAGAAAAATACCATATGAGATCACTCATATGAGGAATCAAAAAAAAAAAAAAAACAACAAAACAGAAATACAAAACAGAAACAGACTCACACACATAGAATACAAACTTGTGGTTGCCAAGGGGGTGGGGGGTAGGAAGGGACAGACTGGGATTTTAAAATGCAGAATAGATAAACAAGATTATACTGTTTAGCACAGGAAAATATATACAAGATCTTGTGGTAGCTCATAGTGAGAAAAAATGTGACAATCAATATATATATATATGTTTATGTATAACTGAAAAATTGTGCTCTATACTAGAATTTGACACAACATTGTAAAATGACTATTACTCAATAAAAAAATGTAAAAAAAACAAAAAACACCAAAAAAAAAGCAAAATTTCTGATGAACAGCACAGTGATTCAGATATACATATATATATATTCCTTTTCATTATAGGCTAGTACAAGGTTTTGAATACAGTCCCCTGTGCTATACAGTAAGACTTTGTTGTTTATTTTATCTACAGTAATTAGTATCTGCAAATCCCGAACTCCTAATTTATCCTTCTACTCTCCTCTGTTCCCCACTGGTAACCATAAATTTATTCTATCTGTGAGTCTGTTTTTGCGCTGTAAATAAGTTCATTTGTGTCATTTTTTTCGATTCCACATATAAGTGATGTAGCATAGTATTTTTCCGTTTGGATTTTAGTCCTCACTTTTTTTCTCTTTATTTCTAACCTTTGAAACCTTTTCCCCACTCCTTTCTAACTCTCTCTAGCTACATTTCTAAACCTTCCTATCACTCTCTAGTTCACAGGGTCTTAGTGAGATTCTAACATAAAACATTAAATATACATTCAAGGAAAAGAAACAAAAAAAAAACCTGCAGAAAAATATCTCAAATCATTCAACACGATCATCTCTGAGAAACAGTAGTATGAAGGACGTCCACTTTCTAGGTTACTGATTAAATAAGTTAACACTGTAAATTCTTTGAACAGATTAAACATTTTTTAAAAGTCTTTTTGCATTAGAACCACCTTTTGGTCAAGTTCCCAGGCTCCAGCCCAGGCCTGCTGAATAGAATTATCTGAGGTGGAGAAGAGGAACTTAAATTTTGATCAGGCTCCCGAAGAGATGATTTTGCACAGCAAAGACCGAAAACCTCCATTATATTTATTATAGAAGTCTAAGTACTCTGTGTAAATTAAAACTGTTTCTCTTCATACAACCATGGCCAACCCCCTCCAATTTATGTTTCTTTATTTCCCTTTTTACCTCAGAATGTGCTGTGTGTTTACCCTGTTTTATTTTCCTTCTAGAATGCAAACTCCATGAAGCATAGCTTCCCTCCGCTTTTCTTCATTGTGCACTCTCTCTCTCTCTCTCTCTCTCTCTCTCTCCTAGTAACTAAAATGATCAATGTCTGTTGAATAAATAAATGAAGGAAAGGGACCATTTTATGTCCAACCTTTCCCCTCAACAGATACCCACTGACGGGTCCTGTGAGCTCTCCAAATACTCCATGTTTATCATCCTTCTATGCAACGTATCATCAGCACAAAAGCATTTCATATCCTCTCGACTTTCATCCCTACGAAGTCACACGCATACCTACGAGTTAACAATTCAGGAAACCAAAGCTGATAGTAGTTAAATTAGCATTCTATTCCCTAAATGAAAGAACTGGGGTGGAGCTCAACACTTTTCATTCCACACGTAACTCTTTCCTCACGATACCAGACATATTTTCATCATAACCAACTACTTCTTTGAGGCGGAGCTGTGGTTCTTCAGGGGAGTCCCTCGCCATCAGCATCACTTCAGAATCTGTTAGAAAGTCAAAAACTTAGACAGGACTTGAGTCCTAGTGGGTCAGAAACTCTGGGGAGGAATCCAACAATTTGTTTTAACATGCCCCCCAGGTGATTCTGGTGCAGGCTCCAGTTTGAGAAACACTGAGTTGGGACAATTAACTGCTGTTAAAATGGAAAAGCTATTTCTAAGGAAAGTGCACGGAGCCAACTGTCACCAATAATCAACAGAGGGAAAGAACTTCATGAGATCAGCAGGTGTCATATCGGTTGGAGACAATGGAGCAACATGCTCAGCACAATCTCTATCCCATGGTGAATACCAGGGGGAAAAAAATGCTAGCAAGAGTGGATGCCTGAACAAGTAAGTGTCAACAAATACTAAAGGAGGAGGCAGGAGACTAATCTATTCATTAATGTCGAACCAGAGTAGAACTCAACTGGGGGCCAAGAAATGCAACTTAGTTTTTCAGTTTTCACAGCCATTTATAAATAAAATGCTTATCTGGTTTCTTCACCAGGACCAATACTGATCATCTTCCCTTTAATGGATTGCATATTCATGGAGAAACACTAACCATCCTCCCCTATGACCACCTTGTGAGGATTTGCTTCTAGTCAGTTACATGTCCCTGTCATATACAAAGTTTTCTGGGGAGTAATTTTAGGAATATAGGTCTGCAGAGTTTGTAATTGGGCATAACGGAAAGTGTTCCATTTCATCTTTCCAGCAATAGTAATTTAATCATCCAGAATATTTTTGAAGTACAGCAAATGGGCTAAGAATTTCAGATGACCCCATGTACAGTCATCTTCAAAAAGAATATGTTTTCTTTACTTAAGAGATTTACCAGTTGGATAATCTATTTTAATTAAAATTAAATAAGTGTTTTTAAATTTTAAATATCCAATGGAATGTCTCAGTGTGGATAGATACAAAGCATACCAATTTCCCTCTTCAAAAGAAGGAAATTTCCTTTTCCTTTCTAAAGAAAGTAATTTTAGGAATATAAACCAGACTTAGAGAATCAGAGTAAAGGATACAAACACCTCTTGGCCCAAACCAGTAATTATTCAATTAAGTATCTAACAGTCCCCGACCATATTAAAACTAATTGAGTCACTTCTCTTTGTTCATTCTATGAGGCAGTTAAATACACACAGCTGCTTTGCAGTTTCCCCTGCTACCAATGGTAGCAAATAGTATTTAACGGAGGCAGCCATGATCATGTGTCTAAGCCATTCATTTATTCATTTGCTCATTTAGTACAAGTATGAGTGTCTACCACAGCCCAGGGAACATGCCAACTATGGAACTATGCTGTCCCATAAAATAAAAAGCTCTTCTCCCTACACAGATACTACCAACACTGTAGCTCTATTTTGTGTTGCTTCGGAAAGGATGATGTGTTGCTTTAGGATGAGCAAGTCAAAGCATATCAGATTTTGCCTTTCAGATGTTCATTCTGCCTTCCTTTTACAAGAGAATCATCCTTACTTTGCTTAGAAAGCCACCTCATCCCTGTTTCCAGTTTACTTGCTTTGGCTGGGCCTGACTGCACCCCTGGGTGCCAGAAATGGTCACACGACTCAGGTCTAGTCTAGCAGCATATTATTTTCACTAATGACTGGTTCATATCTGGGATAGGACCTGAACCATGCAAATGACACTCACCTGTGGGATTTACGTTAGCAGTACCTGGAAACAAATTTTACCTGCTAAAATTGCTAGACTTTGGATGATGTAAGGCTGGAACTCACAGAGATACTGTAGCCATTGGTAGAATAAGGAAATCAAGCATGAGAAAAATAAAAGTGTGGATGACATCCTTCAATCCATTTCCTGGATCTAGCCATACCTGAAGCTGGCCCTAAACTCTAGATTTAAATCAAAAGGCACACAAACACACTCCGTATCATTCCTCCTGCCTTATTATTTTGTTAATCTGATATTCTATATATTGCACATGTTTATTTCCTGCTTGGATTCTTCCCCTTCTCTCTCCCCCACTATAGAATATAAGGTTCACAAAGACCTTTTTTTCCCTAGGGGGAGGTCTATTTTGTTCACTACTGCATTTCTGCATCTAGAACAGGACCTAACACATGGCAGTCACTCAATACTTTTTTTCCAAAATAAATAGGAACCATTTCCTTCCCAATCTTCCTTCCTACTATTACCATTATCCTCGTCCCCCCACCCCCACCCAACACGCACACAGGGTATCCACTCACTGAGCATGCTACTCAATGACCCCAAATCCTCTTAGGATTATCATTCCTTGCATTCAATTTATACATTTTTTCCACACTTTTTTCTTGATCTTAATTATCACAAAGAGATGTTAGAAATAAGTAGCAAGATGTTTATGGTGCATAAATCCTGAAACCAGCCTTGCGATAGTTCAATAACCCATTCCCTACATGAATTAGAGGTCGCCATTTATATTTCTAAACATAACACTCTCCAAAATACCAACATGCAAAATGCCTCTCTCTCTCTCTCCCCCACATCTATTTTTCTATCAACATCACCTAGTAGTCTCTAGAGTTCTGTACGTATTCAGGAAATGTCTGCTGAATGCTGAAAGTTGAGTAGATGGAAGTTAATTGGTGAAAATTCCACTTTGTAACACTATATTGAGTTTTCACTAACGCCTATGTCTGTAATTCTGGGAACTGCCTCCTAATTAAACCGCTTTGGTCTATGGGTTTGCCCTAATAATGACTTTTGATTCCAATTAATACAATGCAGTGGGGAACTAATTACTAATTCACTGTAAAAAAAAATTCCTCTGTATTAAAGGAGAAAAGGGTGGAGCAGATTGGGTCCAAAATGCTACTGGCAGGAAAGGTATTCTTAATTATTTTTTCCCTAGCACTGAAACGCGCCCCCTCTGTGGACTGCCTATGCTTGTACTATGTAAATGTATCTATGATTGATTTTTAAAACAGCACACCAGGGTATGTTCAGCCCCTGAACAAGAAAAATATCATCCCACTGTAAATATCCAGTGGAGCAGTAAAACTGTTTCTTCTCTGCCCTGCGTAACTGCAGAACCCAGAGAGAGAAGGGATGTTTCCCAAATCTGGCTTCCCATTAGATTGAATAAATGTCAACTTGAAAACCAGGAAACAAAAATGCCATTATGAGGTCTTCTGAAATATAAAATATTCAAAAGGCTTCGCAGCTCACGAAGAAATCCTGAAACTGCTGGCACCTTCCAGCTTCTACCTGCAGGTGAATGTTTTTAAAAGTTTCCATTCTAATTGCACACTGTTCTGTGCATGCGCTTATTCCCAAACCACACACTCTATGGGTTTCCCGTGATAATGGCATTGGATGCCTATTAATATGGTGCTGTGGAAAAACCAATCTGTTGGATGAGCAGTTCTCAGCATCACAAGAGGCAAACTTGGGGCACAATGCTGTTGCCAGTTGTTGGCTGATGTGGTTTTTTTTTTTTAATTCTCATTAAATCATGAATAAAAATGCACCCTGCTGAAGGTGGTACATACTGGTCAATGTGGTATCTCATCTTATCCGGGAGGAAGGAAAGACTAGACAATGCATTAGAGAATATTCCAGCAATAAAATATATTTTTTTAAAACAAGGAAGAAAAATCCGTATTAAGTATATATTCAGGAGTACTCATTAGTATATAACTTAGGCTCCAAAAATTTCACACAGTAGTAGATTCCTGTGTGGATTATTTGGGGGCTGGCCATCATGACATGGTGCTACCTGGAGCCACCAATTTTTGCCTGACTAGGTAGCTATACTTTTTGTAGCTTTTTGGAGATTCCCATCCAGGAGAAGTAACATAGGAGATGCACTTGGTACTCTCATCACTTTCTATCTCCATATTCCCCAATAAGATGACTTAGACGAGAGCATCAAATAGTCCTTCCTCCTGAGAAATACTTCAGGATGCTTGTACTTTCCCAACACTTCTCAAGGTCACTTTCCCAAAACAAAGAGGAATGAATTCTGGTAGGCAGAAGAAGCAAACACCAACCTTAGCATCCTTTCCTACTTCCTAGATTTTTTTTTTAAGAAATGCACAGATGAATTTGATACACCTGACTGTTCGATTTTGCATCTCTTACATGACTGAAGCTCTTGAAGCTCTGCTCTTATTTGTTGGTTTCCTACATCTCTTCATTTGTGAGCTGTTCATTCATATGCTTTGTCCATTTCATCATCGGATTATTTGGGGGAAGTATTTCTTATGTCAAGTTAACAAGCAGGGAAAAGAGTACGGATCTAATTTGGGAGAAATCTGAAGAAGGATCTACTGGGTATACGCTCTCAGTGTTAGATTTGCTAACAGCACAATCTAAATGTGAACCAGAAGCTATTAGCTGAACATTTCAATTTTTATTAACAGGGTCTACAGCTCTACATCTGATTTCCCACATGGAATTTTTATTTATACAATAAAAGCTATAGAAATGAACAATCTGGACCATGTTGCAGGCTTCTGGATATTTAAAAGAACTTAGGATCCTTTGTGTTTCCTGCCCTGCCCATAATGGACTGTGATCACCCATGTGGGCTAAGCCCCCTCTAGTTACACACAGACCCCAAGCCAGTAAACATCCTTCTGGTCCAGGTTTTCTCAGCCTTGGCATTATGGGCGTTTTGGGCTGGATAATTCTTTGCTGTGAGGGGCATCCTGTGTGCTGAAGGATGTTAAGCAGCACCCCTGGCCTCTTCCCACTACATGCCTTAGCACCTCCCTCAATTATGGTAATTAACTCCAGACACATGTGCCCCCCCACCAAGGACAAAACTGCCTCCATCAGAAAGCCACTAGCCCAACTTATGCAGAGAACTCTTTAATCGTCTCCAAACAAAAACGCCTCCAGTTGAAAATGACTAATCTAGTTTATACACAGAAATTTTTGATAGTCTTCAAGATGGAAACTCAGTCTCAACCACAGCAAGCCATTTTCCTAAATGCAACAAAACCAACAATAACATCAAAAAAAAAAAAAACCCAAAGCAAGCAGCTTGACCATGGAAAGAAACACTGGAGGAGAATGTTGAGTTTATATGGCTGATAACTTTGGGAAAGTTAACTCTATTACACAGTGTGTCCTGTGGTTATACTTCCAAGAAAAAAGGAAGTAAATAAAGCAACCTACAATTTCCAAGAAGATCGATTTGAAAGATACTTGAGAAATCACCACAAAATGACTGCACCAATAACAGTGATTTGAGTTCCCTGTCCCACAAGGCCTCTCTCTCACTCACTCCTGACTTGTAATCCATCACCCCGTCATCTTGGTGTTTGCCTGAAAAAAAACACTTTGAGTTGATCCTCTTTGTTTCCATGTCCTTCACCATCCTACCAGATGGAGTCCGCACCATCTTTTACGTGGTCAGAACTTCCTAAGTAGTCCTCAGTGTCCACGTAGGTTCTCCTCCAGTCTATACAAGCAAGGACAGCCGGAGGAACCTTAAAAAACATGCCACGCCACTTCTGCCAGCCTTGTGTCTTAAACTCTTCAATGGCTTCCCATTGCTCTAGAATAAGCCCAATGTTGGTACCAGAGTTCAAAGACTCTCTAGAACAAGGGATCAGCCTACAACCAACCATGCAGTTTTTTGGCCATTTTTCTTTTGCTCATTACTCATTAGTCACACTGATGTGTGATGAACACCGATGAGTTCCTCCACGTCCTCTCCCACCTTAGTCTCTTCATACATGCCTTCCCTCTGCCAGAAGGTTCTGATTTCTATTCTCATGACCGGCTCCTTCTCATCTCTAAGTTCTAGCTCCAGTATCACCTTCCCTGATATTCTAATCTGATCTTTTCCCCTCTTTTCCCTTCTTCTATACCCATGTTTTTTGCCTTCACAACACGCATCCCAGTTCAATGCTTCATTTACTATGTATACAACTATATGCTTAACATTCATCTCACAGATCAGACTAAAATTCTATGAACTCAGGGATCACATGTGTCTTATTTGTGTCTGGTGACAACATAGCGCCTCACCCACAGCACAAGTGAGATACAGATAATTGGAGATGCGAATGATCAACTGCCCCTCAATTACCCTCACATCTCATAAGCACAGCAGAAAAAGCCAGCTCCTGTATAAAGCTAAACATGCTTCACTGAGGATGCAAAGCACCTAATTATCCCAGAGCAAAGAAAAGATCCAGCCTGCTATTTCTCAAGGTAGGCGCAGGGGGGTAAATGAGAGCTTGATTGTAAAACCACTCAGGGTCTTCCCCGCCTCTTCAAAGGGCAAAGCTGATCCATCATTTGTCACCCAAGTGTTCTCTCCCATCCTCCCTTTACTCCCCGAAGTTTTGTTATGCTGTGGTCAATACTCGCCAGCCAGTGCTGCAGAGGGTAACAGGCCAGCGCAGGGAGCCTACAGCTCTCTCTGCATTTTTATGCCCTTCATTACAACAAGTGGGCTATTTTTATACCCGTTAGCTGCTAACAACTGGCAAAACCTCAGGCTTGGAATAAAATATGACAAGGGCCAAGAGAGGTAACAATAACATTGCTTGCGCTGCCGCCAGCTTGCCATTAGTGGGGGGGGGGGGGTGAGGAAGAGGCAGGGAGAGGGATGAAGAAGGAAAGGAGGCTCTTGGGAACCCAGCAAAGACATTGTGCCGGGGTAGACAGGCAGGTAGCTTACCTGGCCTGCCCATCCGCCTGTGACCCACCTCACTCTCCATCTGCTAACCCCCTGGCCTGAAATCCCTCAAGATACCAAATCTTGGAAAAGCCTCACAGCCTGGCAGGGCCTCCCACTTCTTAAGGCCAAACAGCTGTAAGGTGTTTATTTCTCACAAATAATACAACCTACAAAAACAAACAAACAAACAAACAAAAAACCCACAGAGCTCTTTCACTACAACGTATTTGCACAGGAGGGAAGAGAAGCAGCCGCAAGGATGTTTGTGGCTTTGTGGATTAATAACAGAAATATGAAAACAATCTAAATGCTTATCATAGAGTAATGGCACGTAAAGTTTGGCACATTCATGCCTTGGAATGTGACTGCATGACTGTCATTAATTCTGCACATCATCTGGCGGAAGCAGCACGGGGAGCTGTCAGGAATGTGAATCTGAACCCTGAGACCAGGTCAATGTATCCAGGTTCTCTAAACACATTCTCACCATCTTACCACCTATTCAAGTTACTTGGTATCACTGTATCGAAGTGGGATATGCAGGATGAGTACCTGTGACCCAAACGATGTACGCTTCCTGAAGTGCTAAGCAGCGCAGTGGTACAAATGCATGCCAATCATCTAAAGTGAAAAAAAACCTCACACGTCACTGCTAGCTGACACGACATATAGTTTACTACTGACACGTATCCATTATACATTCTAAGTGGATTTACTGTCCACTTTCATTAGCAAAATGTAAGCCTATGCCCTACACAGTTCAGGGCACATACCACACACACAATGAGTGTTTTTAAATGCATGAAGGGTAAGTCAATGCTATGTCACCATGGAAAGAGTGCAGTGAATCCACACAGACTGACACAGGATTTTACAACTGCTCTTTTTTGTTTAAAAAAACTACAAAGGTATGAGGTACACACCATCTCTGCAGCATGAAGGACACACCAGAAAGGGGGGGGAGGTGACAGTGAGTGCCCAGTGATCACGTCCTCTGCAAGGACCGACTGACTGACTTTCCCTGAAAAAAGTTCTAAGCCATGGCTAAGGTTTTGAAATTCAAAGCCTTGTATACAATGAAATAAATACCGTCACAGTCCTCTTTCACCATTTGGAGGTGCCTTTGAGGGAGCAGTTTGCTACGTCATGACATGCCAAGGTGTCTCTTTAGAAGAAAACGGACTAACCCAGAAGATGTGGAGCCACCATATAAACAGAGACTCTGCAGTCATAAACACACACAGACGTAGAGAGAGAGAGAGAGAAGGGGAGAGAGAGAGGGAAAGAGACAGGAATAGAGAGAGGGAGAGAGAAGGAGTGAGAGAGGGAGAGAGAGGGAGAGAGAAGGAGGTGGGGGGAGAGATGGAGGGAGAGAGAAGGAGTGCATGTACCAGCAAGCCTGGCGCTCACTCTGAGCTGGTTGGGACATAGAAGACTACAGAGTAAAATGGTTTTGAGAACAAGGTCACCATTATGATCACACTGGATTGAAAGCACCTGATATAGTTACAGGACTTTGGGCAAGTCATTTATTCCCTCTGAGGTCAGCGTCACCATCTTAAGGAATGGGCTTAATAACTCAAACCAACACAGTGCCATTTTAAGAACCGACTGTGTACATAAGGAACTGAGGACAGCATCTGGCACAGGGCAAGTGTTGAAAAAATGAGTTACATGGTTTTATGTGAGGTTCTGACAAAGAGTTTCACGTTCTGAGGGCACATTTAGCATTGCTCCATTTTCAAGTCATCCACTAAACCAATATGGCGCCTCAACGATGACACGTATTTCACAAAGAAGGGGCCGACATGGGAGGGGTGTGGGAACGGCTCCTTTCAAACCTATTTTCATGTGTGAAAAATAATTAAAAGCATGCCAGCTAGAACAGAATGTCTTGTCCCTCCCAATCGTCATGTCCTCTCCATCCTGGAACCTGGCACGTACCGAAGCTAGAACAGCAAATGGAGCCTTCGGTAACGCTACCCAATGATGAAAAGGAGACATTCACTATTGCAAGCACTACACTGTGCAGGAATCATGGAGCAGGAGCCGACGTAGGCACTGTGAAGGTCTGGCTCCCTTGACTTTAGCACTCTCTGCCGTTGTTTTATGTGCACCACACTAATAAAAATGTTTTAAACACGCATCTCTATGAATATTTATCAATTATACGTATGCACTTGTACTAACATAGAATATACACTCTAAACTTTTAAAAGAGACATTTTAAAGGGATGAGAAAAAGAATCCAAAAGAAATCCTGGCACTTTATTCTGTGCCGAGGGGTGGCTTGTACATATCACAGAACAGGAGGGTCCCCCAGTGACGAACACTGTTTTGGAAAATCCTCTCTCTGAAGACCTCTGCACCCTCAGGATGTGAAGCCCCCCCCCCCCCCGTCCTTGCTGAAGCAGGGGAGGCTGAGATGGGGGAGCAAAAGGCCAAGCCATGATGTCAAATCTGCCCTCAGACCCGTTCTATTTGGCTCAAGTTACTTCTGGTTTTAGTTGTCCACATTTTACAATCAGGATTTTTTTTTTTTGACCTAAAAAAATGATCAAGTCCAGAACCCTGGGTCTCCGTGTCTGCCGGTATTTGGCTGGACCTGAGCCACAGCCATACACTGACCTTTACTGCAGTCTTTCCAAATCTGTTTCCCTCAATTGCTAAACCTGCTCTAACTCTAAAGGCATTTGAGTCTGTAACACCGTACAGATTCTGGGAGCTCTGAGCCACAAGGAAAGAGGAGGAAGATGTCTAAAAAGAGGTAAATTTCTTCACTCCACGTCTCTTGGAGAAGCAACAATATGGGAGAGAAAGCCATCCTGGGTTTTCAGCCACGGGGACCTGAGTTCACTGTACTCTGCCCCTGGGATCAGATTAAAGGGCTCGGTGAACATTTCTCTTGATCTAGTGTCTGTGCCTGTTCAGCTGAGAGCAGGGCCAGTTTGTCACAACAGCCTCGCACAGTGCACTGGAGTCACACTAGGATCTAAGACTAAGGAAAACCGTGCACTCCTGGAAGCACGTGTCATAACTTCCCATATTCTGAATCAAGTACAAAAACATAATAAAAGCTCTACACTCACACACACGAAATGACTGTATGTTAAGTCCCACTTGGCCTAATGTGTTCATGACTATTTGAGGGGGGACTGAGGCAGGGAGGAGGACAGCCACGCCGGCTGAGGACCACTGATAAACTGTTCCCGCTGCACTGTAACACAGGGTCACACGGCAAACAACTTGTTATTTAATACTTTTAATCTTTTGTTAATCGTGGATTTTTACATCAATTTTGATCTTTTCCAAAAAATCTGGCACTAAAACAGGATTTATCTGAATTGCATCCCCTGAAGGTAGCTGGCATCCCCTCAAGGTTTGTGCCTGAAGGGGGTGCCTCCTCCCGTCCCTGTGGCTCTAGCCTCACCCAGGTACCAGGCCTCCCTCTTAAGCTCTGGGACCCAGTGCTGAGGTTAGCTTTTACATCTTATTCACGGGAGGGCCCTGGCATCGCCCCCACACTGAGGCCACGGCAGGCCCCAGGGATGCTGAGGGCGCTCCCACATGACAAGCTTTGCCCACGTGGTCCGTGGCCTGGGAATTATGTTCACACTCCAGGGAGGACATAACTGGGAATTCACATTCACCTACGCACCAAACAAGACATCTGACAACCTTACAGAGGCAGCAGCAGCTCTCACACTACTGATTTTAGCTCTAGGGACTTATTTTAAGTTTTTTATCAATTTTTCTCACTCTCTTGGAATCCCATGATAACCCGTAAGTGCCTCATCTCCATTTGCCAGCAGTGAATTCTTTCCCACTTTTAAAAATCCCAAAGCTAAGTGGTCAAAGTGTCCTGCATGGCAAACGTCCCAGCCTCCACTTCTCCCACGGCAGAAGCGGGGCTAAAAACTCTGTTCTTCTAGATGATTAGACCCTTTGAAAGGTGCGGAGGAGAAACCAATTTAGCACAGGCAGTAAAACGGGAAGAGCCCATCATTGAATTACACTGGAGCCCGATTAAAAAGTTATGCTGGTGCTAAGATCCCTCTATTGATCTAGAGTGAGGGCAGTCACGGTCAGCAAAGAGCTGACAGGCTGCCGGGAGCTGCATTCCCCTGTTGTGACGTCTGACACCCCCCTCGCTGATCTTGGCATTGCTTCTTATTGCTGTGCGAGAAAACCGAGTTCAAGTCAGCCTGCTGGTGGTTTTGTTCTCTGTTCTGTATATGAGGAGAGATATACTATAAACAAACACAACAAGCCTAGAAATTACTCTGCATTTGCACTTTTAAGTTAAGGGAAGGCTGAGGAAAGAAGGGGTTAGGGGACGTGTCACCCTGGGTGATGGCCTGTGGGCAAAAAGAAGGAAGTTATCCCCCGTGTGTTCCCCAGCCTCCCCGACTTCCCCCTCACTGACCCCACTTCTACTGTTTTCTTCACTACAGAGAAACTCATCCTTGAGAAGGTAGAAGGGAAGAAAAAGTCCAATCTCTCTAGAGCAACTTTTCACCCTCTAAAGTAAAGGGCCACAAATTTCTTTCCATAAATATTAAATATTTTGGGCTTTGCAGGTCATATCATCTCTTTGCGACTACTACAAGTTTGCCACTTGCACCCTCAAAATGCACAGCTAGAGATAATATACATAAACAAATAAGCGTGTCTGTGTTCATAACACAAATAAGACTTCATTTATAAAAATAGGCTGATGGGCCACAGTTTGCCTGCCCCTGCTCTAAAAGGCAACTGGTATTAAATCCCCCTTGACTCTTGAATGTTAAAAACAAACAAGCAAGCCAGCAAGCAAGAACTCTACTGCCAAGAAACAGAAATAGTCTTGAGCAGAAAGCAAGACTGAGTCTAAGAACAAAAGGCATTCCTGAGCTTTGCAACTGCCTGCCTGTGCTCTTCTCATGGATGTTGTTATAATGGGGGCCTTATCTATGGATTTCCACAGGACTGTCAGCATATATCTGGAGAAAACTATAATTTGAAAAGACACATATACCCCAGTGTTCACAGCAGCACTATTTACAATAGCCAAGACATGGAAGCAATCTAAAATGTCCATCGACAGATAACTGGATAAAGAAGATGTGGAATACTTCTTTATGGAATACTACTCAGCCATAAAAAAGAATAATGCCATTTACAGCAACATGTACGGACCTGGAGATTGTCATTCTAAATGAAGTGAGCCAGAAAGAGAAAGAAAAATATTATATGATATCACTTATATGTAGAATCTTAAAAAAACAAAAGACACAAATGAACTTATTTACCAAAACAGGGACAGACTCACAGACATAGAAAACAAACTTATCATTACCAGTGGGGAAGGTGGGGGGAGGGATAAACTGGGAGTTTGGGATTCGTGGATATCGACTATTACATATAAAATAGATAAGCAACAAGGTCCTACTGTATAGCACAGGGAACTATATTCAACACTTTGAAAAAAGAATATGAAAAGATATATATATGTATATCTATATAAATGAATCACTATGCTGCACACCAGAAATTAACACATCATTGTAAATTGACTATACTTCAATTAAAAAAAAAGAAAATTCCAAGACAAGTGAAATTTTGCTTCTGCTAAGAAAGGAAAGCAAAAGTTTCATGCTGGATTTCATCCTTTCTCTCTTAGACATAAGCTTCAAGTTAAAAGTTCCCAGAAGTCGTATTCAGTTACCAGAGTGATGGTCTGCTGCCTGTCATGAGCTCTCTGGAAGATATGGCAACTCAAGGGCTAACCCACTGCACCTGTTGCAAAATCTGCCTGAGCCGCTGCTGCATTTAGCAAGCTAACTTTAGACTGTGAGCAAGGGGACAGCAGGAATCCATCATGTTCTCTGGGACATGCCCTTGGATCATGGTCTCTTAACAGAAATAGCTCCCAAGGACTGCTCTCCTTGGCGAGTGAAAAGTCACACACATATACATCTCTCTTATTGTTAAGCTCAAAGATACTCCAAAGTAGTCGTTTTTAATATTTTCAAATCAGGGGTGACTTCAAGTACTTAATAAAAGCTATATACATGCCAGGGAAAAACAAATACACACATGTTTACATATAATTTTCAAAGGGTTCAAACAACTGTCTTCCAAGGCCTGTCCAAAGATCCCAGCATTAGAAACTCCTGTCTCAGAGAGATTATGTATTTCTTTGCATTAAGTAAGACCAGAGCAAAGGTCTAGGCCAATCTACTTTCCCCCACAAGCTCCAAGATCCCCCACCCCCAGGCAGGATGGCAGCAAGACAACCCTTTCCCACCTGGAAAGGCCATGGAAGTTCAGCCCCAAGCGCCAGAGCTTTCTTGGGCAGGTCATAGTCTGATTTAAACTCCCTGCCCATGATGTTCTCCAAGAAAACCCTGAAACGGGAAATATCTTTCCCCAAAGCAATGATCCATTGCCTCTTCCCGGGGATGACAAGGGTAGTTGCTGATTTTTGTGGAGTAACTTGAGGTGAGTTCAGATGGTCCTCCTTCTTTCTAAAAAGCTATCTCCATTAGAAACTCCTTATTTTAGCTTAATCTATTTTATCAATGCCAGTGGTACAGGCAACATGTGTAGCCTTATTACTTGAATGTTGCTTGACTTTGGCTGATGCTAAGAAGAGAGAGGTTGGTGTTTACTTTTTAGATAAAGGACTTATAGAAAGGGTAGGGTCTCTCCCACCAGCTATGTGACCGTGGGCCAATGCTAACAATACCTAACATTTCTTGAGTGTCAGGCACTTTATAAAGTGTTCTCACTGCCTGAGGTGACTCAGTCCTTCTCAGAGTCCTATCCAGTAGGTGCTTCAGCATCCTTACTGCAGACAAGGAGACTGGGACTTAGGGACAGGAAGGGACTTCCTTTGTATAACTAGGAAGAAGACCACTGGACGTTCAAGCCCAGGTCCTCAGACATCAGGATCTGAAGTCTTATCTATACCAAGCACGCTGCGTGCCGCATAAGCCTTAACCCTGCCTCCGCAAACAACTGGGGGACCATGGAGAGGTGACTCAATTTGGGAGCCTCAGCTCTGAAATTTAAAGTTGAAACTAGACACAACCTCCAAGATCCCTATCAGCTAACTTATTTTATAAAGTATGATCTTTCAAATTACCTTTAGTAGTACTACGGCCTTGGCTTACTTCATATATTGTTGTGAATTTCCATAATTTATAAGTAAAAACAAAAAAGGAAAGACAGCTTCAAAGATCAAACTCTAACATGAACTTTTAAATTTGGCTTGGTCAAATTTTGCAGATCTAAATTTTATCGTACATCATTAGGTTCTGCCAATTTACTTGACCGGGACTGTATGTATCAGTAGACGTAGACCATTATCAACAGCAGTTATATCCTTGCCGAGGTTTCTAACAGGTACTGTCTCTGGAACTGCCTTCACTGGGGTGAGAGAGGGTGGATTGAAAGAGGCACCTGAGTACACAGCATCACTGTACAGGATGCCCCTCCTGGTTCCCAGGGAGGGGAACCAGAGCTTTGTCTCAGACTGGCCTCTGACCACCTGCTATAAAACATGGGAAAAAAAAAAGGGTGGGGTCCAGAAGTACTGGGGACAGAGACCAATCCACTTGCTGGTGAATTTTGTTTTGGTTTGCATTTAACTGGCACAAACTTTATGCTTTTCTTCAAATAGTTAGAATAGGGATGAAGGCTTCAGAGCAGAGTATCCATTTTAAAACATGACATGTCCAGGTAGAATATTAAGAAACGGTGGAATTTTAAGAGAAGCCTTAGAATTTGGCAAGAACAGTGAGAATTTTACTACTAATATGGAGACTTATGATGGAATGGGAGTTACCTTTACTAAGGAAGCTATCATTTATTAGGTGATTAGTCAAGTGCCAAATTACCCGTTACTAGATTAGCTCTATGCACTGAACCAGGAAAATGTGATCTTCCCTCCCTATTTATAGGAAATTGAGCTTGAGAGAGTTCATGACTGGTTGAAGCTTGCACAGAGAGTAACAGAGCTGGGCATAAAACAGGATTAATATTTGCAATAAAATAGCAAAGAGACACGGTATGTAGTATTTTGTAACTTATGTTTCCTATTTGAATGTCCTGCACCATCGGGACACTTCTGACCCTACTCTGGACTCTGCCATTTCATCTTGAGGATGTTTTGACTCCCTGTTTGGGACCAGACAATTAGCGTGATATCAACATAGATGAATTTTTTAATTGAGAAAAAACTTGTGGAGTGAACTACATCAAGCTGATTTAATTTGTTGACCAATACATCTATATCTCTAATGTTATAAAGTATTTTTTTCTGATTCTCTTTTTGTTTTGTTAAAATTATTTCACCAGGACCAAGCCTTTTCTAATTAAACTTCTTGGAAGGTTTTATCAAATATTTTGACCAGAGCAAGCATTAACTTTGAGTTTTCCTTTGACTCAGGTATTTCTATCAAGTGTACTTGATAGAAACAATGATAAAAGGTCAATTAACCAAGGAAATACAATAAATATGTATGTATCTAAAAACAGAGGCCCCAAACTCATAAAGAAAAACATTGTCAGAATTTTTTAAAAAGTCAAATCCATAACCCTAATACTATAGAACCTCAGAAAATGAGAGATAAATTCCTATTCATTTTATGAGGCCAATATAACCTTGTTAATAAAACAAAGAACTAAAAACATAAGAAAACATCCCTTTTGAACAGGCACAATTCCTTCTCAAAATACTTGCACATATAATCTAGCAACATATAAATTAGGTAATATATCACGACCAAATTGCAAGGTGGATATGACATCTGAAACTCAACAAAATACATCACAATATACTTCAGTAGAGAAAGAACATAACCACTTCAAGAGATGCAGAAAAAAAGCATTTGAAAACATTTAACATCCTTTATGATTAAAAACTCAGCAAACTAAAAGTAGAGATTTCCTCTTTATAAAAAATACTTATGATAAATATATAGCTAAAATCATATTTAATGATGAAAGACTTAACTAACTTCCTAAGATCAGGGGGAAAAACCAAGGATGCTCATTCTCAATATTCCTATTCAAAAATTTACTGGAATTCCTAGATAATGCAATAAAGCAAGAAAAAGAAATCAGATAAAATTTAGAAAAGTAGTAAAAATTTTGGTTATTTATCAACAGCATGATTATCCAAAAGTATCTACAATTGACTTGAATTAATAAGCAAATTTAGCAATGCCACAGGTTACAAGATCAATATTTACTAACTATGGGCATCTAGAAAATCAAGTTAAAATATTTATAATAGCATCAACATAACCAATTATCTTGGAATAAATATGTACAAAAAGTATATTCTGAAAATTATAAAATAATGCTGACTGAATTTAAAGAAGACCTAAAAATGAATATTGGATATCTAAGTCGTGTTCATACTTTGAAAGACTCAGTAGTTTTAGGATGTCATTCTCTTTAAATTGACATAGCGATTCAGTGCAATTCTTATCAAAATCCTGTTAGCTACTTGATGAACTAAATAAGACTATTTGAAAATTAATTTTGAAATGCAAAGAATATTGAATAACCAGTCGTTTAAAAAAGGAACACATTTAGAGGACTTAAGCTATCTGATTTCAAGACTTGCTACAATAATCAAGACCCTGTGTCACTGATATAAAATAGATACATATAAAAATAAAGGAGTAATCAACAGAAATTGCCCTCAATTCAGCAAGAAAGCGTTTTTATAAATTAAATCTACTGTTAGAACAACTGGATAGCTATAAGAAAAACAAAAAACCTTGATCCATTTACTCCATACACCAAAATTAATTTTATATGGATCACAAATCTAAAGATAAAATCCAGAACAATAAAGCTTTTAGGAAAAAAAAAGAATACATTTGTAATGTCTAGGTAGGCAGACAAAAACTATAAAGAAAAAATGATAAATTAGACTTAATCAAATTTAAAATTTTTGCTCATCAAAAGATACCATTAAGGAAATGAGTAAACAAGTTATAGAGTAGGAAAAAGACATTTATAGGATATACCTAATAGAAAATTTATATCCAAAACAGACAAAGAACTCTCCAAAACAATAAAATGATGAATAATCCAACAAAATAATAGGCCAAAATGCAAACACACAAATCACAAGATACAGGAATGGCCATTAGGCATGAAAAGAGGCCCTACCTCACTGGCTATCAGAGAAAAGCAAACTGAAATAGAACGGTTATTTTTAAATTAAAAGTAGCAAATACTGGAGAGGACGTAGAGAAACTGAAATGCTTACCCAATGCCAATAAGAACGTAAAATGATGTAATTGCAATCACTCACTTGCTAGTGTCTTATAAAACAGTTGTTCCCAAACGTTTAAGTCAGGATTCTACTACTGTCTTAGTTATTAAGAAGACCAAGGAGATTTTGTTTATATGGTAATTATCTATCAGTATTTACCATATTAGAAATTAAAACTGAGAAAATTTTAAAATATTTCCTTATTAATTCACTTTAAAATAACAATATAATATTTTAATGGGAAACTATTTGTCAAAACAAAAATGTTAGTAAGAGTGGCATTGTTTTACATTATTGTAAATCTCTTCAAAATCTGGCTTAATAGAAGTTTTGTCGGATTTGTATATCCTTCTCTGCATTGACTCTCTTGATACTGTTTAAGTTGAAGTATATGAAGAAAATCTTGTCTTACGGTGAAAGGCACTGGAAAAGAAAGTACTATTTTCAGATAATTATGGATATGTTTGTTGATGCTAAACACTTAGCGGTAGATTGTTGAAAGTCAGTTGCACTGTGGAATCAAACCATATCAATAAAATACTTTATACTCAACTACATTAAAATCTATTAGTCTGTCTTGTCCTATCAATTAAGCTTTATCCCATGCATGGTTTTTAACACCAAGTACAGTGACCATTTGGAAAACATTGGTTCTCTGAGTTATGTGGATCTTCCCAATACTGACTCACTTCATTATATAATCTTTTCATAACATATTTGGTAACAGCACCACCAAACTCATCAGAAAAGAACAATACTTAAAAAGCTCATGGTAGCTAATACATGTTTTCTGAAATTCTAATTTTTACTTCAAAAAGTTCAAATTTCATCATTGATCACAAACACGGTCAGTTATTGTCCTTGAGGTGACAGGTTTACTTTGTTCATTTACAAGGAGTATTTGCCAAATACACAAGTCTGCATAATCGGTTTGTCAATTAAAAAAATAGCACTCCATGAAAAAAGGCAGCTAGTTCAGCTTGCAACTCAAAACACTTGCACAATTGCTTTTCCTTGAGGTAACTATCATGCTTCTGTACACAGCAGACGTGCTTTTTGTGTACTGCTCATTTCTTTTTGCAGGCTATTGAGAAGATGAATGCTCAAGAGTCAGTTTTAATAACATTAGAATTTTTACTGATTCATGAAGGACATTCTTAACTGAAACCGGGGCTCTGAAGGTGTGTGGTGGAGAATAACACAGCCATACCACTACTACTTGCAAGGCTTCATTCGTTTATATCCAACATTGCTTTTGCACCATTACTGTAAATGTCAACTCAGTGAAAAAGGCAAATTCCTTGTATCATCACAAAAATGGTTTTGACCTTTTGAATCCCTTGCAATGGTCTTAACGTTCCCAGGGGTCCGTGGACCATATTCTGAGAACTGTGGTTTAAAATGTAAGCATATATCTACCCTGTGACCCAGCAATTAGATTCCTGGGTATTTATACAATAGAAATGAAAATGTGCGTTGACCAAAAAACTGTAAAGGGAGTTTAGAGCAACCTCATTCAAAACCGCTTATAACTGGGGGCAGGGTAAACAAATATCCATCAGCAGAAGAGCAGATAAACAAACCATCATCTATCTACAGAATGAAATGATACTAGAAGATTAAAAAAAAACAAGACAGATCCAACAGCTGGATGTTTCTGTCCAAAACATGACGTTAAGTGAGAGAAGCAGTACATACACTGAGTGTATACTGTGTGGTCCAAACATATAAAATTCAAATACAGGCAAAACTGATCTATGATGATAGATCATCTGATAGATCAGATGATAGTTCTCAGGGAGGTGGGACTGGAAGGGGGCTGAAGGGAAATTTGGGGGTTGGGGGAAAGGAATGTTCTGCATGTTGTTTGGAGTATGCACAATTTTAAAACTTAATGAATTAAACACTTAATCTTTGCACACTTTAGTGGGTGATGGTTATATCTCAATGAAACAAAAATAAAATAACAGTTTTTATCATTAAATGAAAAAGGCTTTAATTTAAGTCCTTGAGTTTTTAGGTTATGCCTTCTTCACCTGCAAAACACAGAACGGGAGAAAGAACGGGCACTCAATAAATGCTTCATGAATGAATATATGCATACAAAAACTAAAAGCATATTTAGATATCATGCAGATGATAAAAATCAGCATTTCCTTTATATTGGAGGTGTTTTCATTACCTCATAAATTTATGTTTCTGCAAAACAAAAGTACCTATTAGAAAATAAATCTTAATTACTGAACTAACTGTTCAATTTACACTTTTTCAGAAAATAACAGTATAAAACAAGGAAAGGAGAAAGAGGTAGTCAGCACTAGATGTTAATAAAACAGAATACAGTACAGATCAATAAAGCCAAAAGGTGACCCTGAAAAAATGAACAAATCTCTGGTGACGTTCATCAAGGAGAGAAAGAAAATATAAATAAAAAATATTATGAATGAAAACAGGACATGGGACAGAAAAAGCAGAACTGCAAAAGCAGCAACAAGGAAGCTACCAATAAGTTTATGCTGACAGTTTTGAAGACCTAAATGAAATACCTAGAAAAATAACTTAAGAAATTTGACTCAAGAATCCACCCCTCCAGTGGAAACCAGATAGTGATGTCACAGAACAATACCAGATTTAAAGAGAAAAAAATATTAATACGATTATCTCAGATGATACCAAGAAATGATAGAACTTAGCATCTATTTAGGAAAAACCCACACAATTTCTTATTTCATTAGAGACAAAAAGTTGCTTACCCTGATAAAGTGCACCTAATAAAAACAATAACCAGAGCAAACAGTTGTAAATGGTTCCATCTCTGATGCATTCTCTTTAAAATCAGGAATGAGATACACAGGCCACCTACCACTGTCACTTCTAGCCATTACAGTGGAACTAGAGATGAAAGGCATGAAACGAAGGAAATAAAACTGACATTATTTGCAGATGATGTGATAGTTTACCTAGACCTCTTTTCTTCAAATACATAGACAATTGATTAAATATGAAAGAAGAGTCTAATAAGGAGACTATTTTACTCAATGACGGTGACTTCACTGATTTTGCTATATTAACCATTTAATATATATTAACCATTTAAAGAAAGTTTAGATTCTTTTGGAATTGGGGAAAACACTGTTTTGTTTGTTTTTTATTCTCTTGAATAAGTTGTCTAAATCTAAGTGACAATTATCTGCAGGATCATCTTCAGAACACCATACTGAACCTGACTTTCAACAGGAGGGCAGTTGAACTCTGTCATTTGCTCTTGTTTAACTGAGGTTAACAGAGGACTCTAACTTTAGTTTCTGTTACCTGAGGGACCCGAACACAGGCCCGGTATGTTTTTTGATGAATTAATTTTCTAGCTGTTATACATTATAGGTGCTCAAGATAAAAAACTTGGATGATGAAAAATTATACAGCAATGGGAATGGACAACTACAAGGCAGTGGGGCCAATTATAAGAGAGTGGAAATTTATTCATAATACATCTCTCATCTTTGAGGTTTTTTTTTAGTCTTGAATTCCCATCCCAAATTAAGGATACCTGTGTTAGGGGCTGATTTTGGCACACATGCTCTTTCTTGAGAATATAAAATTAGAACTCAGAAATACTAGTTCAGTTCCCCTGTCATTTGAATAGACAACCCATTCCCACAGGAGCGGTGGGAAGGCCCCACGTACTGGGCCTGGGTCTGCAAAAAGACTGGATCTGACACTCAGAGAAGAGTGGAGAGAAGACAGGAGTCGGCCCAGAGAGCCAGAGAACACGAGTCACCCGCAGAACTCTGTCCCCTTTCCTGGCCCCAGCTCCAGCCGAACTCTGCTTTCAGCTCTGGGAGATACCCTGGTCTCCATTTCATCCACACTCCTACTCCGGCACATGCATCATTAAACAGCTGATGTTGGTCCTGTGGGTTTCTGCTACCTTTAAGCACAGAGCCTTGACAAAGATATCTGTGGAAAAATAAGTTCTTAGTACATTACAAGGATATTCTATTTTAAAAGAGTAGATGTGAGTAATTTTGCCAGATATTTCTAGATAGTAGCATCTTATAAAGCAGCATTTTGTGTCTGTTTCTAACCAGGGCCCATGGACTCCAAGGGCATCCATCAGTAGACTAGCCAGCATTCAAAGCCACAGGATAAACACGCTGCATCTTCCTGCAGTGTCAAATTTACTAGATAATATGTAATTTAAAATATCTTTTTCTTTTATGACACTAAGACTTTGCTATGAATACATAAGATAAAATACCAGACTTCAAAGACATTTTCTACTTGTCAGCAAACTGCTGGAGGCAAAGTTTGAGCCTCATGGGGTTCCCACTGCTTTCCACTGCCATTAGGGGTTCTTCAGAAGAAAAGTCTGAAGAAGACTCATGCATCTTAATACCAATAAGCAGAACAGTCTGAAAAGTAATTCCGTTTGCCAGCATCACAATTTAGTCTCAGATCCTTTTCACAATTAACCATCTCATTTTATGATTATTGTTATTTGAAAAGGACCAATAATCTGGAGGTCCACAACAGCTTCTGCAATGTTCTGCAGTATTTAGTCACTCTCATTCCACATATTCACATTACTGGATCCAAGATACTAATATAAAAATGAATTAACATTAGTGGATGTAAACATATTCAAATTACAATTTGAAATAAAGCAAGGTCATTAACTTTACATCTAAACTTAACGGCATTTTCAAGTGAAGATTTTACTTAGAGAAGTTAGATACACTATGGTTTATGGGTATTTGGGAGTAACTACAGACTAAATAGAATAAAGTGAATATTAATGGTGTATGTCCAATATAAAGTATTGAGTTTAAAAAATGAAAAGAAAAGTTACAGTATAAGTCATGTAAAATCAATTTCAAACAAAAATGCAAAACACTAAACAATTCTATGTATTTTTCATGAGTATTCATTTATGAATGCAAAATCTATAGCAAAAGGCCTGGAAAGATCCACTCCAAACTGCTAACAGTAGTTATCTTTGAGACACTAGGGCTAGGGGAAAGATCAGCGTGTCCAGTAACATCCCCTTCATATTCCACTGCATGCAAACATGGTCTTCCCTTCTAAAAGCAATTACTGTGCAACCAGAATGTTTCCAGATCTGCTTTGGGCACTAAGAGATACAGAAAAAAAAAATCTGTGACATCATTGCCTATAATGCACCAGTGAGAACTATCACACACAAAAGAAATGTGGTATTTGGTTGCTTTCTTAAAACAAGAAAAGATCCTTTCATGATTTGCTTTTCTAATTTCTGCTAAAAGATTTCCACATTTCTACATTTATTAATGTAAAATGTGTTTTTTAAAAAAATAATGCCTTAACCTAAGTTTCCTAAGATAAGCGTAATTTGGTAAACCATAAAATTCAGCTAAATTCAATAAACTAAAGCAAAAGAAATCATTAAACTCTCTCCAGAGCAATGCCTGTTTTCAAACTCTTGGTTAAGTGTCTATAAAAAGAGCAACAAGATACTTAGTTGTCTCTTTATTACCATTACTTCCCCCACTGACTTACTCGGTAATTTCAGATATGCTTTATTTTCTGTCTGGAGTCATTTTCTATTGGCACTGACTCCAAACAAAAGAGTTTTAATTTTCCCTGATCGCTAACTCCCAACTTCCACTTCTATGTCAAACAGTTAATACTGTGTAAACAAACATGAAAACGCAGTGAGTCTTTTTCAAAGGGATTTCTGGGTTTTGTTACAGAATCCTAGAGTTGGTCTATCTTATAGACAAAGTGAATACTGGTTCATCCTCTTGTCTTTTCCTTTTTTATTTATCTCATTATTCCCAGAGTAAACAGACCTGGAGCAAGGAAAGGCTTGATGAGGGACTCACAGTTCATTAGAGGTAGGGAAGGATCTGGACACTAATTCCCAATCCAGAATATTCTTTCTATGCTCCCCTGCCTCTGGATAAAGCAAATTAGTTGGAGTTTTATACGTTGGATTTCGACATCTTTCAACTGAAGCCTCATTAACTTTCTCAGTGGTCCTTGTGGGTTTCACACCTTTTCCATATAGACCATAGGAAGAGTAACCATCAATTTCTCCATTGTGTGAACATCAGATTCCAATTTATAAAGGTGCCTCACTATCTTTGGGAAATATCAGTAGTGACAAAGGTAGTCTTCAGTGTTTCTTTATAAATTATATCTGACTTCATAGTAAATGCCAAAAAAGAGGAAATCAAAATTGACACTGCCAGGTTTCATGGGCATAGAAGTATATCCAAGCAGGAGAATGAATCAAAGTTTCAACATTCATCATAGTTAAAAAAAATTCTGTGCGAGCCCAGAGACAGTCACGTCACACACAAAAATTCTTTATCTTATCATTTTTTAATGTGTAAAATCTACGGGCACATAATTTAAAACCTATACAAGTACTTGGCCAGGGAATTTTTCTCACCAGTTAGACAGCCAGAATTTTTCAAAGATGTATTTAATGATACATTTCCTTCGTAAAAATAAAGTTGATGATTCTGGCTTTCTCTGATTAAAACAGTAATAATATGCATTATTGAGAGTTTGGAAAAACGGAGAAAATATACATGTATTTTCATTTGACTGTGTTCCCTGCACGTGCCAGTCACCAGTGAGGTAATGCATATATAATGTATCTATTTTGTTCTTTACAGTAAACTTACTAAGTAATTTCTATTTCAACAATTCATACAGAATTACATAAGGGAGCTGGAGAGAGTGAGAGAGAATCTGAGAGAGTCTGCTTGCATAAGTTCACACAACTGATAAGCAGAGACACCAAAACTTGAATTAAAGTCTTCTAAAACAGGTCCTAAGCTTTTCGCCTTAGATCATCTGCTTGTCTTGGAACTTGTCTCAGAACATAGAAAAAACAACAACAACAACAACAAAGGTTCTAGACATTTGCTCAATACCAACTACAGAAACAGGATTATTACTACACTCCAGCCTGGCATCCATTCTCATCAAAACTGTGACTTACTTGTTGCTAATCTAATCTATTTTTCAGTCATCATCTTATGTGACCTCCACTCAGTTGCATCAGATGCTGGTACCCGTGCCTCCTAATTGAAACATTCTCATCTGCCTGCTTCCATGACATTTCACTCTGCTGTTTGCTTCCTACTCCGCTGCCCATACTTTTGTCTTGCTGTTGTAAGTCTCCTTTCCTCCATCTGGCCACCAACGGAAAAGCTCCTCGGGACTGAGCCCCAGCACCTCTCTCCTGTCACCCCACACACTGCCATCCACACCCAAAGCTTCAATTGCTACGTGTCCACAGAGGCGCCCCCAGGAGCTCCTGTAACTGAGCAGGACCCTACTGTCATCACCAGTGGCCGTCTGGTATCTGTAATAGTGTCTGTACCTGCCTAAATGTGGCCAGAGTTGTGCTTTTACACTTCAGTGGCTTTATTTTAGGGTAAAGTCCTAAATCCTGATTATCGTCCTACAAAGCCCAGCACGAGCTAGCAGCTGCTTGCATTTCAAGCTTCCTCTTCCACTTCTCTCCTCTTGCTCTCAGGACTTCACTGAACTTCCTTTTAATTTCTAGAAGCCAGACAGTCTTCCCTTTTGGCCTTGGGAGATTCTGTTTCCTCTACCTGGGGAATCTCATTCCTCCCCACTACACACACATTCTCTCTTTCCTGTGCATCTCACACACAGGCACACTTTTTATTCTATTTATCTCTTTCCCTCTAGAAGTGAGCTTAAGACATCTTTTTCAGGAAAGCCTTTCCCAATGTCCCCACCCTGTTCCTGCCTCTCTAAAGATCAAGGGGTGTATTTTCGTGTGTGTGTGTTTGTGTGAGTGTGTGTCGTCCCAGAGAACCATGTTCTATTCCTTTGGACATTTATTTCAGTTTATAAATTACAGTTTCATCAGTGTTGTTATTTGTTTAACATCGGTTTCCTCCGTGAAGCAGGGACTGGATCCCCAGGGCCTACTGGAGCACAAGGCATTGTAGGTTCTCAATAAATATGAATGGAATGAATCAATTTCTACTTTAAAGAAGGATCCAATGTGAGAATCGGGGATAATATACAAGACTAAAAATGTAATGGTTGATTGTTTCCAAAACTATTCTTTGAAATGACTAACCTCCCTTTGGGAATTTTGATTGCACTAATTTTACCATAATCTACCAACGTGCCTCTGTTAGAAGGCTAAATGTCATTTTGATTCCTTCCTTTCTTTGTATCTGCTGATTCTGCTGCATTTATCTCCAACATGCATCCAGGACTCCTTCAGTACTCTTCTCTCCATCATCATGAAATCCCCTGGTCTGAGGCACTACATCTCTTGGTGGAATGGCTGTAATAACCTCTTAACTAGTCTCCCTACTTTCCTCCCCTGTTCTCCTAAAATTATTTCTTTACTCAAAAGCTAAAATGATTTTTGAAGGTAAGTAAATGAGATCACTTCAATCCCATGTTTAAAAATCTTTAATGTTAAAAAAAAAACTCTTCCAACACCATTATTCTCTGTCATGTCACCATTTTCTTCCTCTGATCATCACATTAAATTGTTTGCTTATTTTCTGTTCAAGTGTGATGAGAATGTAAACTCCATGAGGGAAGCAACTGCTGTCTGTACCTCTGATGCTAAACACAGAGCAGGTGCCAAAAACTGTAATTCAATTACTGAACACATGGTGACTGTAATCTATTTTGCCAAAATTCTTTTTCAGGAAATTTCTGAAAAGATTGCTTACTGGATCAAGTCAGAGGCTCCTTTAACATTGAATCTCACCATGAGCTTGAAAAACCAGAGGAAACTCAAGAAGGGGCCAAGAAATGACTTCTAATGACTAGGTCCTCACAGAATGCTTATTATATTTTGAAAAGAAAAAAGTGCTTAACAATTTATGACTTTCAAAATTCACATGAAAGAGGGTTAACATGGTCCTCTAATTTCTTATTCTTTCCAGTCCTAATGCTAAGCGTGGCTAGCAGGGCAACAGGGTAATAATCTTCATTATGTCTTCCTCTTTTCAAAATTGCTCACAAAGTGCTTTGAATGAAAAGGGGCCCACTGGTGACCCAGGATGGGCAGTCTGCGGTGCTTTTTTTTTTTGTTTATGCTAATTAAGTAGTCGGCAGACTGGTTACTTAGTGATATCCTTCACTGTGATGCTCAGTGCTGAGAGCCTAATTATATGTTTCAGGTCTCAAGTGGTCATTATTAAGACGTGAGCCGGCACTACCCATGGACTGGATCACTGGATGCTATTCTTGTTGTTTCCGGGGGCTGGCATGATAAAAACTCATGGAATGTGCAAAGCCATTTACGGAAAGATGTGCTGAATTACGTTGGTATTTCACTTCTGAGTGGGGCCGTATTGCGCCCAAAAGAAACAGACATTTAAAAAAAATTATTTAAATATATTTGCATATACTCAAATGTATTAGAATACAGTGGTACTATGTCCTTTGTTAGTGGGTTTGAAAAACTTTTCTTAGTTTTCACATATCCCTTGTTTATGTGAAGGAGTTTCTACACTTGCCTTCAACTGGTGTGAACAACAACTTCCTAAATCAATCTGCTCAGCATATGTGAAAGAACAACTCCACTGAAAATCAAATTTCTCATGGGCTTTAATGGAACCCATCAATATTGTGTGTTGGGGGGAAAATCTATAACTCTATTTTTTCCAAACAGAAAACAAACTATTGATTCTTTTTCAACAGAATTTTACTCTTTCAAGGGCTCTTTTCCCTCTCAAACATCAGTCTCCTGCCACTATCTGTGCAGCAGAGATGAAAATGTGCTGATTTTATGCAAATACAGCTGACTAGAGACTGCTCTGTGGAAGCGGCGCAAAGGTAAACAACATAAAATATTTAGATCACAGAAACATTACGAGTGACTTTGGTGATGGGCATGAATTATGTTTAGTGGACGGATCATCTGTGTAACAGCAAGGAGTTGATAATCCTCCAATGTTATTATAGACAATAAAGATGAACTACAGTTAAGAATAAAAAGCTAGAAATCTGGCATGTTGCAAAGGCAGCCACCATTTGAATGTATCAGATGCAAACATACTATAATCTGCATCCTGTCACTGTGGTTACAAATGTGGTTTGCATTTTTCCCCCAAGCTGAATCAATATGCATTTTGTCTCACATTAACAAAGCCTCTAAATATTTAACTTAGTGAACATGTGTAGCAATTATTTTCCTGAAAGCCGGAGGAAGACACATATTTGGTTCATCAGTGTATCCCCTGATGAAGGTGACAGCCAGTCGCTAACACTGTGGGTGGAAGGGGTGAGGGGTATGACCACACTGGGAGGCGAGCTAGTGAGATGTTAGATACATAATGGGGAGGGTGTAGCTCAGTGGTAGAGCACATTCTTAGCATGTGCAAGGTCCTGGGTTCGATCCCCAGTACCTCCACTAAAAAAAAAAATATTAATAATAAAAATTTCAAAAAGGAAGGTACTCAGTTAAGTACATTAAAAAACAAAGACATGAAGCATCCTTTCACAGTCTTCTCTCTTGTATTTACTTCACATTGCTTCCTCGGGTACATTTTCATCAGTTTAAACAATTTTCCTGTCATCACATCATCTTTAAAATGTTTGAGATGATAGATAAAGGAAAAGTCAAACACTTACTTCTCCTTGTTTGAATGGCACCACAGGGTAATCAAGTAATTAGTTGTTCAGGGAAGTTACTCTTTACAGAAAACTCCCAACTAATAAATGTGTGAGAAATGATATAGCATCACTTTGCATTGCTTATTGAAATAATGGAGCCAGTGAATTGACTCAAGGGCTTATAAACCCAAAAGGTGAAAACCTCAGGGCCAGTTTTGTAACAGATGGACGAAACCGGTAACATAAAAACCTGATGATTAATCATAACAAAAAGACAGGCAATGTGATGTTATGTACCCTCTAAAATAGAGCAGTAAGAAATACATGAACTACCTTCAAAATAACTCCAAATTTGAACCTGAATCTGATAAAGGCTCTAACCTAAAGGGTACTTGACCGGAAACACAGGGGAAAGATGTACACATTAAATAACTCCATGGGGACGTAACCCACAAAAATCCAGAAGGTGAGAAATTTAAGAACACAACAAATAATTAAAAAAAATAAAGAGGAAACTACTACAGATTAAATGAGATCTAAGTAATATATGAATCGAATACAACATGTGGACCTTGTTTATTCTGAACAAGGCAACTGCAAAAATCATTTGAGATAAATGAAGAAATTTTAACACTGTTTATTTGAAGAGGCTGAGAAATCTCCCTTGCATTTAAGATGAAATAGAGGTACTGTGGTTATATATGAAAAATACATGAGATATTATCATATAGAGGCATGCAGTGGGGTATTTATTAATGTTATGATGCCTGAATTTGTTTTTAAGTAATACTTTTAGGGGAAGAGAAGAGGTTTAGATAAAATGAGATCAGCTCTATGTTAGAACTGTTGAAGCTGAATGATGGGTGCACGGAGGTTCATTCTACTGCTTTCCTGTACTTATCATTTAAATTCTCCATAATGGTTTAAAGTGAGAAATGACGCTGCAGGTTCACAATTACAAAGCACAAATAATTTGTTTCATGCTAAAATTTGCAATTGAGCTGTTAAAATCTTCCTAAGTGATTCTGGTAATTTTTTTTCAATTTTAGTTTATTTTTATTTATTATTATTTAAAATTGGAACAACCCCAAATGTACACAAATACTGCCAATGCAGAAGAAATAACTTAAAAAAAAACACACTAAACCATTTGAAAGTAAAGTTGCCAACCTAATCTTGCATTACGATGGAGTATGTTGGTGTGTATTACCCAAGGACAGTCTCTTATATAGCACAGATCCATCAAAGGCAGGAAGTGAACACCCTTCCATTTAACCCTCAGACTCCATTCTAGTTTCCCCAACTGTTCCAAAATGTTTTTTTTAATAGCAAAAAGAACCCTGTTATCATGCGTCTTTAGTATCTATCCTTCAATCTGAAATAGTTCCTCAATTTTTTTCCTTGAATTTCAGGATTGTCTGAAGACTATATTCCTCAATTTGAGTTTGTGTGATGTTTTCTCTTGATTAGATTGAGGTCTGTATCTCTAGCAGTAATATCCCAGAAGTGATGCTCTGTTCTTATTACTGCATCCCACCAGGGGACCCACAATCCTCATCTGTCCCATTATTAATGTTTGGTCACTTGGCTGACTTAATTACGGTGATTTCTGCCAGGCTTCCCCACTGTAAAGTAACTCCTTAAAAATCAACAAGTAGTTTAGAGGGAGATACTGTGAATAATGTAAATATTCTATTCCTCATTAATCTTCAAATCTGGTAATTTACTCATCTGTATTAGTATGGGCTCGTGTGTGAGTTTTTAATTCAATGAGCTATAACCCACTTACTGTCCTTTATTTTGTTGTTATTATTGTCTCAGATTTAGTCAATGCAAGCTCCTCTGAGCTGGCCTCTGTGTCTTTCTGACATTTTTTTAAATCATTATTTGAGAATTTGCTTGCTTTATTGCAAAGTAAGATGCTTTAGGCTTATCTTATACTTTCTGTGGTATAACCTTAGAATCAGCCATTTCTTCACAGTCTTAGTTCTTTTAGCAAAGAATGGTATGCAGAAGTCAAGAACTGGGTGATATGTGTGTCTAGTGCCATTGGGATGTCACTGCTTCCGGGTCATCTCAGAAGAAAGACATTAGAAATTTATAAGTATTTATGTGTTTATATATATATACGAACATAGCATAATTATAACATTGCTTCTAATTCTAACTGCACAACAATGCATTCATTTTATTTTATGCTTGACTCATATCTTTAACAGTAAAAAATCTCGCTTTTATTATTCTTAACGTACTCATTTCTTCAATAATTTCCCTGAATGTAACCAGGCTCCCATCACCTCCACGTGCTTTCCCTCACGTGGATTACCTCTTCACACCAGACCTGGCTACTGCTTTCCTGGTAGCCTGCCTCACCACACATGTGCCACTGTAAATGGAGGCCCTGCTTCCCTCACATGAGCCCTGACGCCCTGTGCGTGAAAACCCTTCTCTGCCTTCTTAAGCCCTGACTCCCCACTCCAAGCCACCTTCCCACACACACTCTTCATCTTGCTTGGGCTCCTACCCCCATGCCAAGCTGCCCTTTCATGTGCATTCAGTCCTCACACCCTGCTTATGTTCTGACATCTCATGATCAATCACGACTGAGCAGCTTTCCCTCACTAATGCCTTCTTGCTTGGCTTATCTTTTAATTAAATGTTTTATTTTATGGCTCTTATCAAGAAGACAAGAGACAACAAATGTTGGCAAGGATATAGAGAAAAGGGTATCTTGGTGCACCATTAGTGGGAGTGTAGAAGGGTGTAGTCACTATGGAAAACAGTACGGAGATTCCTCAAAAAATTAAAAATAGAACTATCATACAACCCAGCAATTCTTATTATGAGCATATATCCAAAGAAAATGAAATAACTATCTCAAAGAGTTATCTGCACCCCACGCTCAATGCAGCATTATTCGCAGACACAGCTAAGACACAGAAACGACCTAAGTGCCCATTAACAGACACATGGATAAGGAAAATGCGGTAGATACACAGATAATATGGAGTATGATTCAGCCACATGAAAAGAAGGAAATCCTGCCATTTGCAACAACGTGGATGGACCTCAAGGACATTATGCCAAGTGAAGTAAGTCAGACAGAGAAAGACACATACTGTTCATTCTCACTTAAATATGGCATCTAAAAAAAGCTGAACTCACAGAAATAGAGAGTACAATGGTGATTTCCCAGGGCTGGGAGACAGAGGAAAACACAGAGATGTGGGTCCAAAGATACACACGTCCACCTGTAAGATGAGTAAATTCTGGAGATCTAATGTACAACACGGAATCTCTAATTAACAACACTGTATGATACACTTGCAAGTTGTCAAGAGAGTAAGACCTAAAATAATACACACACAGAAACCCATTTCATCACACACAAAAATGATAACTACATGAGTGGACAGAGGTGCCAACTAGTCTTACTGTGGTAATCATTTCACTCTGTACATGTATCAAATAATTACACTGTACACCTTAAAATTACATATGTTCCATGTTAGTAACATCTCAATAATGCTGGGAACATATTTTAAGATAGTTGCAGATTCACACACACAGGTTGAAGAAGTCATACAGAGATCCCATTTACCCTTTCTGCCCTCAAAATGGTATCTCATGGAACTATAATATCACAAAACAGGAGACTGATGTTAATATAACCACCAGTGTTATTCAGATTTCCCAGATTTTACATGCATATGTTATGTGTATGTATTTAGCTACATGCAACTTAATCACGTGGAGAGATTTAGGTCAACATAGCCAGTCAATACACAGAACAGTTATCTCACTGGAAGAAATCTCTCGTGTTGTCCTTTTATAACCACCTGCACCCCCTCTACCAGGCACCATCACCCCTAATCCTTGGCAACCACCAATCAGACCTCCACTTCTGTAATTTTGTTATGTGAAGTACGTGATATAAAAGGTTTCAAACAGTGTGTGGCCATGTGGGACTGCCTTTTTTTACTCAGCCTAGTTTCTGAGAGATGCATCCAAGTTGGCGCATTTATCAGCAGCTCCCCTGTTTACTGCTCAGTGGTACTCCCACGTACAGATGCCGCACGGTTTCTTTAACTGTATTCACGGGCTGTAGAACGTCTGGGTTTTAGTTTAGGACTATGATGAATAAAGTGTCTGTGAACGTGTGCAAATAGGCTTGTTGTGTGAACACCCCACATGGCTTCTGACACCCTGCAGTGGACTGCACCCCTACACAGAACCCCTCAGAGTGGGTTTTAGTGCCACTATAGAGAGCCACCATGGTCTCCACAACCTATTTCTCCCAACCCGTACCCTGCTTACTAGATTTTAGGATGGAATGGTATGAAAGGGGACTATGAAGTGGTGTAACTGACAATAAACATTGTGCAAAGACTAGTTCAGAGAACACATTTCCAGCATGCTGTACTGTAGTGACTGTACCGGGCAGGCATTCAATGAACGTCTGTGAACGGGGGAAGACCCATTTGAGAATTTGTGTCTCCAACAGACAAAGCAAACTCAGTTTCTTAATTTAGTAAATGGTGAATCTAAAGCCCTTAGATCAGGAGAACAAATGATGTCATAAAAGAGAGAGGAATGGAAGAAAGTATTAAGAAAGTTCCTAAAGAAGAAAGAGTTGGAATGGGCACTAACCCATGGTTCCATCCTGGCTAATTCCCCCCACTGTCTGCATCTCACACTCTACGCATGGACGTTCCCTGTCAACCCACAATGAGCTACTCTCCCTCCATGTCAACATGGTAAGGAGATAAACTTGTGATCTACCTTACCTTCTCAACAACACTTTCTCTAATTCTGGATTTAAGTGGAATTGCTGAAAATCGACTTGCTAAATGATTAATTTTTCCAATGTATCCTATTAGCTAAATTATTAAGGATCCCCTCCTCCACCCCAATAGTTCTGATTTTATTATGAATTCCCAACGGCCAGTTAGCTGTGGACTTACAGGGTCACTGGGCCAAAATCCATTTCTCATGTTTCAAATTTCTGAGTTTCCGCTGATCTCAATTTCTCTATGGTTTACAAGCAATTGGTTAAGTTTTCCTTTAAGGGCAGTGAACTGTCTTCTCTATATGCCCTGTCTCTCCCAGTGAAACAGCTTTGGTGAACTGTCATAAACCCATTTTAAGGTGATTTTCCTGACAGCCTTTTAAGAATCATTTAATAAACTGATCTAGAGCCAACAACTGTCATCTAATAGCAAATTATTTGTTCTCCGACTTTCTCAAGCTGCTATGTCCCAGTGCTTCTCAGCATACGGGTGTGAAGAACCAGCAATTTGTTGTCATTGCTCTGCTTTTTTTCAGTCAACCTGCCGCTGATAAATGCTGCTGTAATACACAATACATATGAATTATGAGGAAATGAGAATGTAAAATTAAAACACAAGACAAAACCCCACAAAATATAAGCTTCAATTTTTTAAAAAAAATGAAACTAAACAAACAAAAAGCACTCTGTGAAACTGGTCTGGCAGTTTCTAAGCACTTACTCTCAATTCCAGTCCTCCCGTAACAGACAAACGCCAGTGCAATGCGGCGCCGGCCAGCAGCCCCCACTTTGAGTGGCGCTGGCTGTACGGACCCTTCTCACACCTAATTGTATCTTGGCTTCTTATTCTCGAAGACTTCCCTCATTTGCATCTCTCTCCAGGCGCCTTACATGCTCTTTGAGGTCAAAGACAATGTTTTCTATTTTGTTAGCATCCCCCAAAGCATTCAGCCTAATAGAGCTTAAGAAATTCTTATTGATCAAGAGAAGACAGCTTATCTATTCTTTTGCTTCCTTCTGTTTTTTTCTTCTCCTGTTGCATTCTATGTTTGAATACAACACATTTTAAATCCTTTTTGGAATGGAGGCACAAGTTGCAAATCGGTGGCCTACAGGCTAGATATGGACAATAAATAAGATTTGTCCAACAGAATTTATTAAAAGTTAGCCTTCAAGTTATTTTAAAAACATTGGCAACCCGAGGACCACATTCACGTCTGGCAAAAGCCTGGCCCTGGGTAGGGCTGCCCCTTCTGGATGCGGAGGACCCTCTCCATTCTCCACAGTCCTTATTTAAGCTGCCAGCTTGGAAACTTTAGCCTTTTGAAACTGCAACCACTAATCATGGGGAATAAAATCAAGGTCAGTGGACCCCACAAACAAAAATAAAGCACAGAAAGAGCCCCAACAAACCATTACAGGAGCTTATGCTTCCATTCCGCTTACAGGTCTAAAGCATTTAATTACCCCCACCAAAATCTCACAAAACCACATGTGAAGGGCTGGACAGAATGGTTCTCATTTACAGGCGGGAAGACTGAAGTTCAGAGGGTAAGTAACTGATCCAGACTCCAGAGTGAGTAGATGAAAATACCCGGACCCAGAGCTAGTTTCCCCGTGAAGCAGCACAGCGTATGTGCTACACAGCCATGCACCACTCACGCACAAACTAGACTCAATGGTTTCATTTCCTAAGCGTTTTTTATACATACTACAATGAAAAACAAGCTTCTTCCCCCTCTCTAATGTACAAAATCTATTTTCACATTCATCTGCTCAAATTTCATAGTGGATCTGTGATAGGAGCAATAGTTTTTTAGCTTCTAACTAACAGATTCTTTTTTTTAAAGTTTTTCTTATCTATTATTTTGAACTGTACTCTTCCTCATCGGACCAACCAAACCTGATCCTTTATTCTCAAGTCAAAATGTGCTACCGGGCTCCAGACCAAATTGGAATGATTCCAGGAATGGAGCAAGTCATCAAAGGAGTCCTCACATTTTCTTTCTTTGTTGGAAAGTGTTCAGGCCGCCACTGGGAATGCCTTTCGTCTGATGACAAAAATGGTAGCTTCCTTACAGGCCAAACCCCAGGATCTCACTGAGAAGTTCCTGGAGAACACTGATCAGGAATTCTTCCAGAAGTCTCATGTCAGAGCAGAAGAAGCAGCGCCACATGCTTATTAATAACCCTCTGTAATAGACTGTAGGGCACAAATGTTTGGGGTCACAGCAATCAGTCTACAAGTGGGTACCGGCTTAAATAAGGGCTCTTGGCTTTCTGTGGTCCTGGGGGTTGTTTTAGCCAGTAGTGAAGCCACGCTTGACACATTTTAACATCGAAGTGAACTGTTCAGTAGAGCCACACATGACTCACTACATTTAAAGTGATTAAAGTTTGATAAATTAAAAATTCAGTTCCTAGATACATGGCAAGCACTCAATAGCCATAAGGGCCAAGAGAACATAAAGTCTAACCTGTGCCTGACCCACAGGGAGAGGGCTGGAGCCACAGGGACCAGCCTTCTGCATCCCTAGGGGTGGGGAGGGCCAATTCCAAGAGACTAAGGCAGGTGTCCAGAGACTGGGGCCGCTCTGAGCCATGAACCAATGACACGGCTGGAAGATGGATGGCCACCCAGTGATGAGGACCTGGGCTCGAATGCCATCTACTGCAGGAGACAGTGGGCTGTCTTACTTCACTGAATAAAGCCCAACAAAAAATAAAATCACAAATACAAAGTTGAATGAGTAAAACCTTTCCTTCGACTCTTTATTAGCCTTTCCTTCTACCCTTCGGAGTTTTATTGGTTCTTAACTTCCCCACCTGACTATAATCTCCTTGGGGATAGGATCTATGACTCTTTTCGTACATTGTATCTCTACTATCTGGCATATATTAGGTGTGTGTATTTATTGAATGATTATTGACTTCAACAATTGTCTTTAAAAGCACTGTAATTATGGTGAACACAGATCCTGTTTTGCCATGTGTATTCCAGTCGATGCCAGTTGCTCTAATGTATGTATTTATTAATAGAATCCTCCTTTCTCTCAAAAGTGCCCCGATCTGTTTGATAAATTATATGGTCAGTCTAGCTTAAAGGACACAGAGTCAAGGTACCAGGAGAACAATGAGCACAGGAGTGACTTTAGCAGCTACTTCAGTTACTTCTTTCAGGGCACCTGTACGCTGGTATTTCATCTAACAGTACAGGCGATCCCTCTAGAGACAAAACATGCAAATTTAATTAAAAACATTTTTTTGTTTTGCTCAGAATTCTGACTCAGATGTGCGTTATCCTACTGGTTATAACCTGGTTTTTCAGGAGGGGAGGGGGCATTAAAAATAAATGTATATAAAATTAGCAACATGCGCTGGTAACTAAGTTGTATGTGTAAAATGATCAGTTGATATTCTTAACTACAGATGGTAGCACAGTTAACTCTTGCAGACTGAGAACTCACTAGAGCTGAAATTAATGTCCTTTCACTAAACCCAAAGGGATAATAGGACAAAGTAAATGAGGTTCATCTTGAGTGTGTAATAAGGCACACGCTGTGATCTTGTCTCATTCCCAAGTACAGCACATTTTAAGGGAAAAAAACCTATCTTTTGACCAATTCATGATCTGCTAATCTTTGTGTGAGGGGAAGGATTTATTTATAAATAAAAAAATTCTATCACTCAGACTTTTCTCCTTCAACCATTTTTCTAAAATAATTTTTCTAAAAAGGTAGTTGGGTATATTACATTACCAACAAGTATATAAGTTTTTTTTTCATAAGAAGAAACAGCTTACAATATATCCTATTCATATGCACTAAACTATGTTTGTTTAGTTCAAGAACAGTTGATGAGAAGGTGAGGGAGAATGCACTGATTTCATGGAAACCTCACTCCTCTCTAGATTTCCCAATTCCCATAATAAGAGAGAGAGTATAGGCCTCTGAATTCTTGGATTTATAAAGAATTTCAGAGAATAAAATACTTGAAACAAAAGAAAACGATACCCAATTATAATCTTGTTATCTGAAGTACATCCAGCTTTCTAATGAACTTTTACATAATGGATTCATGTTCATCAAAATCCTTAAGGTTCTGAATAATTGAATTACAATGATTTCACTTGGAGGACAGACCATGTTGTATTTTACCCAAAATTATCCTTAATGGGGAGAAGAAGAAAAGAGCTGCCTCTTTAATTAAGAAATGAAGTTAATTCCTAATCAATTGAAGAACAACTCTATTTATCTCTGACAAAGCTCTGAGCGACACTGTGCTCAGCAAACACATGTTTACCATTGGCTGTCAGAAACCTACCCAGTTCTGCCTATTTCTCTAGTCCCATTTCCTTCCTGCCCTATAGGCAGGTAGCTTATAGAGGTGAAAAGTCAAACCAAAGGGATAAGATATATTTTTAAGATATGACTATGTTCCCTTGCTTACTCATTTCCTCTTTTTTTTTTTAACACTGATAGAAATTATCCAAGAGTCACATGCTGCAATGTTATTGATCTTCTGCCTCAGAACAAAGTTGTGCACCAAATGGAATTATAAAGCCCAGGTCAACCACGCCACATGCACAATTACTCAAATTTCATTTGCAAAAATGGGCTTCCGTTACTTATCCAAACTGTGAGCCTCAGTCACTGCTGTTGAGAGTTCCTCCTCTTTGAAATAGTCTTCTCTTCTCTATGTAAATCCTACCAGAGACTTAGGAAGGGCAAAGACCATACATTATCAGGTTACAGACTTTGATTTATAATCAAGTCTCACTGATATTACAGGAAATACTCTTCAGCTCTGTAAAAACCCTCCATGTGAGATGAATTATACCCTAGTAGAATATGCCCATTTACTCTTCCATCAGGACTATTTTGGTTGCAAGCAACATAAACCTCAGGTACAGGTGTTGACCCAAGGGATCATATGATGATAACCCTATGTGGTTCCTCCATCTCTTGGATGTGTTCCTCTCCAAGTGTCATTATGCTCAGTTTCTATGTGAGAGCATTTGGCTTCCAGAAGCACCATAATAACATTTGCCCAGGTCTAAATCCAATAAATATCTATCAGTTCTTACAAGTTGTCTAGACTTTTACTACTGATTCTAGATCTGCGAGCCAATCACTGAAGCAAACGGAACTAAATCCTGTGATTGTGACTGACAGACATGAGCGCCAAGCTCAGGGACCAAGAGCAGAGACAAGAGGTTCTTGCCTAGCAAAATCAGGCATTGGTGCAAAGACTGAGAATGACCACACTTCAAAACTGAGAACAGTTTTCTCGTCTCTAAATCACCACACCTACTGCAGACTCACCTTCCTTGATAATGCCAAGTATCAGGAATTATTCCTTGAAAAAGCCCCTGTTAATTGAGACACTGGTATCTTCTAGATTAAATGAAGATGTTTATTAAGTAGGGACATGTTAACTAATACTGCTTTCTTAAATCCATTTATTAGGTCACAGAGACCCTTCAAGAGAGGTTGAGGATGTGAGAAAAGAGCTACAACAGTCTTAGCTTTCCCTATACCACAAAGTCTTGCCTTCTCATTCACATAGCAACCCAGAATTATAGAATCTCTCATTCGGAAGACACTTGAAAGCACTCTTTTCACCTTGGAACTCCTCAACAAGATTTCTACCAAATGGACACCCAACTTTGGACACTTCTAGGACAAAGAATTGTCTAGTACTATGACTGCCAGACAAAACAGGCTGACTAGTTAAACTAGAATTTAAAATGATTAAAAATGTTTTCATGTACGTATATTCCAAATATGGCATGGGACATACTTATCCAAATATTATTTGTTGTGTATTTCAAATTCCAATGTATGGTGGCCTGTTAAATTTTATCTGTTAAATACAGCAACCCTATGTACTACCCATGAGCACCATTCTCTCTTCAAACTATTCTGACAATTGAAAAGTTCTTCCATACCTAAACCTTAAACTTCCAGAGGGCACATATGGCTACCAAACTGAGTCCCCTTCAAATATTACCTGATCAAGTGCTTACAGCAGGATTGGTTTTGTTTTTTTTTTTCCAAATGGTGTTGTGCTGTCCAGTGTCCTAATGACCTCCCTATGGAGAAGTCGGGGAGGGGCACTAATGGATTGGGCTCATGCCTCCCATCCATGTTTCTGCTCTGCTCTGGGATATTAATCTAAGCTTCAGAGTTACAATCTACATTTTCAAATAATTACAAAAATACTGGGTGAAGAGAACGAAAAGACAAGCCACAGTCTAGGAGAAATTATTTGCAAAACCCCTGTATTAAAAAAGACTGGAATCCAACATAAACAAAGAACTCTTAAAACTCAACAATAGGAAAATAGACAAACCAATTATTATTATAATACTGTATGGCATATTCGAAAGCTGCTAAGGAAGTACATCTTTAGAGACTTCATCACAAGAAAAAAATTGTAACTATATATGACGTCAGATGTTAACTAGATTTACTGTGGTGATCATTTTGCAATATATACAAATATCAAATCATTGCATTGCAGACCTGAAACTAATACAGTAGTATAGGTCAACTGTGAAAGAAAACAGACAAGCCAATTAAAAACTGACCAAAGGATGTGAATAGACATCTCAACAAAGAAGACCTGCAGATAGCAAATAATCATATGAAGAGATGTGCAACATCATACATCATTAAGGAACAGCAGACTGAAACAGCAATGAGACATCACTGCACATCTATCAGAAAGGTGAAAATCCAAAATACTGACACCACCACATGCCAGCAAGGATGTGGAACAACAGGAACTCTCATTCATTGCTGGGGCGGGGTACAAAATGTCAGAGTCACTTTGGAAGACAGTTTCACAATTTCTTACATTTTTGGAGGGAACAAAAAGAACTTGTCTTTTGAAAACTCGAGAATTTACTTCTCAACTCCTTTGAAACAGGGCAACTGTGTTCTCATTGGACTGGATCAAATCATAGCCACGTGTCTCCTTTTATCTGCATATCTAAATGTTGACATTCTAAGATTCCGACACCTATGCCCCTCAATTTCTTGCCGGTTAATGTACTAACTAGCTTTAAGTTAAATGAATGCCCAAAGGTACCCTTAAACACCCTCTCAGCCTTTTATTTCCCTTCACTAGTACTAAAAGGAGCCCTAGCTTTTCAGTACTTGCCTCTTAAACACAATCTTGTTCACAGCAGATTCAGCCGAAGCAAGCGGAAATCCATATGCCAAAAAACTGACAGGCAAGCTGCGGTTAAAACATTCCTATTATGATGTTTAATTACTGGAAGTTATAGGAGCTTTCAGACGTAACATTTATTACCCCATTTTATTATACTTTATTGCAAACACATAGTACAAATAATTGTCTTTCTCTGGGTAAAATCTGAAGCAAACCTGGGCATTTTACATAGGCAATGGATATAGCCTGTATCCATTTTTCTCATGTAGTCTTTTCCTATTTGGATACACATTTTATTATGGTTCTATTAAGACAGGCAAAATAAAATGTAACGTAGCAAGCTTTCTCTGGTGTCCTGTTGTCAAGAAAATATATACATTATCCTCCAATGAGGGAGGACTATGCATCAAAAAATCCTTTCAGCCAATGCCACACCAATTCTTGGTTTTCAGCTACTATACATCAGAGATGAGTTAAAAGGCATTTGTTTTGTGTATATAAAATGAGAATCCTCTATCTTTGTCTCCATGCTTTTCTGATGGGATAAATGGTCCTTTTAATGGAAGGGAAAACACAGGGGAGATAGGGAAAAACACAGGAAGAACTCCAGACAATACTAGTCAATAAATACACATGGAGTGAATTGTGAATGAGGGCAATGCAAAGTCCCAGAACTGCCTAAAGTAAAATGTGATCTGTTCATTACAGGAGATACTAATAGGCATGCTAATATGATCAGAAGGGGCTGCAACTCCACTAAGATTTCACAGTCTGCCAAATCATTCCAAGTTTGGAATAAATAGAGTGCTAATGATATTTATTGTATATGTCAGTCATAACACAGTTTATATAAGTTAAACACTGTTGCCATTAGTTTCTCAGGAACTCAGAATTAATAACATAAAATCATCAGATGGAACATGAAAGGCTCACCAACGTAAGCTGGGTCATTAGACTGTGACCCCAAGAGAGACGGAACAAGAATCCACGGATAAGGACATAAAGAGATGGAGTTTTGCCTCAGTATTAGGCAACTAGCTGTCCAATAGTTGGAGCTAAGGGTTAAACAGTTCTTAGAAGCACATATTGGAAATGTCCAGGCAGAAATATTTAAGCAAGGATGCTAAAGGGTTTCATTCACTGGATAGGAAGTTTCATGTAAGAGTTCTAACCCATTCATTATTGATTTAAAAAAAAAAGCATGAATACTTAAGCTAATTGTAGCAAAGCATGAGGGTGTTAAACAGAGGCTTATGAAAGTTTTAAAGGAAATTTCTGGGTACATTCAACTACTTTAGATGTAGACAGTGTTGAGTCTACTCTCGATTTTCATTTTCCTTGACAGAATATCTTGTTTTTTCTCAGCATGCTCTTATTAGCCAAGATTAGGGAACCTATATTTTCTGTCACCCAATCTGATGCTCTAATGCCTACTGACAGTGCCTCTGAGGATTATTACCAAAGCTATACCTCAAGCTGTCTTACTTAATCAATCTACACCAAGGAAAGATAGGGATACCCTAGAGACTCGTGGGCAGGAAGTCCCAGACACGTGTGATCCATGAGAACTAGGAAGAGGAAAAGCACCAAGCTCAAAAACAATCTCCCCATCCTCCTGAGTGGCAGGTCTATACGGAACACGAGTCCTGCTCCCACCAAACAGAAGTAATCCTATAGTTTAGGTTACTGTGGTGCCAACCTTCTGCCCAACTCCATATAAGCTGACAGCCCTAGTACACTGTACGGTGGCTCCAGTTTCCATTTCTTAGTCCACATTATCAAGACAATCTGAGCAGTTTATCCTGAGTCAGTAAATCCTCTGGCTCAGTAAACTTTTCCAGGATTACCTTATGTCCAACTTTATTAATAAATTCCCTGGACCCACCTTTCAAAAAGGTATGTAAGGGCACTTCCATGAAAGGACCCAAGCTCCAACAATTACTGTTAATTCTAACCATCGCCAACCACCTACTAGATTTTCTCCTTGTGTACCATGGGAACACCTTATACTCATCACGTCCCACTCCAAAGCTCATCATCCTTCCTCTCCTTAATTTTCCCTATGCTTTCTTTCCCTTTTAAAACAACCCTTCTTCTAATCTGTTTCCTTGTCTAGCATCAATCATTTACACTCAATAGTTCAAATTCAGCTCTCTTGGCTTTTTTCAACCCCTGTTTCAGTGGGCAAAATGGGACAGAGCTGACTATTTTTATGTGATGGATGCTGAGGAGCGGATACTTATTCTTCAGGGAATGTTTGCATATCCAAATATCCTGCAGGATCATTAGGGATCCTGATGATACAGGTGATGGTAAAGAACTGTGTTGGGCTTACCGAACTCATTTATTTAATCACTAAACATTGACTCGGTGCATACTACATGCTCAACACTGGGCAAGGCACTGGAGATACAACAAGGGATGGTTGCTCCCTATTATCCTGATTCAACACTTGCATACAAAATGATTTCAGACAAATGTCCGGTAAGTCTGACATCTTTTCACTTCTCTCACTTTTAAAAGTAGAAATCATGCCACTGTGCAAGTCATCATGTGGTGTAAATATTGTAAAAGTTCTTTTGCAAAACTGATGTAAACTCTTGAGACAAAAGATAAGGGAGTCTCTCCCCGATTTCCAGTTTTCATTTATCACCTGTGCTTTTCTCCCTATTTTTGAATCTTAATCAAAAAATCTCTTCTGTCAGTTCCAATAGCTATTTCAGTAAATACTGATTCTCAATTCCTTTATTCAACAGAGATTTTTAAAGATACTGTTGAGACAGTAAAGAATCAAATTGGGGTTTCGCAACTACAGGCAAACCTGGCATTCATTCTCTTAACCAATTGTTTACTTCTGAGCTCGCACCAGCAGCAAGCACTTAGGACGCTGAGTAACTGGTCCTGAAGACAAAACTGAGGTTGGCAGAAAATGGCATGATTTCTGGTAATGTATATTCTTCCACTTCAGTTTCTCAAATGGCAGTGTGCATTTGTTAATATTTTATTGGGGTAAATGATTGTAATTCTAGTAATAATAAAAATAATGATCAGTCTTTTAAACAGATGGTGCTCATAAAGAGATTTTTCTGTAAATCTTCATGTGCTTGGCAAACACCCTATTCATTACAGTGTGCCAATTATTTTCATGTGTATTAAGAAATTAATATTTCAAGGTAGCCTTAGAGCTTCATTTCTTATCACGAAGGGAAATTTTGAGTCAAGCAGCAGGTCTTGTATTGGATACTAAGGTTTAACTAACACTGAACTTTGAAACACCAAGGGAAAAAGGGAAAACTTCAAACTGAAGACCCCTTTGACACCTGGAGTGTGCTGTGTTGGTTTCCAGTGGCTTTCAGAGACTTGCATCAGCGGTTCACAACAAGGCAGGCTGTCAGGGACGTTATTTTCCTTCCTATTTCAGAGATGATACATGGGTACAAAGAAGTTAAAGGACATGCCCACAGTAAAATTAACATAAAACATGCCTTTATCCTTATTATCTGGTTTGAATTATAACTCAGTAAGAGATATCAAAGCCACACTTAATTTCTACGAAGAGCTGAAGTCAGGGAGGGAGGGTGGGACTTGTTTTGTTTTATCTTACAACAGACTTTCTACAATAGCTCTTTCTTTAGTTCATTTGAGATGGACTACTTACTAGTTCTTATAAAATGGTCAGTTTACAAGATGAAAATGTGGCCATTTGGGGCTAAAACACAACCTGGAAATCAGTCTCACTGCAGTGTGGTTGTTAATGATAATGATCAATAATCTGTTGGATCACTAAAAACATATCTGTGTTTTTGCTTGTTTGTATGCTGCTTTTTTGGCTCAAATATCTTCCCCTTTTGTCTTGACCACGCCCCTTGATGCCCTGTCCACTGTAAAGGCTAACTGAGGAATGATGGTTTTGCCCCCAGGGTAGGTTCCTATCTACCTACCTACTTTCCCTTCATGATCTGAAAGTTAATTCTGAGGTAGGCTGCCAAATTCTTAAGAGGTCTGGGTCTGAGAGATGAAGACTGAATCTTGGCTCTACCATTTACTGGCTATATAACCATGGGCAAACATCTCTACCTTCCTAAACCTCAATGCTGCCATCTGTAAACCTGGGGGTGAAATTGTACATATATGGACTAAATAAAATGATGCATATAAAACACTTAGCACAATGCATGTTACACAGTAAGAGGGCAGTGGATAAATGAGAATTGTTAACATAAATCCATAACTTCTCTGTGGTGTCATTTGTTATAGAAAGCTAAGCAGAACTCGAAGAAGATATAGATCATAATTGGATTCATTAACTTATGGGTCATTTTTAATTTACCTTCACTGGATGCATACCTTGTCCCATATGTTGATTTATTTGGAAAGACATACCATGTTGTGATTACTGTTCCATTTGTGGTTGTTCTTGGACAAAAAGCAAGTGTCACACAATCTAGATCTTGCTGTTTTGTTCACATTAGCCACAAGCCAGTAATGTCATTTAGGTCCCCCCTCTGCATTCAATCTGTCACCATATCCTGCTGTTCACTCTTCCATGGCATCATTAATGCCAGCCCTATGCTCTCCATTCTTGTAAACACAGCATTCCAGCCCCTGTCGCCACAAATTCAAGCTAAGCCCAACCTATTTCCCATGAAATTTGTACCATATCCTCAAGAAATCAACATGACAAAAATCTTGCCCAATTTTTGAAATCCTGCCCTAAGAACTTCCAGCCTAAACCACAAGCGATAGAAAACATGTGCTCACCTTTCCCTGACAGTCTCATTTTGGGACTGTGTGTCCCTCTCCCTTGTTAGACCATGCCAATGTAACTCAGTTTGCTTTCATCACAGCAGGCTTCTTTATTTGAAGAGGGGACTTTCCACACTATATGACCAATTTCTCGTAGCATCTAGTTTCTAGACATTTCTCTCATGCTGACCACCCATCCAGCTGTTTCCACTAACCACATAATCTACCTATCTATCTATAATCAATCTATGCAACAGGCCCTGAGTTTTCATAATCCTGTATCATGAATGCTATTACTTTCAATTCATTCAAAGAGTCAAACTTCCTTAATTCTCATTAATTTTATCAACTCTTTCTTCCTTATCTGATGAACTAATACACTCAAGCTAGGAAGATACTGCCCATTGCCAACCAATTACTTACATTAGTCTAAGTATGAAGCCTACTTTCATATTTATCATAATTATTGTGTTATTTATATCAAAAGCAGTGGATCTCAAAAGTAGTAGATGGGGGTGGTGGGGAAATGCAGGAGGTGACCAGGGAGGTTTACTTGAATTGTCCAGGTGGAGGAAATCCATTTAAAAATAAATAAATAAAACATGATCAACAAGAAAGGTAACCTGCATGGTGCTTTATCTTTCACATTATGTAGGAAAAAATATTTCCAGCAAGCAGATGGGCCCAACAATTTCCAACGAAATAAAATTATTTTAAATTATGCATCTTTAAAAGTCAAAGAACTATATCTCTATCCTGCTTTCAATATGCATTTTTTATGTGTATACACTACTGCTTTTTTTTTTTAATTGAAACATAGTCAATTACAATTTCTGGTGCTAGTATGTATTTTAAAATGTATTATTTACTCTGAAATTCCAAGTAACATTAAAGGAGACTATTCCATTTTATGCCCCACCCCGGGAAGACATGGAATTTGTGAAAATTTCAGAAACACAAGTCCAGAGTGAATCTCATCTCAAAAGCTAACCACTTGACTCCACTCGTGGCTCTTTAAAGCACCAATTCTACCTGAAAATTTTTTGCCAAAAATGGCAAATTTACCTCCCTAGCCACATTATCTCCAATAAGAACTAATCGAGACTGCTGAGTGTAAGAATTTGTCCAAACTTGCCCCTTTCTCTGCCTCCAAAAGAAAATATTAACAAATTTAATAGAATAACGAGCATAAAGTGAAATCTCTCTATATAGGAATCTTGGAAGGTAGGAATTCTTGACATTTTCTGCTTTGCCTCCACCAACAGCACCTGCCAACAGTTAAAGCCTAAAGTGTGGAATCTTAGTAGACAGAATGTTAAAAATCATCATTCTGTCCCCCATGAGAATCTCTGCTGCTTGACTTCTGCCTGAAGTCTGAGATCAATCATTTCCAGTGATAGAGAGCTCATTCCTTCCAGAAGACTCTTTAAAAAAATAAATAAAAAGAGCAGATTTCACATTTCTGTGCTTGCAACATCTACTCATTGGTCCCAGTTACAGAGCCATACAAAATAACCTTAACCATTGCAGCATGATGGATCCTCACACTCCCATTTCACACAAAATTCAAAATTTCCCATTCTCTAGACCACCAGTTGCTCCAACCACTCTTTTTAGACAATGGAGAGGAGTTCAGACCATGAGCTTGAGAGACAGACTGATCTAGCTCTCAGCACTAGTTTTGTCCTGCATTAATTGCAAGTCCTTGGGCAAGTGATTTCCCCTCTATGAGACTTAGCTTTTCATTTGTGAATAATACCATTTAAGTCACCATTTTGTTATGATAATCGGTAGATATGTACTTAAGTTCCTCAAAATACACATACGAACTTCCAAAAAAGCTTAGCTATTATCATCATATGGTTTTGTCTTACCTTTATCTTTAGGGATGCCATTCCCAACAGTCTGCCAGATCTCCAAAAATAAGAATGAGGATAATAAACATAAGGAAATGACTATTATTAATGTGATGATTACAGTTACTATGTCAATACATGTATATAACTGGCATATCCAGTCCACCATCACATCATTGCTTACTAATGCTTTCTTGTAAGACACAATTTTGTTTTCTGATTATTTGCAATGGATACTTCATGTTTGTATATGAAGTTTTTGATCGACAGTGATAAAGTCAGAAAAAGCTAGCCTACCTAATAGACCGTTGGATACCTGAGTGAATTCTTCATAGCATCAGGACATGTTAAGATTTAAGTGGGTGCACACACATACAATATCAAAATGTAACAAACTCCAATATCTTGCTAGCACTCTGAAGTGCGAATCGAAAACCCTAGGAGCAGCAGTTCCACAGAGATAAAGCTCCAGACATACGTATTCATAAAAGCCGAACTTTGCAAAGCAAGTAACAAATAAAACTGGAAACATTCCTTCTCTAAACATTGAAATCACTATGACAGCTTCAGTATGTGTGAATTCACAGTTACAAAAATGATAACCAGGTTTTTAACTGAAAGCAGCAATGTGTGGATATTTATTTTGTCCTATATTCTGCCTACAGCATTCATCAAAATCTATAGAGGGATTGAACCTAAGACCTCAGCCATGGTAACCCTATTCCTGGGAAATTTCAATGCAAAGATTGCATGCTAAATTGGCACTGTTTCTATCATTGCAAAGTGCTCCTTAGTTGCCTTGGTATTTCTGGGAATTGTACCTCTGTATGAATTGATCTGAAATAATTCCCTTATACAGGGCTAAAACCTTTGAAAGCTACAGAAACAGACAAAGATTACCAACTGTTTCCACCATTACTGAATCTTAAACAGCTGGCCTCAACTGTCACTGAATCAACTAAGGTCTAGATGGCAGAAAAGGTATGTGGAGCTATAGCACCTAAGAGAGAGCAATATACATAAGGTTTCGACTTCTATTTATAGTCTGATCTCAATAAAGTATTACAGAATTACAGCCACTTCTGAATGAAGCTTGAGCTATTCAAATCACAAGGTCTCATTTCAGCAGACTTGGTGATCCTGAAGCATGTGAAAATATTCTTTATCAATGCAGGAACTGTATTTAAAAAAATCAGATTCAGAATGCTTTCATGACACAGTAAGTCAGTATAACTTATGGTCTGACTACCAGAATGGGAAATCTGTCTCAATTAAAGAAGCACTGCATATATGCAAACACACACATGCACATGTATGCATATATATATGTGTATTTGTGTATATATGTATACTATCAATATGTTTATTTTTCTAATTTTACCTAATTAAACAAACATTTCTAAAAAAATCTATTTTCACACAGTATTTTCACAACTCATTTCTAACTTTATCCTCACACTGTTCTTTTCACAGGGAAAGTTGAACAGATGTGTTCTTTAAAGATGAAGAAACTGAAGTAGATAAGGATCTAGTGAATTTTACAAGGTCACAAAGGGAGAATCGAGGTCTCTTGACCTATAGCTTTGGAAATCTCAACTAAATAATGTTACGAAAATAGAGTAAGAAACTCCGTAGAAACGCTAATATGCATAAAGCATAGTCATTCCTTATGAATGTTTCATCTCTTTTGACAAAGCACCTATTTTTAGGCTAATTATAGGACAGGACAGAGAGTAAATTAATGAGTGAGTGGATGGGTGAGTTTGCTACATGGAAACACTATGCCAGGTCTTGTAGAATGGGGATGGAAATGAGAGACAGTTGACTATAAGGAGAGCATAGCCTTTGTAACACCATGGATGGACCTTGAGAGCACTATGCTAAGTGAAGTAAGTCAGAGAAAAATAAATACTATATCATAACACTTACACTATAGAATCTAAAAAGGATGAACTCATAGAAGCAGAGAACAGAATGGTGGTTGCCAGGGGCCAGGGACAGGGGAGATGGAGAGAGGTTGGTCGAAGAATACAAACTTCTAGTTATAAGATGAATAAAATCTGGGGATCTAATATACAGTGTGGTGATTACAGTTAACCATACAGCATTATATATGTAAAAGTTGCTAAGAGAACAGATCTTAAATTTTCTTACCATAAATAAGAAATAGTAAATAGGTGATGGGACTGATGGGTTAGCTAATGCTGTGGCGGTAATAATCTTTTCACAATGTATGTGCACAAAATCAACATGTTGTATGTCCTCCTTCATCTTCCATAAGGTTATGTGTCAATCACATGCTGATAATATTAGCTGGAAAATAACAGTAAATTTCCAGGAAAAAATGTCCTAACAGGGACAAGTATGCAAACTATAAAATATGCTAGTATACTTACTCTTTATATTGGCAGGAAGAATGCACACACAGTTTACACACAGAGATTAGGGACTAAGCATTCTTTCACCTACTGGTAGATAGAGTTTTAAAGACAGCAAAGAAATAGTTGTGGGGAGTTGTAAACTAAGTGACCAAGAAATAGGGTAAGAATTGAATCCAACTCATGAGTCTGGTCCTTCTCACACAAGGCTCACGTCAGCCTCACCAAGACCTAAGAAAAGGGTTTAGGATACAATTGTCACCTCAGCAAAATCCCACTTTAGGAAATTGAAGTTGGCCAAATTAAGTTTAGCCAAATATAAACTGTTGGCTGTAACACTGTTCTATCTCAGGCTCAAAATCTGATGAGGTTAAGTTCTATTAAACTGTCGCCGTCTTATAAAACAGATGCTAGCAAATCTATAGCATTTTTTTTTCTGGCCAGCGTTAAAGTAAATGTGAATCATTCTGTCTCTTTTTTATTTACATGGAGTGACTGATGTAATGTCTTTCATACTATTTAAATGACAGTATCAAAACATCATTTTAATAATAACTATAACACTGTTACTAATGTTAAAATTCTAAAAACAGGTAATTTTCTTTATTAAGCTAATCATGACAAGATGTTAGCCATTAGTTTATGATGAAAAGACAAAATAAATTTTAAAACATAAAGAAATTTTAAAAATCTCTCACATATATACATACCCAGATTCACTTATTCCTACATTCTCAGGGTAGCTACTACTCTATTCCTCTTTCTGTAGTTCAGTATGAATGGGTCAAAAGACTAACATCTTTTACGTTTGTCTATAATTTTAAATTCGTCTATAATTTTGCCTCATTAAAAAGAATTAGGGCACTTAAAAGTTTGGCAGAGTTCAAAGGGTTAAGAAGCTCTAGGTTAGCTCTTACCTAAGAAAAAGAGATGAAGAACTACTGATTTTTGTGTAAAAATAATGCAAATTATATTAAAAATTAAAAGGATTTAAAATCTGTTGTGAGGTTACCCACATCAATTCCTTGTACCAGAAATTCAATAGAAGAGAAGCCAAAAGAAAAAAGAATTAAATAATTTTTATGGTTAGCTTAGAAAACCAATGGCTAATATTGCTCTTTGCTGATCTGTGAAGGTATGATTATACTTTTCAGAACAATTAGGACATTATTTTTTGGTAATCCTTAAAACTATACTATGTTTCACTACAGTATTAAACAGTGAATTTATCTTTTCAGTGATTGAATAAATAATGCTTAATACCAAGACACTTAAAAAAATATTTATAATAGCATGCCGCTTTCAGAGATGCCATTTTTAAAGAGACATGCATTCTGTTTTCAATCATGCTTACCTATTTTTTTGCCTTAAATTCCTTAATATTAACATATTACATTCATTTACTTAATTTTTTCAGAACACATGTCATTAAGGTATTATTTTCCTGAATTCCTCAAAATACTTTCATCTCATTCCCACAATAATATGCTCTTAAAGGCCTGAAGATTAGTATTATGGAATACAAATACCAAAACTGTATCAAATGCATGTGTCCACTCTCTTTTGAAAAAGTTCATATTTCATTTTGGAAGTGCTAGGTATGATGCAGGAGACTCATAGGTGGTGGCCTAAGAGAGAGCTCAGACTATAATAAGGATTGCCCTGCATTATAAAGATGCTTAAAAATAAAGAAACCAATCTAGCATCTCAAGTTTATCTTTACAGAAGTTGAAAGTTCCAGTATAGAAGGATATATGTACAAAGAGGACTCGTATAGAAGTCACTGTAAGAGCAGCAACAAGGAATATGCTATGTATCAACAGAGAAATTGCTAAATATTTTAAGGCACATCTATGGTTGTTGGATGTAAAAAATCAGAAGAGATTATCCTTCAGGCAGTCCAGTAAACATTTTCAATGGGACCAGGGAACCCCAAATCCTTTCAATGACCCTTAGGTCATAACCCATAGCCAATAACCCATAGCCAATGGTAGCTCTCCAAGGTCCTGAAATATAAGCGTCTCTAATTCCTAGAAACCAGTCAGAAAAACGACTGTCAGCGGACTCCAAAAGGCTGAAAACAGAGGAACGCAAAGAAGCTTCAGAGTCATCTAGCACAAATAATCTAATTTTTGAGTATTTTATCAACCTATAATAACTAGAATCTAGAACAGGGTTGAAGTTTATTGCATTTGCTTTCTACTAGGTCCCTTTACAGCCAAGCTCTTGAGGAAAGAAAAATGGATCTTCAGTTTGTAGTGAGAAGCAAAATGATTCACTTCAAATCTTGCACTAAAGTTGTTCTCATGGAAGAAGTCTTCTTGCATTAATTCCACCTCTTCTCAATTTTCCCTTATACAGTAAGCATAATTTGTATTTTTAGGGTTTATGCTTGCCATTCTCCTTACATATTTATCTTTTATCTCTCTCAAGTTAAATTGCATGTTTATCGATAATGCTGAATTCTATGTCTAATATTTTAATATCTAAAAACACGGTTTTATATAGAGGATTCTCAAAAATTACTCTTTAATGAATACAAGAATGTAAGTATACATACAGACCAATTCTGCCTCTCACCTCACTTTCTGATTTTTCTGAACAAAAAAGAAGCCTATCAAGGTGACCAGTTGCTACTGTGGTAAGCACAACAACAAATACAGATCTTGTATTGATCCTTTTATCATTATATAGTGTCCTTCTTTGTCTTTATGGCCTTTATTTTAAAGTCTATTTTGTCTGATATGAACATTGCTATCCACACTTTCTTGACATTTCCATTTGCATGAAATATCTTTTCCCATTCTTTCACTTTCAATCTGTTTGTCCTTCATGCTAACATGGGTGTCTTGCAGGCAGAATATTGCAGGCTCTTTTAAAATTATCCAATTCACCACTCTATGTCTTTTGATTGGAGCCCTTAGTCCATTGGCATTTATGGTAATTATTGATAGATGTGTGTTCATTGCCATTTTAAATTTTGTTTTCCAGGTGATTTTGTATTTGTTCCTTTCTTTTTCCTTTTGTGGTTTGATAATTTTTTTTGTATCAGCTTGGTTTCTTTATGTTTTTGTGACTTTATTGTATGCTTTGACTTGTGGTTACCCTCTAATTTGTTGCTTTTTAAAAAATTTTAGGTCTTATCTTCAATAATACTGATAATGGAGCCTGTAACCGTGTGGCTGACTGAGTAGGAAAAACTATGAATCTTTTCATGATCCTAGGGAGTCGAGTCACCTTTGAATAATATAATGCAGTTTCATGTTTTAAAAAATAGACTCAATCCTTTTGGACATATAGCTATTCACTATATGCTACACAAATAATCTAAGAACAACAACCAAAAAATCTTTTTTCAAATGAACAAAATTATCCATTTTCAAAGCTTTCATACACAATATCTAACTCTTACACTCTTCTGGCTAAGTGTAAAAGTATCCTCTACTTGATTTAGCAAAAATTTAAATTCTAAAGTGCTGCTTAACACCATTTAACCATGCTCATCATATACTAACTAAAAATGTATTTTATTTTATTTTCACCTATCATATTGAACACATTTAAGATCCTAACCAATAATTATGTTGCTGAGGCTATAGCAAAACCAATAATTTCATATATTTTTAGGTGGAGCTGCATAACTATTCAGCTCCTAAAGAAAAGAATTTTGCAATTACTGACAAAACTCTATATGCATTCACTTTCTACCTAAGAAAACTAGGAGTTTACCCAAAAATGTATTTCTATAAGAATTAAACAACATATGCATAAAATCTTGTGGCATATTCATGGTGGCATTAGAGAGCAAAGTATTAAGAAAAACTGAAATGCTTAGAAATGAAAATGAAAGACTGTTTGAATATACTATAATACCACACTGTAGAGTATTATATAACCATACAAATTAAAAAAGACAATCTTTATGAACAAATATAAAACTTCACTTAGTATATGTCATTAACAACAAGATCATAATCCCCATCTTAAAATTACATGAAAAATCATATATACAAAATAAGGGAAACTGGATGTGGAGTATATGGTAATCCTTCATACTACCTTCACAATTTTTCTATAAATCTAAAATTATTCTAAATTAGTAAGTTTATTTAGGGAAAGAAGTGCATGAACAACACTTAAGCATAATGCCTGACATAGAAGACAAAATTGATTTGAAAAAAAAAATTGACAAATATCTCAAAGACAGTGATTACTCACTGATGTTGGCATTTTTATGGTCTTGTTTTTCTATTCTGGTAGAAATTTTTATGGAAACTAAAATTTGAGTAACACAGCCCATTCAGCAGTTTCTGAGCCACAAGATCAGGCATCCTAAGGTAATTCAACCATACTGAGAAATCAAAATGACCTTAAAATTATACTTTCTATATGGTATTTTATTTATAAACATGCATACACACATCTATATAGAGAAAAGTAGCTCTTCATGGCCTATACAGGATTTTCAAACGTTATCTTACATAAGCCTCACAATGACTAGCAAAATAGGGCAGGACAAACAAGAGAGAGGTCCAGAGATGTTTGAACACTTGTCCTTGTTCACACAGCTCATCTGTAATGGAGCTAGGTCTAGAATCCCATTGATTCCTAGTCCATCATTTCCCCTCACACATGACACATCCTCATCACACATATGGGTATTAGGATCTATCGAAGTTAACAAGGCATTGGTACTACAAAAATGCTAAGAATTTGTTGTATTGCATATAGGGTAGAGGTAATTATCCTGTCCTTTTATAGAAAAGTATATTCAAGTTAGAGTCTCAGAAGATATAATTCATTCCATGGAATCTAGGACATCCTGTGCATTGGTTAGGGAACTCATAAACAGGGGGAAAAAAGTAAAATTTATAGACATTTACTCTCTCAATAGATTTCTGACATTATAGTACAGTCTTGTTTTATACAGCGGAGCATGGATGGTTATCTTCTAACAACCTAAGCAATCTAGCTCCATCCAACCTTTTAAACATTGTCTTCTACTGTTTTTCAGCATAAACTCTGTCCTTTTATCAGCCTTATCTACTCATGGTAAGTTTTCATTTATTTGCCTTTCGACTATTCCCTCTTTACTTCAAATGTAGCCTCTATTAGTCAATTTCTGTTGCTTCCAACCAAAGAACCTTAACTCTCACCAGCCTACCGACAAAAGGAATATAATAAAAAGTATTATATTACTGAGTAGCCCTCAGAATCCAGAGCTTTCACAAGAAAGTAACCAGGTTGTTTGGGGTAGTCTGTGTGTCTGGAAGTTCTGAACAGTCTATTCTGGGTATGCACTATTAGCTTTTGCTTTACCTCCTGCTATGATGGGGAAAGGGCAGTGGACCGATTACTGGAAGAGAGGAAACAGATATTACTTAGGTGAAAATAACATGTGTGTAGCTAACATCCTAAGATACAGCGCTCTTATGCATTCTGTAAATTAGGATCAGAACTAAAAGATGCAATAGGATGACAGCTTCTGGGAATTTTTCTCTGGTCTTTTGAAAACACAGTGCTAGAAATACTTATTTCTATTTCTACATCATTCATTGCCAGACAATGTATCTGACACAAGTTTGCAATCTAGCTACAAAGCTCCTCCACTGATTTTTAAGTGGTTACTTAAATCGTATCTTGCAACCTCATTGAGATCTTGGCTCTCTAAGTTCCTTTGGAGATAAAGGAAAAGACAAACGAAAGTTTGTTTAACACCGATCACCTAACTTGTGATGTATGAGCATCCACATAACTGCATTTATTACTCACAGCAATTCCATGAGGGCAGTTACTATTATCATTCCCTTTTCTCAGATGGAGAAATTGAGGCTTAAGGAAGTGATATAACTTGCTAAGATCACATATGCTGACACACAGGTAGGAGGTTTAATAATACAAGAAATTAAACTCAATTCACTGTCTACACCATCCATTTGGCAAACAATCATGGTTTATCAATCCAGGAAATAGTCTAGTTCATGTGGTACTGTGAGTGTGTGTTACCTCCTTGGTTAAATTGCAACTTTATATTAAATACATAATACCTTATATTACATACATCCTTACATCACCCGCCATGATTAGCACATTGTTATACATACCACAAGCCCTTAAGAAGTGACTCTAACTATAGTACATGATTGACATGAGCTGTAAAGTCATTATCATACTCCTGTTTTGGGGATGGTATTTTTACTGTGACTACACAACAGAAAGTTCTCTACTGGTCATCCCCTGTTAGAGATAGGTTAAATCCCTCACACGTCAGCGGGTTTATCTCTTGCAGATATAGGTCTAATCATAGTTGTTTGGGAGTGGTAATCCACCTCTTTGGCCATGACCTAGGAAATGAGGATCAGAACCAAAAGTCACAATGGGATGACAACTTCCACAAACCACACTTTTTGCTTTTACAGGCATCTCCAATTAGCCATCAATGTAGTCACAAGATTAAGTCTATAGTTTTAAGCAATATGGAAGCCTCTAGAATGTAAGTTCAATGGGTCTTAGTCTTCAAAATACCAAGCAGTATTTACCACATGATAGGCATGCGGTAAATTTAATCATCAATTTAAAAAAAATTCCCTCAGGTTTGTATTATAATATTAGAACACTAGATGGAGCATTGAGCTCCATCAAATATTTATGTCCTATTTTCTATACTGCTACTAGTTAACTGTGATATCAAAAGCAAGTTATTTCATTACTTGGCCTTTTGTTATTCTAGTGGAAAAAAACAGACATTTGCACACACAAAAAAACTGTAAAGTTCACTTCCAGCTGGAAATCTTCCTGAACTCTCTACGTATTATTTTTAGAGAGGTCAAGAATCAGATGGGATCAGAGATTATGTTTTATTCATCTTCGTTTCCCTAGTATAAAGCATAATGTCTGGGACATAGAATATGTTCAAGAAATGTAGGATGACCAAACAGCTGAAGAATGGTTGGGATGTAAAACCATAAATACCTTTACAATTTCAAGAATTTATAGCTGCACTGTCTCACAATCAAGTAAATGTCTCAAGAAGTTGCCCTTCTGATGCCACCCTTTTTCAATGTTAAATATCCAACTACACATGAACTACTCATTTGTACTTCTTTATTTGTATGGTCCATAGAAGAAGATGGTTATTTTGCGGTTCTAATTATCTTAGGGATGAAGAAACTTTAAATTCTGAATATTGACAATCTAGGCTTGGTCTCCAAACAGAAATTTTTAAAAAAAGAGGAGATGGACATAATGTAATTGAACAAAATACTACAGAGAATGACACAGAAAATATAGTAACTAATAAAAAGTACATGTGAATTTATATTCAGAATTAGAGTATGGTTTACCCCAGTGACTTCTATAAAACACTAATCCTGAAAAACTCTTACAAAAAAAAAAGGGGGTTTTATGGTCAAATTCTTTGTGATTTGATGTATTCATTGATAACCTCCTAGAGGTTCCAAAGCAGGTAAGTATCAAAGCTTTGAGAAATCTTCATTTGTTAAATCTATCATTTCTCCAACTTGCTTGACAATAGAATCTACTTTTCATAGAAGACATCAATTAAGACACTTACCACTGGTGTTTAATAAAACATACTGTGGAAACACTGTTACTGAGCATGGGGCATAGAAAAAGCTAGCAGAGTAGATCCTTGTCCATACCCAGCTGCAATAAAGTCAATCACTTTCAAACTACAGTCTTTTTACTTTATAAACAAACTAACAAAAAGGACCTCTGCTAGTCCATTGCACTGTCCGTGAACACGTTTAGTACTCCCCATTGTATCCTGATCCTTGTACTCCTGGGAGACCCTACATAAAGCGGAGGGTTGATCTGAGTCTTCAAAACCTGGGAGCTATAACCTTATCATGTGGAACTACAAGCAAGCGTCTTCTCTCAGTGGAATACTTTAGGAGAGGCTTTGAAGGGCTCTTCCAGTATGAATGTTCCCCTATGGCCTTAGCTTGATCACTGATGGTCAAGGTATTTCAGTGCTAAAAACAAACTACAACTACAACAGTTCATCATTAGCCTTACAACTCTTTCAATTCACTCAAAGGCCATAATAAATCTCAGACTCATTTAAAAATCAAAGACCATATAAAGCAGCAACAGAGTCACACTGTAAACTCACAACTGTAAGCCAGTTTGGTTTCCATTCACTCACTGAGCAAATATTTATTTTAAGCCTACTATGTGCTAGGAATTATACTGAGATGAGTACTTAGTTCTGGAGAGTCAAGGAACATTAAGCCAGTATAAGGAAACTCATCCAAGAGGAATTCAACTTTGAGTGGGGTCACACCCAATCCAGAGATCGTTTTGACAGTAAGGATCCAGAAAGAAACCCCTCTGTGATGTCTTCCCTTAAACAAGAAGGCAGCCAGAGTAGAAGCAGTGTTAAGTGTTAAGGTTACAAATGAATGGTGCTTAGAATGAGCTAATTTAAACCTGGATCCTTGTTTGCAGTCATCATCATCACCATCGACAACAATAACAACAATAACAAGGTGAACTTCTCTCACTGAGCAGCCCCAGAGAGCTGTTTTCCAAGCCAGGGCCACTCCAGGAGCCGCTCCGATGGCTGCTCTCCTGTGGCCTCATTAGCTGACTCTCACAAGGTACACACTGCAAGTGTCCTAGATCCCCACACACCAACTCTGACATTTATAAAGCACTTTCAGTCCTGACAAGATCAAAAACTCAGCATTCTTTCAAATCTCATAATAACTCCCAAACATCCCTGGCTCAGTCTGAGAAAACTGAAAGTGATAAAGCACTTATTGGATTAAAAAAAAAAAAAACTTGGGAACTATGGGCTCGTCCTCTTTCCTCCTGCAGCATGAGGCACTTATTTGATTTTAATAACACATTTTCCCCTTAGAAAACACTCACTCACATTAGCTCCCAAACTGGACTCATTTGCAATTGCCATGATTCTAGGATGTTGGCAAATTTACCAACAGACTGTGGTTTCCCTGTTAAAACTGTGGGCTTCCAACCGAAACCTCCTATGGTGATACTTCAAAATCATACTGAGACATCTTGGCGCTAAGCACTGATTCCAGCCTTGCTCGTTGCTACAGTGCGCTTGAAAAGGCATGTCAACATGTTTACTGAATCTATGTCCTGGGCTATTGCTTGCACAAAGATGGTACACTGGTATTCCTCAGTTTTTCAAAATATAAAACATACCATTCAAAAAATAACCGTGGTATTTGCAATTTATAGCATACTTATATGTCACGCTCTGTCATATCTTTTTTCATTGTAGTAAAAAACACAACTTTATATTTACCATTCTAAGAATTTTTAAGTGTATATTTCACTTAAAAATACAGCTGTTATATATTCACAATGTTGAGCACGAGATCTACAGAACTTTCTCATCTTGCAAAACTCCAACTCTGTATCTATTAATCACTAATTCCCTCCTTTGCCTTCCCCAAGTCCTTGGCAACCTTTCTACCTTGTTTTTATGATTTTTCACAATTTTAGATATGTCATATGAATGAATAACACATTATTTGGCCTTCTATGACTACCTCATTTCACTGAGCATACTGTCCTTAAGATTCATCTATGTTGTAACATGGGACAAAATATTCTTCTATTTAAAGACGGCATAATATTCCTTTCTATGTATGTATCGTGTTGTCTTTATCCATTCTTCTACCAGTGGACATCTGGGTAACTTCCACCTTGAGGCTATTGTGAACAACACGTCAATGAACACATGTGTGCAGATATCTCTTCAAGATTCTGCTTTGAATTCTTATGGCTCTATACTCAGAAGTTGAGACTGCTAGATCAAATGGTAAGTCTATATTCATATTGTTTTCCATAATGGCTGCACCATTTACAGTCCCACCAATAGTGCAGAATGTTTCTAGTATTCATTTGTCTTCACCAACACTTGTTATCTTCTATTCTTTGGATAGTGGCCATCCTAATGGGTGTGAGATCATATCTCACTGTGGTGCTGATTTTCATTTTTCTTATGATTAGTCATGTTGAGCAACTTTTTCACATGCTTTTGAGCCATTTATATATCATATTTGGAAAAATGTCCATTCAAGTCCTTTGCCCATTTTTTTAATTAGGACTTTTGCTGTTGTTGAGTTATAGAAGTTCCTTATATATATTCTTTGTATTAATGCCTATGATATATATGAGTGCAAATATTTTTCCCACTCAACAGGTTGCCTTTTCACTCTTTTGGTATTGCCTTTGATGCACAGAAATGTTAAGTTTTGTGTAGCCCCATTTGTCTATTTTCACTTTTGTTCCCTGTGCTTTTGGCACTATGTCCAAGAAATCATTGCCTAATCTAACAAGTGGAAAATTTCCCCTACGTTTTCTTCTAGGATTTTTATAGTTGTAGGTCTTATCTTTAGGTTTTATACATTTTGAGATAATATTTGTATATGGTATAAGGTAAGGATCTAATTTCATTTTTCTGCATGCAGATACCCCATTTTCCCAACACCATTTGTTGAAGAGATTATCCTTCCCCATTGTGTACTCTTGGTATCTTTGTTGAAAATCATTTGGTCACATATGTGAAGGTTTATTCCTGGGCTCTGTTCTTTTCTACTGGACTGTATATCTGTCTTTATGCCAGTGTCACACAATCTTGATTATTGTTGTAATATGCTTTGAAATCAGGAAGCCTTCAACTTCATTCTTATCTTTCAAGACTTTTAAATATTTGATGTCTCTTGAGAGCACATATGAATGTTAGGATTTTTTTCTATTTCTGCAAAGATTATAATTGAGATTTTTCATAGATATTTTATTAATCTGTAGATCACTTTGGATAGTATAAATATTTTAACAATGTTATGTCTTCCAATCCATGAGCACAGATTGCCTCTCCATTTATCTGTATTTTCTTTCTTTTACATCACGTCATTCTAATAGGGTCTTTATTAGATTCTTCGAACATTAAACGAAAACTTGTAAGAAATATGTTTTTTAACCCAAGACTGAATTACCTAAAGTCCATGAAGCTTTGAATATGGACAGAACTTTTTGAGTTTATGACTTCTGTGGAGTGTGATGGATAGATAAAATGACAGTCTTTAATTAATGAATCGTTTATCCGCTCAGCACTAAAGTGCCTACTATGTATGACTACTACTCCTGGGAATATTGTAGCTAAACTGAGAGACAGCCCTGTGTTCATCGTTTGTAGACTTCTGGTGGGTGAAGGATCTACAAAAGCTCAAAATTACTGCTAATCCAATGTCATTATTTAGAAAAGGAAGGAATCAAGGCATGGAGAGTAAAGGAATTTGCCAAAGATGGCAGTCAGACTTGAGACAGCAGAGTTCCCAGGGTCGTAGGTCAGCGTTCATTCTTTCTTCTACTGCACCTCTACTAACACCAGGCCTGAAGACAGCATGGAGGTGGTGAGGCCACAGCCTGACTTACAGTTGCCATTTCCTAAAAGCCAAGTAAATGCAGGGTACTAAGCAAAGGACTTGGCTTAGCTCATTTAATTTATTCCTTCTAAAATCTGTGAGGCAAACACAGTTTCTGTCATTGATTTAAAAATCGACAGAAGGCTGGTTGTGAGATGATAGCCAAAGTAACCAAGTCAAAAATCTCAGTGAGCCTCAACTTGCTCTTCTTCTACAGAAGGGATGAGACTAGATAAGGGAAAGCAAGTCAGCATTATCTCAAGCTCGTGATCTATTCAAATAGCAAGGGATTCTAGAGCTACATACTGAAGAGCCTTCAGAGGTCATGTCTAGTCTCACAAGCAGAAGGTTCAGGGCTTTTTCAGTAAGGCCATAAGGTATATGAGTGTGTGTGATACATATGCCTGTGTTGAGGTAGTGAGGTTAACACATACGTGCCAGCTTTTTTTCAAGCCAAGTAGATAAATATTACAACACCCATTCACTAAAAAGTCCTGATTCTAATTGCACTTGCCATTTTCAATGTATGTCAGGTCCATAACCTTATAAAAGTTGAAGCGCAAAAGACAACTTTGTCATACTGCAAATAAAAAAAGGATATTGAGAGAGATTTCCTACTGATGCCCATTAAAATCCCAGTAAGAATTCTTTGTACCATTTGAGTCCTCAATAAACCACCAATGGGAAATCATTAGTTCTGTCACGTTGGGAGGCCTGCGGTCCATGGACAGCTCTGTCTGAAAGGCAGTAAAGGGCAAGGGTAGGGATACTAGACCCAGAATCCCAGCCCAACAGTCCACTCACTAAATTACTGACCCAAGCCTCAGATTCCTTATCAACACAGTAGTAACAGTACCTACTCCATAAGACTGTTGAGGAAAATAAGTTAATAAATGCAAAGTGCCTAATGTAGTGTCTCACAATACAAGGACTTCATAAATTATTTCTACTGAATATAAAGAAGAAAATATAAAAGTTTACTTCTAATGGAAATACAAAAAATAATCATCTATACATAATTATTACAAGGCCAAATTTCTGCTTGGGCCTGCTCCAAGAATTCCTCAACTACTTATCCACCGTCTGTACCTGTCCTTATCAGTCAAGATCATCTTTCAAAATGCCTCTGTTTTTTTCATGCAAACACGGTGTCTTAAAAATGAACAAAAGGATAAACACAGTTCTGAAGCAGAAAAGAACAGATGTTGGTGTTTTCAGCGTAGAAAATAACTACCTGAATTTTAATATGTCTGTATATTTACAAAGGGGATGTACGAGGGAGTGGAGCTGGGGGCTGGATAAAGACATGGGGAGGAAAGAAGTGAGAGCCAACATGTTTGAAGCCAAAAAAGAGGGTAGGCTTTTCCTTTCTTCCTTCCCTTCCTGCCTTCCTTTCTTGCTCCCATCTCTCCCTCCCTCCCTGCTATGGTCTGCCTCCTTAAAATTCAGATGTTGAAATCCTAACCTCCCCCCCCCCCGCAAAAAAAAAAAGAAATCCTAACCCCCAAGGATGATGGTATTAGGAGGTAGAGTTTTTCAGAGATGCTTAATTCATGAGGGTGGAGTCCTAATGAATGGGATTAATGCTCCTATAAAAGATACTCCACAGAGCTCCCTAGCCTCATCCACCATCGAAGAACACAGCAAGGAGAACTATGAACCTGGAAGAGCTATAAATCTGTGCTCTCACCAGAGAACACAACCATGCTGGTGCCTCCAGAATTGGACAACTTAAAAATTGACACTGCCTATAAGCTACCCAGTCTATGATATTTTGCTAGTGCAGCCTACCCAAAAGGACTATGACCCTCCCTCTCCTTCCTCCCTTTTTGGCTGTGGCTAGGGGCTAATCTAGGCTAAGTATTTAAAAATAAACCAAAGAGAAAGAGAACCTAGGAGAGGTAAGAACTAACATGCCCAAATAAATAGGCAAAAAATCATACATAATTAAGATTTGTAAGCAACAGAAGAACATAAGCCATAATTTCTCACAGGCTTTGGCTTAAAATTCATTGTACAATATGGTGCTTCTTCCTTTTACTTGGCCTTTATTTTATACCATCTCTTTCTTATTCATCACTTTCACTCCTTTGGCTCTCTTTTAACACTAGTACAGATATAAAAGCCAAGCAATGCACAAAAAGAAAGAAAGAAAAGAAGGAGGGAAGGAGGGAAGGAGGGAAGGAAGGGAGGAAGGGAGGAAGGGAGGAAGGAAGGAAGGAAGGAAAAAGTTGATTCAATTCTAAAATATTAAAGAAGATTTTAATAAGTACGAACAAATAGTAACTCAACAGATGATTTTCAAAAATATCAACCAAGAGAATGCTCTACATTAGATGAGAAAAAATATTTTAAAACTCTCTGTGCTTGTTGTTTCAAATTAATTAGTGAGGGCTGGGAAATGCACATCCTCATTCATTGCTGGTGGAAATGTCATGGAGACACCATTTCTGGAGGGCAACTTGGCAGTGTACATCAAAAGACTACTAAAAGGCCTATAAATGTTAACTTCTCAGTTGCACTTTCAGGGTAAATTTTCTAAGGATATCATTAAGAGCTTATGCAAATATTTATCTACAGTAAAGTTTAATGGCTTTATTTTTATATTGGAAAATCAGAAACAACAAATATCTGACAATGAAGGATTATTTAAATAAATGGTTATTAAGAATCATTTATTGGGAAAGTGATTAATGACATGTGAAGATGTTCATAACAGATTAAGTGAAAAGGCAGATTATAAAGCATTGCCTAGTCCATATGTCAGTTTAACAGAAATATATTAGTGGAAAATTCCATCTTTCATAAATGCAAAATGCATGTGAGACTTAAATATGTGAAATTCTTCAGCCATTTCGGTATTCTATGGTCGGGTTTAGTCCCACAGAAATAAGATATGTATTGGATTCATAATTATATCTAGTGTTGCAGACATAATCTTTATATTTCTAGCATTTGAGATAATTACTAACTTTTGTTCCTTTCCCACATAATCTAACACAAGTATTGACTGGCTTAAAGCCAAGTATCCACTAGAGGTGAACAATACATCTCCTTCCATTTTTATGAGCTCCAAGTTTTCCACAAATTATATTAAATTTATGAGAAATGAGTTTTGTATTCAGTATCAACTCTTACTTTTGTTTTCCTTCATTTTTATAAACTGAAGACTAAATGCCTGTAATATTAAAACAGCTGTACAAATCATGATGAGCAAAGACTGTGGTACTAAAAAGACTGACCAGTTAGCTAGTAGGCAGCATCATGAACTATAGTCTGAAATGTCTGTACCTGCAGATGCATAGGGTCTACATTTGGTTTGTGAAAGGTAGATTGGAGTCTTCTATGTAATCTTCAAGCAGAGGATGAAAACTGGATGAAAAAGCTGAGAATTAACTTTACACTGAGCAAACCAGTCAGGGTCTGTCAGTTCTTTTTAACGAACAGAATTTATTCCATGGAAATGGTTCACGCGATGCAGAAGCACTGGAAAGGCAAAGGGAAACGTCTCACAATGGCAGTAACTATACTAAGCAACTACCGCCCCAAGGCTGGGGTAACAAAGGAATGAAAGCGCAATGATCAGAACCGAGACGCTTCAAGGAAACTCGGGATCTAGGACCTAGAATTCTGAGGGAGGGCCCTCCTGATTTGGTGCTAGCGCCTTCAGAGGTCAGAGGGAGGCTCTAGAAAGCTGAAACCCACAGCCTTCAGGAAAGAGTGCATAAGTTTCATTCTGAGAGTGTGGGAATAATATGGAATCTAATACCAACCGACAGAGAAATCAACTGCTGCCCTATTAATAGAGCCCTTGGTAAAATGCAGTTGATGGAATAACGAGGAAAGAGAAAACAATTCCCTTTACCAGTTCACCACGTTCCAATTTTCCTCTTATTCTCCTAGCTGGCAGGACCTACCAGGTAACCAATAGCAAGAGAGGATTATGGTTTGCCCAGTTCCAGCCACAGCACCACAAAGCAAGGTACACAAGAGTAGGTTTGGAGGTGAGTGACAAGACCTTAATACAAAGCATATGTATATATATTCACAGGGGAAAAAACAGCATACACACCAACACATTAACAGTGGTTACTACTGGATGGTGAGGGAAGATTATGAATGATTCTCTTGGCACTTTCCTTCACTTTCCAATTCTACAAAAAGAATGTCATAAAAGTTTTCTAACAATATACAAAAAAGCCACTTCTGATTAAAAGAATGTTGAATGATATCATATAACATTTGGATGTAAAAGGCTTTGGTATATTTGAGGGGTTTTTTAGAATAAAATTTCTCATTTGCACTAATTCCCCTAATGACATCAAGAATAAAATGCAAACTTCTGTTTACCCAGCTAAACAATGATTAATGCTCAGCATATGGAAGCATACAGAAAGACTAATGAATAGTTTTTTCTGTTTGAACGTGAAAATGGCTTTGTGAAATTGCTATCACAGGGTTTAAATGAAGTTACTAGATCAAAACCAAATATTAATCATCTGGTTAATAATTTTGGAAACATCATTTACAATGAGAATAGGGTAAATAGTTATTAGAGAAATAAACATTCCCTAAAGAACATTAAAATTTAGCAGTAATGGAGTGTCTTAATCTGTTTCTGCAGCTTGGTTCAGTTTTCTCTATAACTTGATGACAGCAATCATCACCATTACCAATACCACTTCCACCACCAGCACAGTTATTATTCATTGAGCACATGCTATGTAATCAATATGTGTTAGACAATTATCTGATTTTACTCCTCACAACAAGCCTATGGGATTTCTGCTGTCATTTCCACTTTTAGGTTTAGGAAATTGAGCCACAAATGATTTAACTACCTGGCCCAAGTGTACACAAACAGTAAAGGCAGGACCAGGACTTCAAAGGGGCTTAATTTCTTCAGGGTATTATATTAATATAATATTATAATATTATCAATCAATTTAAAGTATTATATTCCTCATAAATTTAAATCACATTATAATATGCATCACATTAAGGCATTGTATTAAACAATTCAGATTCTAATTATTTATTTTGCCATTATGTTACTTCACTGGTAGTTTATATATGTAAAATAGTTTAAATTCCTAAAATAGAATGTATTATCTTTCATTGTTCCCAACCTCCATGTATTTTATTTAAATTACAGTATGGTTAGTAATTTCCCAACAATAATAAAAATAGGGGAGTTTCATGTATTAAATCTATCCTTCTACAGAGAGTATTGAATGCCCAAATAATTTACTTCAAATGACTATGTACTTAAAATTTTAAATCTTCACATGTTCAGGGAAATTTCTGTCCTTATAAGCAAACTGACTTCAACAAAACATTAAAAAAATCTTACAGCGTGATCAAGTGGGATTTATTCTGGGGATGCAAGGATGTTTCAACATTTGCAAATAAATCAATATAATGCAACATATTAACAAAATGAAGGGTAAAATCATATGATTATCTCAATAGATGCAGAAAAAACATTTGACAAAATTCAACATTCATTTATGATAAAAACACACAACAAAGTGAGTATAAAGGAAACGTACTTCAACATAATAAAGGCCATGTATGACTAGCCCATAGTGAATATCACACTTAATAGTGAAAAGCTAACTGCTTTACCTCTACCGTCAGGAACAGTATAAGGATGTCTACTCTTGTCACTTTTATTCAATAGTGTACTGTAAGTCCCAACCAGAGAAATTACCCAAAAAAAAAGAAATAAAAGGCATTCAGATTAGAATGGAAGAAGTAAAACTATCACTATTTGCAGATGACACGATATGACACATAGAAAACCCTAACAACTCCACCAGAACACTTAAAGAAACAATAAATGATTTCACTAAAGTTGCAAGATACAAAAATCAATATACAAAAGCCAACTGCATTTTTATACTTTAATAATGATCAGAAAGAGAAATCAAGAAAACGATCCCATTTATAATTGCATAAAAATAATAAAATATCTAGATGTAAATTTAAAATTAAGGAGGTGAACAACTTACACATTAAAAACTGTAAGGGATTAATTTTTTAAAAATCATGGAAGACACATACAAATGGGAAGATATTTTGTTCTCATGGATCAAAAGAACTAATATTGTCAAAATGTACATAATACCAACAATCACAGATTCAATGCAATCCCTAATGCAAATCCAATGACATTTATCACAGAAAAAGAACAATCTTAAAATTCCTATGGAAACAAAAAAGACTCCAGATAGCCAAAGTAATCTTGGCAAACAACAACAAAGCTAGAGGCATCATACTTCCTGGTTTCAAACTATCTTATGAAGCTCTAGTAATCAAAACACTGTTATATTGGCATAAAAACAGACACATACATCAATGGAACAAAATAGAGAACATCCAAATAAACCAATGCATACGTGGTCAATGATTTAATATAAAGAAGCCAAGTATATGCAATAGGTAAGGATAGTCTCCTCAATAAATGGTGCTGAGAAAACTGGGCAGCCACCAGCAAAAGAATGAAACTCGACCACTATCATACACTGTACATGGAAATCAACTCAACGCACATTAGAGATTTGAATCTAAGACATGAAACCATAAAACTGAGTGAAAACACAGCACGTTAGTTACTCGACATTAGTCTTGGTGGTGATTTGTTTGATCTGATACCAAAAGCAAAAATAAACAAGTGGGACTGTATCAAGCAAAGAAGCACCTCCACAGTAAAGGAAACCATCAACAAAATAAAAGGCCAGCTTATGGAATGGGAGAACGTATTTGCAAACCACGTATTTCATAAGGGGTTAACATCCAAAATATACAAGGAACCCATACAACTCAACATCACAAAACCAAATAACCCAGTTGAAAAACAGGCAAAAGACCTGAACAGACATTTTTGAAAAGATGATATAGAAATGACCAACATGAAAAATTTTTCAACATCACTAATCATGAAGAAAATGCAAATCAAGACCAAACTGAGTTATCACATTTATTCAGATATCTTGCAACAAAAAGACGAGATTAAAAATGCTTGTTAGGATGTGGAAAAAAGTGAGCACTTGTATACTTTGGTGGGAATGTAAATTGGTGCAGCACTGGAGGTTCCCCAATAAATTAAAACTAGAACGACCATATTATCCAGCAGTCTCACTTCTGGATATATATCCCAAAGGAACAAAATCACTATGTCAAAGGGCTATCTGCTCTCCCACATGCATTTCAGTATTATTCACAATAGTTCAATTATGGAAATAAACTTGGTGTTTGTTAACAGATGAACAGAAAGAAAACTGATAAACACATACATATATAATAAATGTATATGTATATATATGTATTCCACCTAATGGAAATATTATTTAATCTTTAAAAAGAAGAAAACTTTGCCATTTGATATTTGCAACAACATGGATGAAACTGGTAGGCATTATGTGAAGTGAAATAAGCCAGAGAAGGACAAACATAGCATGGTAACACTGATACGTGGAATCTAAAGAAATTTAAAACAAAAATCGAACCATAGAAACAGAGTAGAATGATGGTTTTCCAGGGCAGGGGGGTGAAGGAAATAGGGAGAGGCTAGTAAGGGGTACAAACTTTCTATAAGTAAGTTCTGAGCATCTAATGTAAAATATGTAATTAAAGTTGATAACACTATAAGTGAAATTTTCTAAAAGTGTAGAATTTAAATACTCTCACCAAAATAGGGAAAGATTTGTGTACATGTATATACACGTTTATTTATGTGTACATATATATAAGTATATATAGAGAAAGACAGATGTTAATTATTTCAATGTTGGGAATTCTTTCACAATGTATCACATCATCCCATGTACTCTAAATATATTACAGTTTCATTTGTCAATTATAACTCAATAAAGCCGAAAAGAAATAAAATCAATGTGCAACACACTGCTCCAGAAAAGCACTCTGGATTAATCTGAATAAGTATAAAAGATAAAGCTTCTTAGTTGTTCAGACCGAAGAATGAGGTCCCTTCTTTGTGGGCAAAGGACTGGATCTCCTCAAAAGGGAGTGAACATTTTGGCATGTCTTTGGTAAAAAGAGTATCCTGTGATAAGGCTTGGAAATCCAGCCTTACACTAGTGGTCAAGGGGAGCCATCATTTTTTCTCTCTCTGAACTGTCCTCTATTATGTCTGGCCTGTAAGGGGGACAGACATACTGGGTGGGCAGCAAGAGTGTGTTTTTTTTTTTGCCACACAGAAGCAAGAAGGGAGCTATGCATCCCATGGAGGTCACTAGACTGAAGACGCATATACTAGCTTGTGAGCCAGAGGATCCATTTTTACAAAATACCACAGAAAACTGAAGAAGAGAGTAACATCTAGCTTAATTGATCAACTGTGGACTGAGCTGTGCCACAGGGAAAGCATGGAGAAGCCACATGTTCCTGAATGGCTAGCGTAATGAGACGGTGATAATAATGGTGACTTGGAAAGGTCCTTAGAAAAAGATTCTTTAAGCACAAAACTCCAGTTGCCCTTCTTCATGAACGTGCTTAAAGAATCAGGCTTTGACTATATTTAGAAAACAAGTTCATTCTGTTGATTAAATTGTGTGAGACAGGGATCAACAAACTACTGCCCAAGAGCTAAGAGCAGCTCTTACATTTCTAAATGGTTAAAACAGTCAAATGACGAAGAGTATTTTGTGACATGGAAATTACATGAAAAATAAAATTTCAGTGTCCATAAATCACATTTACTGGAATACATCTATTGTCATTAGTTTACGTGTATTGCACAGTCATTTTTATAATGACAGTGCAGCAATGATGGAGCCAACATGGCCACAAAGTCTAAAACATTTACTACTGGACCCATCACAGAAGAAGTCTGTCAACCACTGACAGCACAGATGACCAATAAAGCTCCTTAAAGGTATGTGTCCATTATTAGTGTTTTCTGATTGACTGTGCTAAAATTTCACAAACAAATAAAATTTCACAAATCGTCTCTAGGGTATCTATTAAGTATTCAAATGCATGACCGTCAGATTATAAAATCATTCCTTTTTGAAGAAACTGCCCCAGAGTGATTAAATAAGGACCCTCACTATCTCTCTTAAGTTTCCCTTTTCTTGCAGAATAGGAACCCACTGAAAAATGGAGGAAAAGTGGAGATAGTTATTGTTTTTTCTTCCTTGGATCATTAAGTCACTTTCTACAATTTATATACTCTGACAACTTCCTCAGTCATTATAATTCACCTCTGAATTATATTAAAGCATATAATTTTATTTTTACAGTTTCCTGAAGGAGAGACAGATGGAACTTAACCAGGGAACACCAAACCCATCTGTTGGGGGCTGATTGCCAGTCAGGCTCTCCTGCAGCTAAGCTGTGAAAGTGACTGGCTGGTTCCCAGTGAGCCCCAAGACCCACTGGTTGCTTCCCACTGAGCTGTGATCCTGATTGACAGCTTCACTGTCTCTCTCCTTGAGCTCCGCCTGTGGTTTCTCGCCTTTAGCAGTGTACCAGTAGAGTCACTAAGAGTAGAAATGAAAGAGCCATGAGCCATAACTCAAAGTTTTGTTTCCTTTGGGTTCTCTCAACAAAATAAGTGGAAGGAAGGGAATCCTAGCAATAAGGAAAGCAGAGAACCAGACATGTAAAACAAATGATTAGGCACATAAAATTAATGTCCTATAAACTGTAGGTTTTACACCCAACCCAATAACATAGCTAACATACTTTAAACCATAACTTAGAGGCTCAGGAAGAGGATGTCCTAGACTCTAGATACAAACATGTATTTATATGATGAACATAAATGTCACTACTATTCATTCACCTTCTGTGACTTTGATACAGATAAATCCATGTATCAGTGCTCAGTTAATCATTAGTACATTGAGTCATAAAAATCTAGAACCTGTTCTCAGGAAACTGGTATTATACCCGGCTGTCTTCAAGAGCCCAGCTTTGGGATATTCATATCAGTACCCTGATTATCTTCCCTTCTGTCATCTCTATAAGGTACAATTTGAGTTACTGCACTATGAATCAATCGGGTGATGCTGAGTTACTGTCCTGAACATCATCAACTCTACAAAACTAAGATCCTATCACTTAGCTCCCAACTATTAAATAAAATTAATTCACCTTCGTTAACCAAGGAGGTAAAAGACTTGAACGATGAAAACTACAAAACATTGTTTAAATAAATTAAAGAAACTTAAATAAATGGAAACAAACTCATGTTCATGGATTTGATGACTTAATACTATAAAGATACCAATACTACCTAAGGCAATCTACAGATCTAACTTAATTCTTATCAAAATCTCATTGACCATTTTTGCAAAAATAGAAAAACCCATCGCAAAATTCATATGTAATCTCAAAGGACCCCAAATAGCCAAAACAACATTGAAAAAGAAGGTCAAAGCAGAAAACTCATGCTTCGTGATTTCAAACTTACTATAAAGCTACAGTAATTAAAATAAAGTGGTACTAGGGTGAAAATAGACATTCAGACCAATGGAATATAACAGAGTCCAGAAATAAACTCTCACATATAGTCAAATGATTTTTAACAAGGGTGCCATGATCATTTCTTGGAGAAATGATAGTCCTTTTAACAAACGGTGCTGGAAATACCAGATATTCACACACAAAAGAACAAACTTGGATCCTTAATTGACACTATATGCAATAATTAACTCAAAATGGATCAAAGACCTAAATGTAAGACCAAAAATTGTAAAACTCTTAGGAAAAAACATATGGCAAAAGGATTCATAACATTAGATTCAGCAACGATTTCTTAAATATGATATCAAGGGCACATGCAAGAAAAGAAAAAATAGAGAAATTAGGTTTCATGAAAATTAAAAATTTTGTGCATAGACACTATCAACAGAATACGTGAACCACAGAATAGAAGAAAATATTTGCAAATAGCATCTTATAAGGGATTAATATCTAGAATATTTAGGTAACTCCTAAAACTCAACAATAACCAAAAATAAACACCCAATTCAAAAATGGGTAAAGGACTTCAACAGACATTTCTCCAAAGAAGACACACAAATGCCCAATTTACACATGGAAAGAGGCTTAACACCACTATTCGTTAGGACAATACAAATCAAAACTACAGTGAGATATGACATTATACCAATGAGATAGCTACTACTTAAAATAAAAACAAAAAACAAAAAGCAAAATAAAAGTTTGGGAGATGACACGGAGAAATTGAAACATTTGTGCATGGTTGGTGGGAACATAATAATGGTATGCATACTGCAGAAAACAGTATGACACCTGTCTCAAATAATAAAAATAGAATTACCATATCCAGAAATTCCACTTCTGGGTATGTATACCACAAAATGACCGAAAGCAGGGCTTCAAAGAAATATCTGTACACTCACGCTCATAAGAGCATTATTCATAATAGTAAGAACATGGAGGCAACCCAAGTGTCTACTCAGAGATGAGTAGATAAGTTCATGTGGTATATACATAGAGTGGAGGATTACTCAGTCACGGAAAGGAAGAAAATTCTAACATGCATTACAGTCTAGATGAACTTGAGGACATTATGAAATAAATCAGTAACAACAGACCGAATATTGCAGGATTCCACTTATCTGAGGTAGTTAGAACAGTCCATAGGATGGAGCTAGAAAGCAACATGGTGCTTACCAGGGACTGGGGGGAGGGGAGGATGGGGAGTTACTATTTAAGGAGTACAGAGTTTCAGTTTTACAAGGTTAAAACAGTTCTGCTGATGGATTACACTGATGGATACACACCACTGTGGATGCATTTAATAGCACTGAACTTAGAAATAATTAAGATGGCACATTTATGTTATGTATATTTTACCATGATTAAAAAAAATCAGAAAAAAATGCATTCACCTTTTGACATGCCCATCTAATTCACAAGAATATTGTGAAACTCAGTGATCCTTTATTCTTTGTATATGAAAAGTATAAAAATCATATATATTCAAAGTGGTATCCTGTATTTAAAGAAACATTTTTCAAAAGCTAACTCTATTAAGTTTTAAACTATAAAGACGGTGATAGCAGGTAACCACTCTGATGGATTCGAGTTGGCACAACTGACAAATTGTTAAGAGCTGGTCTGAGCCCTCTTTTAAAACAGAGCAGCTTGAAGTGGAAACTATGACCTTTATCCCACTTTCCCTTTTTTCCATAGGACACATCACCTTCTAACATAACACGATTTTCTTAGTATCTATGTTTATTTTTTGTCTCTTCTGTGAAGCACCACAAGACTAATTATCTTTGTCTATTGTGTTTATTTATACTTGCCAAGCACCTAGAATAATGCAGGCATATCATAAGTTTAACTGAAGATATTATTGCCTTGGATGATTTTTATCTACCCTAGATAGTAGATAAGTAGATAGTAGATATTTAAGTAGATAGCAATAAATTACAGATGGTAAAACATAAAACATTTCCCTTCACTCAAGCCCCCATAATCCTATTTCCTTCCAAAGTGCTATTTCCAGGCACATGCTTTTTGGGGGAGATCTGTCTGAAACACATGGTGGATGGCTCACCAGTTCTCGAATTATTTAATGAATATTTATTGAGCACCTACTATGTGCTAAGCTTTCTCTCGATGATTTCCTTGACCGCATTTTCTCTGGCTAGCCTGAGTATGAACCCCTAGCTCACTATAACCAATGGGGCCGACTTCTATCTCCAGGTCCGTGTGACCACTTGGATAAGACACTGAACTAGTCAGACCTCGCAGCGCTGCCCAAGCCCATCTCCATGCCAGGTAACAGACTGCAGCAGCAAGTCAGAATGCAGGTCTTTGATAAACACCAGAGAGGGAAACACGTAGGCGTACCCAGTGTCAGTATCTTTCAAAAGAAACCTGGTTGCTGCTTAATGCTGCATAACCATTGCATGAGAAAAGTCCATCCCAGTGCTCCCAGCCAACAGACTCCGTGGCCTTTCACTGTGGCTCGTTTACTTAACGTAGTATTCAAAGAAATTGCTTTCATAAGGAGCCTTAAGATACCCTGCAGAAAATAACACGCTCTCCTGTTTGTACATCAGCAATGGCACAGCACAGAATCTAACCAACTTCGAAACTCCAGTGCATGGTGTCTCCTTTTTATTTATTTATTTATTTTTGGCCTCATTCATTTGCCTGATTTATTCTTGTCCTTTCCCGCCCTTAGTCTCCTCCACTTTCTGTCTTCAAATGTCTAATTGCCATGTGTTCTGATGGATAAGCCCTTGGCACTGCTTCCCTGTTTTTAGTAATGGAGGCTCTCTCCTTTTATCACTCCTTTTACAAAAGTGATTTTCTTAATTAAATGATCTTTGCACTCCTCATTTCTAACTCTCATTTCAAATCTGCTTTGCTAGATGATCAGCAAGGTCCCCTTCCAGTTCGAAAATTCTACGACATCTGTGAGTGACAAATACTAAGGAGATGATAGAATTTATCACCCTTCCTTAAATTTTTTAGCATTACAGCGCCTTTTCATGTTGGTGATATTTTACAGTCAATTTCCCTTTAGATATTCCTCACATAATCATTTCCAGTGACTGGGGGTTTTTTAGTTTCAAAAAAAAAAAAACCACAGAACTTCTGTGTCACTGGCAAATACACTCCTGTTAAGGAGTTGTTGAAAGAACTAAAAACTTTCGGTGCATCGCATGTTACTGGAGGCAAATGGATGGAAATTAGCCCCTTTCTTCCCAGGTGAACCCACCGCAGACAGTGCCAGGGGCTCCTAGAACACACTCTTGCTGAGGGAGAAAGTAGTTTCAGAATATGGTTACAATCCAGGAGGCTACAGAAAACCACTCCTGATGGATCTGAGTAGGTTCCGGGACCTGAAGCTCAGAACTAGCCCAAGTCTTCCTTAACAATACAGCATCTCCAGGGATAAGTATGAGTTACCAAGTTTATCCTGCTCTACTTTAATTTTTTTTCTGCAGAACAAATCCTATTCTAACATAATATACAATTTACTTATTCACTGAGTTTGTTATTTTTCTGTCTCTCCTGCTAAAATGTAAGCTTCACAAGGGCAGGGATGTCTGCTGTGTTCACTCATGTTAGTCAAGCATTTGGAATAATGTGAAGTACATGGCAGATACTGGGGAAATACATCTAATGAAGGAATGAATGATTTTTCCCTCCACCAGCATCAGTATCTGAGAGCCTCTGGGCAAAGTGAACTCAATGAGGCCACCAAGGGTAACATTTAAGGAGGCATTCACAATGCACCAGCATACCCGTAAGGAGGCAAGAGGACCCCTTAACTATGGCACCCGAGGTATCTTACCCTGTGTCCCCTCAAACCCAGCTCTGAGAATTCTCATTGCTCAAAACACAGATTTCTCCCTGCACCCTGTCCCTACCAAATCACAATCACTGGACGGAGATGGTAGCCTGGGAATTTCTTTCCTAGTAAGCTACTTAATCAGTCTAACAAGTAATTTTACTTGAGAATCATCACTTTCAATTAAGCAGCGTAGCCATGACAGTTCTTTCAGTAAACCATCTCTGGCCAGTTCCTACTTCATCTCATCCAAGGCCCTTCACGATCTTTCTGCAGCTTAGCTTTCCCCTCTTTTTCCCGACAAAATTCTCATAGTACCTAATGCACAGTGTTTTCCTAACCCCAAGCACAGTTTTAAGAACTTTATGTGATGCACCTAATCGTCATACAACGTCATGTGATAGGCATTATCATTATTTTCATTTACATATGAGGCATCTGTGGCACAGAAAAGTTAAGTAATTCACCTGAGGTCACACAGCTATAAGCGCAGATTCAGGATTCAAACCCACACAGCCTTGCTTCAGAGACTACATTCTAGACGGAATGTTTTCAACCTTCTACCTCGAAGGAAACTGCTGTCATGCAGGTCCTAGATCCTCTCAGGTTTCTTCTCTTTATTTGGCCATTCTCTTTACCACAAAAGCCTTTCCAGTCACTCTTCTACCAAAATCCTTCCTATCGAAATCACACCTGTTCTCCATTATCCAAGTAAAATTCCATTTCCTCCATGAAGCCATCTTCAAACACCCATGTGTGAGGCATCCTCTGTCCAATGTGGTCATTTATCTTGGGTTCTCTACTCTTCTGTCTACATCAGGTTTTGGTGCAGAATGAACCAGGTATGAGGAAATATTTTGAAATATTCATCCTTACTAAGCCATACCTCCTTCTACCCACTGTCCCTTTCCCTCACTTAAGCACAGGCCGTGCCATTCTCTTCTCATGGCTTCTGCAGATAGATAAAAATACTATCATGAAGACAGAAGTAAATTCCTGCCTTTTGAGTTTCAACAGCCTAGCACATTCTCTGAGGACAGAAGAGAAACTACTCAGGCGCAAAGGCCATCAGTGTGGGAAAACTTCTGACAGGGGAAGGCCAGAGTTATCCGCTTGACTCTCCATTCCACACCACACCAGTTCGGATAAACATTCCCAATTGGGATGTGGAGGAGATGGGAGGCAAGGCGTGAACACAGATTTTATGTTCATGAAAAAGGGGAGCTCTACCAGTGCACATGTGACAAATTTATATCAGTTTAAGGAGACAGGAGAGCAGAGAGCATCCGTGAATGAACTGCAGGCTGGAGCCCAAGGAAGCAGCAGAACTGTCGAGAAAAACTGGCTGCTGTGTATGTAGGCAGGGAGGGCAGGATGCAGCCGGTCAGAGCACGCCTCAGGAAAACAGAAGGATGGGTTTGCCTCAAGAGACATAAAACCTTCCAGAGTCCTAGCACCACATATGTTTTCTTAGCCTCAGGTGGCATTTGAGCAGCAGGGTGCTCTCACATGCCCCAGAGCAGCTTGGCAAGATCTGAGAGGAAGCTGTATTTGAACTGTGGGGTGAAGGGTGATTCAACAAGCTCCTGGATGGACAACAGACCACATGGCACCAAGAGTACCACACATATATTGTCACACACAGGTAGCGTTCAGTCTGCTTTCTCCACCCACCCTCCATCAATCATGATCCAAACACCGCAGCATTCTGACTGCAACTCTGTATTTCTATCTTACCTTCACTTTGCACCAGAATGTTTCTCTTCATTACGATCGGCTCCTTAGTCCACGCCCTGCCATGGGAGGTGCTAAATTCATATTTATAAACGAACGAATGAATCGACTAAATCTCACAAATTCGGAAATGGGTATTTCTGACAGGGAAACCCTCCAGTGGCACTAGGTGTCATCAGAGTGGCCAATTAGAAGAATTTAGAAGTGGATACTTCTGTCATAGGCTCGTTTTTCCCTGTCTAATCACGGATGTTTACCACAGGTCAAAAACACCCTCAAGTCCTGAGCGAGTTCTGAACACAGCAGGCATGAACACAGGAAAGAAAGCACGTGGGAGATACGGCTATTTTATTTTGATTTGTAAAAATCACAGCCCACTGAATTCTTAAAAGACTCACAAAAGCGGTGACATTTGATGAGGCCCGGCTAGAGAGGGCCTTTGTGACATTTGTTAAAAATGAATCACGCTGTTTCCAGCAAGTTTTCCTTTGGGGGAAGTTAGATGCTGGATTACCCTTAACTTCAAGTTAATTCGTACATATCAGACAACTACAGGCCTTCATTTCGATCAAGGGCAAAAAAAGGATAGCGATGCATACATTTTTTTAAATAAGAATTAATGAATGAGGATAGAAAAAAAAAGAAAAAAGGAAATAGATACAGTATAATAAAGCAAGTCATTTTACTGTCTGACCACCACCACTATGGGAACATTTGCAAACAAAAAATTTAGGTTTCAATTATTTTACAGATAAGAAAATTCAGAGAGACTGATTTAAAAGGAAAGATATGCAAAAAGTAAGTGTCCCTGAGGAATAATCATTCTTTGAATGGGTGTTTGAAGGCTTATTAAAAAAAAAATAAGGATACTGACTATTAAGAGTATTCATCTCAATTCCAGTCAACTTTGTGCATAAGATGCAGGACCCAGTCTCAGCTCTGGGGAAACAGCGGGCAGCGCTGGGTCACTTAGGTGCTTCTGAGATAAGGCTTCACCATGGGCTGGCGGTCCTCACGTTGTCACCCGTGTCCTTATCCTGGTGGTTTTGTCTTCTGCTTACAGACACAGTACACGAATTCTTGGGTGCAGCCAACTAGCAGGGGCAGAGGAACTCAAGGGGTGGGGACACTGTGGTCTTCAGAACCAGCTGTATGTTTTTCACTTGCACTGAATTAAATAAAATCTCAATAAGAAGACTTTCCACATTCTAGATATTTTAGGGAAAATCATGAATTTTAGACAGGGGACAAAAAGGGAAATCAATAAAAACGTGACGGCACATTGCAACAACAGGGACTAAAAGGAGGGAAGACTGGGATAGCCACTGTTTCAAACTATTTTTTAAAATATTCTTTAAAATATCTAATTAAAGTACTATTAGTACATAATTTAAAAATCAACTAATAAAATGAAAAATATCTGTCCGGTCAGCTTCCTTTCCCAGCCTCCCACATTCCAGAAACATTTTCAACCCTTGTCGCTATTCCTTCTGGTATTTGCTTTCATGTTTCCAGTTAATGTAATCACACTGCAGCTATTGATCGTCCATATTTAGTTATTACCCACTGATCAGCTACTGTGAAAGATGAAGATTTAACTTCTATAAGCAACAGTCACCCTGTACCCCGACTTCTCCTATTTCTTCCACTTGATATTAGATTCATTACCGTTTTAATTAAATCTATATGGGGTTTTAAAAATCATTATTGTGACTATACAAACATTGCTTATTACACTAAGCTAAGTCAAGTACTATTTCAATTTCATTCCGTTTCAACTTTTCATCTTTCCTGGACTTAATTGCCTCTTTTATTCCCTAAATAGCCGTCTTTCTTTGAAATCTGCCCCTTCCTGGACACTCCAGTATTCCACCTCAAGGATGATGGCCTTAGCTTGGACCACAGTAGGAACACAGCTCTGCTTCACACAGCTCCTGCCAGCAGGCCACCTGGCTGAGTCCTCATCAGGATGGCCAAGAGGAAAAGAACAGAAGCAGAATGTGCAAGCTTTTTTTTTTTCTTCTACCTTCTTTGTATGTTACATTTGGTAACATCTCTCTGGCCAAGAAAAAGTCAAGCAGCCAAACTCAAAATCAAGAGGCAAGAAAACACTCTGATTTTTTAGTGGAAGAAACTGCAAATTCACATCTCAATTAAGTACAGATACAGGGCAGGATGAAGAATTGGGACTATTCATTTAATCCATCTATCCCACTCATTAATCAAGTGACCATATAGGAATGGTTCTGTTTCTAGACTCTCTAGCTGTTGTCTTTACCTATTTGTTCTACTCTTGTGCCAATAGACTACTGTCTTAATCACTCTGGCTTTATAATAGGCCTTATTATCTTACAATGTTAAGTCTTCCAGATTTGTGGTTGCTCATGACTGCCTTGTCTATTTTCGGTTCTTTGCATTTTCATGTAAATTTTAGAATCAGTTTGTCAATTTCTACAAAAAAAAGATCTGCTGAGATTTTGATTGGGATTGCACTAAACTGACAGAACTGAACTTTACCTGAGTTCTGGACTGCTGAAAAATAGTAAAGGTCAAGAACTCTCTCCAATACTTTGCGTTACAGGAAAGAGCTTTCTGCAAAGAACTACCATCCCTTACATGACTTAGAGAAGATTCACAGGTGCCCACCTTGTTTATCTATAATAAACACAGACACAGATCCTCCAAATTCTCATTCTTTGCCTCAGATGTGATCAGCTGATCTCTTTGTGCACACTGACTCATCTAGACAAAATGCCTGTCTGCTAACTTGACTGAACTAGGCTTTAGTCAGGCTTCTCTCCTCCTCCCAGACCCCTGAGCTCTGACTTGCCTCTAGGTTAATCGAGCATGTCAATGCATAACAAAGGGCCCCTCCCCCAAGAATCAACCGATTACAAAGAAGAACATTCCCTGAACAATTGTGAGACCAGGTTACTTCGCTCACCTTACCTGCCTGTCCCACTCCTCCACACCTGGTTCTTTCTAGTCATGTTTACTCCTAACTACACAAGAAAAGCTTTTTTTTTCCTGCCTGACCTTTGAGATGCACGCAGATATTATGGTCAAGGTAATGCCTGCCTCTATTGCAACAGTACCCCTTTCCCTACTGCAATCACTTTCTTCTCCTTATTTTAATCCCTTTGAATAAAGTCTCTCCTTACCCAAACTGGGATCTGTTTTTATTTGACAAAACTAAGGGTCAAATCAATGAGAATTAATATCTTTACAACATCAAGTTTTCCAGTCCGTGAACATGGTACAGTCTTCAAATTATTTAGATCTTCCTTTATGTTTCCGAATGAAATTTTGTACTTTTTAGCAGTAAGATTACGTATCTCTTTCCTTAGTTTCATTCCTAACTAGTAGATTTTTCTGATACTATCATAAGTGGTATTTTTAAATTAATTTTTTAAATGTTTGTTGCTGAACTATGTATTAATTATGCATCTAGTAAACTTATTGAAATCACATTAATTATAAGAGTTTGCCTATGGATTCCTTTTTGATTTTTCATATCCACAATCATGCTGTAAATAGTGATAAGTTCATTTTTTTCTTTCTTTCTAGTCTGTACATTTTCTACTCTATACTATTGTTTTATTGCTCTGGCTAAGAGCAACAGTACAATATTTAAATGCAACAGTGATAGCCAGCATGCTTATCTCATTCCCTATCTTAGGATGAAAGCTTTCAATAGTTCAACATTAAGTATTATATTTACTGTAGTTTGTTTGTAGTTTCTGTATATATTTTTAATACGATTAAGACGATTATAGTTTAAGAGTTTTTATTCATCATCATCAAATGCTTTTTGGGGAAAGAGCTAGAATATATTCAGAGAGATGAAAACTGAGGAACATCACATTTAACTGACTCTTTAAAGAGCAAGTGGCAAGGAAGCTGCTTCACTTCAACCCAAATATTCTGGATATCTCCTTTACTACTTCTCTCAAAAAGAATATACTCTCTTGTTTTTTTAAATGTTTGCATATAGCAACTGTAACATCATATGAAAAAAGCTGGAAAATCAGTAACTCACTAATACACATCCACTGCAGTGGAGGGGAGAGAATAAACTGCCCAATCTTATGTACAGCAATTCATGAATATTCATTAAAAGATTTATCATATGCACATCATTTGACACTAAAATATTTTCTTAGAAGTGATACTTTTAGATATCAGATCTAAACGTATGCACTATGTACCCTAAGATTTATTGAACCATTGTTTTTTTCACCTTGAATTCACTGCTGTTTAATTTTTCTTTGCTTATAGAGATTTGCTATTAAAAAATGAACAAATTCATACATAACATTAATAAGAAAAAATGAACTTATCATCAACAAGTTCTGAAGCATTGTGAAGCATTATTTTTAACAGCAAAAAACAAACAAAAAAGGAAGCAACCCAAATACCTAGCAATAGAGGAATGAGTAAATACAAATACTTTAATTGCCAAATATGTATCAGTACACTAGGCTAAAAAAAAAAAAAGACTGCACAAATGGTGTAAGATCCTTTTGTTAATAATCTACATGTACATACGTGCATATCTAAAGTGTAAAAGTGCATCTAAAAACGTTAGTAGTTACCATTTAATAAACCATACAGAATGTCTAACACACATATGCTTATTTATGTGTTAAAAATAGCACCAAAGGAAGTGATGATGACAGCAGGAAACAGTACTGTCATTCACATGTCCACAGACATTTTTTCTATTTTGATTCCAGAGTATTTCTTATTTATTAGCCTAAGACTGAGCTTTGGCTTTGATTAAAGTACTCATTTCTGAAAACAGTGACTGAGCATTGGACTCTTTGGGAAAATATTAGTAGTGTGAAATTTTAGACACTGCCAGAAACTCAAACAGCATATGTGTATTGACAATCACTAATAAGTTCAATTCATTGTGTGCTGTGATCTCTGCTAATACCACCAAATTGGCATAATAATGATTACTATTTGTTAAACACTTGTTAACTTCCCATTTGCTAAGTATTCTGCACATATTAGCTGTCCCTAGAATTCTGTAGAAGAGGAAAACTAAGGCTCTGATGGGTAACATTTATCCTTTACCTACATAAATAAAATTGCATTAAGAAATCCACTTACAGCATTTCTAGTGTGTACATAGTAAGTCAAAGAAAATTAACCTGAGATGTATATGTACAGAGATGCAACTAATTTATAAAGGGGGTGAGCTGTGACCACTTTCATATTCATCTAGTCCTATTTTGAAAGTGCACAAAAAGAACTCAGCTTTGGACATGCCGGTGATTAACTGGCATTATACTAGAACAGGTTAAGCTATCTCCTTATCAGTCTTCTCTATCTGATCTGATGCCCTTGAAGCATTATCAAGACACCATTCTGTACAGTCACTATTTAGACAACAGGAATATAGTTCACACTAAGCCCTCCCCACTGCTTTTCTGTCTTGTCAAATCAGTCAAATCCTGCACTGAACTAATATGGCATACTTAAAAGACTACCCCGCCAAACTTATCTACAAGGGCAAAAAACAGATCACTGGCTGCCTGCGACAGGGAGAGAGTTTAGGAGGGGAGTGGACTGCAAAAGGGCTTGAGGATTCTTGGGCGGGGTGACAGAAATGTTCTCTATCTTGATGGTGGCAGTGGTAATTTCATACGTGTATACACCTGTCAAAACTGAACTGTACACTTGAAACAGAAGCAGTGCATTGTACATCAGCTTAATAAAGTGGATTCCACAAACTCCCTAGATGACTGGTGTACAAACACCTACAGGAGAACCTAACGATCAGCTGGCAACTCTGTGTTTTCTGAAGCTTATTAAGTTAGAGAAATTGCAAATATAAGAGAGACCCAAAAGCCATTTTCCAGAAAATCAAGATATATTTCATTAAAAATATTTTCACAATTTAAAAAAGAATTTCTAAAATTCATTCATTTTTGTTTGTTTTAGAGCTGGCATTCAAACAGCTGTTTGTAGTATATACACTGTCGTTTAGAGGGGAAAAAAAGCAAAAGCTTCATCCTTGACAATGTGTCACCTTATAATTATCCCAAGCTGAAGGCAAATAGAGAAAAAAGGGAATTGAAGGAGAAATAATATTTTTTGAAGACAGACACATTTAGCCTGAAAAAAATCCCACAATCAACATTTTTCCGCATATAATTACAAAACATGTTGCTAGAATATTTTGCAGCCTACACTACAGGATAAAGAAAGCCCTCAGGTTTCTACAGATTTATAAATTCAGTCATAATAATCATTACTTTTATTGCAGGTAAGATATTTCTGAGTCTTGAAGGATAAACGCATGGAGATATCCAACCCCTCCCACTTTTCCTGGCCAAAGTAAACAAAATACTAAATGTTATTTCTTTTTTAAAAAATCACAAGTAAATAGTAGAACTAGACTGAAAATAGGATTTCAAAAATGGAAGACAGCTTGCTATGGGATAGAATCTTTGGGGGAAAAAAAGCAATTTCTTTCTCTCTCTTGGCATATAAAAAAAATGGCCTAAGATTTGTCTTGGAGATGCTCCTAAACTATTTCTCTTCCCATTCTTCGTATCTATAAGTATATTGCTATTTGAACAAAGCCTCTAAGTAAATAACTCTACGTACTCTGTCCTGAGAATAGACTCCAGCACATTAAAATATAAAAACAAGACAGTTTTGCCTGGCGGGAGTTAATAAAATAGGAGAATTTCTGCACAATGACATTCAAGTCTCTGAATTCAGGAGATTCAGCCATGCCGCCACCAAGCGATGAGCTCACCATCACCACCAAATGAAAGGTTATTAACTGAACTCGATACTCCACCACACTAAGTTAAAACAAGAGAAATCAAGAAGACTGCGACCAGCTTTCTGAAAGTGGTTCACTTAGCACACGACAGTAATTCTACTTGTACTATGCCCGTGAGTAATGTCTTTTCCTTATTAAAAAAAAATATATATATACATATATATAAAACAAATGATCCACTGAAAAACAGCCACATGCATGCTGGTTTAGGTAAGGATGTGCCCATCAGAAACGAGCACAAATCTTGACTCTTGGTGAGAGCACAGTCATTGTGCACCCTTAACATACAATCTAGTTTCCTTCCCTCATTATTGGTCAGTAGCATCAAAGTTATATTAATTGACTCTCAAAGGAAGTCTAAGTAACAGGGTATCTTTCTGAGCCCATGATTTCCAACTGACTTTATTTGGAGTGTGTTTCCATTTTTCTTTCCTGCACAAGTGGTTACTGATTTCCTACTTATTTGTTCAAAAGATTAATTAAAACCAGAAACTCTCTGTTGCATTTTATTTTCCACTGAGTCACAGTCTCTGAGAATAATACATTTTTCTTGGTTAATTATTGTATCTTTGGATAATATTCTTTGCAAGAGGGTAAGGACATGAGTGATGGAAACTGGCTTTGTGTGAAGAACAGAAATGACACTATATTGATGGTAAAAAAAAAACTAGTTTGGTTGGTGACATTAAGACACACAAAATACTTTTTATGAATAGAATGCCCTCAAAAAGAGCCAGATACATTTTTAAAAATTCTATTTATTCCATTGATGTTTTACTACTTACTTTACTACTGTTTTTCTGTACATTCAGAACTGACGTGCATAGTCAATTCTTTAAAAAAGTGCTGCATGTATTCGGAAAATTCAGGATTACACGCTTGATAAATAGTAGTTAAATCTAAATACAATTCACCTTAAATATTCCTGGTTCCTTTATAGTGTCTTTCCCCTACTCACCCATCAAGTCTACTTTAAACCACCAATTAGGCTGGTGTCATTGAAATGTATTAGTCTCTCTTCAATTGCTTTTATAATGTTGCTTCATTTCATACATCTCCTTATTAAAACTCACTCTATCCCTGGACTCGCTTCTCTCTCCCAGTACATTTACTGTTCTTGCTCACCCAATCACTTTTGATCTTTTCCACCCTTACTCTCAACCCTCTGACAAAAGGCATTTCCTAAAAGTCAATTATCAGCCGTAATTCATACTGTCTCCATTTCTTCTCCAAGAAAGCCATTCTGTTCTTACAACCTCAACCATTATCAATGTCCTTCTGGGATTTCAGAGAAGCAGCCATGACATTTGTGACATCTTTTTTCTACCACTGGCACATGCTTTTATTAAGTTCCCTTGGTGAGTCACTCAAAACACTGTTTGGATTTGCTTTTCCCATTCCCCCACCTTACATCCCCAAATCCTGTACCGTGCTGCCCTCTAAGACTGAAACTAGTCTACACATTCCAGAATTTCACAGTCGCAATTACATCTCTCAATTTGTCTCACGCCTGAACTATCAGAAGCTTCTGGTCTGACAAAACCAATAGTGAAAAATACGGGTGTCAAAAAGGCATGTCCCATCACAGGAGCAAAGCCTATAAATTTGATGAGGTTGGTAACAGAAAGCCACTGTAGCAGTATTTTCTTGGTGAGACATCAGTATTTTGAGAATGGTATCACTGGAAGGTCCATTTCTCCGGGATTACAGAAGGGACTGAATACTTAGTGACAAATGTAAAAGCCACACTACTAGAGGAATCTAGGCAGAATCTGATGACGGCCTGAGTGATGTTTGATCATCCTGTGTTCATCACTGATTCATATTATCTCTTTGCTCTGCTCAGACTGATCTGTAATGCTGCCACCCCAGAATCATTCTAATTCCTCTGCTACACCCACCCCAGTCGCCTAGCTTTACCCATCCCTCCATTCACATGGAATGCCTTTCCTGGCCACCCATTTGTTTTTAATGACAAGCTCAACCCCTGTATCGTCCCAGGGCCTGGGTCAAATCTTAACCTTCTCCAGGATACGTCTACAGAGGCAACACAACAAAAAGGCTACATGCTGGAGTTCTGTAGCCAGAATACCTGCATTTGGAGGTTGGCTTCCCTCATGCCCTGTTGGTGTGGTGTTGAGCAAACTACTGGACTTCTGAGCTTTGAGCCTTCATCTGTGATAGAGAGATACGCGAAGTACCCAACCCAAGGGGTTTCTCCAAGTATTCAATGAGATTAACACATGTGAAAAGCTGAGCCCTAAGGCTGGCCCAGAATATGAGCTCAATACCTGTCACACAGACTCATCAGCATTGATGCTTTCCTCCTTGTCCCTGAGTGTTTTGTTTTCCCCTTATATGGAATGTTGTAATATACCCCAAATTAAATATATTCTAGTACTTGTTAATCCAAAATCAGGCAGGCTGCCAGTTAACTTTTGTACACAGATCCTGCTTTACTAGCGACTCAAAGTCTGAAGGGCAGAAACCATGTCCTCAATTCTTTGTTCCACTTTCTAATAATTGTATCAGTATTCTTAGTAACAAGTCACCCCCCATTTATTTAGTGACTAGTTTATTTATATCAGGAATTGTGTTTATCATTTTTAATGCATTTCATGCAGGCAATCATTGTACCACCACTTGGGGGGCATCATCATCTCCCTTTGAGAGGTTAGGAGACAGAAGCACAGTGGGTTAGAAAACAGAGAGCAAGGTACAGAAAAGGGGCTTACATGCTTTGAAAATTGAGTTCTGTAACCTTGGCAGAGCCAAGTAGCATGGTCTAAAATGCATCCCATCAGCAAGCATTTATTAATAGCCTGTTCTGTGATAGCATTTTGCCAGGTACGATAGCTATCAAGTAAGTAGAACATGGTCCCTGACCTTGAGAGGCTTATGGCAAAATATAAAGTCAACCAAGTAACAAGAATATTTTGATTGTTATCACACTGGATCCTGGATGCTAAAGTTAAAAAAAAAAAAGAGAAAGAGTTTTGAGAGGTGAATGGACATTCTAGGCAAAAGAAAGAACATATGCAGAAGCGTGGGAGAGGGTGGGAAGGGCAGAGTATGCAACTTTGGGAAGTGCCTGAAGATCCCACATGACGCGTCTAGGGATCCGTGACCATGAGTCTGAAGGTGAAAGAAGGAAAGACAAATCCCCCTGAGTACCATGCGAAGCCTTTTGGACTTTCATAAGGAATGGGAAAACACGGAAGAGTTTTAAGCAGCTGGGGATGGGGTGGGCATGGGAAAAAGGAGAAGGCAGTGGCATGATAAAATCTGACTCTAGAACCAAGCACTTTGGAAGCCATTTGGAAGACAGATGGCAAGGGGACAACTCTGGAATCTGTTTCATTAGTCCAGGAGAGAAACGATGATGGTTTGCATCAAAACACTGGCAATGGGAAGAAAGACGATGGGATAGAGAGAAGAGGTACTTGGGAGGTAGAAATAACAACTGATATTTCCAATTAGCAATGAGTTGAGGGAAGACTCTAGGAAGAGGCCAAATGTTGGTCTTTGAATATTCTGCTTTCATCTACAGATTCTACCTGTGACTAACTTTGTGGCTACCGTGAAAGAAAGTGCTAACACAAAATAATTTTTCAACAAACCAAGAGAGCCAGTTGCTTTATATGAGTATCTGTACTTTGCTCTTCGGAACTTCCATGAAGTAACTTCAAATCTTAAAACGATCATGAATCTCATCCAAAACTACAGAACAGTATGGTGTAGGTGCCTGTATGATCTGGCCCTTGCTCTCTTGCTCCATCTTCTGTCTCTCTTTCCCGAAGTTCACCAAGCTCCAACTGCACTGACCTACCAGTTGCTCCTTAAATTGAGCTTGTTCCTCCACTGGGATGTCCTTTCCTTCGATTCCTTCACTGCTGGCTCTTCACTCAAAGGTCACCTTCTCAAAGAACCTTTCTGCAACCATTTTCTTTTTTTCATTCAAGTATAGCTGATTTACAATGCTGTGTTAGTTTCAGGTGTATAGAATATTCATTCAATTTACTTTTCAGATTCTTTTCCATTATAGGTTATTACAAGATATTGAATATAGTTCCCTATGCTATACAGTAGGTCCTTGTTGTTTATCTACTTTATATACAGTACTGTGTATCTGCAAGCATTTATCTAAAGTACGCATCTCCCTTCTGCCAACCCACAATCCTCTTCAATTGATTTCTTAGTTCCTATCTCTACCTGAAAGTATCTTACTTGATTTCTTATTGGTTGTCTTTTCTAATTAAAATTTCAACCCCTTGAATACAGATTCTTTTTTTCACTTTGCTCACTGAGGCACCATGAATTCAGTGCCCAGCACAGAGTAAGGACCCAATACTGAATGACGCAGTGAACTATTTTAACTACCCAGAATATAGGTCTGTATACTTGACAAAAGGCTTTCAAATCCCTTAAGCCCTTGATGTAAATCCAGCAAGAAAAATTAGGCTCCTTGTATCACAAAAAAACTGGGACTCATTAAGGACTCTTGACTTTGTAAAGTCACAAAATTAATAATTGCAGGTGCAATACAAAGAACTTAATTTTCCATATGATTAATCATCATTAAAAAAGTATATACACAGTGTGTTCATAAAATTTACTATCCAAGGGATAACGATTAAAGGTCAAGTTAACAAAAAAAGAAGTTATTACTTCATTATTCTAAAGTAAAGGAAATAAATTTAGATATTTAACATAGTCTGGGGAATTTTAGGATGTCACTAAGATTTTTCTACCTCAGTATTAGTTAAAGGGTCATGGGAATGAAGGGATCAAAATGATTCTATATATGAAAGCAGTAATGTATAAAGATAGCAGTTTAATCTTGTGTGTTGAAACAAATGCAAATGCTTATGTACTTACTGAGTTTTTTCATCCTCTTTTTTCCTGGATATAACAGCATTTAGCAAAATGACAATTATTTTCTCTTTCAATTTCATTCCTTTCCATTGAATAACTGCTTATTTGCTTCTTTCATTTATTTTTGTCAAGAATAGACATGACATTAATTTGGGCATTTGTATATTTGTGCATGCACCAGTGCAATGAAGCACTCTAGCTATCATCAAGATCTTGCAAAGAACGTTAGTTTAAAAACCATTTAAAAATGCTTTCACACTGCATACCAGGAAATGATCTTTTGGTGAGTGCACATGACTCTCTTTTGGTCCTTTTATTTTTTACATAATAAAGTGGGTTATAATCAAGCAGTACTGAAATTTCAAAAATCTATTCACCTGGGCTAAATTTTTTCCAAGATTCAGAAATTTCAATTTTTCATTACCAGTTTATTCCATTTTGCTTAATACTGATTTGCCTAAGTCAGAGATTTAATAAATAGCTTGTTGGTTACTAACGTGATATTTGATATAAAATAAACAGTATCAAATTCATATTAATCTATGAAATTCATATTAATCCAGAAAGTCTTTTCTGAGTAATTCATATAAAATTGGTAATAGTGATTTTACTCTGACAAACAAACCTATGATATAAAACAACTTTCCGAACAGCTTATCACTGTAAATCTCTCCTCATTCCTGTAGTGATAGTATTATGTATTAGGATAAAACTATATATAAATCTACGCCAAAAAACACTAGCGAAAATTTTATCATAAGTAATTTATGATATCATAAATTTATGAGAGCAATGCACAGAAAAGGTGCTTACATGCTTTTAAAATTGAGTTCTATAACCTTGATAAAATTTCTCTTACCAGGGTTCACACTTTCTGGGATTAGAAAATGTTTAGCCAGAAATCAGGAGATGGCAGGATTATTCCGAGAAAATAATGAATGTGGATGAAAACTCAAATGTCACATAAGCCCCCTTCAGATCAAAACATTATTTTCTACGGGTCTGAAAGGATTCCACCAGATAGAAAAGTTGAAAAGGAACATTTCAATTAAAACATACTTTATAGGTAAGTCACCAAGTCAGAGGGTCTTGGAGTTGAAGGAAGCCTTACAGGTCATCAAACCCAATCCCCTTGTTTTATAAATGAGGAAGCAGAGAGCCAGAGGATGCTAGCGATTTGCCAGGATCACAATTAATAAAAGATAAGACCATAATTGAAAGCAATGCATTTCAGTCCTTGTTGAGAGCAGGTGTGTATGTATAAAGGAGTAGGGCTACCATTCTGAGTCCACTATCAACAACTGCTGATTCTGGAGGACTTATTTTCCCATTTTAAGCCTTAATTTCTTCACCCATACAGTACTGACCAAACTGTACCCACCACTTAGCACTACTGACTGCTTATAGCCTGCGTTTAATAACTTGATCCTCATCACTACTCTCCCACAGTTGCTTCTCAAGGAATCATATGTACACAGGGCACACTGCCTCTAGGACAGGATTTGAAAGGCACAAGATCCCCAAACCAACTCCCACTATATCATATTCATTATCTATTTAATTTTAATTTTAAAATAATTTTAGATTTACAATAGAGTGCCAGAGATAATACCGTGTGCTACTGTGTATCTGTTACCCAGTCTGTCCTCAAGTTCTCATATAACCACGCTACGCTCAACAAAACTAAGAAATTAACACTGGTGCAATACTTGAGAATTGAAATGTTATCATTAACCACAGAATTTATTTGGATTTCCCCAATTTGTCTATTACTGTCCTCCTTCTGTTTCAGGATTCATTCCAGGATACCACACTGCATTTAGCAACCTAGGTCTTAAATTAGACTTTATCTTTTAATTTCACTAGGAAAGTAGCTGTTTAGATCCACTGATCAAAATCGAGGGACTTACAGGTAAGTGGAGAACACTGCGGGTGGATTCACTTCATCCATTACAGTAAGTGCCACACGCTTGCATTAACCAACCCACCAATGACTGAAACTGAAATGCATTAGATCTCTGAAGACCCACTCAGCACACTGCCCTGTGAGATGCTCTGTCTTTTGTTTGTAAGTTCTTGAAATACCATGTGAAAAGCAGCAGACATGAGCATCTTTGATTAACAAGCTTTGGTATCCTATTTTCCTCCTTGAGGAATTACACACTTCTGTTCCTGAAGTCCAAGCTATGAGACATAACCTTTAAATTTTGGGGGAAAAAATCTTGCCCACAGAAATCAGACAGCCCCTAAGACAGGCCACTCATTCACCGAGGAAGCAGGTTATTCCCCAGCTTGGAAATGAACTAAGAGGGTACCTAATGGAAGGCGTCTGGCAGCATTTTATAAATGCCCAGATTCTTCCAAGTACGAATTCCAAGCACTGCAAAGAGAAAGCACTTGTGAAGAACGAGGGAAAAGCAGCGATTTCTTTTCCTGCAAAAGCCACGTGGGGAATTTACAGGGAGATAGAACATGATTACAGCCTGGAGCGGAGCCAGGGCGGGAGGACAATGGGGTGACGGTCTCTGCCCATGTTAACAAATGACTTTCCTGATGTGACCGACACTCTTCCGCTCCTCCTCCTGATTTGTCTTACCTGGCACTGCATGGTCGCTCCAGAGAAGCACGAAGGACTATAAACAGGCTTTCTGGTACTGCTTGATTGGCACAAAGCAAAGGGAGTACACACTGGGAAGACCTAATTCGCACTGGCGCCCTCAGAAGTTCTCCCTGCCATTCCATTCTCTCACACCTGCTGCAGGAACCAAAATGAGGACACTGACGGAGCCCTTCTTATGCCCAGACACTCTGCCAAAGGCTTTGGATACGTATCAGGGTCAAAATTTTCCCCTGAACACTCAAGTGTGTAAAATAAACTCCAACCCTGCATTTTCCACACCTGATCGCATCATGTTTCCAGTCTCCCTCCCTGAGGACGGTATACAATCATGGTGTTGTGACAGAAATGCATCTTTCTTTTGGCTTGAAACTTTTGCTGAGATTTCTGTATTGTGCCCCATGAAAGTACATGTTTTTGAAACAGTGCTTTGAGTCACTGTCCTGTCTGCATCCTTCATGCAGTTTTCTTAAAGAAAATGAGTAGAAAAGATTGCATTTTAATTCTGAGTTGGTACAGGACGGTGACGTATGTTTCTGTTCTGATCACGTGCCACGAGGTAGCCAACTGGTGGCTGTGTAAGAGTTGCAGGTTTTCTGAACAGTTTCCACAAATACTGACCAGCTTTTAAAACAAGATTAGGTTTCTAAAGTAAGTAGAGTTCACTATATTTACTACATGCCTAAAATAATTGCCATTAGACATTTATCTAGCAGTACTATCATCCAGGTTTTCATATGAATTTATAAACTACTGTGAAAATCTAAAAGGTAGACTGAAGGTTTGATATCCACACTCAGAACAGCAATTTTAATGATTTTAGCTTTGCTTTCAGTGCAGGCTGCATATTTTTACACATCAGGGTCATCAGGCTTTTTGTGTACTGATGTTGTCTCATTTTCTAAACGCCTGCATTTTTAACTGTATGTATCACTGGACAGCCTTTTTGTACCTAGCCAGGTTCGTAACAAATTCATAACAAACATTTTATGAACAGGAAAAAAAAAAAACTCCACCATACTTGTGGATTGGCTCCAAAAGAAGCCCTTGTTTGACATCATGGCAGAGACGTTGTTGCCTCTCAGGGTCTTGCAGGACCCTCAGTGTCTGCAATGATGTCATGCAAGGAACTTTTCGCTAACAGGCACAAGGAGTGGAGCATGGCTAATGGCTCCTCTGTGACTCCATCTCCCTTCATACTTTGCTTGTGCTGATTCTCGAGGGCCTGCCTGCAAAGCCCCTGGTCATCCACCTGTGTGGAGCTTACCAGCTAATACTTGTATCCATCTTCAGCTGACACCCTTGGAAACTACATTCCCATCAGACGACAGTTTCCTATCTCAGAAACAGCAAACCCATCACACACACGTTAAACTGCCTTCCCAGATTCCATTTGGCCCCCTTACAGTTCACTCCCCATACAGCAGGTAGAACAATTTTTTTCAGGTGTCAATCAGACCTTGTCATACCACTTCCCCAAGCCCTTCCTGGCTCTCCACTGAACTTAGAATAAAACCCACAGTTCTTGCCAAGGTCTGTAAGGCTCTGTGTGGTCAGAAACACCCCTCCATCACCTCCCTTGATGACTAACCTACCAACTCCCCTTTGCTCACTCAGCTCCAACCACACTGGCTTCCTTCTTATTCTTCCAACAAACCAAACACATTCCCACCTCAGGGCCTTTGCACATGCTCTTAGCAATTCAGTCCACTTGGAACATTACCCTCCAGAACTCATATGCTAATACCCTGATGTCTCAGGGTGATTCTCTGTTCACCCTATCTGAAATAGCACCTCACTCCTATTCTTTCCAGCCCCTGCTTCTTATTTTTTCCCCCCGAAGTATAGTTGATTTATAATGTTGTGTTAGTTTCTGGTGTACAGCATAGTGATTCAGTTTTTTATATATACACACACATATAAGTATGTATATATATATTCCTTTTCATATTCTTTTCCATTATAGGCCATTATAAGCTATTGAATCCAGTTCCCTGTGCTGTACAGTAGGATTTTGTTGTTCATCTGTTTTATACACAGTAGCAAGTGTCTGCAAATTCCTGCTTCGTTTTTCTTCACAGCACTTCTCACCCCCTGACATCTGCAGTAATTTGCTTGTTTATAGTTTGTTCCCCTCTAATCAGAATATAAATCAAAAGGAAAACAAAGCACATACCCTATTCTGGACTAGTTCTCCAAAGTCCTTTGAGGGAGGTTTTCAAATGGCTATTATTTCCATTGTAGAGATAAGGAAATGAAGTTCAGTAGGTTTAAGTGATTTGCAGAAGCAAATAATGCAAATGAACTGTTTCCACTCCAAGGAAGAACAGAAGTACACAAAATGTGCAGTTATGTAGAGGAGCAAATGGGAAGAGAAGACTGCTAGCAATTTACCCAGGACCCCACAGCACCAGGCGTCCAAGAAGAGGCCTGACCGGGTGTTGTTAAGTAGGCCAGTGACCACTCAGCTATAATTCCACTGTTTTCCATAAACAAACCTCCTTCAGGAGGCCTGTCATTTTTCAAGTGGTCAAGGGAGCAGCTGGGTTGCAGATAATCAAGGAGCCTGGGGGCAATTAGTTTTACGGTGTTGACACTGAGAAAGCAGGAAAGCCTCAGCATTGTAGGAACTGTTGTGATGCTCGGGAAGTTCTTCATTAGGCCTTGAGATCAGATGTTTCTCAAGTTAGCTGTTTTGATTCCTACTTACAAGGGCTGACGCCCTCAGCGTCCTCCCCCACCACCGTATACACACTCACGGCCTCCAGGACAGGCAGAGGGTGCGCAGGAAGGGCTCCTGGTCCGCAGCCCAGTGACTGCTGATTACACGTGTCTGTTTCGTCTGTTTCTTTCTGCTGAACCTCTGCCCCCTTGACAGCCCCAGGCTGACTCCTCTATCTCCCAGAGCACCTGGCAGAGAACAGGTGTCTAATAAATCTCTCTTCTATTGAACTGGCAGTTCCCTTAATCAGGGCAGTCCTGGTTTTCTAATCTGTCAAATGGGGAGAGTGAATCTCTCCATAAGGATTATTAGAATCCACAAACGAAATCAGGCGAATTTTTCTTTATTAAGCACACACAAGATGTGCTGGCTTTCTTTAGCTTCAAAAGGTAAAACAAATGTGTTGCAAGCCTTTTGGGGGCATGGCCTGACTCCACTTGCCATGGAACACAATTTTGGAGAGGGAAAAGTTGAGGTTTTTTTCTGGGGCTACTTACTCATTCAGAGAGATGACACTCAACAGAGGAAGAAAATTAAATTCTACATCCACCCAAGGAGTTAATAAGTATTCTAATATGCTCCATCTGATCACAAAAAAGCCATATTGCAAACTGAATTAATAATATTGCACTACATGAGTCTAATACTTAAGAGTATTTACTTATTCTAACCAGACAGTCCTGAAAAAATGGTTTCATTTTATCCTTGTTACCATTAGATAACTGTGTGTGTGCTAGGCACTTTGTTAAATGCTTTCTATGCATGATCTCGCTTGTTCCTCAAAAATCATTCTATTACGTATTTTTCCCCCATTTCCTACGACACAGAGAGCTTAACTGACTTGCCCAAGAACATGCAGCTAAGAGATGAAGCTGCTAATCGAGTCCATGCACTTGAGATCTACACGTGACTGTGTACTTCCTCCATGAAATCAACCAACATGAGCCATCCATGCATGCATACATCCAACAAAAATCAACCAGCACCAACCACATGTTAAGTCCTGTAGTAGCTGATGGGGAAAGTAACAAGGAGAAAACAGACAGGGTTCTGCCCTCCCAGAGCTTTAAATCTAGCACAGGATCATAACATGAAACAAGTCATCAAATACATAGACACATAATGACCAATTCCAATCAGTGTCAGGAAAGAAAATTAAAGAACACCATGGGAGAGGGTAACTGGGGAACAAAAGTGGATGGTCAGCTGCAGACGAGCAGCCAGGGGAGGATCCTGGGAAGTGAATCTGGCAGCACAGCTAAGAGGAAACAAGGCAGCAAGGGCCCTGGGAGGGCTGAGATGAGGAGCGCATGTTCCGTTGGGGCCATATGACTATGGAGACATTGAGCTGGGGAAAAAGCAGGGCCAGAGAATAAGGGAATCAAAAATCAGACATCAGAGGAGAATGGGGAAGAGTTGCGGGGGGTAGTCAGAAGGGAGGATCGCAGAGAAAGGGAGAAGCTACTAGAGGAAAACTTTAAAATCGCTACAACACTGTGGGGTACAAATGTCTTCACCAGGCAGGCTTGAGAGTGGTGGGCAAGTTTGGGAGGTGGGTGCAATGGTTATGAAGAACACGACTTTGCGGGTGTGACTCAATTCATTCTTCAATGTGAAGGATTTCAGTAATGTAGGGATAGCATTCAGTGCAGAGAAAGCCCATAGTTGTCTAAAAATTCTCCCCCAAAACTTCACATTAAATTAGTTGAATTTTGGGCATAAGTCTTTGCACATTCTGAAAGACAGGAGGACAGAGCGTGGCTCCACAACGGCTGTGGATAAACTTGGCTTCATCAACACACCCGGCAAGCTGCAGGCACTGTAGTCTCTCCTAAGTGGTTTATGTCCCTATGAAGCAACAATTACTATTATATTTAAAAAGAGCCATGTAAGTGATGTACTTTGCTGACACAGTAATGGAAATGAAGTGCATATAATAAGAAAACACCCATTAAATCCCAGAGCGCTCTGAGAACCCCAAAAGGCAAAACAAATAATAGACCCAGGAAGACAAAGAGAGGCTACGAGCTCAGAAATTAAGACACAGCCAAGGGCAGATTATGAGAAGAATATTTTTGCACCAAGCTACATCAAGGAGGAACAAAAATATTGCCTTGTCATACTTTCAGCATCTCTCTCAAAAATGTTTTCATTATTTCCTAAAGTCTCCATGACAATCTTCGCAAGATGCACTGGTCTAAACTTCTTCAGACAACTAAGATGTTTCTCCTTCTTTTGAAAAATATATATTACTGAATTTCCACAATCAGGGGATACTTGAGACAAAAAATAGTAAGCAGACCAGAAAAGATAACAGCATTTCATCCTAAAATAGCCTATCGACAACTTTCAAACAGGTTGATGCATGTATCCTTAGAGACCAATACTTGAAAAATATCTAAATCCTGTATACAGAAACAGAAGTCCACTGTCAATACCTGTCAAGTCCAGGGTACTCTCACAAGCTCATCCACCTGTAGGCTTGGCTATTCAACCAGAAAAAATTAACAGATTTCCAGGCAGTGTGTTGTATAGATTGGAGCATCTGGGCTCCATCACCTTGCATTTTTGGCAACACAAAAATAACATCCTAAAGTCATGTAAAAAAGGGTTACGCTGGGATTCAGCTACCTTTTTAGAGGACAGAGGCTGAACAATTTCTTTGCTAAGCTGGGTATCTCTGAAAGAGACTGATCTTTGTCTTTTTTTTAATAAGAGTTTATTTCACACAATGTTGAGTACCAAGATTAAAGAGCAGATGGAACATAAAGGGATGGTGTTGGCACTTAGGATGGCTGTTGGCAAGTCTTTTCTGCTGCCCCTCCTTATTGGAAACCATCTTTAACGGCCCAACTAAATTCCTATTACCTCCATGAAACACGCAAAACTGCAGCGTCAAAGACTCCTTCCCTCCCAAAGTACTGGCTACCATTACAATTTGACTCTTAAGTGTATACAGTCTGGTGAGATTTCTTGAATTAAAAATACATGTGTATAAAACATAGAAAACAAATTTACTGTTACTAAAGGGCAAAGGCATGGTGGGGAGGGATAAATTAGGAGTTTGGGATTAACATATACAAAGTACTACATATAAAATAAGCAACAAGGTCCTACTGTATAGCATAGGGAACTATATTCAGTATCTTACAGTACCCTGTAAAGGAAAATAATCTAAAAAAGAATATATTTATATACACCCCCCCACACACACATATGTACGTATAACTGAATCACTTTGCTGTACACCAGAGACTAACACCACATTGTAAACCAACTATACTTCAATAAAAAATTTTCTAAAAATGTATGTGTGTAGATGTACAATTATACAATTATAAAAATTACACTTCACAACTATGCCAATACATTATATTTATACACATATGTATATACGTATACACATGCATGCACGCACATACATACACACATAGAAAATGTATTGAGCAATTATTTTATTTTCGGCCCTGATCCAGTATTTTATTTCATTTCATTGGCACAACAACTCTAAAAAATAGAAAACATTATTATCATGTTAGTTTTCCAGGGGAGGAGACCGAGGAAAGTAATTTGTTCTCCAGTTACTATAATCTTTGAGTTATCCATGAGTTTATAAAGACAGTTGTCTTGCCTCTTCAAATAAGCTTATGAGACCTAGAAGACAGCGCTGTCTATTATTCCGTGTCCCTTGGAAAGCCCAGCACACTGTTTTGTGCACATGTACGTGCACGTGCCAAGGAGTTTTGATTTGATATTGAAAAGACCAGAAAGGTAATGCTTACGGAAAATGTACCCTCTAAAATGACTGACATTTGAGTTCAGTATTGATTTGGAAATACAACTCAAGACCCATCCCCATTCAGTACTAGAACCAAATACCAAATGAATATGAATGGGAGGCATTTCTGTGTCTGCCCCTCTTTTGGTATTTCTAGCATGGGCAGGAGCAGGATGGAAACAGTCAGCAACATGGGCTCCCTCGTTGTAAAACAATGATGCTGACACCGGGTTCAGGGCCATTTCATGAAGGGAGCTGCAGAGACAGAATGGGGAACAACGCTGAAAAGGCTGAGAGAAAAGAAAGTGGGGGGGAAACCCCGACATTCACATCCTGTGGATTAAAAATCCAGTGAAAGGAGAATAAGAAGCCAGTTCAACAATTGATAGAATTTTCAATGCAGTCAACCTAAGCTTCAATATTTATTCCAACAGGAAAATTGAACCTCAAGTCCAAAAATGACTCTCAGCTCCCATTCTCTGTCCAAATACACATACATTCACATTTATGGGTGACTTGGTGGCTCTATTTAAATTCTCAGCTCTAAAAGCTGCGGGAGACTGTAAATAGACTCAATTTAGCCATTTTTATCAAATTGTATTAGCTTTCCTTCCCTGCCATTCTCCAAGGCAGGCAAAGTTCAGACGTGCAGAAAATGTAAATGATTTTTTTTTTTTTGATAACAGCACTGGTAGGTTCCAAACCCAGAAATCAGCTCATGCTTATTTCTGAGAGCTTGTTGAGTGATGCCTGGTCATGGCTTTGTGCTAAGGGAATAAATTTCAGCATAAGGAGCCCAAGGAGTGTAGTACCTCAAGTCAGAAATGAAAAAAAAAAGTCATGACGCTAGCACCATAGAGTGCCTGACACCCAGCAGGCCTTCCATGCTGGATGGAAAAGACATTCTAGGCAAGGATCAGGACTGAACACATCTCCCTACAGAGCAAACCGTGTGCGGTTAATGACAGCGTCTGTTACAGACTCTGAGACAGAGGAAACCAAGGTCACTGCCAAGCTGGTAGATTCCTCCAGGAAGCCTGATGCATTCTTATAAAGGCACCAGCCCTGGTCTGGTTCCTCAAGACTTAAAAGAGAAGCAGACTTCACTCCCTGGTGTCTCACTCCTCAATTCACAAGTGGTGAGATGACATTTGTGTCTTAACTATTTATTACCTCCCTAAACTTCCATTACCTTAGTGTTTTCTCATGATCCCTCATTCAGGAAAGTGGAATCCAGCATTCTCCAAGTGGGATAAAGAGTATCATGATCATTAACAGAAAAAAAAAATAAGGCACATAAAAATATTTGGCTATTTACCAATACACCTTTGATAGGAAAAATTCAGACAGAAATATGACGACATTCCCACCAGCCAGACCTAGTCAAGTGGATCTCTTAGCTGAGAAGGAGTGAAGTATGATAAACAAAACAAAATAAAACTAAGATAATCAGATATGATAAACTCCTACCTCGCCTCCTCCCCCAGGTCCCATGCATGTGGAGATTACAGAATCCAACTCAGTTTTAAGGATTTTAGAGGACAGCTGTGCTCCATTTCCTCTCAGAATTAAGGAGGCTGAGGGTGTTAGGTCTGCCCTAAGCCAGTGTTTCAATGTACATATGAATCACCTCGCAGAGACCCAGAGCAATGTAGGGGAAACAATCAAGCCTTTCTATCCTCTGAGCAGGTAGGAGGCATCAGCTGAGACAGTAAGCTGGAGGGTCGAATAGTCCTCAAGGTCAAAGTGAAGAGGGAGCGGCCATGGGTCACGTGCACCATTTCTTCAGAGACCATGGTAGGACTTGAGAGGATGATTGTACTCTCAGGAGAATAAACCAGAATAACAAGAAGTCAAGTCTAAAAAGGAGCTTGGCCACTTCCCTGCAAATGCAAAGGTGTATGGAAAACCTTGCTTTTTGGATTTGGTTTATACTCGTCATGAAATTTACTCAGTCCGACCTGCCTCCCTGGTCTTCAGCCACCTGGTCAGTGGAGAGCTGTGTGCACCACCCTTGTAGCCTTGTTTGTTAACACCTGCCCTCACGTCACCCCACAGGAGGGCGGGGCTGCAGCAAAGCCTCCATCCACATCGAAGGGGGCTCCAGCATCTCTGCCTCCACATGGGATGAGCCCAGAGATGCTCTGTGATAAAACACAGGAGGGCAGACAGAGCTCTGACCCATGGAGCGAGCCATCTGTGTTTGTCAAACTGCAGCCAGTTCTGTAATCTGCCAACTTTATTTGCTTATTTCCTTGCATGTCTCACTTTTTTCTCCTTCATTCACACCACCCTGGGACTGCACACTACACTAATCATGAACCTGTGTGTTCTGTCACACACTCCATTTCCTAGAGAATCTGGGCTAAAGCACCCTGACTCCAAAATTAACTCCAGGACAGAAGAGGGCAGGGGGGACCTTAATTTGATCTGAACTTAACAAATGGCTAATTTTGACTGAATTCAGCAGATAGGACTGGGATGGAAGGTTGATACAGGTACATCTTTATACATCTGACACTATCGCTTATAAATTGAATATTTGCTCTGTTCAGAAACAGGAAAAAAAATTCAAACTTTATGAAAATCATTTGCCTAAAGGCTTGAAACACACGGTTGTGATCTGAAATTAAGGGCCATCCAGGAAAGAGAAAAGGGAAAGAGGGAAATGTTCATGTCTATACCACAAACATAGTACATCACCCCTTTTCTGTATCACTCATTCTTGGTTTTACAGTAAAAAGGGTAAGTACAAGCAGAGTGACTAAAAACTTAATATAGAAGGGGCTGTGTTCTGGTGTTGAAGAGAGCCAGGCTGAGTGCTACTTCTACAGTTCCCCAGTAACTGACTGAAGCTCTCAGTCTCCCCATCCATAAAACAGACTCAAGAGCACATACCTCTGGGATCTGCTGTGAGACAAACAAAGTTCCTAGTAAGTTGCCTAGAAAAGAGAAAGCTCTTAATAAATGTGCACTATGATTATTATTATGTTGTTCGAGTGCAACTGGAAAAATTCTTCAACTAGCAAAGAGAATGTGCCTCAGTGATACAAAGGTGGATATTCACAGAAATAAAGTATTTCTTGTTCTCTTGTCATTCTTAAGAGATTTTTCCCTGTGGCATAATAGACAACTGAGTATCTTCATGATGAAACAGAAGCTCCAATATTTGATATGTTTGGGCATTGATTCCCTTAAAATTTAAAAAAAAAATTCATAGTACACATCTATAAAGAAAGATACAAATATTTGTAAATAAAAATACACAAAGTAACATTTGATGCCAACATCTAAGGCCCAGAAGTAAATCCAGCCTGCTGTCTTTGCAAATAAAGTTTTACTGGTACGCAGCCATGTGCATTCATTCACATAGCATCTATAGCTGTCCTCTGACAAGAAGAGAAGTCTTCTGGTTCACAAAGGCTAACTTATTTCCTATCTGGCTCTTCAGAGAAAAAGGTTTGCTGACTTCTGACCTCAGAGAAGAAACTGAGGGAAGAGGCGAGAACAGGAGACATGCTCTGGAAGGTAAGATTTAGAAAATATTAAATGAGGTGACTTGAAATGATAAGAAAATATTTACTAGTTGAGGATGGGTACAACTGGAGAAGAGGCACAGAAATAATACACCAATCAAGTTCAACATTAGCAAAAGTCTAAGGGCATTAATGCCACTTAAGGCTGAAAATTAAAACAAAGAATGTTTCTGTATTTCTTCTCTAAGGTCTTAAGGTGCTTCTTCTTAGAAAATATAGTTAAAGAAAAGCACATAGAGTTATGAAACAGCCCCTTGTATGAAGCAAATGAAACAATAATTGCGTTTACTGTTATGGTTGTTGATTTATAGGATTAATACTGAAACATCTTTGAGATTATAAAGAATATTTTCAAATAAATGTAATTATGTGACATTTTTACTTTATTACTTCAATAAATTAATTGAAGGAATAAAATATAGGAAGTGGAGCTTTTTTTTTTAACAGAAAAACTAGAGAAATCAATTATTTAAGAATCTGAAATTAGTACATGTAAGATGGATGCTGGGCTAGATCTTCACCTGTACAATGATACATTCCTGTTTAGAAAACAGACTGCCTTCTAGTTTCATATAATCTTTAAAAAATTTAGCTTATTTAAGATGATGATATATTTCCCTTTCTGAGATAGTTTTATTCATTATGTAATTATTGTATCATGGTGAATCTCTTGTGAAAAATTTGACTTAAAGATGTAAAAATATGTCTCAGCTGATATAATACAGTGAATCATACTGATTCAAATATTTACTGAAAAATAATTTGTTGAAGAACTCATTTCCTTGGTAAAAAAAAAAACACTACAATTTCCTAATGTCTAACTTCAGTCTTCCATAAGTACTTAATGAAAAATGTCACCTTTTCTGTATAAACAAAAACACTTTCTAGACTCTACATATTTAGCAATCCAAGATTGGTTAAAGAAGTTAAGGGAAGGGATAAATTGGGAGTTCGAGACTTGCAGATACTTACTGGTATATATAAAATAGATAAACAAGTTTATATTGTATAGCACAGGGAACTACATTCAATATCTTGTAGTAGCTTATGGTGAAAAAGTATGTGAAAACGAATATATGTATATTCATGTACAACTGAAGCATTGTGCCGTACACCAGAAATTGACAACGTTGTAAACTGACTATACTTCAATAAAAAAAAGAAACTAAGGTATTCTTATGGAGCCATTAAAATCATCATAAAATATTGAATGACATTGAACATATGTTAACAATATATTAAATGAAAATGTTACAACAGTGGATTCCCATTTTGAAGAAAAACATCTGTGTGTATTTAAAAACACACAGTGCTGCTTTCTACAGTTGGGAGATTCTTAGTGACTTTTACTTTCCCTTAGATACTTTTCTGCATTAATTTATGAATTTGATTTATTCAATATTTATTACATCTATGGGTAACAGAAGCAATAAATTCAACTGAATATTTCATAAACACTGTTAATATCCCAGAAAAAAGTGGTTATCACAACTTGAAAAAACGTAATCCTTCTTGAAGCAAAAGGTATGATATGTTCCATTTTTAATGGGTTGTTCAGAGAGAAGGCATATGATATATATAGTGGTTGGGATTCTGTCATTTTTTAACTTAAGTGTCAATTTCTGGTATACAGCATAATGTTTCAGTCATACATATATTTGTTTTCATATTTTTTTATTTTAGGTCAATAAAGATATTGAATATAGTTCCCTGTGTTATACAGAAGAAACTTCTTGTTTATCTATTCTATATATAGTAGTTAGTATGTGCAAATCTCCAAGTCCCAATTTATCCCTTCCCATCCACTTTCCCCACTGGGACCATAAGTTTGTTTTCTATGTCTGAGTCTGTTTCTGTTTTATAAATAAGTTCATTTGTCTTTTTTGTTTTTTTTTTTAGATTCCACATACGGGTGATACCATATGGTATTTTTCTTTCTGTTTCTAGTTTGCTTCACTTAGAAAGATAATGTCCAGGTCCCATGTTGCTGCAACTGGCTTTATTTTATTCTTTTTTTTTTTATGACGAAGTAGTATTCCATTGTATATATACCACAACTTCTTTATCCAGTCATCTGTCCATGAACATTCAGGTTGTTTCCATGTCTTGGCCTTGTAAATAGTGCTGCTATGAACACTGAGGTGTGTGTATCTTTTCAAACTAGAGTTCCCTCTATTTATATGCCCAGGAGTGAGATTGCTGGATCATATAGTAAGTCTATTTTTAAGTTTTTAAGGAATCTCCATACTGTTTTCCATAACAGCCGCACCAAACTACCTTCCCACCAGCAGTGTAGGAGGGTTCCCTTCTCTCTACACCCTCTCCAGCATTTGTTGTTTGTGGAACTTTGAATGATGGCCATTCTGACTGAGGTAAGGTGATACCTCATTGTAGTTTTGATTTGTATTTCACTGATAATTAGTGATACTGAGCATTTTTTCATGTGCCATTTGTATCTCTTCGTTGGAGAATTGTTTGTTTAGATCTTCTCCCCATTTTTGGATTGGGTTGTTTGTTTTTTTCTTATTAAGTTGTATGAGCTGTTTATGTATTCTGGAATTAAGCCACATATAAGCCAATGAGGTTAGAACATTCCAATCACAAAAATAAACTCAAAATGGCTTAAAGACTTAAACATAAGACAAGACATTATAAATCTAGAAAAACACAGGCAAAACATTTTCTAACATCTTAGCAATGTTCTCCTAGGGCAGTCTACCCAGCCAATAGAAATAAAAGAAAAAATAAACAAATGGAACCTAATGAAACGTATAAGCTTTTGCTCAGCAAAGGAAACCATAAGCAAAATAAAAGGATGACCTATAGAAAAGGAGAAAATATTTGCAAATGATGCAAGTGACATTTTTTGTGGGTAGAAGTTTTTCGTTTGCCTGAAACCTAATCTCAAAGAGCTAATAATTAGAAATTGATCATCTTTTTAAAACTTACAGTTTAAATTAACTACTCAACAGATATTCCAAGCATCAAAAAATAAGTAAAATTCACATTTTTATTCTTTAACAAGGATTCACAGCTTTTATTTATGAATATACTCTTACAATTAACAACCACAGATTTTTGTATAGACAGCACATGCCATTTTACAGAGCTGATTACTTTCTTTGATGTTTCAAATAATCTTGTGAAATAGGCAGGATAGATATTACCATTCCTGTAATAACAGAAACGAGGTTGGTCACATAAGCGAATAAAAGTTGTAGAACTGGGATAGAAACCCCAAATCCCATTCTTTTTCAAAGATAGCATGCTGCTTCTTGAAACCATGATGGGAAAGTGTACCACCTTGAGGAATGGCTAAAGGAAAAATCACATTGTTCACATCCATGTATTTAATAAAGATGATGTGAAGTTCAATGACAGCTGTAGTGACAGAGATTAAGACTTGTAGTCAGAGTTAGGAGATCTCAAATCTAGTCCTTTCCATCACTCTAATATGCTGTGTGATTTGTAGAAAGTCTCAAATCTAAGTTTGTGAAATCCCTTCCAGATTCTTGATTCTGTCTGCTAAGCAGATTAATAAGAGCAAATAGAGTGATGAATTTCTTCCATTTGCCATTGAAGAATGACTCTTGCCTTCTCTATTACACCCAGTGCCCTGAGAGTTGATCTGAATGGCCTTCATCAGTGGACTCCTTGGTCTTCAATACTTCTGGCTGAGTTTGGTCAATCCCCATTAGCAGGGGATCATGGAGCAGAAGGAGAGTAGGGTTAGGTTACCTATACATCTGACTCCAGCCACCCCCAACCGTCTCTTTGGCAAGTTGATTATTTCAAGCTGAACACAATCAAGAACAAAAAGACAAAGGAAGAAACTTTAACTTTCCACCAACTGCCTAAAAGAATTTAGACAGAGGGTCTCTTCCCAGAATAGAGCTATCTGCAAAGAATATGGGCTAGGTGTGCTGGAAGAAACTCTACAGGGCCTAGAGATCAGAGTACACTCTGTGTCCTGTTGCCTCTGCATGGCCCAGCAAACATCTGCTTTCCATCTCCATGTGAAATGCCTTCCTCCCTCTTTGAAACCCCAAACCACTGCCCCGAACATCCTCTTTCGTCTTTACCCTAAGATGGTATTTAAGGTGAGGGCTTTGGCCATGTTGGTGAGTTACTCAGTTTTTCTGGGTCTCTATCATGTACACATGTTATGAAAATTTGTTTGATTTTATTGTGTTAATGTGTCTCATGTCAATTTAATTCTTAGAAGAGCCAGAAGAACCTAGAAGGAAAGAGGAAAATTTCTTCCATCCCGACACTCCCTCCCTTTCCTCCTTCAAGACTGAAAGTGGCTGTAGCTTCCCCAGAGACCAGCACTATTCAGAGTTACTCTAAACTCCCCTACAGTCTCAGTTTAAGTATGCCATCTGCGTCCCAATTCAAAAGATGGAAGAATACGGGAAACTCCTTTCTTTGGCCAATTTAACTCCACAGAAAAAAGTCACTTTCCCAAATGATAGATGCCAAACACTGCCTAAGAGTGGTGGGGACACATAGGTTAGAGAAGGGAAGCTTCTAAGAGAACATCCGATGAAACTCAACACCCTTGTTCTACAGAGGAAAAATGGTGGACCAGAGTGTGACTCAGTAAAGAACACACTAGCTTCAGAATCTGAACCACCAGCACCCAACACACAGTCCTTTCCAACAACGGGAACCTCAGGCTAAATCTAGAGGAACCTCAAAAGTTCTAGAAACAATGAAGAGCCCAAAGAGAAATGTCTACCTGCAGCATTTATGAAATTCAAGTTCAAATTCTGAACATTCACCTTCACAATAATGGCAAGACTTGGGGGGGGGCAGGGCTGTGGCTACTGGTTAAACTGGTATCCTGATGCAGAAATAACAAACATACAGGTTCCTGTTCCTCTTGATCACCAATTTTGATATTATGCACTTCTTGATGACTATTTTGGGTAACTCACATTATTTCAAAATTTGAATAGAAAGCCAGATGTTGATACATTAGTAATACATTATTTCAAAATTCCCAAATTCAAATGCTCAAAAAACTGCACCATATTTCCTATCAAACAGGAAGTTATATAAGCAAAGGACCCAGTCAAAACACTGAACTATTATATTAATTATAGTTACTTTTAACTTATCATTAAGAAAAAGTTCCACTTTCAAAATCCATTGTGTTGCAGCACAAATTATCAAAGTTATGAATCTGTTGGTGAAACAAAGCTAGAACAACGCTTTGCTCACACAATGAAGGGAAATTATCCAGAATGAAGAAAGTCTCTTGTTTTTGTGATGCAAAGTACATTTGGTGTTCCTGATTGGTGGAACAATGTCTTTCCCTCTGACTAAACACTACCTTTCAGTTTTTGTATAGTCCCTGGCCAAGTGGAGGTAGGGGAATACTGATGGATGGAGGTTCTGAACAGGTGAGACTCAAAGTCTTCTTAAAGGATGTTAAGTGGACAGTCACCCATTAGACCAATGTCAAAAGCAGAGGGGGCCAGATTTGGAGTTCAGTGCCTGGCTTTGCTTATTCTTAACTGCCTTTCTCAGGGCAATTAAGAATTATAATCTGAGTCTTGGTTTTTTCCTTAGTAAAATGCTGAAAAGTACACTCATACCTCATAGCACGTATGAGCACTAAGTGAGATAATCTGTGTAAGAGCATTTAGCATGGTTCTAGCAACACAGCTGGGATGCAATCATATTTACTGTTTACGTACTATTGCTACATTGATGACTATTCATTCATGGCCAGAAAAGACACTAAAGACCTCAAGGGCTCAAGTCAAACATCTTATCAAAAACCTGCTTTTCAGTAAGTTTGGTCCATTTCATGATTCTTGCCTGTAGAGAGAGATCTTAGGAACGTTGCTTACATGATGGTTGAGCATCTCAAGCACAATAAATCTTGGAGCACACTGTAACTAAAATTTGGCAAGTATCAGGGCTCTAAGACATTTCTATAGAATGTATAACAATTTCTACTTTCTTGAATTTGTCTTCGAAGGCCAAAGGAAACGACTGCCTTACAATCACATATTACTGAGAACCGTGAATAGCAAGAATTCCACTAAGAACATCTACACTAAAACTCAGTGGGGACCCACCTGGGTTTCAAGTCACAGGTAGAAGTTAGTGATTCCCAACTACCTGTCCATGGAAGACCTGCCTTAGTGGAATCCAGGGCCCTGAAAAAATAAAAAAGCACATTCCTGGTCCTCACCCCTGGAATTCTAATTCAGCAGGCCTGGGGCTGAGCTGCACCGCTGGGTTTTAATGCTTTTGTGGTATTCTCCCACACAAACAGATCTGGGAACCCCTGCAAAATGAACTGTCAGTCAGGAAGACTTAGCACTACTCTGGATAACCTGACAGAGTGCTCTTTGCAATTTCTCTCTCCTCTCCCAGCCCCAGTTCACATATTTTCAACACAAAGGGGTTGCATTTCAAGTATCTTTAAGATCTCTTCTGGATTCTGCCAGTTTGCTGGGGATGGTAAAAGCACGTGGAAAGAGCAATCAAGAGGGAATACCCCGGTGAATATGGAAAAGGTCAACGCCCGTTTGGTAGAATTTTCGCAGGTCAGTTGATTTTTTGATAGCTCCTTGGAAGGCTTTCCCGCCACATGAAGCAGAAAAACATTATCTTCTACCTTCTGTTTCCTCTTACCTCAGAGGCCTGCTACCTCTGCAGCAAAGCTGCCAGCTTCCTGCATACTGACGTGTTCATCAAGCTAAAGTTAATGAGAAACTGAGCCTTGGCAGGAAGCCCTGTGCCATCTCAACTCTCCTGGTCACCGCCAAGAAGGCGCAAGTCAGTCTGCACATAGCGAGAGGAGCCTCTGAGCAGCCAGGATGCTGATGAACCAGAAGTCGCAGAAATTCTGCAGGAGTTGGGCACCTGTGCTTTGGGCTCTGGGCCTGGCTCACAACATGACCAGGTTTGGGCTGCTTTTCCCTATTTGCTTTTTTGTTTGTTTCTTCCCCATTAAAAATAAAAGTTGTGACCTGGAGGCCCAAAGCCAGAACTAGATTAAAAACATCATTTATTTGGCCTCTGCGGTTTTTGTATCACGCAAGTCAACATTAGAAAATTGATTATTTGACATCAAAATCCAATTTTCCAGATTTTCTGGAAAAATACTGAAGGTCTAGCAACATGGGACAGCTCACGCTCTCTTAGGGCTGAATTATCAGCTACCCCGTTTAGAGGGAGCATGCATACTCCAGGCTACTGCAGACTCCCTCCCTCCCTAAGTGGACCCTAAAGTTTAATGCCAATAGTCATTCACCACTTTGCTCCTGATAGATTTTTGTGTTCTCAAATAGTAAAGAAACACTTTGGTAGTTACATTTCTAACAAAAGCAGTGGGGTGGAGTTAGGAGAGGCTGGCCTCAGAGAGCAGCATGTTTCAGAAAACTAGGATGATGATACAGGCTTTCCCACATACTTAAATTGCAAACCTGACCTGGTTCACTTATTCACATTTCCTGCCCTGACCCTTCTTTCCTAAGACGGTTGAGCTATGTCCAGAGCTCACTAAGAGAAACCAGGAACAGTGTGAGGAACAGCATGTTGCAGTGGAGTGATGTTCAGCCCTCTTGAAATGAAGATCCCTTTAAAAAGAAAAAGTGACTGTTGAAAAAAATTAATTCTATTATTAATTATCTACTGAGATGCAGCCCTGCTGAGTGGTTAAGGGCAAAGTTTTTGAGTCAGATGGTGTTAGTTATAGAAAAATGATATGGTCACTTGACCTCTGCCTTTTTTTTTTTTAATTTTTCTTTAAAGTTTTTCTCTATTTAAAAAATTTTAAATTGAAGTATAGTCAGTTTACAATGTTGTGTTAATTTCTGGTACATAGCATAATGCTTCAGTTTTATATATATATATATATATATATATATATGTATGTATGTATGTGTGTGTGTATATATATATATCTTCCTTTTCATATTCTTTTTCATCATAGGCTATTACAAGATACTGAATACAGTTCCCTGTGCTATACAGTAGGCCCTTGTTTATCTATTTTATGTATAGTAGTTAGTACCTATAAATCCCGAACTCCCAATTTATCCCTCTCTGATTCTTAATGGAGATAATTAATAATCCTTACCTCTGAGGATCCTTACGGTACTTGAATATAGTAAGAACTCAGATAAAGCACTAAGTGCTACATCTGGCACACAGTAAATGCTCAATAAGGGTTATTAATATTGCCATTATTGATTGATAAAATGTGTGATGACAAAAAGCTGGTATGCAAATATCATTTGGAATGAATTTATTTTCCATTAATCACAGTGGCATCTGCATGCATATGAAAAATGGTCACATATATATTTGTCAGACATTATTTATTTAGTCCACCAACAATACCCGGTGCTTAGGGAGTTCTCAGCTGTCTTCCTCACTGCCTCCAAGAGCTTGGAGGGCTAAGGTGAGCAGGGTGGGATGTGAGAGGCAAGGTCATTGTAATCCAAGACAGCCTTGAATTTTGATTCACATCCCAGAACCTGTAGTCCTCCCTGGGAGGAAAGAAAGTCGGGGTGGAGGCGGGAAAGGGACAGTGAAGGAAGAAGAAAACAGAAGTGTTCTTGGGCAAGTCATGGGACTGTGGTTTGAGCCTGTCAAGTGAGGCTCTCAGATAAGATCAGTGGTTTCCAGTCAGCTATTCAAGGAGCCCTGTGGTTTCAGAGAAGCCCTGCAGGGACCACTCGAGTACAGACCAAGGGGCAGACCAAGTAGGTGGGCTTCAGAGCCAGCCTTGTTGTAGAGAACAGCACAGCTTTTATGGAATTTCCTCATAATATTTCATGTATAAAAAGAGGTGAGGTGCAGATACTAACTACTATATATATAAAATAGATGAACAACAAGGTCTTATTGTATAGCACAGAGAACTATATTCAGTATCTTGTAATGGCCTATAATAAAAAAGAATATGAAGTGGTATACACACACACAGACACAGACACATGAATTATGATGCTATACCCCAGAAATTAACACATTGTAAATTGACTATACTTCAATTAAAAATAAATAAATAAATAAATAAATAAATAAATAAATAAATAAATAAATAAAATTTTAAAAAAGTGTTTTGCTGCTTTCCAAGAAACATATGGGCTAGATAATCTTTGAAGCAGTGGTTCTCAAACTTGGCTGCACTGGAAGCACCCCAAGGAGCTATGAAAATACTAATGTATGATGGGATTTAGCCCAGATTTAAATGGTCTTGTGTGTGGCTGGACATCCCCTGGATATACACATGCCTCTCCTTTCATTTGGCCTTGAATATATCCAAGACAAGGCCAAGGTCACCTACCAGTCTGCCACCAGGCTACTCAACACAAAGATCCCATGAAGCATAAGGGAATAAAAAATTTCAATCCCATAAGGAGCAGAACTGCAGGAGAGTTTAGATTGTTAAAGAATGCCAGTGATGTTTGCTTATTTTCTTGAAGACTTGATTTCTAATTACTTTCCTTCATGGAGATAGTAAAAGAAAATGTAAATGCAGTTTTAAAAGAGTTATATAAAACCAAGGTCCATATAAGAAAAATGCCATAAGGTCCAGGATTCCCATATACTGTCAGTAAGGGAACTAAAGTCTTGCTTTTGGCAGAAAGAAAAACATTTTTTTGATTCACTTCACTATGACAGTTTCTTTCCAAGCTCATTGATATAAGACTTTCTGGCAAGTGTGAAACATTTCAGTTCACAGAGCAGAGAGAAAGTTTACACCAGCAGGGCTTCCAGAACAAGGTTTGAAACATTTGAACAGGACAATCTAGCAACTTAAGCATGATCGCCTAGAAAAAGTAAGTGACATGAATACACGCTGACTTGTGTTTATACTCAGGGAGGTTTAACATGTTTGGAAAATGGAGATTATATCATTTGCCTTCTCCTACTTTTGTTAGCAAACACCCAGCAGGATCATTTTCTAACTATCTCAGAGAGAAAGAGAGCTCCTAACGTATTTTTGGTCAATAGAAGACGCGTTGCATTTGGAGGGTATTAGGCTAAGTGAAAGACGTCAGACAGAGGAAGATAGATACTATGTGTTACCACCTGTCTGCGGAATCTGAAAAAGACAACATGTGACTATAACAAAAAAGAAACAGATTCACAGATACAGAGAACCAACAAGTGGTTACCAGAGAGGTAAGGGAAGGGGGAGGGGATTAAGAGGTACAAACTATGTACACAATAGATAGGCAACATGTATATGCTGCACAACACAGGGAATATAGCCAATATTTTATAATAACTTTAAATGGAATATAACCTTTAAAATTGTGAACAGCTGAAACTTATACAATATTGCACATCAGCTATACCTCGATAAAAATATTTTCAAAAATAGAAGGATATGTATTAACTGGGTAAAAGGTATTCTGATTGCATTTTCTTCAACAAGCTATGATTTCAGTCAGTGCCATGCAACAGAACTAGAATGTAAGACATTTTATTTTTAATTTTCAAGCAGTCACATTAAAATGTAAAAAGAAAATGTGAAACTAGTTTTAATATCTTTTAACCTGATATATCCAAAATATTACCATTTTTCAACAGGTGATCGATATTTAATATATGAAAAATAGGTGTAGCGCAAAGGTATGTGAATTTACATCTCAATAAAGTTGTTAAAAATGTTAGAGATATTTCACATTTCTTTTTTTTTTTTTTTAACTAAGTCTTGAAAATCTAATGCGTATTTCACACTTCCAGCACACCTGTTTGGACTTGTCATGTGCGTTTCAAGTGATGGATAACCACCCCTGGCCAGCGGCTCCCAATACGTGATTTAAATGATCCACGTGTACAATGGCTTCCTCAGAGGAACTATCATGCACACTGAGGCTACCCCAGCCTTAGCTCACCCGTCTATTCCACATTCTCAGTAAACAACACCTGAAATTGTGGCTTACTTAGACCTTCATCCTTGTGTCGCTCCAGGGAGGGAGGAGAAAAGGGGAAGTAGCAGGAGTTCCTTGCGTTCCTCTCTCAGCCTCTCTCTCTGGCTCCTTTGGCTTCTATCCCCATTGGCTGCCCTTGATGGACCGAGATTTATATTATTGCATTCCTGAACGGTTTATGTCCTCTGTTCTCAGCTTAAATGCAGAGTAATAAAATGTTTTATATTTTTCTTTCCCCAAAATGTTTACCTTCTGAAGGCACCGTATTTTTCTATTCCAGTTAACGTTAAGAGCCCTCGAGGTGCTAAAGTTTGCAACCATGAGGCTACATGACATTAGCCTATACCTTAGAGTTTCTGAGAGTCCTTCCAGTTCATCATGTCACAGAAGAAGTTTAAAGGTCATTGAGAGCCTTTCGGGAAAAAACAGAGAACAATTACAGACCTATCTTTCAGAAAGTAAAACAAGATTGTTATTAGAGAAAGCAAAATTGCTGCCTGGCACTGCCTCCTCTCTCAAAATCAATGGGTTTTAACAGACTCATAATAAAGAGAACCCACCAGTCCAAAGATCAGTGTGGTGAAGCCATGGTTTCTCCCCTAATGAAATCCGACATCCTGATATTATTCCCCACTTGCTATAGGCATTGTTAATCCGATGCCGAAATAATGCCTTTTTATAAAGGTCTGTACTACGTACGTGACATTGTACCAGTTGCTGAAGATAAGCCATCAAACGAGACAAGCATCACCCTGTCCACTAAGGAAAACAACAGTCCGGTCGGCAATTATGACCATCATCTAGGGTTTCATGTTCCTGATGACATCAGAGGATCAGGACACGTTGCCTGCATATAAAGGGCATGGAAGAGCCCAGTAGAGGGGCTTAATGAAGCCCTCTTACAGCATAAGCTGAGCATTGAGAGGTGTCCAAAAGTTCCCAAAATGAAGAGCAGGCATATGGCTGGCAGGGTGGAGAAGCAGCCCAAGTGCTAGGTGAGCACAGGTTAAAGGCTGGAGCTGCCAGTGTGCTAGTTTAGAGGAAACAAGAGGAGTCACAGAAAGAGGGGAGAGAAAGAATGAAATTAAGAATGGGGACGGGTTGGAACCCTGAAGACCAGGGTGAGCCTCGTAAACTGTGATAAAGCCTTTGCCCTTTACCCTAACTCTAACAGGAAGCCACTGAAGGGTTTCAAACAAAGAAAAGATGTGACTGGGACTGCATTTTAAAAAGATCAGTCCAGCTGCAGTGTGGTGGACGAATGAGAGAACAGGATGATTGCAGGGAGATCACCTAGGAAGCTAAAAAGGTCTTTGTTTTCAAGACTTAGGCCTGGGTGGTAAACTGGCTCCCCAGAGAATGGAGTCTGTCAGTACAACTCATTTAGTCCACAGACCAGGCTGAGAATGAGGCAAGTGCATATACAAATCTGCATTTCCGGCATCTGATGAAAGAGGGCCCCGGACACCGCAGGCTCAGTGACGTACCCAAAAGCCACTGGCTGGAGCAGAGCAGCGCTGGCCTCTTGCAGGTAGAGCCCAGCCCTCCAGCACCTCATGGGCCCTACCTTGCCATGTCACCTTATTTCTGGTCCCTTCTCCAGCCTCTTTACAAACTAGAACTTGACCTTCACTGGACAGCCATCTAGTCATCAAACTCAAGATGGAGAGCTTTAAGGACAAAACTGGTGCACAGCCCATCATCAGGGCTGTCCGAGACTGGCAAAGGGGTGCCAAGGGGTGAGCACAGCCTCTGGCACCCTGAGATAAGCTGTCAGTCTTGATGCTAGAATGATGCACAAAAGCATCTGGACAGTAGCATCCAAGACAGAATTCAGTGTGTTTATCACAGTATACAGTAAGTTTAACTTGAAAGACCACGGTTCAGTTACGTCAACAGGAGTCCATCTAAGCTGCTTCAAATAAGACCTTTAATTGGGGGCTGGCGGGGGAAGACATATACAAGAGAAAATAGTGTAGATGTCCAACAGCTGCTAGGACTTTTCAACATCTTCTCCTGATTAGACATAACTTTTTAGAGTCTTGAAGCTGACCAGAAGTTCTATGTATTCAGTAAAACAGGACAAGCCAAAAGGCATTCCAGTTTCCAGGTGCTATGTCTGCATTTGGTATGTGTAGAAGAGGGGCGGTTCTAACAGCAGGGGAAAAAAAGTTATGACTATGGGTTTTAAGAAAGTACAAGTGATCCCATTTTCTAGCCCCAAGTGTGAAATAAACAGGAAGACAGTTCCTCCCTGAAACCTTCTCGTTTGTCTCATTCAAGAGTATGTTTGGCATTAAGATGAAAGGTTTACAAAAGATCTAAGAAAGAGATGGGGCTTCAGTAAGTCATTTAACCTGGCAGTCCTTCTGTGTGAATTTTATTTCCTTTAACGTCTGAGTGCAACTGCATTCAAAGGCAGAACTTCCCCCAGCTATTTACGGGACAACTTGCAAACTGCCCTGTCAACAGACTGTGTAGGCGAGTTCAGCTTTCTCCTTCTAGCTGCTCATTTGCTGATCTTTCCTCTCCTGTGTTCTCATCTCTAATTCCCTGTCTTTGCTTTATAAAGACAGCCAATAACTTTTTAAAGTTAAATCATTATTTCAACAAATATCTTGAGAATTTACCATGTAGAAGGCCTGTGCCCAGCAAGCTTGCTTTTCAGTAGGGAGGAAGCAAGCAAGGAAAAATGAACCACTGTCATAATGTTGTTGCTGGAGCAGAGGTTGGCTTTGCAGACGCACACAGAGGGCGAAGAAAAAATCAGATGGCGAGAGGATCAGGAGAACTTTCTTGGGATACTACTTGAGTTTTTTTTTTTTTTTTTTTTTTTTTAGAAAGAAACGTTACCTAAAACTGGGCAATCAAGAGAGTAAAATGTGCCCTTTCAAAGTTAGACTTGGACATGGGTTAACAAACTCACCTAAGGATTAATAACATGCTAAGAGAATTTATCAGTGTTCAACTTTGCAATTTCAACTAGTTCACGAGAGCTCAGACTCTGAGAAGCTACTTGTTAACATGCAGAGTTATGACCTGTGGAAAAGACCCTCTAAAGGTGACAGCTTGATTTCTCTATAGGATGAATCCGTTTTGCCTCTCATTCAAGTTCATTTCCAAACACGTTTTGCGATGGGCTACACAGATACTCTGTTCCTTTAAAATGCTCTTTGATCTTTTCCTATTATTCTCATTCATTAGTGAGTTGAATAAAACCTCTGACATAGACTCATTACATGTTTGGATGAGTCATGGTCATCATTTTTGAACTGTATACTCTGACAAAATGAGTATTTGAGGGTCAGGAGGCATCTCCCTGGAAGCCAGAGTAGATTCCTTCTTTTAAAGATTTTTCCCAAAAAGAACATATATGTACTGGGCAAAAAAAGAAAATATGCTGAAATACAAGAGTTCACTTCCTCACTCTCCCCATCTGGGCTTCCAGAAACCATGAGCCATCTTTAACAGCCCTCGTGCTTAATTCTCTGGTGGTGGTCTCACTAACTCTTCTTCTGAAGTCTTGTAATACTTTCTCATAATCTACCTTTTTAGTATATTGTCTGTTAACTCTATGAAATATAAGGATTTCACTTACTCCTCTATTTTATTCTTCTATAGCTATATTTGTTCCTTTAAGTAACATATCTAAAACTCTGTCTTGTTTCACTAACCCCAGGGGGAAAAAATATCTCATCTTCCCATTTCATTAAAGATATTCGTGCAAGTACCTTTCCTTCGGCTCGTGACCTATCAGTATCTGTCAGTCTTGCCCTTACTTTCATCGTCAAGGTTTTATAACATTTGGTTAACTTGCCTGTGTGTTTGCTTTATGGGCTGATTCTAAAACTGGAAAAGAGATTTTATTATGACTTATGTAAATTGTTGACTGGAGAGGCAGATCATACACCAAGATGCAATTTATTTATCTTTGGATTTGATGTCATAACCCCTAGACCACAAAGCTTAAATGCTATTATTGTTATGCTTCTGATTGGGACCGTGGTTTCCTTGTACAATTTTTGTTATTGTTCTTGAGTTGGTATTTGTTACTGAGTCTGTGGTTTGAAATTGTTAGTCTTTTCTCTTCTTTAAAGACAACGCACAAGCTTTCTTCACATCCCAACAATTTGACTCGCTGGCTAAACTCTCTCTCGGTAGGAATCTGCTTCAGTTTTCTGCTTGAAGGCCTCTTAAGAGTTCTGGAACTTCTTCAGTTTTGACCAAAAACTTTTAAGACTCACACAACCATCATGTTTGACTTTCTGGAGAGGCTCTTCATTAGCATCACCATTTCTTGATACCTTTAAGAATTCTTTCCCAAATTTCATTCTTAATTGCCAGGAATCTAGCCAGAAAGGGTGCATGAAGAGGACCAGAGATCTTGATGCTTTGAAAATGCCTTTATCTTGTTCTCATTTACAGTTTGGCTTACAGCTGAATTCTAGGCTCAAAATAGTTTTTTCTTGAGAAAATACAAGAAACTGCTCCATGTTTTTCTTCTTGTCTCTAGTGTTGCTCATGAAAAGTTTGATACTAGTTTACAAATAATTTCTTTTTGTAGGAGGTTTTTTTTTCTCCCTCTTCCAGAAGCTTTTAAGATCCTTTTATTCCTAGAATTTTGAAAACTGAAGTTGATACACCAGGAACATTTGTTTACTTTCCATTTATGTCACTTGGCTTGTGATGTGTAAATTTAACCCACTGTCTCCCTAGAACAATGTGTAAATTTAACTCATTGTCTCCCTAGAACAATGTTTTAAAATTTCTTTGATAGTCAAATATCCCCTACTCCCCAACTGGAGGTCCTTTTAATGGGATCTCTGCATTGATCTACTACAGTTGACTCTTTATTTCTACCAAATTTTGTCTTTTCTATGTCCTAAGAGATTTATACTTTATTTTTCAACCCTTTCATTGATTAAAAATTACCTAATTTACAAGAGATACTTCCTACTCCCTAATTTTTCCTTTTTTATACTGTTCTGCACTTATCTTACAGATGCATTATCTTTCTTACTATTATCAAGGATACTTATAAGTCAGTTTTAAATATAGTCTTCTGCCCTCATATTAGTTTTTTTGTGATGATCGCACATCATTTATTAGTAATATTTGTCCTTTTATCATGATTATGTTTTTCTCTCCTCTGCAACTGATTTTCTGAAAGTCAGATGGTCATTTTTTATTTAAGAATGGGGAGTAAAAGTTTCACTTATGGTTAGGATGTCAAGTACACGAACAAATGTCACTCTTGCTACAACTATAACTAACCAGTTAAAACTAACATACACCTTTCTTTAAAGACATTGACTCTAAGTGTAGTAAGCCAGAAAGACAAAGAGAAATACCATATGCTATCACTTATATGTGGAATCTTAAAAAAAAAAAAAAGAGGACACTAATGAATTCATCTACAAAACAGAAACAGACTCACAGACAGGGGGAAGGGAGTGGGAAGGGATAAATTTAGGATTCTGAGATTTGCAAATGTTAAGCACTGTATCTGAAAATAGATTTTAAAAATTTCTTCTGTATAGCACAAGGAACTATATTCAATAATTCAATATCCTATAATAACTTTTAATGAAAAAGAATATTAAAAAATGAATATGTGTATGTATGTATATATATGCATATGCATGACTGGGACATTGTGCTGTACACTAAAAATTGACACAATGAAACTGACTATACTTCAATTAAAAAAAAAAAAAAGACATTGAAGAGCCATAGACTCAAAGGAATCCAAAAGAATCACACTCCACAGGATGATTTCGTACTTGAGAGCAACTGCTGAGGCTAGTAGGGTGGGCAGAGCAAGGAGGGCCTTTGCTTAGAGTGGGGGAAACTAGTCAAACTTCTGATGAACCTATAAGCCACTGTGCTCAACTTGAAACTAGAACAGCCCAAAATGAAAAATTAATTCCACAGTCCTAAGTGAAAAACCAAGAGCCATAAAGCTTCTAGAAGAAAACCTAGGAGACTATCCTTGTGATTTTGAGTCAGTCAGTCCAAGCTTTTTTGGTAAATACAAAAACCACAGATCACAAACTGAAAATATGAATACACTGGACTTCACCAAAATTAAAAACTCTTGCCATTAAGAAGACACCATTAAGACAATGAAAAATCAAGTAACAGACTGGAAGAATCTATCTGCAATATGAAAAAGACACAGAATTTATATCCAGAATATTTAAAGAGCTCCTACAACTCAAAACACAAGAAGTATTAGGTCAAAAACTTGAACAGATTCTCGACAAAAGAAACATGAATGACCAACAAGCACAAGTTAAAGGGTTTAACATTAGCCAAGAGGGAAATGCAAATTAAAACAAGAAGAGATACAATTTCACATAACTAGAATGGTTAAAATCAACAAGGCTAACAATACGGTTGATAGCAGGCAGACAGAACAGCTGGATTTCTCACACATTTCTTGGGAGAATACAGGGTGGGAGTGAACTACATTGAAGAACCATTGGCTTATGTTTAAGTCTTTAAGCCATTTTGAGTTTATTTTTGTGTATAGTGTGAGGGAGTGTTCTAACTTCACTTACATGTGGCTGTCCAGTTTTCCCAGTATCATCTGCTGAAGAGACTGTCTTTACTCCACTGTATGTTCTTGCCTCCTTTGTCAAAGGTTAATTGACCGAATTTGTGGGTTTATTTCTGGGCTCTATGTTATAGCTATAACTTACATGTGGAATCTAAAAAATAAAAGACAAATGAACTTATTCATAAAACAGAAACAGACTCACTGACATAGAAAACAAACTTATGGTTATGGGGGAGGGAGGAGAGATAAATCGGGAGTTTGAGATTTTCAGATACTACCTACAACATATAAAACAGATAAACAACAAGTTCATACTGTATAGCACAGGGAACTATATTCAATATCGTGTAGTAACTTAGGGTGATAAAAAATATGAAAACAAATATATGTTCGTTCATGTATGACTGAAGCATTATGCTGTACACCAGAAATTGACACATTGCAAACTGATTATATTTCAGTAAATATATATATATTACTAATAAAGATACTGAATTGCAAAAAAGGAACAATATGGTGGTTCCTTATAAAAGTAAATAAATACCTACCCCATGATTCAACAATTCTACTCTTTGATATTGACCTCAAAATTAAAATTTATGTCTGCACAATGATTTATTCACAGATGTTTACATTAGCATGGTATTTTATTATTTTCCAACAGGAAACAGCCCAGATATCCACCAAAAGGAGAATGAAGAAAAATTATGACATATTCACACAATGACACTTGTGAGAAATAATAATGAACATACTAATATAAGAGCAAGAATATATCTCAAAACCATCATGCTGCATGAAGTCAGAGACAGAAGAATATATCCTGTAAGACCATTTATAAGTCATTAAAAGAGGCTGATCACTACTTAAAATTAGGGTCACAATGCCTTCTACATCACTTCTGGAAGGGTTCTAAACTTTTAATCCATGGACGAAGTTAAGTGGATCTAAACACAACCTGAAACTGTATACAGACCATGTATATGTACATGTGGTCATCCCTTTCTGGGAAGAAATTCTGCGGTTACATTATAGAAACTGGTACAATGTAATATAATTGAAAAAAAATGTTAGAAAATTAGTGACCACAACAAATGGATTGTATTTGTTTCTGGGCAAGGGAGCTTTTACCAGCTGTATCATGGTTTTAAATCAATTTTCCATCGGACTTTTATATGTTGTTTGTTAGACCAACAATAATGACGTCAAAATGTTGTCTGTAGGAAGACACCACTTGTCAGAGATACAATTAAGAGGTCTTTGCCACTAAACCTAGCCTTTAGGAGTCTAAAATGGTACAAAAGTGGTCTGTTACAAAAATGTTTTAAAACCTGAAAAATTTCAAGGGATATTAACATTGATTTATACAAAATTCAAACTATAGAAATGGCTTTCCAAACATTCCATATGTGGTAAAATGTTGCAGAAGTGCTTCTTGACTTCTGAAGTCTTAATGGATCAAGACTGGTAGCTTGTTAAACTTTCCCAGAATTCTAATATAAGATCCATAATCTCTCAAATAAGTTATACTTCAGAAATAAGGAAGGTAAAGAGTCCTTAAATGTATTTTTTCTGAAAGCAATCAGGTCGTGACCTTGGAAAGAGTAACTGGAAGCTCCAGAAAAAAAAATCTTCCAGTCCAGAAATGGCAAATGGGTTTTAGCTTCCATGCTAATATAAATTAATATCAATATTCAATTATTTTCAAATAACACAGTAAAGTCTGATGGAAAATTGATATATAATCGTAATACAGGTAAAAGCTCCCTTCTCCAGCAACAGAAATATAACCATTAATTGTGGTCACTAATTTTATGACATTCTTCTTCAATCACATTACATTTCTGGAGTGACACGCAGGGAGTATTCTAGGACTCCTGAGCTGGGATTGACTAGTGATGTCTGCCAAGAGCACAGGAAAGGTAGGAGGTAGTACATGTGCTAGGTGTGTGTGAACCCTGGCCCAGTCAGAATGATGAAGACTTAATAAAGGCTGCAAAGCACAGTCCTGTGTAAGAAAGAAAGATAATAAGAATAGCTATGTTTGCCAGGAAGAAATTAAGGATAGAAGATCTCTAAGATATACTATGTACATGGAAATACCAAGTCAAGCAAGTGGAAATCACAACTACAATTAAAAACCACCACAAATAAAAGAACTCAAAAATCCTAAAAGAACAAGTAGAAAAATAACCTATTTCTAAATTAAATCCATTTTGCAATATATTGACACACACTTTCCCCATTCCAATGCCTGTTGAGGACCTACTATGTTCCAGGCAGAGCTGGGAAATAGAAGATACATTCATTAAAAAAGGTCTGTCTTGAAGATCTTGCTTTCCATTGAGGAAGAGTGACTTATAAACACAATTATAATAACTTCTCTTCATAGTAAGGTATAGGGCAGATTTGAAGAAAGTGCAATAAAATCAAAAGTGAAGAAGTGACATATGGCTCAAGGAAGTCCCAGAAGACTTGCAGTGAACTGGATCTTGGGGGGGGGGTGTGGAGTGGGTAGGGATGACAAAAGGACCAGCAGCTGCAAAGTAGTGGTGATATAAAAGAACATGGCATGTTTCTAGAAAAATAGAGAGGGTCACTGAAGCTCATAGAAAGCCTGGGGTTGGGGAGACATAGGGAAACAGCAGAAAGAGATGATGCAAAAGGGCAGAATGAAATGAGAAGATTGTGTGTTGTACTCAAAGGTCTGGATAGCTCTTCAGGCAATGGGGTGGTAGAGTTTTCCAGCTGTTTTGGAAAACACTGTTTATTTCTATTTGAACTTCACAACAGATCTATGGGATGGGCATAGATCAACTCTGCAATCCAGGCTAAAGCTGAGGAAAATGCTGCGGTGAACACCCAAAAAGGTGTCATGAATAAGTAATGCCAACATGGGGGTGGGTTTAGCAGCAAAGCAAAGGGGAAGCCATAAGCAAGCTAAAAAGAAAGTCTTTCTGAGGGGATCACTTGGAGACATGAAGCTGCAGGGTATAGACTTTTAGCTTACAATAGATTTGCCTAGTTATGAGAACAACCCATGTCAAATTGCAGGGAAAATTCAAACCCCCATATTTGTCATCATCGGTGGTGGTAATGGTGGAGGGAGGGTGTTTTAACCTGGCAAATAAGACCTAAATCTGGACAAGTTTGGAACACGGCAACCAATCCAATTTTGTTAGTTTCAAAGGCCTTGGGTAAAATTCTGCTGAAGTAAACAAAGAGACTGCAAAACAAAATACTCCAGGGGAGAAACACATATCTCTTCTTTAGCAACTGTCAAAAGGAGACCATTCCTAAAATGGTAGCTGTTTGAATTAGAAAAAGAAGGGCAAAAATGCTGCTGCCACGTTCAGATGTATTAAAAGCATCAAAGAACATTAAAGCAGGTTTCTTTTAGTAGGTTTGCTTTAGGGCAGGGTAAAAAGTTCTATGAGTACAGCCAGGCTTATTCATAGGCATTTTTAAGGGCTCAACCCAAAGAGATTTTCTTACTCTACCAGGGTGATTTTAAGAAAGTTAGTTAACCTTTCTGTTCCTCAGTTTCCCCATCTGTAAAACGAAATAATCTCTTAAGAGCTTTATTGGAGGCAGAAAGGAAAAAATAAAGCCCTCTAGAAACTACAGACGGAACAATTAGATAACACTACAGAAAGGTGTTCTAAATGGGACTCTGAAATCTCATGGCATAGAGTAAGTGCTAAAAACAAGTCTTGTATAGAATTTTTATAATCTCTTCAGCTCAAATCTGTTTGGACTTCCGTATTCCATGTTTGAATTATCTTCACAGGTAACTGTCAGAATGTCCAGACAATGTTGCTGCGCCAGTTTATATGAAATTAAATGCAACACGATTTGCTGAAATCTAGGATATCCTCAGGAGTAGTTGACCCAAACTCCCATTTTTCATATGAGGAAACTGAAAACCAGGAGTGGACAGGTGTTATGTAAATCATAAGTAGCAAACTTGGCACCATCTCTGGCTCATGATAGGTGCTCACCATATATTGGGTGAATAAAAGAAACAAATAATGCCAGCTGTAAGAAGTTACACCCTGGATCCCCCAGCAAGTCTTCTCGTTTCAGAAAGCAGTTCTGCTGATGCTTTTGTGTTTGACACTAAGATATTTATTATCTGAGATGAAATTTCAATGCATGATGAATTTCAGGGTAAATTCAGTGAGAGCCGAGGAAAACCATAAGGGAAGAGCCGTGAGGGGACGTGATATGTCAGGCACTATTCTGCTGATATGCAGGGAGGCACAGAAAGTACAAAAAACCATTTCCACATCCAAGGAAACAGGCCAGGGCAAAAATGATCCACAAAAATACCAACACTTGCATAAAACCAGCATAAGAAAGAATTTACTGATGAGAATGGTTCCAAAGGAAGAAACACACCTCACACTCACATAGTCCCCTGACAGTATCGGCAGGGTTCTTACCCTTATCCCTCACCTCATCACGCTTAGGGGTAACGATCCAAACAGTGACAAAAAAATATTCTTAAAAGCAGCTTTTAATTTCCCTTTGATAACATTTTTGGAGGTGTCTGGAGATTTTTCTACCTTATAGAGCAAGTTGGTAACAGACTAATTTGTAATTTATAAGGAAAGCACTGCTAGCGGGCATGTATTTGTAACACCTCTGATTATAACATTTTTACTCTGGAAATTGAGACTCTAAAAAGCACAGCTAAAATAAAGACTTATGTCCAAGTCTCATGAAAACGATTATGACAGTATCACAAATTGAGGAGGCACATAAAGGAATTCCGCTCCTAACCATTCCCCAGACAATTAACCTTGCTGATATCCGTTAAACATGCTAAATAGTTTCAACTCCTATTCAGTCCCTCTGGACCGATAAAATGTAACATCTACGTTGAATGACAGTTTTTTCCACAACACAATTTCCTGTATATTAATTAAATGATTTTTTTTTTTTGGCAACAGGGTCAAGTTCTTTCTGAGTGTCCAAATTCTTATAGTGAAACTGATACGGTTTTTAGAAAATCAAAGCATGTTGCTTTCAGCTAAAATTAAATGAATGCAGAGATATACACAGTGACTCAGAGGCCATGTAAAGGGAATAAAATGTTTTTCTCTTACTTAGGAATGTCATATGATCTCTCAGAATCAAACCAGCAGCTTAACATTTACACAGGGATTGTAAGGAACCTGCATACGCCAACACTTTGCAAACATAATTTCATTTAAGTGTCACTTTCACTCTATCACATAGGCATGAGAATCACCCCTAGCCCACCAACGAAGAAACTGAGGCTGGGAGCAGTTCAGCGACTTGCCACGGGTTACCCATCCAGAAAGTGGACGAGCCTGCACTTAAACCCAGGCAGCCTCACTCTAGTGCTTTTTATAAAATGATTCTGCCTCTGGCAGTCATCAGTCATACCATGTTCTCATAACTGCGTATTTTAAGGTTTCTGATACTACTGTTTATATTATATTCTGTAATCCAGAAGGATCACCCTGAGAAGACAGACCTGTGTGAGTGCCTTAAAGCAACGATCCCTGAAGGCAGTAACATTTGCTGCTCGCTTTTTATCGCCAACCCCCACAACCCCAGTTACCCAGAAAATACTTAACCTGTCTATTTAATAACCTCTGTCCCTCACTGGCCATCCTGGTAGCATCTTGCAGGGGACTTCTGCCTCACATTTGATCAAGAATTAAAATAGAGCCAGGGAATTTATGACAAAAGTGTAACTTGGGGGTTAAGGTATGTTTTGGAGGTAAGCATGTCTGGGGCTCTTGAATTCAGTTTCTGTGACCAAGCAGTATGATTTGAAGCCCATTACCTTACTTTCCTCACTCTCAGTTTCCACATCGGTCAAGTGGTATTATAATACCAACCCCAGGGTCGTTCCGATGATTAAATGAGTATTTACATATTAAGAACAGTCCTTTCGACAAAGTACTCAAAAAAGTGGAAGTTCAAAATATTGTTTTACACATTTTAACATATGTAATTCACACAGTGAAGGGCTTAGTGAATTTGCCATCTAAGCAGTTTTAACAAATGACTATCAAGACACACAACGTTTTCATGACCACAGAAATTTCCCTCGGTGCCTTTCCCAGGTCATCCCCCACCTGCATACCTAACCAGAGCCAGGCACTGATCTGATTCCTGTCATCATACAGTTCTGACTATTCCATAATTTCTCAATTATAAATCATGAAGTAAGTATTTCTGGGTATTTAGCTTCTTTCACTCATAGTGACTTTGAGATTCATCCGTGTTGGAAAGTCTATCGACAGAACATTGCTGATGGGCATTCTATTTTAGGAATTTATCAGAGCTCACTGCTTGTGTTCACTGGCCATTCTTCATGGTGCTTTATGAAGCGTTCTTCATGTATATATTAGATGCATATGTCGTAAATATTGTCGGTGGGTTGTGGGGTTTATTTTCTTAGTGATGCTTTCTATCGAGTAGATGTTTTTAATGTGTTTTTCTTCTTACAGTTGGTGCTTATGGTGTCCTTTATAAGAAATCTCTGCCGCCTGAAGCTGCAAAGATATTCTAACTTTTCTACTGTGTTGTTGGCCCTTCTGTGTTTCAGCCTGTGATCTGACCCAAACTGATTTCTGGTATGGACTGAGGTAGGGGTTTAGATTCTTTACTTTTCATATAAACATCCAGTTGTTCCAGCACTGTTTGTTGAAGAAGTTTTCCTATCCCAAGGAATTGCTTTGGTGCCTTTGCCAAAATCTAGTTGACTATACAAATGTGCATCTATTTCAGAACCCCATTCTGTCCCATTGACCCATTTATGTGTAACAGTTAGACTGGCATTAAGTTTTATTATTTTTATATCTGTTTTTCACTTTCTAAATTTCAGATGCAGTAATTAAAACCTAAGTAACTTTGCTTTAGGTATCTGAAGACGTTTTTACCCCCTTAAATACCATATATATTCATAAATACAAGTGTATGTGTTTATAGACATACACACACTTAGGTGTATTAATCATTAATATTCTTAGAGCATCCTAGTTTTTGGACATGAGATGTTTTTAAAAATGCCCTTCTTTTTCATAGACCAGGGAACAGATTTAGCTGTGGTTTTCAAATTTTAGCAAAGTATCTGAATTACATGAAGAGCATGTAAAAACAGATTCCTGGACCTCACACTCCAAGAGCCTCTGTTTAATGAGCCGGGTAAAGAGCCTGAGAATCTGCATACCTAACAAGTGTAGGTGATGCTAAGGCTGCTGGCTTATGGACCACACTTTGAACAGTAATGGCTTAGAAAAACTCAACGGCTTTTCTAATATTCAGGCAGGAGTGCGATCTGTCTTTTCGAAAGTCTGAGCCCATCGTCTCTATACCGTCTTCACTTGAAAAAACATCTGAGAAATCCACTCCATGCGCTGGAGCATGAGAGCCAGGAAACATTATGGTAGATTGATGGACCAACATTGCCTCTCTTCCTTCCTTCCTGGAAATTGAGTGTTGGTCTGTGAGCACGGGCAGGAACATCCCTGTACACCTGACAGCCGAATCTAGCCCTGTGATGAACACGTCCTGCAAAGTAGCCTTTCTTTCCCCTGCATCCTTTGTCAACAATCAGAGCTTTATTTTCTCCTGAAGGGTTGACTGGTCTCTAAACCAGGAACATTTTTATGACCAAGTCCTTTAAAAGTTTCTCTGCTGAATTTATGTTTTAAACAGTTGGCATCTCAGCGAATATTCCTGACAGTACACAGGCATTCTGAATTAAAGATCAACACTCTCAAAGCCAAAAACTCAGTCATCAAAGTCCCAATGCAAACCCCTAAGCTTCTGTAGGTTTTTAGGACAGCAGAGAAGAGCTTTTGTAGCTTTCCTTTCCAACAGATCAAGGACATGTGGGCAGAGAAAGGCACCACAACTGTACATCTATTATGTAGAATGTTTACATGGTGCAAGGACTCAAAAATATGCACTGTAGGTTTTTCCTTTCTGATTGTCAAATTACCTATTTGGCCTTTGAAACCATGTTAATAGAAAAAGAATTCACAAATAGTATTTACATTAAACTGCTTTAAAGATACCCTTTGATTCAAAAAGGGAAAAATAATTTATCTCCTTCGCAAAAATCCTTTTTAAAATACTATGAATAAAGGGGAAGAGGGAGTTTGAAATACCACCCTCACATTTTTACCAGTTGCTTAGCACTCCTTCAGAGAAACCATGAGCAAAGTTAAAATCAGACCTCAGTATATGGCCATCAGAGGATTTTACAAAAACCAGAAAGTATATATGCCTCATCCTCAAAGGAAGGTCTATTCATGATCGGCTGACAGTGTGCACCACACCTACTCCAGCTGTGAGCAAGTCAGAGATACAGCGAGAGCAAATCAAAGCAGGTCTGTGGCTGTAACTAATGTGACTTTCATCAGCTCTGGAGCTCTACATTGCACAAACGATGACAATCTAGGAGGTCTATGAGACCCTGAAAAGGGAGCCAACTCAACATCTTAGTTATCTTTGGGTTAATGAGAGCTTTATTTTTTTTCTTTGAAGGAAATGAAAGTGACAGCCAATGGAACTGTCAGAGGCATTCTCCAATTTCTCCTGGACATGCCATGTGGTCCTAGGCTGTTAAACCCTGTTTCCCCAGCGCTTTTGACCAGCACCATACACAGTCCCACTATTCCACGTGACAGGTGAGCACACACTTAAATTCGAATATGTCTGTTAAAGAGTCTGGCCCCTGACCCTTCCTTGCTACATCATCATTAGAAAACCTTTTTACCTGTCTCTCCTCTGGTTTCCCACAACACAAATCCCCATTCTGGATGGTTGTTACCAGTTGTGCCTGTGACGTTGTTTCCCCCAAACCGTACAGCACAATGCCTGACTGACAATAAGCACAAGATTAGCAGTAGTTTCTGTAGGATTCGCTCCCTCCTCCCTCCATCTGTCCTGTTCCTCTTTCCCCACCACCCTTCATATATGAAGATTTTATACACACACGTATATATAGAGAACCATCAGGTACCACTCAACAAATTGTATGCATGTATTACACGTATGTATACATACACACACACGCACACACACAATGATTATCCTTGTAACCAGGAAAAAAAAAAGGAACCTCTTTATCCGACTTAGAATCTGCCCCAGCATAGGTATGTATTCAAAAGAAAGAAAAAGACAACTCCCTCCAAAACCATAAGATAAATACATTTTGCCGAAAGTTCCCTGAGGACACAGAGTGGGAATCAACATTGCATTACACGCACCACTTCTTTACTTACCTGTAGACCTGAAGTCTTATCACACAGGTACTACCCCGATTTCTTTTTTCTTTCTCTCAGAGACACCTGCATAAATTTCTCCTCATGCTTTGACTTACTGCCCTCTGATCAGCTCTATTATTGAGACAGTGCAGCCCTCAGCTTCCCCTGTTGTGTTTTTACCCATCCCACAAGCTGGTAACACAAGATTAGATCATTGCTTAAAAGGAGGAAGGGAGGAGGAAAGAGAAAAAGAAAAGAGGGGATGAAGACCAGAAAAGGCTGTGAAAATGACTATATAACTTTATATTTATTTGTCTTAAAAGAGATATCAAAGCCACAAGTCTGTACCTTAGCAGTCCAACTCTTCTTGAATCTTGAACACAAATTTCAGGGCAACATTGGGGTTAAGATAATCCACTCAGGCCACCACCAAAGGGATGGTTTTATTAACCTCCACACAGGTTCCTGTACAGTCTTCTTCAAGCCCCAGAGGATGGAGGTTTCTTCCAGCTCTACAAAAAAATCACAAGTAAAAGATATTCAAAACAACAACAACAACAGAACAGTGATATTAATTTCATGATAATTTGATTTGAAGAAATTAGACAAAAGATACATTATATTCTGACTGGCATAAAAAGGCATAGTACTGGAATAGATTCAGTCTTGATCCTACAAAATCACACAGAATCAGAAAAGGTCATAGTATATCAAGGCTGGACGTTTTATTAAGCCATGACTAGCCAAATATGCCCATTTAACATATAAGGAAGGTAAAGATCAGAGGGTGATTCATTACCTGTGCCATATGTCAACCAGTGAAGCAAGCAAATCTTAGTAAACACAAGTAAGGTCTTAACCCTGTGGCTGATGCTAAGATGAGACAAGGGGCCAGTACATCACTTCTTCATCTTGAAATAGTTGGCTTCTAAGATGCCAAACTTGCCTGCTGTCCCTCGTGGCTAGATCTGCTAGATCCACTCAAGCTCCCAACTTCCAACACGGGAGCATCCTGGGACTCAGCCCTGAGCCTCCTTTCTATGTACCCTTGTTCACCAGCTCCATGGCTTAAGACCTATTATATCACTGACAACTCTGAGGATGTGTCTTCAGGCCCAGATACTGCTCTGACCTCCAGACTCCCCTACCAACTGACTATCCAGAAACTCTGCTTAGAATTCTAACAGATATACCAGATATTATCTGCCCAAACTGAAGTCACAATTCTATCACCACCAACACGCTTCTCAAGACAAGGAAGACCCGCACCCCTCCTGCTCTATGAGTTCTCAGTCAATGGCAGCATCACTCACCCTGCTGATCAGCCCCAAACTCTCCCAGTCAACCTTGACCCCTTTCTCTCATACACACCCCAGGTCTTCCAGAACATCGGCCAATTTCAGCGGCTCTATCTTCAGAATAAATGCAGCAGCTAACTGCTCTTGCCACCTGCTTTGTATGGCCACCCTGGTCCAAGGCATCATTATGGGTCCACATGGCTGCACAGTAGGTGTGCTCAAGCCATGGCTGTCACTCTCAAATGGACCCTTGCGAAATACAGTGACAGTCCCCTGCTCAAAACCTTCTACCCCACTCAGAGCCAAAGTCACCATGAAGTCGTCACTGTTATCACTCCTCTTGTGTCACTTACTCCTCTCCAGCCAGGCTGGCCTCGGGGCTGTTCCTCTGACACGCCTCCAACTTGACTTGGTCCTCACCGTTCCCTTTCCCCAGAATGCTCTTCTTTCCTCTATTTCCTACCTTTGTTTCAATGTTACCTTTTCAGTGAGGCCCTTTGCAATCACCCTATTTAAAAGTATAAACACTAACCACATCTCCTCATTCCCCCTTCCCTGTTTAAAATTCACTGAAGACTTTTGATATCCTACACGCTCTACTGTTACCCACCTTCTCCCATAAGACATAAGCTCCCTACAGGCAAGGAATGCCATCTCTAGAATCCTACTCCATGCCCAGCACTCCTCCCTGCACAGCCCAGCACAAAGGTGCAGCTCAGTATCCAATTTTGAGCAAATGAATGAAGGAGGAAGGTCAAGTAAACCTTTTCAAGGCCACTTAGATGGCAAGTGGCTGAGCCAGATGTGAACCAAAAGCATTCTGTCCCCAGTGATTCTGACACCCTATAACTACGTGAGTGCCTTCCAGGGCTCGTGTTAGACGTGGTTTTGGGATAGGCTGGCATGTGACACAAAACATGCATATTAAAGATATTTGTGGATTAAACAAGTGAAATGTCCAAAATGATTTCCAAAATGAAACACCTGAAGAGAGGATGCTGCGTAGACTGGGACGGCGCTGCTCACCTCCTCTTCCTGCAGCTCCACTGCCCCTTTCTCTGTGTCCTTCTCAGCCTTCCTTGCCTATTCCTCCCTGCCTTTATTTCTTGCCCTTCCCTCAAATCTAAGTCTCTGCCTTACTTGAGGGAACATGAGAACCAGGGACCCAAGATTAGACAAAGAAAAGGGAAGACATGTGTTCAGGGAAAAGGCATGGGGCAGGAATCAAAGGATTTTGGGTCTAATTTGTCACCATCTCATGCCTTTAAGGTGATCCCGCCACCTCCCTGGGAATCTGTTGCTCCCTGGGCAAAACTACATGCCCTCCAAAAATTTTCCAGCTCTAAAAAAATGCTCACTTTCCTTTTTAATTAATAAAAAGGCTCCCGTATTCTGAGTAGTTTAAAATTGGTTAGGAAATAGGGTGCAATATTTAAGAAGGTGACTTTGGGGTCCTCAGAGAACTCACATCCTGGTTCCACCATAATGAAATCCTGGCTCAGAAACTTAGCCTCTTGAAGGATCAAATTTTTACATACAAGTGAGACGACAGGAATTCCTACTCCTTTAGAATGTTATGAAAATGAAAGGAGGTAACAGAGATAAATCATTCATTATGTCCATGACGTAAGTACTCAGTGAAGGTCTGCTACTCTTAGTATTTTATCTATATGGTTGCAGACTTACATTGTGCACAACATTTCATGATTTTATCTACTTGCATTTCACATCCACCAGAATCTGAGTCTTTCCCATCTTTCATCACATGAAATTACTTTCGTAGCCCTTGATGTGACTTTGGGCAATTTTCCCTGGACCATCTCTAGGCTCAGATGAATAGCATTACCCCAACTGCCCCTACACCCCAGGGCAGACGGCAGAACTTTGTAACATGAGAAACGCAAGTTTTCTGGTTCACTTCTTGTCCTCTTGCTGATGCCTGGCAATCTGAAGATGATCGTGGCCCTAGTATTATAGCAAGCTGATAATCGTCAAGCCACAGTCTACAATTATTCTTGCATTCCAAAGCCAAGAAACCCAACTTTGAAAGCAAACAATGCTATAATTCAGCACAATGATGTATGGCGTTATTAAAGAAACTGTGCTGACTGCTTTGAGAATTCAAGTCTCCAGTCTATTCAAATGCATCTTTCTTTCTTCCTGACATTAAACTATGCTCAGGTAGTAACAACATAAAAACATGTCATCTACCTTTCAGGTTTCATTGTACCACAACCTCATAAAAAGTTACGGTGCTTCAGGGAAAAGTTACTTACACTCCATTCTAAGTCACTGAAGGACTTGCCTGGCAGCACATCACTAACAAACGTTTATTAAGGATGTAACATGTACCATTGTCTTTGTCAAAGACTAGACACAAGGTAGGGGATATTAGACTTTATTCCTGCCCTCGTGGAGTTTTCATTCCAGCACTTTTGTCTTTTGCAATTGCCTAACATCTGTCCAGATACTGGGATACACAGAAAACACCTACAAAGTTGTTGATTCTCCCATATACTGATATAGGTGTGCTGATTTCTGCTTCATAGAGCGAATTCGATAATTCTTGGTTTTCTTGGGAGACAAGCTCCCTTCTTCAGTTTGTTCCCCACAGCTCACCCAATACACACCTCCTCTGAGTTGATCCTGGTAAAATTACCTCCTTCAGCAAAGAAACAGGAAGTATTCACCAAATCCACAAACCCACAATTCGTTAACAAGATGCTACGTGGATGGTACGGTACAGAGAGCACTACACTCAGGCAACACAGCTTCAGAAATTTGCTTTTTTGTTTTTGAAATCTTTGGAAACTGTGATGGACTCAATGCTGCTATATGGCAAACTAAACAGAAAGCATATACATCAGGCATATTGTCAAAGGGAATAATGTCAAAATAGAACAATATGCGTCTTAAATCACCAGTGTCTGCATGGTTAGGGCGCTAATCACAGAGGAGGGCAGCATTTCTGCCCATCGGGCAGCCTTGAACGCTTCAGGGAACATGTCATTTTTCAAAAGGTATCAATTAGTGGCTGTACCTGTGGCAGAGTGTGAAACACGCCTAATGGTTTGGCTTGTGTTAAAAATGATTTCTGTAAGCATAGAGCACATGTAGGCATCGATCCACACATGTACCCAGATGTGGTCCCGAGAAAGGCAGGTGACCAGAGAGGGCAGGGCCAGGGACAGTAGGAGGGCGACAGGAGACTTAAATCTTTAAAGTGAATCTCGATTAAAATTCCAGAGCAGAAGGGTACCAGGGGAAGGGATGAACTATCTATCTCACTGCACCAGCAGGGTTCAGTCTAGGAGAGGAACGCTGTAAGGACTTAATCTTTCAAAGAGAACTGTGATAATACAAACACCACGAAGGTACCCAAGCCTGCACCTCACACACCTACACACGGCATTCATGCTGCCAGCCGTGCACCGCCATACGTCTGTGACTTCCATTGCTGTGTGAGGAAGTTGAGGTGTGGAGACATCAAGTGATTTGCCTGAAATCACGCAACTCGAAGTTGACAGGATTCAAACCTGGCACTTGGGGGCGTTCCCCCAGCAGGCAGACAATCACGACCGATTCTTTCCTAGATTCTGTGTCTGGTGAAACCTAGTTCAGACACTTGGAAATGCTGCATTTTGAACCCCAAAGGAAGAGTCCAGTCTCCTAAAGAATGTAACTGCCCAGCCCCGTCTCTGCTGAGGACAGTGCAAGCCCACAGATGGGAGAGGGCACGCTTCTTCCAAAGTCATACCGGAGGTCACACCACACGTTGGGACACTTGCTCCCTCAACAGCAAGGATAGGGGACCAAATCAATTTGTGAAATATGAACTACGTTTTCTACGAGTTGGCATTTGCTGCAGCAATGCCACGCCCACGCAGTGTAATATACTTAGGAGGTCTGGGTGCTTCCCTGTAACTCTCATCACCCCGCCTCTGCCTACGTATTAAAGACCTTGCCTGCTATCCACCTGTAGTCTGGATACCCAACAATAAAGCTGCTGGGGTGTGGTGAAAGAAAATCCATGCCACTGGATTTTTAAGGCGTATATAAGGTGACTTTTATTCACCTCATCTCCTGCCAGTACATTAGCATCTTATTTCCTTACCTGGTCAGCCTTTTAATTTGAACAATGAAATCAAAAGGCACCTAGAAGAAAAGTCACTAAACATTATAGTGGAATTTTAGGGAATTTCTTAGCACCAGGAGTAACCGCTGATCTGTATTCTTCTTTGCTGGTTAATGAAATATTTATCTCAAACTTTGTAAAGTGAGTCAGACACCGACAATTTGTAGGTAATAACAGCAGTGGCTCACAAGATGTGCTTTTAAGTGTTCAAGAACAAATGATGCCCGCCCTCACCCCTCTCCAGAGGCACGTGCCCGCTAGCCCTCCTAGTCTGATGTCTGCCACTTCAGATATCTAGAAATACAGGTCCACCCTTTGCTTCAGGAAATTGGCCTTCAGTGCCAAAGAAGCTGTCTTTGTTCCCAGCCTAAGAGCAAGCATACATAGAAGTTTTCTAAATACATCTGCTCTTTGCATGACTCATGTGTTGATTCACAGCTACCCACTAGCTTCCACAAATGCCTGTGGACCAACGTCCTACATAAATACTAACAAAATTCCCAGCAGCAGCTGGCTACCCAACCTGGCCTCAAATCCAGACAGTGGGTGTTCTGTGCTGCCTTCATCCCAGACAATAGCTGAGTTCACCACACGCTCCTTATCTGTTAGCCTGGAGATACAACTGGACCACAGGCCTAGATGGACGAGAGATTAAATGACCAGAGGCTATTTTAAGTGGCAACTTTCCGTATTTCTCTAGACACTAACCCAGTAAAGAAATCATTAGAAAGCGTCACCTCAGCCCCAGAACACCAGCCTCTGACTCTTGGCCACACACATGAGTTAGATTCACTGTATTAACCCCACTGTGAACACAAAGCATGGATGTTCAGTAACCCTGTACTAGGAAGCCAGAAACAAGGACACAGTTTTGCCTTGATACCATCAAGTTCAAAGGCAATACTGGTTAGAAGCTTGCTTCTTGGCTCAGCCACCCACTATCTGTATCTTTGGACATGTTAATCAACCTCTCAGTGCTTCATCTGCAAGACAGAAATCATAATACCCGCCTCAAAGGGTTCTTTGTGAGGAGCAATTTTAACACAATAATGCTATGTCTGAATTAACATAAAGTATATAATTAATTCATGGGACTATGTATTTTCTCACCTATTAAGTGGGCAGACTAACACCTTGATTATGATCTCTTAAAAGAACTCTAGGAGAGTAAAAACTAGTAATATGTGTGACAATACATTTATGTCTTGTCCACCAGATCAAGTTGTTGAGAGTATGAACTCCGGGTGTGTGTTGTTGATTTCTCCGAGGCACAGAGTAAGAAGGCAACATAGAGCCAGTGCACAGATGCATCTGTACCTGGACATAAATTAATCATTTATGACACTCTTTGCTGATGGATTTCCAAACAAAGCTACACCATTTCCTTGCTACCTCTGTGATGGCCAAAAGCAAAGGTTATGGTAAAGAATGACTGGGTCTCCCACTATGCTGATGTGTTGAGTAAACCCAAATAATCTGAGGGTAAGAGGGGTGGAATTATGGCCCAACATGCAAGCTATTAATTAAAGTTCAGTTGATTTCCATCATTACTGGTGACCAACAGAAGCATCTCAGAGCTACCGTTTATAAGCTTCTATGCACCAGCACTGTGCTAAGCTTGTATTTGCTCATGAAATGCTCCCAGCAAACTAATGAGGTGATGTTATCAGGAATCCCGTATTAGACATGGAAAAGGTAATGGCTCAGAGTATTAAAATAACTTACGCAATATCACAGAGTATTGATCGCAACCTATGAGAGTCTGAGTCTGGGGTCTCAGCCCCAACTACTGTTCTGCTCTCCCCTGCTGAGCTGTGAGCTCATCTTTGTGATAAAAACTGTAAATCTGGTTCCCCAGTTTGTTATTCATATTCTTGCACTGCTTACATAATTTCACAGGGGTAATCTTTTCATTTTGTAAGAGCAAAGAGTTCATATTCCTAATATATAAAGATCATCTAAAGATAGGAAGGGAAAACATCAGTAATTGTCTAGAAAAATAGGCAGGGGGCAGCAATACGAAATTTATAAAAAATGCAAATAGCCTATGAATTCATCAACACTCATAAAAATGCAAATTATGGATGGGAAAACCAGAACATCAATGAGGGCAATGGCTACAAAGAATAAAACACAGCAGATACAGTTAAGTCTATGCATTTACAGTGATACTACAGAAGAAGAAAAAGAACCCCACTGGCCACCTTTGGAAGATAACAGAGAACCAAATCAGTATTTTTAAAATGGTCAGGAGAGAAAATCAAGCTTTTGTCCTGCTTTCCTTGTGACCTATTGACCTATAACCAAATACTGGTGAGAAAAGTTTCCATTTGTTGAAATTTTTCACCAAAAATAAGAACAAAAAAATAAAATTTGAATACCGACATTTTGTAATCTTCAATGAAAAATGAGCTATCAGTAATAATCATCAATGACTGCTGTTATCACCAAGGAAAGGGGTTTCACAGTCCTCCTGATGGAAGCACACAGCCTCACCCAGGAAGTCGTCTAGCCAAAGCCACACAGCCTGAATTCAATCTGCTAGCTTAGAGGAAATGTGAAGGACGGAGAAATCTGCTACATACATTACACGGATGCAATCAATAACACTCCGACTGTGGGACTGTCTGCAGCACAAACAACCCTATTGTCTTCAACAAGGTGAGTGCAAGGGAGGAAAGAAAAAGGGGCGGGGGGAGACTGATGGGGAAACTATGGATTAAGAGAGATTTAGGAGACATAAAAGCCAATCTAAAGAATGGAACTTATTTGCATCCTGATTTACAAACAAGATGAAAGAAAAATGTAATCAGCAATTTACAGTGACTAGATATTTGACAGTACTAAATAATTATTAGTATTTTTAGGGTAATAATGGCACTGTTATATTCATAAAAAGGATGTCACCTTCTAGAAGTGAACACTGAAATATATACAGATGAACACAAAGGAAAGAACTGGATGGGGCCATAGGGATCAGCTAATTAAACTACATTATTTTGCAGATGAGAGGAGAGAGGCTTGTGGCACAGAAGCGTTCAGGGCCAGGTGGATGTCAAGAACCCAGGTCTCTGACGGCCAGTTTCTATCTTTCATGACCAAGCCACACCATGTGGCATCTTAACAATGACTTCTATGATCCTGGTAAAACTACCAACTTGCGTGATAACTATTATCACAAAACTGGTAAGAATACGTGGGACACGGGAGAAGTTGTTGCTTGACAGAAGCTCAGGTGCGAAGGAGTTTATTTTTACATAGACTTTATTGCAGCAGTTTTACGCTGACAGCAAAATGAGCAAAAGGCACAGGCAGTTCCCATATACGTCCTGCCCCTACACAGGGTCAGCCACCGCCCACCATCACCATCCTGCACCAGAGTGGTCCACTTGTCACAAGTGATGGCTCTATCCTGACACATCAGAATCACCCCAAGTCCACAGTTTCCCCTAGGGCTCCCTCTTGCTGTTGTACATTTTACGGGTTTTGACACATGTATCCACTATAATAGTATCATACAGAATGGCTTCCTGCCCTAGAAATCCTCTGTGCTCCATCTAGTCATCCTTCCCTCCCCACAACCCCTGGCAGCCACTCATCTTTTTACTTTTTCCATAACTTTCTTCCCAGAATGTCAGTCATATGGTTGGAATCCTACAGCATGTAGCCTTTTCCAATTGGCTTCTTTCACTTAGTAATATGCATTAAGTTTCTTTCATGTCTTCTTATGGCTTGATAGCATGTTTCTTTTCAGTGCTAAGATAAGACTACATTGTCTAGATGTACTATATTTTATTCATCCTGTCATCTACTGAAGGGTATATCTTGGCTGCTTCCAAGTTATGGCAGTTATGAATAAATCTGCTCTAAACACCCATGTGCAAGTGTTTGTGCGAACTTCAGTTTTCAGCTCCTTTGAGTAGATACCACTGAGGAGCATGACTGTGGAAACATGAGGTAAAAAGTGTGTGTTTACTGAGAAACTGCCAAGCTGTCTTCAAGTGGGTTTAATTTAAAACGTCAGCACCTAGAGTGAAAATCATACAGAACCAATGTTATTCTAAAAATCTCTTAGGCAGCACCTTGAGGTTGACATTAGAGATTTTCAAAAACCACTATGCTCTCAGTTCTGTGAGGGCAGGGAGTATTTTAGTAGGTTTACTCTCTTCCCAGTAGTGTTCCCAGTACCTACAACGGTGCTGGTACACAGTAGGTTTTCATTACTTGTTTGTTAAACGAAGAGATAAATCCAAAGAAAAAACTCCTTCTGTAACAGAGCAGGACCCTGTGGGGCCTTCCAGGGTCAGACTCCTCCCTCATATCCTCTAAGTAGCTCCTCTCTGAAGTACCCAGATAATAGTATCTCATGCATATTTCCTGAGTTTTTCAGATGCTAAAAACCACCACCAGAGGGAAGAAATTAACTACTTGATGATCGTGAGCACGTGGCCTCAGACCATATGGTGCCTGGGGGTTCAAAGCACTGACCACCCTGTTCCCTCAACATCAACCCATCAGAGAACTGTGCACGAGCTGCGCCCCCTACCCCTCACCTAGTCCTTAAATATGCTTTGCTGAAGCCCCTCAGGGAGTTCAGGGTTTTCTTGGGCATGAGCCACCCCATCCTCCTCACTCCACCCTGCAGTAAACCTTTCTCTGCTCCCAACTTTGATGTTTCAGTTTGTTTGGCCTCATGGTGCAGCGGGAACAAGAATTTGCCTTTGGTTACATTTCCTTCAGTTTTGTAACAAACAGTTGTTTGTTTGGTTGAACAAGTAAAGATTCATGTTAATGGCCTTGTAGTGTGAAAAATAAGTATTTTTAAACAGCAGATTATCACACAGTTAGACTCACGCCTTCACCCTATAAGAGGTGTGAAAAGCTGGGACAGACAGAAAGAAGAAGCCTTCAGCCTTTCCTCATACTGTGGGACGTGCGCTCATTGCATGGAACGGGGGACAGAATCCTCCACACTATTTAACTAGTCCTCCCTTCATCTGCCATGCATGTGCAGTTGAATTCACGTAAATTAAATGCACATAAGCTGAGGTTCCAATATAATTGCAAAACCACTGCATTGGAAATAAGCTGTCATTGAAATCACATTAGAAACCAGAATGATTAAATTAGATTTAGAAACATATTTAGCCCATCAGGAGACAGATTACAGAAAGTTTATAAAACAACACCGACACACATCACAGGCCCACAAAGTACCTGGCTAGGAAAAGCAACAGCCTCCTAACCAGACAGGAGAGGAAAGCTGTCCTCTAACTTCAAAAAAGTGACTATGGACTCCTTTACAACAAATTCCTGCTCTTCAAATTAAGCAAGTCACCTACTCATTTGGCCTCAGCTTCCCACGCTATACTACCCAGCCATAAAAAAAGAATAAAATAATGCCATTTGCAGCACCATGGATGGACCTGGAGATCATCATTCTAAGTGAAGTAAGTCAGACAGAGAAAGAAAAATACCCTATGGTATCACTCATACGGGGAATGTAAAAAAAAAAAAAAAAAAAAAAGGACACAAATGAACTTATCTACAAAACAGACACAGACTCACAGACATAGTAAACAAACTTATTGTTACCAGGGGGAGACTGGGGAGGGATAAACTGGGAGTTTGGGATTTGGAGATACCGACTAAAATATAAAATAAACAAGTTTCTTCTGTAGAGCACAGGGAACTATATTCAATATCGTGTAGTAACCTGTAATGAAAAATATGAAAACAAATATACATATGTATGACTAAAACATTATGCTGTACGCCAGAAACTGACACACTGTAAACTGACTGTACTTCAATTAAAATAAAATAAAATAAGTACAATCGTACTTATGGCTGTTGAGAGGAGGAAGGCTATGACAGGTCTACCACCTTGGTATTCAATTTTCTAAACAAACACGCAAAAAAGCCCATAATAAGAATTCCTGAAGTCTAAGCGTGAAGCTCCAGGAAAGACAGATGTGCAGACCCTAATTCCAAAACCACATCCTTCCTACCACAGCACGAGCTAAGCTACTATTTAATATTTATTAAGATTCCACAGAGCCCTATGAATTACATAAATGTGCCTTACATGGCTGGATTTTATTTGTCCCTCCCCCTTCCTCCCAAGCAAATGTGAACCTAAATTAGCCACTTCTCATAAAGCTCTCTGAAAACACTGAAGTCTAAAGAAATGCGCGATGATTTTTCTCAGCCATCTGGCGCCAAGTGATGCTCACAAACCGACACGAACCCTTTGGTAAAAATCCAAAAATGTCTGTTTTCATTTTACCTCTCACGGGCTGAAAGTTCTAAGCTAAGAAATTTCTAAGGGAAGAAAATGTTTTATTAAAAAGGAAAACAAATGAGTCCACCCTTGAACTTGTTCACAGTCCCACAGGAAGGCATAAAGGAATTCCCACCTCTAACATCTAGTTCAAATGAATCAACTGAAGGTAAAATTACATACTACACCTGTCCATGTGCGCGCGCGCGCACACACACACACACTGTAAAGGATAAACTGCTTGCTTTTCTAAGTTCTTTCACATGAATAGCAACACACCATCTTGCTAAGAAACCAGCAAAATTGTCACCAGAAGGCGTACCGACAATGCCTCTCACATGAAGGAGAGCTCACCATCTACTACCAGCCACTGACCCCTCCCAGGCCAGACCATTAAAACCAGTTCTCCACTTGTCTGATTGTAACAGACTTCCAACTAGTCCTCAAACGATTCATCTCTGGCTGACCCCAATCGGTTGTCTACCTTACAGCATGCATGAGCTTCTAAATATAAACCATGGCCACTCCTCGGCCTAAACTCTGCTAAGACTCCCCACAGCTCTTGGGAGAAAGTCCCAAATCCTCACCATGGTTTAGAAAATCTGAGATCTGACACGAGTTTCACCAGTCTCATCCTGCATCATCCACTGGCCACCCTTCTATTACCGTGAAGCACCACGTTCCTTCAGGCCTCAGGGTCTTAAGCATATTGGAAACACAAAGTACAGCCTTTACCTCACAAGCCCTCAAAAAGACGTATGAAAATGGATCTGGCAATGATTTGTGGATGACTTAGAGTCTTCTATCTTTTCTCGTTCATGAGGAGGTTGGGTCCATTGATCCAGGAATGTTCCAGGGGTAATAATTTCTTTCCTTCCTTTAATAGTGGAAATCTATTCTCTTTGCTGGAATTGTATTTTCGAGTTAAGGTTTTGTGATTTAAACATTCTCTCTCTCACTGCCCTGCCCCCATCCACCCCAAATCTCAGCCTCTTCACAACATATTTACCCTCACCATGGAGACAAGCTGGCAACCTGGATGCTAAACTCACTTTCCAAGCAGAGTTGGAATCAACTGAGCCCCTCTCCTCGAGTGGTTCAGAAGCACACTGATCTTTCAGTGATTTTATGACAAGCTCCAGCTTCTGAAAATGACTGGATATTACTCTAAAAATAAAACATCACAGATAATTACTCCTCAGAATGGAACAGATCATGGTACTAATTTGAAAAGTTATCTTGGCTATGAAGGAGAGAGTATGTCTTTGAAAAAAAAATTGCCAAAGTACATGAAAAAGCTCATTTCTGAGAGGAAACCGGAGAACAGGAAACTGCTTCATGCCTTCTGAAATTCATTATGCTGATGCCAATAACCAACTCCAGGGTGTATGGTCTCCCAGAGCCTGGGAAGAGTTACCCAAAGAGTGATATAAGCAGAGGAAGGAAAGAACATTATAGGTGAGTGAAAACTATTTATTTAAATTTTTGTTGGAAATGATATTTGGGATTTTTTTGGATAGGAACTCAGTACAAATAAGTGAAGTAGAAATGCGGCCATTATAATTGCAAGGGAAGAAATAAAATAAAGCCTTATAGAAGTCAGTGAAGAGAAAAAAAATGTTCAGTAACAGTAATAATAAAATTGAAATCCCATTCATACATATTGACTCACTTTTTTGTTCTTAACTAGCATATCCGGAAGGGTCTATTGTAATCTCCACTTCGCAGGTCGGGAAAGCAAGCAGCATGCCCCAAAGCAGCAACTATGGGATTTGAATCACAGTGGTTTGGCTTCAGAGTCCAAACTCATAATCACGTCAAGGAACTGCTTCTCACATTTTAAAGTCAGACACACAGGAATATGTTAAATATTATACTTTGCCACTGATTCCCCAAAGCACAGGTGAGTTAGCAGCACCAGGTAATGCAGGAACCGATACCCACAATACTGCACGAACGAGGAAAACTAAGTCTCAGAGAACTTCTGAACTGCATCAGATGACGCAGGGTCTGTGTTTCTAATCCATAGGTGTCCTCACAAGCCCTGGCTCCTCATTTGGAGGGCTTCTGAAACACATGTCACCATGTTGACCGTGAGTCAGACAGAGGGTGATATATGATTTAGCAGAGTAACTATGGGCCCTTTGGGATCAGAGAGGGATAACCTCCCCCTTTGCTATCAGAGAGGGAAGGGCTTCCATGAGATCTGAGGCTGAAGAATATACAGCTGAATGAAAGCACAAGAGAGGAAGAGATTCAACATCTTTCTAGGCAGAAAAAAAAAAACTGCACGTAGGAGAGCCTACAAGAGAGAATGCTATGTTTTCAAGAAACTTACAATGGAATACTACTCAGCCAAAATAATGCCATTTGCAACAACATGGATGGACATGGAGATTGTCATATGAAGTGAAGTAAGTTACACAAAAAAACACCATACGATATCACTTATATGTAGATGACACAAATAAACTTATTTGCAAAACACTCTCACAGACACAGAAAACAATCTACAGGTTATCAGGGGGAAGAGAAGATGGAGGGATAAATTGGGAGCTCGGGACTTGCAGATACTAACTACTGTATATAAAATAGATAAACAACAAGCTTCTACAGTATAGTACAGGGAACTATAATCAATGGATTGTAATATCCTATAATAAAAAATATGAAAAGGAATATATATATATGTATAACTGAAACACTATGCTGTGCACCAGAAATTAAAACAGCACTGTAAACCCACTATACTTCAATAAAAAATAAAATTAAAGAAGTCCCTTATGGATAGATGAGTTATACATTTTTAGGATGGAACGTTATAATTTATTTCGCACAATGAAAAAAACTGGGGATGAGACCACACAGAGCTGTGTAAGCTACATGAAAGAGTTAAACAGATAAACCTATTTTTAGAATTAAGAGGAGAGCGAGACTTCTGGCCGGCTTGGCTCCCCCCGCCTCCCCTCTGCCACTCCACTTCCTTGCTGTCCCAACCCTCCCACAGAGAAACCAGAGAAGAACCTAACAAAACTGAATGACTGACGTCTGCACTGGGGCTGAAAGAAAGAAGATGAAACCAACAAGATAAGATGTGAAGGGAGAAGAGGGAAGCATGTGTCCAAGAGAAAGAGTTTCACTTCATAACAGGCAAGTAGCTAAAGGGTGACTCTGGGCGATGAGACCACGCAGTGGCATGCTGAAGCCAGCTAGCAAGAGCCACGTGTTAAATTCTCAGGAGCTTTGTGAGCTGCTTGTTACATCACTAGGACTGTGAAATCAGACATGTTGGGAATACTTGCTCTCTGAACATCAGTAAATGCCATGGAACAAGGCTCTTCTTTTTGGAGAGCTGGTTGACCAGAACACTGCTGCTTACACTCACTGAGGATCTGGCGGTGCTACTGCTGCTGTTGGAGGGAAACTAGTAGAATAATACAGAGGAGCAGTTTTTGAAACTTCCCATTTCCCTATGTCCTCTTTAAGCATTGGGAAGGGTAACACAAAACCTACATAATAAATTGCGGTGCCTTTTAATGGCTCTGTGTTGGTTTGTCTCACTCACAGTGTGGCTAAATACTGAGCATGCTTAACCCCTCATATCCATGAGTTCCTATTCCTGTTTGCAGATACAAAGCTCTACTGAATAAAAGAAATATATTTGCTTAGAAAAGGCAATAATACTTAGTAGAAACTTCATCTATAGATCTTAAAACTGCCAAAGATCATAGCCAGGACCTCAATATTCTTACAGTAAAGAAAATTAGGAATCTTATAAGGATCCTCCAAATAAATAAGAGAACGTATTATAAAGGTAATTCCATACAGAATATGAAAAACAAACACCCAGTAATTTTCACTATTATTATTTATAACAGATCACATTTATTTAATGCTTGCTACATGTATGAGACATCCAATCTCATAAAAAAAAAAAACTCTACCTGGTGGCAATATTATCTCCATGTTACAGTTGAGAAAATTCAGCCTTAAAATGAAATAGCTTACCCAAAATTGTATAATTATTAAGAGACAATTGTATAATTATTAAGAGACAAGAGTCCCCAGCCACTGGCTCCATAGCAAAAGCTGTTAAAACCTATTTATAAGTGCCTGACAGACATTTTAATGTCATTACATAATGCTGTGGAATGCAAAGAGCCAAAAGGAGTTATGGCACACTTTTGAAAATTCACTTTATTAAAATTAAACATCAGTACTGCTTCTAGAAGGCATGCATCTTGGTATATTCCTTGTCAATAACTAGCAGCGCCCAGGATCAGAATGGATTAGTTTTCTTATTGCAACAGAAACTCTCTTAAGTGGCCTACAATACACCAATTTACCAATTAGACAACGCTCTCCATACTTTGTATAAGATACATGACTTGTTCCCACGTCCCATGAAGCTACTGGCCTGCTTTCTGACATCTCACACATTTCTAGCCCACTCAGTTGACTAGTACACATACCAAGAGGCAATTAGGTTTGTTCCCAAACCTATTTGACTCAGTTACTCTTGCTTCCAAAAGTACATGTTTCTACAATATTATGAACACTATGTCAATCAATAAAATGTGTGTGGGAAAAAACCTTGAATTGCTGTTTCCATAGAGTCAGCTGAAAAACAATGGTGCAAATTCAACAATAAAATGGCAGAAAATATTAACTTGCACAAAAGACACATCCATTAAGTGAGACAGGGGTTGAGAGTGGGGATGACAGAGACAAAGGTTAACTACCTGTGGTTGACTTGAGGGTACGTGGAAGACAGAGAGCTTCATGGAAGAGGAGGTAATTGGCTTGCTTTGAAAAATGACTAGCATTTTGGAAAGTGGAAATTACACAAATTTAAGTTAATATGAACAAATCAGGACCAATGGCAGAGTCTCATTTAGAAGTATTTTTTACAGAGAACTGTTGAATTGGAACAGAATAATAAAGGGAGAACTGCCAGTCTTGGCTGCTAATTATACAGAAGTTTCAACCTGAAACCTGAATGGGCTGCTTCAGGTTCCATGAGCCCATTTCAATTCATGAAAAAACATGCTGTGATTTGCATTTTTCCCTTAAGGAGAAGGGCCTACCGCTTCTGATCTGAAATGAGATTTAGAAGCAGAGGCCATAAGTCTAATTCCAAGGTAAAGTGATGGGCTAATGAGGTAGCTACTGCCTGTTTCCTAGAATGATACGTATTATGTTAGTTGCAACTGCCAATTTTATTTGCTTTTAAGTATTCATAACAGACATCAGAAGTAATGAGCGGTGACTTGGGAAAGAAGAAAAATAATTCTGGGCAGAAAAATGAAGTAGAGTCAAGATATATCTCTTTTTGAAAATCTTTTAATTGTACATAGGCCAACAAGAACCAAGATCTCTTTATACGAAGATCTAACATCAAGGGAAAGAAATACATTCTGTAAGCAAAAAGAAAAAAGAAAAAAGCATAAGCAAGAGGATATGTATTTTCCAAAAATTACTACTAATTTAAATCTTTCACCTTTAATATATTGGATACACTAAAATACACATCACTAAAGACTGACCTATTTAAAGAAAAATGTCAAAATATTGTGTTTTCGTACATTGAGCGCCACTAAAGGGAGGATTAACTTTACAGACACATCAGGGGGTAAGAAAGAGCAGCAGCTGTATCTGTCTCTGAGAAGAGATCTATGTGATACATGTGCCCCTTCTAATACGCTCCAGAATTGTTCTTCTAATAGTCGGCTTCAGTGCGGTGGACAGTTAAATACAGATCATTAGTCAGCGCATGTTTAATTACATGCCAGTATTTCTCAAAGATTAAAAATGTCTGCAGTTCAATTATCTCCACAAAGCAGGTTCCATTTTCTACTCTCTCATTTGGGAACAAGAGTCACAAAATATACCGTTTTAGATTAAAATCTGTTTGATAGTACTGCAGGGAGCTAAATTCGAAGAGGGGAAAAATCCACCTGTCTCCCACCTCAGGGAAGATACAGGCTACAGCTTTTTACCATTCTACATTCATGTGGATTCTATACAGCATGACCCGGTCAGCCTTTCTCTCCATCACTACTTTTACACAATCTCAACTTTCACACAGCTAGCCTTCCGAATCCAAGCCACGAAAAATGGCTAACCTTTCATTTAAACGATCTCAACTCCGCTTTTGAGGTCCCATCCCTCCACATAAGCAGATCATCTTCAGATATTTGGGTCAATGCAGTTGTAATTACCAGCACAACAACATTCTGACGAAATCCTGTATCATCTTTTGCAAGGAGAGATCATTCCTCAAGAAGAGAAGGAAACATGACAGTGTTTAAGTTCTGATTTTAAGGTAGAAGACCCAGAAAAACAATTTAAAATACATACGTGGAGCTCGGAATAATTTAGCTGATTACACGTACTGCAAGTATTTTCCTTCATGTTTTTGCAATGAACCTCACCATGAAAAACAAATTTACGTCTGTCGTCTGTGTCATCATGAGCTGAGCTCATCTGGTGCAGAAAACCTACAGTTTAACTGCTTGATTTAAATTTGGCTAGTAGAATGCATACTGAAACATTACTCTTTTAATTACGTTAATTTATACCTGCAAAGCTAAATTTACAAAGGCAATAACATTAATTATTTACTTGCCCATTAAAGTTGAATATATATTACAAAGCTAATTGGTTTCATAAGTCTGCCAAAAAAATTAAAAACAAGTTTGTTCACTGATTTATATGAGAAAGGTACATATATTCTCAGCAGGATCCTTGCTTTTTATTGGATTACATGAAAATATGTGTAAAACTTTCTTCTTCTATGCAATACTCCACATAGCTTCTTCCTTCCTGGGTTAAAAAGCATTTGAAAGAAGGAAGGAAAAAACAGTCAGCTAACATTTACTCAATGCTTATTCTGTATAACACTGTACACACATTATCTCATTTAATCTCAAAACTGAATAAAACACAAACCAGCATTATCTCCTTTTTAAAAATGAGGAAACCAGTGTTTAGAAAGATTTAAAAACTGCCAAGGCATGGAGCTAAACAATCAAATCCAGGACTTGCTCTGGAAAGATCCAAGAACTTACCATTTAGGCCAACAGGCACTTAAAAAAAATGTTCACTGTCACTAATTATCAGAGAAACACAAATCAAAACTACAATGAGGTGTCACCTCACATCAGTCGGAATGGCCATCATTCTAAAGTCCACAAGTGATAAATGCTGGAGAGGGTGTGGAGAAAAGGAAACCCTCCTACACTGCTGGTGGGAATGTAGTTTGGTGCAGTCATTGTGGAAAACAGTATGGAGATTCCTCAAAAACTAAAAATAGACTTACAATATGATCCAACAATCCCACTCCTGGGCATATATCCAGAGGGAACTCGAAAAGATACATGCTCACAGCAGCACTACTTACAATAGTCAAGACACAGAAACAACCTAAATGTCCATAGATGACTGGATAAAGAAGATGAGGTATATTTATACAATGGAATACTACTAGCCACAAAAAAGAATGAAATAATGCCATTTACAGTATCATGGATGGACCTGGAGATCACCATTCTAAGTGAAGTAAGCCAGAAAGAGAAAGAAAAATACCACATGATATCACTCATACTTTCAATCTAAAAAAAAAAAAAAAAAAGACACAATTGAGCATATTTATAAAACAGGAACAGACTCACAGACACAGAAAATAAACTTTTGGTTACCAAAGAGTAAAAGAGGTGGGAAGGGATAAATTGGGAGTTTGAGATTTGCACATACTAACTACTGTATATAAAAGAGATAAACAACAAGTTCATATGGTGTAGCACAGGGAAATATATTCAGTATCTTGTAGTAACCTATAATCAAAAAGACTATGAAAACAAATACATGTGTAACTGAAACACTATGCCATACACCAGAAATTGACACACTGTAATTGACTATATTTCAATACAAATTTTTTAAAAAGATCTTACCACTTATGTCTTACTAAATACCTGTTGTTCACAGCAGACTGGACACTTGATGACTCAAAGTGATTCCCTAAGGAGAATACTTGCCTCAGTATTAAAATCAAATTATTGAATGAAAAATTTACTCATAACTCCATTTGGATATTCACATAAAAAAATAACCACAGAACACAATCAAAGGCACAGAAGTCACAGATGAGTGTGTAGCCCAGTGACCTAGAATCAGAATAAGGCGAAAGTCTAGAAAATACACTTGAGCCTTATCTCTGAAGTGGGATTCAATATTAGGCAGGTTCCTCTTAGACTGAACAAAGGTGCTTACAAATTAAAGCTTACAATATCCCTATTACTACCCTCTTGGGTATTATTGCGAAGATCAGATGGAAATTGGGATAAAAAAGCTATGGAAATTATCAAGCCTTATGCAAATCCAAGCTAGTACAATTAATCTAAGACTGTTTTGCACCTAAAAATTCCCATGGAATTTACTCTGAGTTTAGGTAGACTACAATTGAGCTGTATTCTCATGTAACATAAAGGCTTATAAACTTACTCTGTATTTGAGAAATTTTAACTAGTATCTTGTCCAGAGAAAAACTCCATTAATATGTGACCTAACGAGGGACAATTAGCAGTTTTTAATTAATACTCCATAAAATATTATGAAAGAAGAATGCCTTCAGAAGGGTTTAGGTCACTGTATTCATTTAATATTTTAAGCAAGCTTTTTATACACAAAAAAAATCAAAATATTAAGAATGTATTTATGCATGCACATTTTAAATAATACAACTAAGCCGCTGATGGTTATAGAGCAATTAGAGCCATATTAATATGTAATGAAAGGCAAATCTGTGCATTTCCTAAGAGAGATTTCAATTATACTTTGAATTTCTGTGAGCCTACCGGGAGGTAAAACAATATTCCACCTAGCTGACTCCCTGAAACATCTCCAGATGTGGCCTGATGATTCTCAAGATTTTCTATAGTAGTTTCAAACCTAATATTTCATCATAAATTACCTTCTAAGATTGCTGTGGAATACTTCATGTACCATTCATTACGATGTAGTTTTGCTGAGGGCTGGGGTCGAAACACATTACACTAGGTTTAAATTACACTTTGGTTCTTTTTTATTCAACACTTAAGCAAATCACGTTATTTGTGAAAAGATAGAGGCTAATTCTAAATAGAGGGAAGAGATCATGTGTATTTTTATACCTCTTTCATCATTAAAAGGGAGACATTTAATTTTTTTTTTTACTGTGTTAAAATAAGACATAAAGGCATGAATCAATGCATGCAGCATTTACTTAGGGCCTGCTAAGTATTAAAAAGATAGTCAAGATATTGAATATAGTTCCCTGCGCTATACTGTATTCAGTATCTGGTAGAAACATACAAAGAAAAAGAATACAAAATGAATATATGTCTATATACGATGGAAACATTATGCTATACACCAGAAACTGACACAACATTGTAAACTGACTATACTACAATAAAAAAAAATTTAGAGTATATTCAAATTATGAGACTGGAAGAAACAGTTCTTTGTAATGTCAAAGTAACTTACCACCACCCACGGCAGAATAATATTATTCAGCATCAGAACTGGTCATGACCTCCTATTAGGCCAATCTTTCATTTTCATTTATGAAGTCTGGGGTGGAAGGAGAGGCTTACACACCACTTTTAAGCCAACTCTGCTAATTATTCTGACATTTGGGGAACTGGGCTTGCAACAGCACTAAGACCTAGAGATAGATGGAGAAGTAGTTAAAATTTACCAAATCTAGAAAATCCAAGCCAATGGTTGAATCTTTTCTCCTGATTACTGTTAGGAATTGCACACAAACCTTAAAGCAAATTAAAGCAGTAGGTCGGGGCTTTGGGTTAACTAATAAAGCACACTTTGCTTGTTAAAACAGGTTGAACATTGCTGGAAAAATACCATTTAACCCAACATGGTTTTGCCTTTTCTGAACTATAAATGTTGGTGAGAGAAGGCTGTGATAGATGGGGAAAAAAATTAAACATCCACAACAGTGAGCCGTCACTGAGTTCCTGATGGAAATGTTGTTTAAAAGCTTATGTATTACTCTGTATAAACCATAACTGCTTTATGAAAAAGAAATAAAACAAATGGTGTTTTACTACACAAAGCACCAGTACTAGCAGAGGATCAGGAACTGAGGGTAACACTGCTGAGCAAACAAGCATCCACAGTATTTCACACGTGTGACTTCTGAAAATCTTCCCAGCAACTGCTAGAATCTAGATGGATACAAAAGCTAGCTAAACATCTCACAGTATATGGAACCAGTTCCCTGAAGACAGACATTTGGACCATAGCTTCCTCAAATAAAGGAAAATCAAAATCTATGAGTGAATTCTTCTCAAATACAGACAAATTCCAGGCAATCAACTCAACCATGTCCTTTCCAGCATATTACACATTTTCTCATATGAAAGAGCAACAAGACATCTTTCTTTGCATCTGGAGAACAAATGCATCACTGGATGGAGTTATCAGAGTCTAGTCAATGGAAGCTGGGGTGAAATGGAAGGTGGGATAAACATTTTGATATAGCAGCGATGTTCTAATTCTCTTCTACCTTTGGCTACCGAGGAAAGACACTCAACTTTTAAAAAAAAAATTCTGGCCACAGACATTCACAAAAAGAAACTTAATTATTTCTAACAATTATTCCACAAATATTTATTGTACATGGGCTAGACTATCCAAAACCCTAATAATAATAGATCTATGAATATAATAAAGAGAAATAAAAATGCTGTGAGGTTGTAAGCCCTCATTATTTATACTACAGGTAATGCAAACTCATAAACACAGTTTCTTATAGAGAGATAAAGAGAGGCAGAAAGAGAGGAAAAGAGACAAAAAGTTGGAGACACCATCTGATAGATCATCCTATACATTTATATAAATTGTAGTTTAATCAACGTGTGGCTCTACTATATTATCTTTGGATCTTTTATATCGATTATATTTTGTATCTGATTTTCAAAACGTCTCTAAAATAGGAGACTTTACAATTTGAATTTCAGCTAGAAGCTACAATATCTTTTGCTAAATGTGCCAAAGAAGAAGACACAGAAATTGGTGAAAAATACTACTGTGTAATTTAAGTAATTAAAGTAGATTTACTGAAATGGCCCAATGGTAGACTTACTTTCATTTTCCAATATAAAAGATACAGACATTAGAAGTAACTCAAAGGAGAAATAAGGAATCAGAGGAGAACTTCTCCAGTGCAGGCAAAGGTACATTCCTATACTGTGAGCATCACTTTTGGGTTAAAACGAGATTCTCTCCATCAGCCCTGTAGCTTCCTCTGGCTTCTCACATCTTCCTTTATTCCACTCCTGGCATGCCTGTGAGGAAAGTGCCTACACAAAATTGGAGGTTTCACTGCATGGACATGCATAGATTCATCCTGTGTGCCCCATATTGATCAGCAGGAAATGACACCTGCTGCATCACAGCCAAGTGTCCTGCTGAAGCCACAACAGGCCGATCTATCATCTGAACATCATTTTTCTTGAATGCAATTAGAGTTTCAGTGCTTTGCCTCTAAAATCAAGGTAGACTGTGGCAGTCTTTGCCCTAACTACTAGTGCACACACCACTAAAAAAAAAAATAATAAAACCGAAGTATTTAAAGAATTTATTAAAAAATATCTCAATCCCCAGCAGAGACCATCTTATATCACCCTCTCCCTTGTAGGTTGCTCAATTAATATTTCTTGAATTATTTCTTACAGTAATTTACCAATCCCTGGTTCTAAGCTGGGATTTTGATCTAATTGGCACAGCTAAAGAAAAGCACTATCGCAACAGGGGAAAATGAAGATCTCAGATAATTAGGTACCAGAATGATCATCATTCTTGGATTTCAAATGTTAGAAGGAAGAGCTTCTATAAGAAGTAAAGATGCTAAATGCTACCCATTTTACAGTAAAGAAATGAATTTTAAAAAGACATATACTCACATACACAGGTACTAGAGACATCTGCTGATAAGCTGGACATGTTTCTCATCTCCTTGGTAACAATTAATATTTCGACACTCCCGTGACAGTACAGATAGATCTACTTTATTATTTTAAGTAGTCACATAGTATTTACATTTCATATTTAATTAGTTTTCTATGCTATCTTTACAAAAGTCGTCATTTTACCTTGGCTTTTCATCTCTAGCCCTAGAGACTGGAGACGGTCTAACATCTGAGGCCAAACCCTAGAATTCTTAGGAATCATGTCAGAATGCAAAGCATCCCCCTTTCTGCCCACACCCACAGCCAGTGCTCTGACCAGGAGCAGAAAGTGACCTGGCTGGTATGACTGCACACACACACAGGGATCCCAGGACTCAAAAGGGGAGGGGACCGCCAGGGAGGCCACTTCCTACACAGCAGAAGTGGCAGGAGGGTGGGGACAAGGAGTCAGGAAAGCAAATGCAGATTTAAAGAATGGATTCTCGGAGGTCAAGAGAAGGACTCTTTGTCAACCTAGTACAGCGTGTGTATAAGGGCAGCAAGTCCTACAGGATCAACCCCAAGAGTGGAAGACAAGGCTTCCCAACAGTGAAAGGAACTTGAGGACAAGCTAACTAGACCCGCGAAGTCACGCCCATATTCCTACTGCTCTGGACTCTGAGGTTTAATAGAAATGCTGGTCCCAGAACCCACACGAGTGATACCTACAGTGTTTTTCTTTCTCTTTCTGGATTACTTCACTTATGTGTGGAATCTTAAAAAAAAAGAAAAGAAAAAAGACACAAATGAACTTATCTACAAAACAGAAACAGACTCACAGACATAGCAAACAATCTTATGGTTACGGGGGAAGGGGGTGGGAAGGGATAAACTGGCAGTTCAAGATTCACAAATATTAACTACTATATATATATAATAGGTTAGAAGGACAAGTTTCTTCTGTATAGCACAGGGAACTATATTCAATACCTTCTAATAACCTGTAATGAAAAAGAATATGAAAACGAATAGATATGTATATGATTGAAACATTATGCTGAATACCAGAAATTGACACATTGTCACTGACTACATTTCAATTAAAAAAATTAAACATTAAAATAACATTTTAAAATTAAAAAAAAAAAGAAACAGAAATGTTGATCCTGAAGAATAAATTGAACATGCCCGAGGTTGATCTGGGCCTTACTGCTAACTGCAGGAACATTTTGCTGCTGAACTGTCCTCTTTCATCTCCATAAAAACACAAACAAGAGGGCTGGGGTTAGAAAGGGAAGTTACTGAAAAAAGGAAGAGGTAGGCAACTGATTGTGCTCCGAGGTGTCCATCGGGGGCTGTGGTGGGGTGGGGCTTCACAGAGCCCTGACATCTAACACGGGTCTTACAGAACAGAAAGGAGTTTGCCAAGTGGTGACTTATTCTTACCACATCTTTTCAGTTCAGCAAGTTGAAGCCAAAGATTGTCAGAGAAAGGTCATATTGAGCCACACGTCTCACCTAAATCTGTTTAAGGGCATCAGTCCCCAAAGTATCCAGAACAGGACGAAAGGATTGAGGAGGGGGAGGAGTGAGGGAGGTGATAAGAAAAGGCAGTTAGCCATGTCTTTTCAGGGACATTTCCCCCGCTTCATCCTTACTCCTTTTATATATAATCATGTCATGTAGGAAGTCTATCTCCCCTTTGGCAAATAACAAACTCAGTCCCCAGAGGAGGGAGAATGACTTGGTCGAGGTCCCACTCTCTGAGGTAGAAGAATATTTAAAATGCAGGTTGGACTCCAAACTCCAGGCTTTTTCCACCACCATCATACTATGACTGCAACAGGAATGTTGTTACAGGAAGGGACAGGTCACAAGTGTGATGCATGTTACATGACAAGAATGGGCCACATGGGGACTGGAATGGCAGTGCATGACCAGGGCCCCAAAAGCAGCAAGAAAGGAAAAGGAGGCAAAGATGCTGAGAAGTGCTGGAGACCACCTGCACCTACATTCCATCCCAGTCAAGGCATTCTTTTCCATCAAGAAAGACGATCATATGCTTAAAACAGATCCCAGAAGAACAAATCTAAAGAGTCCAATATTGCTTTTGAAGATTGCAACATATGGGGGTGAAGTGAACAGGTTTTGGAATCAGACTGGCTCATGTTTAAAACTTGGTTCCTTTGGGAACCAGCTACACCTGGTTCCTCCCATGAACCACAGTTCAACCCACCCCTTATTCCAGCCACTGCTGGAACAATCAGTTTCAAGCAGGCTTTATCCAGCTTCATAGCCATGCAAACTTGTAACATCTCACCTTGCCCTTGATATGTACCTGTTGCAAGGACTTCTCTGACATCATGGTGGGAAACCCTACTGGGAACCTGCATGGCACCCAGAAATGTACAATCCAGAACTCAGGGCAGGACACCAGCCAATGAATAAATGTTTCCCTTTCATCCCGGAAGTGGATGGTTTCAAGATGCATTTCCTAAAGTTCCCCAGACTATGCTTTCAGCAAGTTCTAACAAAAGACTTCCTCATGGTGGCCAGCCCAGTAACAGCCACATGTTGGTTTTCTCCTTCACTCCTTGTAATTCCACTCACACTCTAGGAGTAATTTCCCAGAAAACTACCTTTGTCTCAGTGCTGCTTTCAGGAGAACCCAGTCCAAGAAATCATTTCTGTGACCTGAGCAGCTTACTTGACCTATCTGAAATATATTTTCCCCAAACATGTAATGGGATTGATAATCATATTTTCCTGACGGTCTTAGCAGTATTAACATAGGTATTACATGTAAAGCACTTGGCCCAGTGTTGAGCCCATGGTAAATGCTGAAAAAACTGCAGTTATTTTATTCCCCTGTAAAGTCACTGCAAGCCCAGACATAATCAGAGTGTCTCCAGCAAATGCACACAGGGGAGCTAGAACATACCTCATTTTTCTAACTCTTTTTGCAAGTTATTACCTGGATACATACTGCCCAAGTTTAGAGCAATCCATTATTGTAAAACCTACAAAAGTTCGAATAAAAATTAAAATGCTTAAAAGGTGGGAAGGAATTGGGGAAGAGTACGATTATCTACTGCTGATATAATGCCTGTATCAAGAGATGCCAAACAAACCAAAATTTATCACATTATAGCTAGCAACTTTAAGCAAATCTGGGGACTGATTTCGGTCTCTGATACTGCTTCAGCAGAATTCTACTTTTCTCACTTCCATCCTCCCCAGACTTCTTAGAAATTCTTTTAAATACTTCTTTTGTATTGAGAGGTTTATTCTGAACTGAGAAAGGTAGTGAAGTTTTATACTATAGACCACATAAAACTATGGTAAATGAAGCACCCATTTGAAAGAGCATAAGTTAAGATTATTCCCAGAAAACAAAAAACAGGAACAAAAATAGCAGTGAAAGGGGAGGAAAAAAACTTCCTGCTGTATCAAAGCAAAGACACATGGAGGAAGAGAGCATACAAGAAGAAACCTGTGAGTTTTGAAGCAACCATATCAGAAATGGCAGAGAACCACCTCAACGATTTTCCAAGGGATTGAAATCTCTGCCTGTTTCAGCAGACCAACCACAAAAAAAGAGTTATGACCATTCTTGGAGTTTCTAAACAAGCTTGCTTCATTTTAAAACAAGCACCCAAAGCCAAAATAAGTTCTACTGATCTATGATATTTTCACATCAAAAGGACAAATCTGGAAAAGATTTCAGATTTGAAATAGTCAAACAGACCAGTATGGGATTCTGTCTGTGTAGAAGCTGCAAAGCCGACAACAGCTTTTGAACTGCTATTCAGATTACCATCATGGTCAACAGTTAAAATCTGGAGATAAACTGTATGCGGAAAATGACAAAAATGAGTATCATGCAATGGACTCTTCACATTTTTCTAGCCAACCACGAGATCTCATCAACTCTGCCTCTGTGAGATTTCTGTAACAAATATTCTGTACTGTCCCTACCAATATTATTCTAATATCCATCTTACCTCATATTTGGAATGTTACAGACGGCTCTTAATACGGCTTCCTTGCCTACCATTTTGCTTTCTACTCACCAAAATCCATCAGAAATCCTACCGTCATATTATCATTGCAGATTTCAGTAGAACAGAAACTTTGAGGGATAGTGTGATGTAACAGAGGTGAGATTAGACAAGATACAGGAGACAGAACATCTCATCTAAGTTTGCCATCTATAGCCTCCCGGAATTTTCCATAAGCTAGGCTCTTGAATTTCACTTATAAAATTAGAAAAAAAAAGGGAAGGTGGGGGCATTATGGCCATATCCTATGGAATTTTACAGTTCACAAAGGCATTTCAGACCATTGCAGGTGGAGAAGGTTGAGAAAGGAAGGCTGTGGGTTAGACAATGGTTTCAGTGAGATTTATTTTAATTGAGGCGTAACTGACATGTAATGTTTCAAGTGTATAATATAATGATTTGCTATTCATCTATGAATGAAATTTCTAAGGAAAGAATTCTACCAGTTAAAAAAAGTTGAAAACCCCTGGAATAGATCATTACCAAATATCTTTCAGTTGCAATTTTCTAGGACAGCATTATTCTATAACACAATGCAATGTCGCCTGTAAGAGCACCCCTGACACACATCCCCGAATCGGTCAGATCACCTATGGAAAGATCCAGATAACCCATCAGATGTTTCTTGCCTTTGCTTCTTACTTTCCCTTTACATTAAATTTCTCCTGCTCCTAGTTTCCTATTTCTTCCCAATTATTTAACAGCAATTATGCATTGTTCCTTACTACCACCTGGCATAGCACGAATTCATGCTCTGATTCCTACATTTTAACACTTCCCTCTGAAAATAGCTTTATTTCTACTCAGGGGTCCAATTCATTAACATTCATGCAATGGGTTTATTTTTAGATCTTTTCCTTCAGTCCTTTAAGGCAGACACTGAAGCTATTTGGATCCTTATTCCTGACTAGAACTCGGGATAAGAACTCTGTTCTATGAATTTCAATGCATCCTTTAGCCAGCGATATTGGGTTTCTCTGATCCAGAAGAGCGGTCAGGCAGCACAGGGGCAGAATAAGATACAGCTGTAAAACACCTACTAATCTACTAAATGTAACATACCTGGTAGGGCTTCCTCCAGCCTCAGTTAATAGTTAATAGGTTAAGAGAACCTTCCTGGCAAATAAAGCCCTTTTCTCTTTTACTTTGTTCACTTGTACATACTGAAAATAACAAGTTCACATACTAGCAGTTGAGTTCAGATGTGAGAAAATCATCTCTGCAGCTTTGCTATTCTGAGGGAAGATTGAGTTTTACCTTCTAGGGTCAGGCCTGAGAACATGTAAATCCTAAAAGAAATCAGGAAGCCAGCCCACAGGAAACAGGCACAGGACCTAACAGATTTCATGAATCCCCGTTTCTGTCTCTTTTTTCCAATTATGTTTTGTTTGTTTGATGTTGGATTTTAAGGTTTTTGTTTGTTTCTACTCCAGGGTCATCAGCTACATCAGCTAAAAGGCAAGGCATATGGTCTCCTAGCCTTGAAGAATCATAGAGATTGGGCACAGCCTGGAGCGCCTGTAATCATATTGGATGAACTCCTAGAAAATTTTAGCGAGAAAAGGTGCTTTTTGGGCAGAAGTTATATTCCTTACAGACACACTTTTATAGGATATTTTATTTTCTACTGACAATAACCATCCCAATTAAAAACGTGTTTTTGAGACTAGTGGTTTGGTTTAGATGAGGATGAAGTCTTGAAATGAAAATAATTTAAATCAGTTTTCCTGGGAGTCCAGGCATGGAGCAAAGACAAAGAGAACCTGCTAGTCCAGTAGTAGGAACTGGTCGTGTCAGACCGAGGTTGCCTATAGAGAAAACACACATCTTGGTGACCCTTTCTTATGGCTTTGTTTTGCTTCCAGAAGAACTGTGACATCAATTTTCTGCTACCTCAGTTAAATGCATTTAATCATCAAAATTCTTATGTCATATTTTAATTTTTTAGTAAAAAAAATCTTTTATTTCCCCATATTTATATTTATAACATATAGAATAAAACAGTAGTATTCAGACCACACTGGATCCACCCTGAATTCATCATCACCAAATTTTTTGATCTTACTCCCTTTTTCCATTATTAAACCAACAGATTCCAGCGTTAATGAAGTTACGCAATTTTCCTTGCGAGCACCCATTTTCTATACATCTAGTCTCATCAATTCAGCTTCCAAGAAGTCTCAGATAAAACTTCATCAAAAACAAACAATATGTGAAGAGCCTTAGATACCAACCAAATAATCCTCTCTTCTACCATCTTACTTTTAGTCTACAGTCCTCTGGCTTTGACGACAGAAACAGTCTATGAGCTGTTCCAAACTTTTTCTATCTTTTCTTTCCCAGTCTCTACACTTACAACATACAGATTATACAGATTAAAAAACAATTCCAAAGAAATCTTACTGGATTTCAATCTTTATCAATTACACTCCTACTCAAAAATTTTCAGCAGGTGCTTCAATGCATATCGATCTGAAGGCATTCAAGGCTCTCTGGGATCCAACTCTCGATTTCCCATTTATCCTCACTTTCTACTGCTTCTACTCCTGCCCCCCAGCAGTTATTTATTCCAGGAAGTTACTTAAGTAAGCAGTTGGACTGCTTGGTGCACTGGCAATCTAACTTTTAAAAATCATTTAAACAAAAAGCCCAGGCTAAAAATTAAGGACAATTATTCTGAAACAAGAGTTCTTTTTTTCTTTATTTCTATTTTATATAGGATTTTATCAGGAGCCTCTTGGGAAAATACATGACCTTAACAGTTCTGTGACAACCATATGCATAAAGATAACTTATGATTTGAGAACATTTCAGCACTCTTTTGAGGAAAAGAGTCAAATTTGAGGTCCATTAACAGCTAAAAAAGAGAAAGAAAAAGATAAAGTCCGCAAAGTGGGAAATGATTCAAGATTGGTTTAGATGTCAGGTGTAGATCTTTCATACTAACAATAACCGTAAGAACAATGTTTATCGCATAGGTACCATTTCTAGGCACTGTATTTCTTAGCCTGTACAAAAGCACTGCTATTTCTGTTTTACCAACAGACAAAGCTTAATAAGACAAACCCCCTTTTCACTACTGCTTAGCACCTCAGTGGCAGAGCCGGGATTTGAACCCAAATCCTGTTGCCTCTAAAGCCTGTGGGGCTGGGTTGGGGGACAGAGTACAGCTTAAGGTGTAGCGCGCATGCCCAAGTAGCGCGCATGCGGCCTGGGTTCATTCAATTCCCAGCAAGTCCTCTAAGAATAAATAAATAAATAAACCTAATTACCTCCCTCAAACAAACAAAAAGCCTGTGGGGCTTAAAGTCACTGCATTCTCTTACCTTACACACGTCACAGAGCCACGGGTAACAAACACGTGTGAAGACAGCGCAGTCCAGGTGGCACTGCCGGCTAGCAGAGTCTGATGTTTGCCGCGCGCTTGGATTTCTAAGGCAGCTTTTCTGGCAAAGGTTTAAAATAACTTGGCTCAAGAGTTCTCAAACTTTTCTCCCTCAGCTCTCAAGTCCTTAGTTCTGAGGCTACATCCTTGCGGTAAACCAAGCCTCTTCTCACCGTGTAAGTTTCCTTAGCAGAGGAAGCAGCTAAATAAATTTGCCTTCCTTTTCCTGGTTTCTCTCCCTCTCGGCCTCTCTTTTTCTCTCCCTCTCTCCGCTTCTCTCCCCTGCTAGCTTTCTCTGTCGCCCTCTCTCCAGCTCTCTCACCCTCCTGCTCGCTTCCTCTCTCTCCGGCGCGCGCTCTCTCGTCTGCTCTCTCCCGCTCTCTCCCGACGCGGTGCACGCTGGGAAACTACCTTAATTAAATCAACCTGTGTTCCTCTAGCCAGGGCTGGGTTTTGCTTGATTAAAACTAGCCAGCTTCAGCTGGGCCAATAATCAGTGGCCTCTCCCTCTAAACAGCAGCAACTTTATTGATTTTAAAAGTAATACACTTGTAGAAATTTGGACAGTACGGGGCAGCACGAAGAAAATGGAAATCACCTACATCCACTATTACATTTTGAAGACTATATTTCTAATCTTTTTTTTTCCTCTGCACAGGCAATAGATATTTTTAAAATAACCTGTCATGGAAATTTTCAAAAATATACAAAAGCAGGCAGGCTAGTGTAAAAAAAAAATCCAATGCACCCATCACTCCACACAATTAATAATTCTTGGCTAAACTTATTTCATCTATACTCCTATCCAGTTTCCCCCTTCTCCAGGTTATTTTGAAGCCATCCTAGACATATCATTTCAACTGGAAACATTCCATCATGTGTTTTTATAAAATAAATGTGCTTTTCATTAATCACAATCTAATACCATTATTTCACTTACACATTTAACAATAGTTTGTTCATATCATTAAACATCCATATTTAAAATTCATCTTTCCACTGTCTCATGAATTTTCTAGGTGAACTGTTTAACTCAGGGTAAACATATGGGTTGGTGGGTCTCTTAAATCTTATCTCCTCAAAGTGTGCAGCAATAGGCATCACCTGGGACCTTGTTAGAAATGCAGACACTCTGCCTCCGAGACCAACTGAGGCAGAATTTGCATATTAACAAGAACCCAGGTGATGCACATGAACACTAATTAAAGTCTGAGGTTCACTGGGTTTCAGCCTCTTTAAACGATAGTTTCCCTCTCTCTCTTGCTTCAGCTTTTTTCTTCCAAACCTTTTTAGAAGAAACTAGAAGAAACTTGCTTGTCTCCTCAAGTTTTGCCCAGGGTAGCTAATACTCTACCCTCATGGTAAAGTTTAACATGCCCCAACGTATCCTGTATTTAATATAAGTGGGGAATTATATCTAAAGGCTTGATCAGAATCAGGTTCATTTTGGGGGCAGGGATGACATCATAGGTAGAGGAGTCTTCTATTAAGAGGCACATAGAATCTTGTTGCCCCTTTGTGTGATGTTATCAGCTTCTGTAGATCTGTTATTGCATTAAGCATTACAGAATGGTGACAGTCTAATTCTATCTCCTTCCTTATATACAGACTTAGCATTTTTAAAAAAGAGCATCCCTTCCTTATCAATTATTTGATTCCTCCGAGGTATCATCTGTATAAGACAGACAGGATAACTGCTTAATTTTTCCCTTTATTAGTTTTCAGAATAATGTGTTGGTTCCCAATCATACTCCAAAGGTGAATAGTTTTTTTGTTTTGTTTTGTTTTGTTTCGTTTTGTTTTGTTTTTTTAAACACTGTTATGGAGGCAGGGATGTAAATATATTTGCCATTTTCCAATCATTCCAGCTATTACCCTTATTGAAGCTAAAACCCTCCCATCTTTGGCTGCAGGAACGTACTGAAGCTGCCTTCTGGCCCCTTCTAACATATCCTCAGTAGCCTTTGCTGGTCAGCCTGCTTCCCTGTATGACAAGATGACATATTCTGTTCATACATTTTCTAACTCAGACCTGAATCAGTCATATCTCCAAAAAGCCCAGCTTACTTACTGGTGCTCGTTTTTTTCTAACCCCTCTCAGAGGACAGACCCACTAAATTTGTTTTGTTTCCAGAGAAAGTCACCATAAGTTCAAACTGATATTTACAAATCAAATTCAGAACGATAGTGATTTTGTTTAAACCCCTCTGTCTCACAATCATTTTGCATTTCTCATATACAAAATACCCTGGATCTCAATGACACCAATGTAACTCCCCATGTGTCCCTAATGATGGACTTGGAGGTTGTTTCCAGTCTTTTGCTATTATAAACACTGTTGCAAAAAACTGTCTTTTATTTGCATCTTTTCATTGTTTTGCAAATTCATCTTTAGGACAGGTTTGAAGAAGTGGTTGTTGCATCAAATGACAGGCAATACATATACTAATGGGATGCTATTATAATGCAGTGTATATTTTTACATAATACTACATCGTGAATTTAAAAAAAATTTTATTAAAGTGCATCGTGAATGTTTTTTCTATACTATTAACTATTCTACTACAGTTTCATTTTGATGGTTATGAGATAGTCCATTTAATCATTCCCTTATTACTGAGCGTCCAAACTGTTTTCTGTGGATAACAGTTTCCATCACTCTAATGACAATCCATGTAGACTGTTTCAAATCTACTCGGTTATAGGCTAGTTTCCTCCCTCCCTTGATAAAACTCCTTTGACCACCCTTACACTAAGTAGGTATCAAGTCATCACACTCCATGGATACTGCAACAAGGAGATTTTCAAAGCCACTTGCAAAGAAAGCCCAAGTGATACAGTTAAAATGAATATGAAGAACAGCATCTGACCCCAACTTTGCCACACATTCTGAGTCTCGTCTACATTTGCATTTATAGAAGTAACGTATTAGATGAAGTGATTTATAAATTCTCTTCCAGCCTTAAAAAAGAATATAATTCAAATGGATTTTTATATACTTCAGTGTTCTCTAGGTTCTTAGAAGTCAGAGCAGTTATTCTATTTATTCTTTTTTTATTCCACTAAGCATCTAATATCATGCTTTACTTATAGTGAGGTTTATTACCTGCATGATGAATTAACTTTTCAGGCTCCCTCCTGACGGCTGAACTGGCATGTAAGGCTCAGACTCTAGAGAAGAATCATGCCCAACTGAAGTCCTGCAAACATTTACTGACTGCTGCTTATCTACAAAGCAGTCGTGCCTGTTCAAATCTAATTTTTAGATAAATTCGGTTTGTTAGAGTAAGTTCCCTATAAAATATATAATCTGAACATTGTCCCCTGAAACCTCCTTTCTTCACCGTCTAACAATAGTAAAGTTACAAGAGAGATGCATTCCTTTAAAATTGGGCCACTGACTGGTTGAACACAGATAACAATCTTCAGATCCATATTCACTTACAAGAAGAGACTTTTTTCTTTACCTTAAATTCTAATTACATCCCTGTTCGCAATGGGCTGCTTGTGGCATTAACTGGAAGGGGAGACAGAACAGAAGCCAGAGTCTTGGATGAACACTTTTCCAGTTTTCTCCAGTGTAATTTGGAAGAGACCCAATTTAGAAGTATCCTGCGTAGATGTCAAAGATACAAGTCACACCTTAAGAAGGAGCCATTGTTATAACGCATCTCATCTCTGCATGGTCTATCAGACACTCCCTTAATTTGTCCTTTAAAAGAAAAGAAAGAAACAGCCTAGGGGCTGAATCCATCTGTAGGGGACTCGCAGAACAACAGAAGCCAGCACTGCTAGAGGCAAAGCACTGGAGAAAGGTTTCACTCCCAAATCACCTGAAGGCAAACATCTTGTAACTCCTTTGAGCCTAGAAATTCTTGTTTTAAATTAGTCTTGACTCCTTCTTACAGACAACAGGGTAAAGGAGAGAGGGATCAAAAGAGCTTCATTTTGAACCGTACTTATGAACTGAGTGTGTGAAAAAAAGAAAACAAAAATAAACAAACAAAAAAACCCCACGCATGCTGCCCAGAATTTTCCAGTTTAAACTATATTTGAGGCAGAGGGTCTGGCCCGGCTGCATATTTTGATTCTATTTTAAGAAAAAGAACAACCCACTACTATCCCTCTTTGTGTATTTCTAACATAATATAGAATTTCATAAATCAGAATAATTCAAGAGTTAATTTTTACTTAAGAAACAAAAACACTGTTTGGAGGTCAGGAAAGTGAGAAGAAATAGAATCATGAATATAGGCAAGTATATGAAGAAGAAAGGCCTTTGGAAATGCTTGAATGTTGTGGTCAAATAAATACAAAGGTTTCCCAAAAGATGTGTGAGATACTCAACTACAGAAAATCCTTGTTTATCTAGCATTCAAACATCCAGACGACAGCAACCCGCTGATAGCTGATTTTAGGACTTCTGCGCTCCAGAACTGTAGGATAGTGAATATGTATTGTTAAGCCACCAAATTTGTGGCACTTTGTTGCAGCAGACATAGGAATCTAATGTGGCTTATAATTAAGGAGAGTTACATAGTTTATACTTTTATAGACAGTGTCCAGCAGAAGCATAAGTGAAAAAAAGCCATCAAATATGATCTACCCTGTTACTTTCTAAACTTGCCTTGGGATCAGAGTCTTATGGGGAATTTGTTATAAACACGCTATCCCATACTTCTTCTTTATACATTCTGATTTTAAGAATTCTGGTCCAATTCAGTAAAGGAAGCCCAAGAAAGTAAGATGATGTTCCTAAGACCCCAAATAGTTAGCAGTTGGCCAAGAGAAACACTCTGACCCTCAACCCACACTGTTCCACACTGAGCTTTTGTACTGATCATGAAAGGGCCGCCTTTTAAACAGTTTATAGGGATAAGAGCATAATTTTGTGTTTTTTGAAAGATTAACATATTTCAACAAATCAAGTCATAAATAAAATTGGGAGAGGAACTATGCTGGATTAAAGAGTCATAAGGACACAGCAGCACTATTTACAATAGCCAAGACATGGGAGCAGCCTAAGTGTCCATCGACAGATGACTGGATAAAGAAGCTGTAGTATATTTACACAATGGAATACTACTCAGCCATAAAAAAGAATAAAACAATGTCATTTGCAGCAACATGGATGGACCTGGAGATCATCATACTAAGTGAAGTCAGTCAGAAAGAAAAAGAAAAATACCATATGATATCAATTATATGAAGACTCTGGAAAAAAGAAAAAGGACACAAATGAACCAAATCAACTTGTTTAAAAATGAACTTATTTACTAAACAGAGACAGACTCACAGACATAGAAAACAAACTTAAGGTTACCAGGGGGAAAAGGAGGCAGGGAGGGGTAAATTGAAGTTTGGGATTTGTAGATACTGACTACAATACCACTATATATAAAATAGACAAACAACTAGGTTCTACTTATAGCACAGGGAACTGTATTCAATACCTTGTCATGGCCTATAATGAAAAAGAATATGAAAAGGAACATGTGTGTGTGTGTGTGTGTGTGTGTATAAATGAATTATGACGCTGTACACCAGAAATTAACACATTGTAAATTAAGGACCTATTATGGACTCAGTGTTTGTGTCCCTCCAAAATTCATATATTGAAGCCCTAACCCCTGTGTTTGGAGATGGGACCTCTAAGGAAGTAAACGAGTTTAAATGGTGTCATAAGGGCGGGGTTAGTGTCAGCTTGTGCCTGGGCTCGCTCTCTGCACATGTGCACATGGAGGGGCCATGTGAGCACCCACTGAGAAAGTGACCATCTATAAGCCAGGAAGACAACTCTCACCAGAAACAGAGCCTCCCAAACCCTGATCTGGGGCTTCCAGCTTCCAGGACTGCAAGAAAATTAATTCTTATTGTTAAGCCACCCAGTTTCTGGTATTTTGTTCTGCCAGCCCCAGCTGAATAAAACAGTCAGATGCATGTGTGGTTCTGGATTAAATACTGATTTAGGCAAACCAGCCTTGAAGGATGTATTTGACTCAGTTGGGGAAATCTGAATGAGGTCTGGGTATCAGATGAGATGAAAACTGAAATGGAAAAGTGAAGTTTATGAACTGAATATACACAGATCACAAAATAATATGTATAATATTATTTCAGGTTGTGAAAAATGCCAAAATGTGTGTGTATGTATAATATATATCTGGAAAGATATGCATTAAAGTATTATTGTTTAGAGCTCTCAGTGGTAGGAATGTGATTAATTCTTAATTTTGCTTGTCTGTATTCACAAATTTTCTACAATATACATGTACTACTTCCATAAAAATGAAGTATTATTTTAAAAAATTGATGCCAAATCCTTCTTTGGGAAAAGAAATCCTGTAAATCTATGGAACGCTTCTGATCTTCATACTTTACACTAAACCATTTCCACTGTCCCATCTTTCTCCCAGGGAATCAGCCACAATTATGATCAAACAGCTGTCAGTAAGGAGACCTACTAATAGATGCCCTGTTTCACAAAAAAGGAAAAGCAAGAAGCATCATCTGTCTCCTGGGTCCGAGCTTCCATTCATTTTGAGTTGAGGCAACTCATGATTCAATCTGATTCAAACAAGACTTGCTGGGTGAATGAATCCATCCTCCCTAAGAGAGTATCCCTCTAAACATTAAAAAGGCATGTGGTACTGAGGCGGGAAGCCCCATAAAAAGACCGACAGGACCCTCAAGCAGGGCCACTACTCTCATGAAGGCACCATCCAGTTCCCTGGCCCAGAGGCTCTATCTCAGTTTTTGTCTCTGAAATGGGTTACTTACCCCTAAAATTCTATTGGTTCCCTGAGCTCACTTCTGATTGGTTATTTCCTTCACTCCTGATTGGTTACTACTCTCACTTCTGATTGGTCCATTTGTAGTACTTCATTTGCATGGAGCTCACTCCTAATTGGTCCATTCCCCTTATTCCTGATTGGTTATTTCTCTCACTCCTGATTGGTCTATTTCTACAAAGCTTGTTCCTGGTTGGTCAACTTCTGTTATACTTTATTTGCATATGATGTTGCAAAGTGTAAAACTGGCAGCCTATAAAGGCCTGTGTAAACCTCCAGACAGGGTCCAGAGCATGGAGTATTAACTCCTCTCTGCCTGCTGGCATAATAAAATGATTTATTTTAGTATTCTAAATATTTAAAGTACTCTCCAAGTACTGGTTGGTCTCTTGCCTGGATCCAGGCTGCTGTCACAACTGAGCTGTAACACCGAGCTGTGACACATTTTTCCACAACAGTACCATCTTCTATTCTGACATGGAAGTATTTAGGAAAGCATCAGACATGGCAGTAGAGGGACATGACTGAAATATGAAGTTTTAATTTTATTTTATTAACAGCCTTTATTAGTATCTAATGTGCTCAAAGCTCTAGGCTGAAACATTCCACTCCCTCTTACCTGAACTGTTTTATTCTTTCTTCCTCACCAATTATCCGAATGTTACCTCTTCTGAAAGACCTAATTCCAATTTCTCCAAGAAGTCTTAATCTGATTTCTCCAAGCCACAGCAAATATCCTCCTTCTCTGAAAAGGTAGGGTGTTTAATTTCTCTTTGAGCATATAGAAAACTTCAGTCCTCAGCTATTTAAATACATTTTTAACTTCTCTCCCTAGATAGGTTGTAGGGCCCTGTAGGGAAGAGTCCGTTTTAAAACCCGTCAGTATTTGCCACAGTGTTTTCTACTTGGTAGACACTGAATAAATGTTTGTTGATTAACTGACAAATCTGGGATTTGCCTTTCTCTTGGCCCAAAACTGTGGTACAAAACTGCTAAAGTACAGTTAATATTTACTGAAATGGAGGCCAAGTCTTGGTCCCTAAACATGGTAATGATCCCTTTCTAAAGAGTCTTGCATTTGACCCTGTTTCCTAACTGGCTCTAAAAAGGGTAGGAATGGTGTGTTGATTTACAATTCAAAGAAGAAATTTCCCTTCCTTCCAGTCGGTGCCAGATGGGTTGAGATACTGAACAAGAACTAGAGGTCTCCATGGTCATGCACCAGGTGACAAGAAAGAAGCTTTTTCAAAGTGGTGGAAGTGCTCTTTCTCTGCTAAGAGCACATCTTAAGAAGCAAGAACCAGCCTGGCTGAAAGTTGTGCCTTTGCCCCCATGTTTCCAGTGCTGAGCCAGGAAAATGGGATACGGAAGAGGCGAAGTTTTGCCAAACCCCTGAGAAATGAGGCATCTGCCGCTGGGGAGGCAAGAGAGTTGGTGACATTTAATTGAGGAATTGCCCGATTTTCCATCCGGTTGAGGGAAAAAAAAATCAAGGTGAAACAGTTGGGCCCCGACTTGTGTGACTGAGCTAGAAGTAGGTGCCATCCAATTTCATTTTCTGAGAGCAACGGATCTTAGCAACGAGATGTCTGTTCCACGGTCTGAGAACGCAATTTGTAACACCGGAAGCTTCGTGTCTTGACTCTGGTTCTTCCAGAAAGACACTTAGAGTATGTTGACTTTTGACCCACTCTACTAGGCAGCAAAAACTGGTCACAGTTAAGACATGGGCTGTGGAGTCACACCGATTTGTGTTAAATTCCCTGCTCTGCCACTTATTAGCTGCATGGCCTTGGACAAGTACTTCTGTTTCTTAATTGTGTCATCTGTGAAATAGACACTACCCCAGGGGCTACCCTAATACCTACACATACACACACACACACCCCACAATGATTGGCAAAAGCAAGTAATGTCAGGGCATCTGACACCTACGTTCTTTAAAAAAATTAAATTTCTATTGTGATTCTCTACCATCACCAAGGAGACTCTTTCATTTCCTTCTAAATCCAAAATTCTGAGTCTACCAAACTTTCAGCATTGGAGGAGGAAATGGTCTATTTAGGGCAACTACAGAAAGACCAGGGCATGTTAGAACCACTGCAATGATTACATCCGAGGCTCTCAGTGCTACCTCACTTCAACTTTCCAAGTTTCTAGACTGGTCACTATGCTATTCCTCATTTTGATCAAGTGCTTTATACATTTCCCTTGCCACCTATTTATTTATTCCCTGTTCCTAGCATGTCCTTGGCTGCCATTCTCAATATAGTCAAGTTCCATCACTCTTCAAGGCTGAGTCCAAGTCCCTGCCTGTGTGAAACTGTAATCCACAGTCAGAAGCTACCATTTTTTCCTGGAACCTCCCCACACAGTGCTCAGATATTACATGATTTTCATGTTTATTTCATTCTATTTTGCATCTGATTATCTATTTCACAGGCAAACTTTCTGCACCCCCAGCAGCAAATGCCTCATATCTCAAGGATACATCTTTTTACAGAGAGAATGCCCTCTGCCAGCATGTATCTTTCATACCTAGAAAGTGTGAAAAGATATTTGGGTCTAGAACTTTTTACATAATAAGTGCCCAATAAATGGTTGATGGATAAATAAATGGATGAATAGCTTCAAGCCTATTCTTAAATCAATGAAAGAGATGGATCTATACCCTAGGAGGAGCATGCTCCCCCCCCCCCCGCTAATTCCTACCATCCCTCTTCTGGTATTTCTCCCCTTCCCCATAAAACAGCAATACCTGCTCTTTTGGAAGTGCTGGCAAGCACACTTTGCCTGTCCTCCCACCTTGACTCACTCATTCATGCCGAAATGAGGATGACAGAAAAAAATCTCACCAATAAGTTAAGAAAGGGACCCAAGTATCAGGCAGTCAAGCCCTTGCAGAGGCTCAGTGTGTCACCACATGGGTAAGTCAGCTGGAATCAGAGGCACTGTTGGTCAAGGCCATCACTGCTAGGCTAGCTTGCCCTTGAGGCCCATGTGGACTTTTCACCAGGTTCGTAACTTACAGAGGGATAATGGGTGTGACCTGCCCCTACATACACATCTGATAATACTTTATACATCCTAACATTGAGCAGATGCTGGGAAGTATACTGGAAGAAACAATATTTCAAAACATGGTATTTCTAAAGGAAAAACAGAACATTCTGCGTGTATACATCAGAGGGATGACAGAATTCCCAAGAAGCTGTAATGCTTCTCTGAACTGAGATTCTAAATATGATGATGTTTTATTAATAGGCTACTATAAAATCAAAATGGGCCTGCAGCCAGTGCATTCCTAAATTAGAGGCTCACACATCAGTGGAATGAGCTCCATCAGGATGGCACAAGATTCAGCAGATGTTAAAAGCCCTGAAATAATTTGATGTAAGATTTAATAGTAGATGCCCCACCGTAAAAGATAAAAAATGTCATCTAAATGGAAATAAAGGCATGCCTCCGCCCACACGCATGGGAAGTCCACAAACAGCTGGATGAGAGATCCTGACCTCAACACCGCATCATCTAGGTCTTTGAATTCATTTACTGCAACAGCAAACACAGCAGAGTGTAAAGCAGTGGCTTTTCACAGTCACCAATTTTAATTCAACAAGGATCTAATGTTTCCACTTGGTATGCAGTCAGCTAGTTTAGAGCAGGATTCCCCGAGGCATAAAAACACATGTCATCTAGCTTGTCGTGTACTCAGCACTGGTATTTCTGCTGGAATTCCTCTTCCTGGATAATTATCAGCAGGGGCAGATTCAGATTTTATGGGGCCTGAAGCTTATACAATTTGAGAGTATGCTCTTGAAGAAAGGGAATACAAAATTACAAACACAAAGTCAAGTGGACATTCTTGGAAGGGGTTCTTCCAAGCCAGAGGCACAGAGGCTTAAGAGGCGTTAGCTTTTCAGTAAATCCTCCTCTGGTTATAGCAGAAGTCTTTGTCCCAGTAAAATTTTCTAGCTAATGGTCTGGTCAGTATTTGCCAAGAAGACTCTGTAAGTGATGAAACACAAATGAGGATGAAGATGAGGAAGATGAAGATGATTAAGAAGAAGGAAGAGAAGATTTATAGGGAGCCTACCTCTGTATCACTTCACACTCTTGCCACTGGCCAGCAGAAACCCATTTCAAAAGCCTGGATGACTCCCCTCTCCTAATTTGATTGTATTGCAGCTCCATTCTCTCCCACATATAACCCCTTCTCTGGAGCCCGCTGCTCCCACAAATGACCTGACATTCACTGTAACTTATCTTCACAATGTGCCATTCAGAAGACTCTGAAGGGACTGACATCAAACTCTCTCATTCCTAGAGTACTTTAGAGATTTCTTTCTTCTTTTGCACAGGAGTCATGACAAGAGCCAACGGAAGCATTTCTGCAAACGTATCTCCTGCGATATGTTACTTTCTTTCTCTTTCATGATTGTGAAGCAGAAAAGGAAAACTTTCTCTGTAGTAAAAGGAGTTTCCATGGGTACCCTACAAGGCATAAAGGTTGAAAGGAGAAAACACACAATTATTTCAATCTAGTTATGTTAGATTTCCAAATGTTGCTTTCCCTTAATTGGTCAGTTGGTTTTCAGAGAAATGTTTACACTGCCTAGTTCTCAACACAGGATTTATTAATTCAGTAGGTAGCCAAAATGTCTACCACGTGCCTGTACTCTGCTAGACCCTGGGAATCTAGCCGTGAATTTGAAAGAAACAGCACATGCCTCAATACTGTCATGCAAAAAGAAAACCTCCCCCAAGATACATACCACTCATTGTATCTATGTGGGAATCCTGCATCTATTTTTGGTACTAGGATGCTGAGGAGTAGGAATTGCGGCATACAAGGATTAAAAATAACGAGCAGTGTTTGAGTTGCTCTTTTAAAATGGGGGATACAGATAGTCAGTTACAAATGTATGTATTCATAGTGTGTTGCAGAGGGGAAAGAAAATGAACATGCAGGGCTAAATATGCTGGCTGTTTCACTAGAGAGGAACAGGCTACTACCAGTACAAAAAAAAATTAAGTGGACTAATTGGTTTTTAGGGGTAGGTGGTGGGGTAAACCATTACGGAAGGTTTCCTGGAGGAATGTATATGCTAAAGATGAAATCTCTGTACTGCGTGTGTATGGGGGCAGATTTGCCACTCTCTAGGCAGATAAAATGTTCCTGTGGCAGGAAAGTGTATGATGCATTTGGGGGAAGGAGAGAATGGCTGAATTGTAGAGAGGATGACGCTGGAGAGGTGGTCAGATGCCAACTCTTGCAGAATTGTATAGATTTAGCCTGTGACCGAATATATGCCATTTTGCACATGTGAGAAAACAGAAAAGAAACTAAATCAGCTTAGATATATAACATGGTGGAAAGATCTCTTCTTAAGATCTTTCAAGCCTTTTGACAAAACCCAGAGAAAAGATCCCCCAGGGTGGGAAATATTTCTTACCTCCATATTCTCCAATCTTAGCAAAGTTAGTAATGAAGTAAGATTCTAAGTGGGCATGTTGTCTTTGTAAATTTCAGTTTCCTCATCTGTAAAGTGAAAGCTTTGGCCATGCGGTTCTTGGGTTGGGGGAGCACATTTTTAAAACTTTTTTACTTCAAAATAATTTTAGATTTGCAGAAAAGTTGCAAATACAGCACATAATTCTTGTATATACCTCACTCTGCTTCCCCTAATATCAACATCTTAAAGAATGATGGTGTATTTATACAGAGAAACCAACATGGGTATGCGACTCTTCACGACACTGCAGACTTCAGATGTCACTGGTTTTTCCACTAACACCTCTTTTCTGTATCAGGACTCCATTCAGGACACATCACTGCTTTTAGTTGTCCTATCTCCTCGGTCTTCCCTAATCTAGGACAGTTTCTTCATCTTCCCTTGTCTTTCACGACCTTGACACTTTTGAAAAGCAGTGGTCGGGTATTTTGCAGTGTCTCTCCCCTGGGGATTATCTAATGTTCTCTCACGATTAAACTGAGGATATGGACTTGGGGGCGGAAGACTCTTCTCATTGGCTGTTGGACTTGGATCTCTGTACTAGCTTTATAAGAAAGTCATTTTCCCTAGTTTCTACCCAATTCTTCATTCTACCAGGTCCACTATAATCTGCACATCAGACCTGAAAGAAGCTTAAGATAGAATAGTAACAAGAAGTCCTGTGTCCTATTTAGTTTTCTTTTTAGGAGTCTCATTAATCTTTAACCCCCCTTAAACATTATTTATTCTATTCATGTCTTGATTTTTCCCCTTTCTCTCTGTACCCTGAAGCCACTACAGATGCAATATGTCTACAATGACAAGATAAGTATTATGTTTGCTAGAAGAGTTTTCTTTTTAACATGATTACTTTGGGTCTCTACTACCCCCAGGAAATCCCTTTCTAGGTAGCCTCGTCTAGCTACATTGTCAAGGAATTAGCATGTGCGAGACCTATATCTGCAAATTTTCTCCACCTCACTGTTTGCTCTCTAAAAAGACGACAATGACTCATTCCCAATTATCTTTTCTTTTAACTACAGAACTGTCTCCCTGGATTTAAACTGCACCCATCAACATACTACCTAATCTTCAGATAAAGATGGAACACAATAGAAGCAAGATTTCTCTGTACCCTAAGATAAGTCTCTAAGTCAGTATGTATAGGTAAGTTTGATTTTAGATAAATTTGATGGGCAGAATTGCCTGTTTACAGAGTTAGGAAATTAGAATCCAAGAACTGTGAAGATACCGTCAAGTGAACTCAAAGACTTGGAGAAGTGCTAGGTTTCAGGGGGGAAACATTGCAGAGAAAATGACTGCAGTCACACTGCTTGACAATCTCCATCACACTTGCTTTCACTTTCCTGAACACACGGTGCTCTCTCCTGCCTCAGGGCCTTTGCACATGCTGCTCCTTCTGCCTAGCTAACTCTCCTCCCTATATTCTTTTTTGCCTTCCTCAGGAAAGACTTCATCCACCTTCTAGACTAGATTAGGTCTTCTTTTGTATGCTTCTGCAATTCCATGTGGTTTTCCTTCAGAGCACTTGAACACAATTTATAATCACACATCTGTGTTGTAATTTAATAACCACCATGTCAGCTAACAAATATTGGGCACTCTCGCCACATGCCAAGCACTGCACCTCTCATTCAGTCTCCAAAATAAAACTCTGAGGAGCCTGAGCTACAACTAGATCAATGTCTGGAACTCCAGTAAGCTGGAAGTGTCAGGAGGGCAGGTGCAGTGTTTGCTTTGCTCTATCTGAATCACTGGTGCCTGGCAAAGAGCCTAGCAGGAGAGAGACGCTTGGTACGTATTTACTCAACAAACAGCTGCAGCATGATGTAGCAGGAAAAACAACATGCTTCAGAGTCAAACACATCTGGATTCAAATCCGAATCCCATGATTGGCCAGCTCTGTCAGCATGGGCAGCGTACTTAGCAGTACTTCGTTCCTCTACGTCTTGGCGCCCTCATCCACCCAAGGTGATGTAGCCTCACTGAGAAAGGCTTTCAGGGAACTGAATGAGATAACATAGTCAAAAGCACATATCCAGGCTCTCCTTGAATAATATGCTGCATAAACAGTAGCATCCTTATTCTTTTAAAAAAAAAGTCTTAGCATTCTAACAGTTCTTCAGACAATTTCCTGCGCTGTCTTGTCAGTATCTTAGACACCATTTGGGCACTTCACTGTCCAAATTCTATTTCAAGATAATCACTTTAGGTTCCTTCTATGATGTTATGTCAAGAATGAGGATAGGTTTATGAACGTTCAGGGGAAACACATGCCCATCAGAAATCGACAGCAAATAATCACTTTATAATCCATTTTATTGGATTCCAGAGAGGCAAACTGCATTACTGTTCCTCTCTTGCAGAACCACCCGAATAGTCATGCCGTTCTACCCTTCTGGTTTATAAACTTCCTTGCTTTAACCACTTTATAAAGTTTTGGCAGGAGGTTGAAGTTGTACTGATAGATGGCAGAAGTGAATCCCAAATTAAAAGATGCACAAGAGAAAAGAGACTCGTAATATTAGCATTTCAAAGTAGGGAAGCAAAGAACGACTCACAAAGAAAAAAAGTGTAAGAAACACCTTAGATGACATTCCTCTGAAGGACTTCAATTCCCAAAATAACAGAATGGGTACTAATGGTATCCGTTATGTTCTACTAATTACTTTATGCAATTTACACTGGAAACATGTAGAAAACGGTCATGAAAAGTAGAAACTGCCAGTAAGATACTGAGACGAAAGAGTGATCACAGCAAGAAAATAACAAAACTTACTTATGTTTGTTACGCGTTGATGATTCGCTGTGTGCTAAACCAGACATTTTAACTAATCTAATTTTCATTGCACCCTGTGACACATTTATTCAACAAATATTTACCAAGTGCTTACAATGTATCGGCCACTATGCTTAGAGCAAGACAGACATGATCCCTGCCTGCACGAGGCACACAGTCTGGTAGGGGAGATATATGTTAAGCAGTTTCTTAAATGTTTACTGCATAACTTTGGGTGCCCAACTCATCCCTGTTTGCCTGGGACATCCCCGGTTTCAGGTCTGAAAGATTTGCATCCCCGAAACACCCTTTCAGTTCTGGGCATAAGGGGACAATTGGTCACCTAACAAAATGATAAAAGACATTATTAAATATAGTAAGCACTATGACAAAGAAGTACAGGGCACTATGAGCTACGTAAGGTTAGCCCTCTTTGACAGATGAAGCAACTGAGTTTTACAAAGCTTAATATGCCCATGTTCGTATGTAGTCAAAGTAGGATCTGAAGCCCAGCTGTTCTGACTCCCAGTTACATGGCCTGATCCCATGTCTGAGTCAATACGACATCTTCTGATACTTCATACTTAAGAGGACAAATCTAGACGTGCGCTGCTTGAGGGAATGCTTTCAAAAGATGTGGGGGAGGAATACCCATCAGAACAAGGAAAGAAAGATTTCAGAGCAAATCTCTTGGGTCTGGGTCCTGAATGCAATGCCATCCCTACTGGAAATGCATGAAAAAGAAACAGCTGCAAACCCTCTGCCACCCTCATCCTTCAGCGGAGGGTGGCTCCCAGACAAACAAAGGGAAGCATTTTTCAGCTTGACTGTGGTCTTTTGTGGGAAACAAACTGTGTTTCTTCAAGTGTGAGGAGTCCGGCAGGAGACGGGAACTGCTCAAAACTGGCAGGGCATACCTAAATACCTCTGAGCGGTGGAGGAGGAACACGCCCCTGCAGGGGGTTTCGGCAAACTCCACCAGCTCCTTTTGGGTAGAAAGATGCAGTTTTCCCTGGGTAGACACGCGGTGAGGGAAGGATCCTGTCTTGTACTGAGCAGTTTTATCTGGCTGGCATCCTTGATCGGAGACACCAAACCAAGCGGTCTAGAAAATTGGCCATGGGGCTATAAAAAGAGACTGTGTTGACTCACAGACACAGAAAACAAACTATGGTTACCAAACAGGAAAGGGCAGGAGAGGGATAAATCAGGAGTTCGGGATTAGCAGATATGCATTACTATGCATAAAACAGATAAAGAACAAGGACCTGTTGTAGAGCACAGGGAAATCTTAGAGTAACAGTAATGGAAAAGAATGCAAAAAGAAAAAATACATATGCGTGTGTATGTATACCTGAACTGCTGTGCTGTACACCTGAAACTAACATTTGTAATCAACTGCACTTCATTTAAAAAAAGGAGAGTTTGTGCTTTGGACTCCTCATCTTAATGTTAGTTCCAAAGATGCCAGGGTCTTTGGTCTGTTTTTGTTCACTGCTGTACTCTGTACACAGAATAGTGTCTTGCACGTAGTAGGTGCTCACTACTATTGGATGGATGGATGGGTGGATGAGTCCTAGTTTCCAATCTGTGAATGTAGGACAGCTACTTTGCCTCACTGGGCCTTGGCTTTCTCATCTATTAAATGGGAGCATTTAGCTACATGATTTTTATCCCTTCCAACAAATTTCGGAATTGTATGCTCCAAGGTGTATACTTCAGGTTAAGGATCCACCCATAGGTAGGGGGAGTCTGAGTATCAAGGCATATTTCTGTGTGCCCAACTAGAGCATAACGGTTCACTTACGGCATAGTCATGAAACAGAAAATAAATTGCCATTGACATTGATATTATAGGAGTTTATTTACTGGCAAGGAAATTGATCATGGTACTGCTAATTTTTTTAAGAATTATAAAACAGCATAAACAGTATAGTATAATCCATGTGTGTATAAATGTGCAGGCTTAGAGAGAAATCTGAAAAGATATATACTAACATGTTAGCAGTGCCTATCACTGGATAGTGGACTTACAGGTGAGTTTATTTTTTTTTATAATTATTTGTATCACCTAATTTTCCCCTTGACTCTGTGTTGTCATATAGTATAAATAGGTATAGTGACATAGCATCTATTAAGCTCCAAAACCTTCGCTAGTGAGGCGCTATAATGTAGGAGTTAGGGGATGGGCTCTGGAATCAGAAAACCTGGTTCAAATCCTGGTTAAGCCCCTGAGTTACTGTGTGACCGCAAGTAAGTTACTCAACCTCTCTCAGCTTCAGTTTCCTCTCCTATAAAACAAACAGTAATACCCAACTCATAAAGTGGCACTGTGTATAAAACAGGCCATCTATGCAAAGTGCCTGGCACACATTATACTTTCCATAAACGTTAGTTACCATTCTACCAAAGACAAAGAGAGTCTTTTTTATAAACCTGCCAAATGGCATAGTCATTATCCTCAGGGAGTTTTCAGTTTGATGAGAATAACAAGACTAACACACAAGAAACAAAAAGAAAGCACTACAATAACTTCCTAGAGCCAAGGATTTGGAATAACTATTGCCTTCTCGCTCCCCAAACCTTTACATTGATGAGATGCCAAGACCAACCTGGTGGAAACCTCTTGCCCCAACTTCATGCCCACTCCCACTCCTCCAGCTCTTGTTTTACCTTTTGTCTGTTCACGCATTAACCTCCAAAGGGTTTCTTGGCTTCATGTCTCTTCAAATTCCCATCTCTCAGTACCAGGGGTCTACAAAGGGGGTTCCTAGATTAGTTGCATCAGTATCACCTGAGAACTTGCTAGAAATGCAAATTCTTGGGCTTCACCAAAGAGCTGCTGAATCAGAAACTGTAAGGATGGAGCCCAGTAATCTGTGTCATACAAGTTTCCCACGAGATGCTGGTGCACACTCCAGCTGTAGCACCTTGCTGGATATGGCAGTGTCAGATCAGTCTTCCCAAGGACACAGACTTCTGTCACTCTACTTGCCAATTCTGACTACAGAGTAAATGGTGATAGAGCTTCGTATCCTGCTACTGAAGGTCTTCCCTCTACAGTCTCATCCTAGTCTATTCTTCAACTACATTTTGCATTCACAAAATGCTCCAGAAAATTAAAGTACTTAATTTTCCCCAGACACAATCCATGTTATGATTCTATTCATATGTGTCTCTGCCATCACTCATGCTAATTCCTAAAAGTGCAACGTAATTTCCTCTTCCTTCCCATCTTCGGCGGTCAAACCCTGCTGAACCTCCAGACCCACTGCCCATCCATGAAACTTCCCTCAGTAGACAACCAACTCCCTCTAAAGAGGACTGCTTTCTCCTCAGAACATCCAAAGCATTGAACTGGCCCAGTCTTGCCTCATTTCCTGCCTGGGAACCATCAAGAGGAATTAGTTTCCATTACAAACTACCATGAACTGGGTGACTGGAAATAACAGAACTGTATTCTCTCACAGTTCTGGAGACTAGAAGTCTGAGATTAAGGTGTTGTCAGGGCCATGCCTGTCTTCTCGGTGTCTGGTGTTGCCAAGGGTCAGGGGTCCTTGTCTCCCAGATGCACCAGTCCCATCTCTGCCTCGACAGTCATAGGGCATTTCCCCTGGGCATCTTCGTCCATTCTCCTCTTCCTATGAGGACACCAGTCATGGTGCATTAGGACTGATCTCATCTAAACCTCACTATATCTGCAGAGACCCTCTTTCTAAATAAGGTCACACTCCTTGATACTGAGAGTATCTCAGTATCTTCAACATATCGTGTCAGGGAACACCACTCAACCCACCATCACCTGCACATACGACAGAGCATCCTTCATCCACAGAAGGCTCCTGGAAGGCAGGCACTCTAGTCATTCCTACTTTCCTTTCCCTGTGCAAACCCCTCACCCTTCCCACCCCATCTTCCCACAGGACCTAGTTCTGAAAAAGAACTCCTTTTGCATATTGTAGTTACGTGAATGGAAAACTAAAGGCAGAAGGCAGAAGGTACCAAGCGCCAGTTACACTAACTAGTAATGAAACACTACATGGCGTGAGGTGCTCTACTGAGTTGCCAGGTATTGGGAAGTCAGGGACGTGGGTCTATGAAGGATGAGGAGCTTAGGAAAGGCTTCACCAAGGTAGACGGGCTTCTTAATGAATGGACATGATTTGAGACAGAGAGAAAAGACAGTATAACTTTCCAAGTAGGGAAATGGTAGGATCAAAAGATTGTAGAAAGTTAAATTTAAAAAAAATCTGTGTCAGGAGAACCAGAGCACTAGCCAGCAGATTTGAAATGAAAGGTGGACAACTGAACAGAAATGGGAAACAATCCATTGATGGTTCTTCTTGTTTGTTCAGTGATCATTGTTTGATTTCTCCTCTATTCCTCCTGCTTGTTTATGATTCCCTAGCTGGCTGCTAAATTCCATTTCTGAGAGAAGATAATTGAGTTGGCAGCCATGGTGCCCGTGGAACCCTGGACTTCTTTCTCCCGACACTAATCATCTTCCTTTGCTGGAGGGCAAGCTAGAGTGTGAGGACAAGCACCAAGTCTGGTTCCGCTACTGTAGTATCTCTAATGCTGGCCATAGAAACAGGCTCAGTAAACTGACCTGGAATGAATGACAAGATAACTATAAGAACGTCTGCCTGTGTGTACGTATGCATGTGTGTGTATGTGTGCATCTGTATTTATCAGGGGTCACTCCGTTCTATTAACTGTTGCTTCTGGATCATTGGAAAACAATCATTTCATTGTTGCCTTGGGTTCCTAAGTGGTGTTAATGGCTTATCTGACTCCATTTTGTGTCGCTGAGTCTCCAAACTTGCTTATATTATTAGTCCATTAGACAGGACCCATACTTACTCCTGTTTCATATTCAGTTGAACACAGAATTTGTTTGATCAACGTGAAATATACCAGATAATACAAACGCAGAGTCTGCTTGTATTCAAATTCAAAGCAGATGAGGAGGTTTAAAATGGTCACCTTAATAAATTAGTTCTTAAATCGCGGTATAAAAAGATCAGAGAAGCCCAAAAGCTAAATGAAAAATGTATGATTTTTTTTTCATGTCCTCCCACCCCCGCAAAACCTCCTCCAGCATACACATTTAAAGTGTATTAAACAAGCAGCACATTTGGTTTGTGACTTTGTGCTGAGTCCTATGTCCTCCTAATGGTGAGTATTAACACTGACAGTCCTTCTCTGACAAGCAACAGTAGGTTTGGGACTGCATCATGCTTTATTCTCTTCCTCGTGAAGGAGGATTATTAAATTTTTCACCTTATGATTCAGGTGAAATATTAAATCTCTTTCAAGAAAAAAAATTCTCCCTAACTTCCTTAGATCTCATAATATGGGATATGTTCATTTCTATGACTCAATTGGATCACTGCCTTCATTATGCATAGAAGCTTAAGAAAATCAAAAATAATATTCTGACTGATAGAATCCACCACCATTATCATCACAGCAAGCATTTGTTGAATGATTCCTACACACACTAGGCAGTTTTCAGCACTCATTAAGGCAGAGTGTTAAGTTCTTTAATTTAATTACCGTAATAACGCTATGAGCTGAAAATTACAATCACTATCATTTCACATGGGGAGAAACTGAGAATATGAAAGGATAAATAACTCGCCCAAGGTCACATAGCTACTTATTCAAGAAGTCAGATTTTAATTCAGGTCTGGCTGACTCAAGAACGTATGTGCTATTTGCTAAATCATTTTGTACTTTTTTTTTTTTAACAGAAAAAGGTAAACCATAAGAAACTTGTCTGATTTTAGAAAAAAATAATCATAAACCAATGTTCAAGGGCTATTTCTGGGCTGAGTGCACATTCTACCTCATCTTCAATACTCCCATCATGGCCATCAACGTGACATAAAAATACTTGTCTTTGTGGCTAAACATGTTTACTTAAAACATTTAAATATATATGTACATATTTATATTAATATTAGTCAACAGTACAACTATTTCTTTTTACCTAAATCTTGAATCTTGACTGATACATTATACAAAAAATAGTAGCACGGTCTTAGCCCTTATTTGTTCATTCATTCATTTATTCATTTAAAAAATATGTATTCAGCATATTAAGTACCTACCAGGTATGAGGTTTGATGGAGAGCACGTTGCATATTAAAATGTGATCGCTTTCATCTAAGGGACGGACTGATATCATCATGATATTTGCTATTCAACTGCCATCATATCCTAGTAAAATGAGAATCAGTTTTGGACCCATGAAAGTTGTGGGGCAGGAGCCATACTCCTACTGGCACCATTCTATGTCACTGACCCCCAAGTGGACAGGTCCTCAAAGAACCTTTCTATTCATTCAAAATTCATTCTCAAGGATTGCTTTTGAGGGAAGGGGCCAAAACGCTTTTCTGTTTCTAAAACTGCATCACATTTGCTGACCCTGTTTGAAATACCAAAGGGATGTCACCAAAATGCCTTTCTTCATTTGAGAAAAAAATCTGGTTGGTTGGTAGCAGATAAAATCAGGTACATAGGAATTGTGGATTAAGCTCAGGGTCTGCAAATTATGACCTGTGGGCTTGAACCCAGCCTACCACTTGCTTTTATAAATAAAGTTTTGTTGGAACACAGGCACAATCATTCATTTACATATTGTCTATGTTCAAGGGCTATTTCTGGGCTGAGTGCAGACTAAATCCCAACTTTTTTTTTTTTTTTAGTGGGGGAGGTAATTAGGTTTGTTTGTTTGTTTGTTTATTTATGGAGGTGCTGGGGATTGAACCCAGGACCTCGTGCATGCTAGGCACACACTCCACCACTGACCTATACCCTCCCCTCTAACCCCAACTTTAATACTCCAATTGTGGCCATCAACAGTCATGTAACCCAGAAATTTTATAAGATTCGGGGGAAAAAATGAAGTGAAAATACTTGTCTTTCTGGCCAGCCACAAATAAATAAATAATTTTAAGAGTTTATCTACTATCAAATAAATATTTACTTATATGTATTTTAATGTTAGTCAGCAGTACAACAATGTTTGCATGACAATGGTAGAGCTGAGTCATGGCAGACACCATATGGCAGGCAAAGTCTAAAATGTTTACTACCTGGCCCTTAAAACTACAGTTTGCCAAGTCTTTCCCTAAACCATCAGTCAAATTCTTCCTGAAGAGCCATACTGCACTATGCCTGGACTCTTTTGCAGCTGCCTATTCAGAAGAGGTTACCTTGGGAACTCTATCTAATAGAACCCCGGTACTAAGGAATACAAGGTAACATTATCCTTGGAATCAGTTGTGATTTGGGCTTGATACCACCAGGGGGCTGATGATTGAACTCAACTAATTTCTTTTTTGTTGTTTTTGTTTGGGGAGGAGGTAATTAGTTTTGTTTATTTTTTTAAATAGAGGTAGTAGGGATTCAACCAAGGACTTTCTGCATGCTAAGCATGTGCTCTACCACTAAGCTATACAACCCTCCGCCCCAAATAATTTCATTTAGGTCTTTTTAAGGACTAAGTCCTTGAAAAGCTTAGGTTCAAAGAATTCGTTCATATACAAAAGATAGTCTGTATAACTGAAAGTGTACAGATTCACATGGTGATATGTTTACACTCTGGATCTGACCCCTGGCTGCGTCTGAGTTTGCTAACTCCTCCTTATCCTGGGAGCTCAGACTAAATACTGCACCCCTTGACTCTAACACGCTCCTTGTTCTAGGATTTCATACATCCCTTTCACCCAGAACATGTATCTCAAGTTGTTTTCATACACTTGTAACTGATTATTTGACTAATATTTGTTCTGAATAAACTGTCGCCTTTATGAGAATGATCACCACGTCAATTTCTTGTTCCTTAACACATTCCTAGAGCTTACTACAGTGTGGGACACAGAGTATGCCCTCAACAAACAGCTTTTGACTGATATTTACTGTCTATCTAGCAATGAGCACTTACTGCTGCTTCCCACGCACAGTACTAGGTTGCGTATCTCTTTTCACCTGCCTCAGAGCCTGGCAATGGGGCTTGCATTTATCAGAAATTCAGTGACTGCTCTTTGATAAATTGAAAACCCAACCCAGTGTGATCTAACAACAGCCGACTAGAGCCACCATCTCTGCTCCTCATTTTACAGACAATGATGTCACCCAGTAGCTAAAAAAACTTGGTGACAGCTGTTACTTCACATGAGTGATAATATTTTCATCCCCTAGCCTTCTAAAATCAAGGGCCAATAGACTGTTAAAACAGCATGAACCAAACTACCACCAGACGGCAATTCTCTCCTTGTCACCCAGCAGTCACTGCTGCTATATTCCAACAGCCTGCCTTTCTGAATGTGCTCTTTGCAGACACTGAAATTGGGCAAGGCAGGGAGGGTAGTGGCAAGCAGCACACTTTTCAGCAATTTCAATGATAATAAAGGTTTACCCATAAGACCACCACGAGGGAGATGAGAAAAAAAATGATGCTAATCCCAGCGGTGAGAAAGGAAATGTAGAAATTATCTCAGTGTTGATCAAAATACGTTCCATGAAATAGGAGTACTGAAAGTTGCTTCATGAAGGGAGAGTTCTATGAGCAAATGAATTTGGGAAAAACTCCAAAGAACGGGCCCACCGTGAAGATGGGCAAAATATGCTGCCACATTCAAAGCACAAAAAAATTTCCTCCAGTTTGAAAAATGTGATACAGTTGGACTTGAGTAGTAGAGATTGCTGGTGCTCATTCACATCTGGGTTTTTCCACCTCTTCTATGCAGAGGAAGATTCTCAGCCCTTAGGCGGTACCCTATGACTGGTTCCAATCAATGAAATGCGAGTGTGTCTGATAAGTGTCTCTTTCAGGCTGCAGCAAAGAAAGGTTTCTGTGTGAACTCCCAGCTCTCTTACTTCCTGCAGGGACATCACTAACACTATGGTATTAGAGTGACAGAGCCATGTGATGGAAGTCCCATCACTAAGTCACCATATGGAAGCCTGCTGCGCTGGAAAATCCTCCAGGTGCCCTAGGAATAGGACTTCGCAGAAGCAAGGATTAAAAAAAAAAAAAAAAACCTTTTCTGAATTGTGCCGCTGATATTTGGGAATTAATTTGCTACCATAGCATAGCCTATCCTAACTCACCATGTGTTTCTTCAATTGATTTAACCCCAGAATTCTTTATTCCCATAAAAGGAAATCATATCAAAGGGAAAAATCATTACAGGGAAATACTTTGGAAATCTCTCTGATATTTAAAATAGAGTTTTTTCAGGAGCCATGGCTATAGCGTTTTAAACAAACATAGTCCCACCTGCAAGAGAGCTGGAGAATCCAGTCAGGCAACTCAAAATTGGAAGAGAGGGAGTAGAAACCAGACAAGTGGGCTGGAAATCCCAAAACAGAGTTCTCTCTGCTTCCACCTCCCCTACAAACTTTCTCAGTGTTGTAGACCACTGTTTCTTCCTTCAACGATCTATTTAGCAAGCACTGTACACATCCTGAGGGCACTGCATGGTATGACACACAACTTGTGACTGACATTTTACCTCTGTCTTCCTCGATCATGCACTCTGGTGGGCTATCTTTTCCACCAAAGATGCACTGCCTGTCTGTCTCTTGGCTTTTACCTCAAACTGCCCCATCTTGATAACCATCCATTCACTTCTACAGAGGAGAAGCTGGAAGTGTCACAGCTTCCTGCACCTCCTGATACTGATATCAGCACAGCTGGAACCCCAGAAAGCCTGGCCAGTGGCCATGGCTGATGGAATCACCATCACTGTGGGAGGCAATGGGAGCAGGAGCCAACCACAGGGCAACGAGAACCAAGGGATGCCCTGTCCCAAGAGCCTTTGCTATGGGGATGTTTGACCCTGTACTGCAACCAGACACCCAGCCAGACCTTTCTTCTTGTGAAGCTTGAACGGCAGAAAGAGAGCCAGGTGAGTGGTAGCATCAGAAGCAACTGCAATCTGAGCAAAGCTGAGATAGACACAGGAGATGTGAATGTGACAAAGCCTCTTGAAAAGTCAAACCTGCTAGATACCTGAAGATGTACTGAGTCAATAACATGACTGGCCATCCTGAATGATGGTCCAGATCTCCATGGCTCCCTGCTGTGGCATTCCTAAGACAGCTGCCTGAATGTTCTCACACTTCCTCTAGGTAACCTGAGCCTGTCTCAATCCCTTGGCAACTAAAGAAGCCACCAGTACTTATCAAATTCATATTCCAAGTTTCTTGAGAAGGTGACCAGATGCTGGCCATTTTACTAAGTCCTCCATAGTGCTAACCACATAGTAGATGCATGACTCATTAATTTTAAGAAATACTTATTGAGATACCTACTCAATGTTAGCTGCAGACACCTTTAATGAGCTAGAGATACCCCTGGTCTTTGAGAGCTCCTATTCTGATTTGAATTTCAACTCTAATAGTTGATTGGTTGGGTGACAGGAATATTGTGCACAGTCCTTGGCAACATGGAGACACTGTTTTAATGTGCAAAGCGGGCATAAAACAACTAAAGAACCGTGTGTGGCACGTGGAGTCAAACCCTTCTTTAGTAACTACCATTTAGTGAGCTCCTACTGTACGCCAGGCACACACACTTGTGGATGCTTACATATGCTTTCTAATTCAGTCCTTCCAAGAATCCCAAGTCAGACATGCCATCATTCCTAATTCACAAGTGAGGAAATGGAGGCTCAGAGAGTTTAGATAATCTGCCCAAAGTATGTGAGTCACAGAATCATAATTCAAGTTGTTTTTGTGTAGCTGTTTCTCATTCTAATTTTGTGCTCTTTCCACTGTGCTACACTTAGGGAAATAAAGATGAGCTTTTAGCCAGGAAACAAAGAAGTGACAGCTGGGGTGGAAAAGCCCACAGTTGTACCATATTTTCACTGTGCAATTCATAGTAATCTGACAGCAGATTATTTTCCAGAGTGAGTTTCTCACAGAGTAGGGAAAAAGTAATTACTATCTGGTTCTACCTCTATCTTTTTATTTTGGTATGACAAAAAATGAAGAAGAAGAAGAAAATTAAAGGCAAGATCACACTGAGTATTATGTTTTGAAACAATTTAGAAACATTCACTGGAAGGTAACTTTGTTCCACTTATTTCTTCCAAAAGAAATAGGTCGAACTTTCTGCCAAAAAAATCCTTATCTACTGCCCTGAAAATAAATTTCTATCCATTACTAGGAAATTATAACAAATCTATGTTAACCCACTTTTTTTCTATAATTGAGGTTAGACGGCATGTTTACATACTCTGATAATATTGTAAAAAATTAAACATTGAGAAATGCTGGAGTTATTATTCCTTCAGAGGAGAAACTATTTATCATCTCATTTTAGAGGTCACAGTCGGCCCTTTACAGTAATTCTTTTACATGATACTTAAATGTCTGAAGAATAGCAATTAATAAACAGGATATAATTTCACACTTCTCTTGTCCTAAAGGTAAGCTTATTTTAGGACTTAAGTCTCTAAGGTATCTTTAGAAGCTGCTGAAATCACTACACAGCAATAAAGGTAAAACATCATCATCATTTATACGGCAATAAAATTCAGCAATTATTTGGCAATAAAAAAGGAAAGTACCGATACATGTTACAACATGAATGGACCCTGAAAACCTTATGTTTGCGAAGGAACCCAGACACAATAATCATATATTGTATGATTCTGCTTATATAAAATGTCCAAAAGAGGCAAAGCCCTAGAGGTAGGAAGTATATTGGTGGCTTTGAGGGGATGGGGAGTGAGCAGGTAGAAGTGGGGGATGACAGCTCATGGGTACTCGGTTTCCTTCTGGGGCGATGTAAATGTTCTGCAATTGACTGAGATGACAGTTTCACAACTAAATATACTAAAGAACCACAGAATTGTCCACTTAAATTAGGGAACTGTATGGTCCGTGAACTACGTGTCAGTAAAGCTGTTGTATTAAACATCATTACCAACAGCGCCCAATGGCAACCTCTCCGTGAACTACTCTTCTCATCTCCGGCGCTGAGACCACACAACTTCCTGAGGCTCCTGAGGGTCTCACCCACGCCCGGCCATTCCTGCTCTTCCCACAGCTCAGCCTCCTGCCTTCCATCTCTGCTGCTCCCTCTCACTCACCACCCTGGGCTCACGCCGGGGTTAACTCTCATCCTGAACAGCAGAGTGCCGCTCTCACGTGACCACAGGAAGCCATCCCTGACTCAGAATTATCCCCGCAAAGCACTCATGACCGCCTTGTGCTCCCACACGTGTATTTAGGCTTTTATTATTGTTCAAGGTGTCTCCACTCTTGCCTGTTCCTCCAGACAGTAGCACGACACCTGGCAGATAAACATTTCAGAATGCTCAGTAAACATTTCAGAAACGAGTGACATGTTTAGTCAAACTCTTTTTTCATCATAAAAGGCTTTTCTCTCCCTCTTTGTTTTTCTATCAAAGAAAGGTACTTAGAATTTCTGTTAAAAACTTGCAAGTAAACTGTTATTCAGGGACGTGCTAATGGATCTTTGGTTATTAACACAACATCAAACAGATCTTTTTTTTTCCCCCCTGGCAATTTCTTCCAGAAGACAGATGTCCTCCAGGAAAATAACCTACAGAATTGTTAAGATAAGTTGTGGCTGAAGGAAGAAACAACTTTTCTTTACATGACCAATGCCTGTTTGATTTCCTGGGAAACTCTGGCCTGTGCTTTGTTCCGGGCATAATCGCACAGCACGTATCTCCAGAGGGCCAGCTGTGTTTAGAAGCAGAACACAGCAGTTAGGGGTGAGTTCAGACTCAGCCTCAGAAACAGAGTTCAAATACAGCCTCCTTCTTTTGCAAGTTACTTGACCTCTTTAAGCTTCAGTTTCCTCGAGTATAAGATGAAAATAAGAGTACCCAACCCCACGAGGTTGTTCTGAGGACTAAATGAGATACATCTACAAAGCAATTAATCTAGAATTGATAAGGACAGTGACTCATTCTCCCATCACGAAGCCTGCAGGCCTTTGAGGGAAGGGGTGGTGATGAACAGACACCAATAAACACAATTATAATTTAAGACAGAAAACAATCTCATTGCTAGGGATTGGTTCTACTAGTATCTTTGCAAAAGTTCTCCAAAGTTCTCCATTATAAACATTTAAGAGTGTTTTCTATAATAAGCAGCATTGATTGTAACAGATTTTTTTTTTACAGCAACGGAAAACAACTGAAATATCCATTAAGACAGGATCTGTTAGTTAAATTATGGTGTGCCCATATGATCTGAGAGGGTGTGGTTAAAAACATGAAACAAGCTGTATAAAAACTTAGGAACAGTGAAGTTCTTAGCTCGCTCGGTCTTTTCCTAAGGTTTGCAGTTTCATCTTTAATTAAGAACAAAGAAGCAATGGCATTTCTCGTGTATTCTTCAAAATTGTTCAACAAAGATATTTACATTAAAAAATGAAGAGGAGGTATATATGTTCAGTTAGCATTTAAAGATATTTCAGATGCATCACTGAGTGAAATGAGTAAAGAATAAAATAATATGTACAATATAAACCCTCTAGTGAAATGAGTAAAGAATAAAATAATATGTACAATATAAACCCTCTTGTGTACATTAAAAAATGGCACAGATAGGTCATATCTAGTTGGAAGAATCAGAGACTGTTTCACAGTCGATCTGAGCAACAGGAGATGGAAAACCTGAGAAGGGAATTGCAAGCCGAGGGCAGAGTGGGCCCACGGGCTTGGAGGTAGACATGCACAGGGAGACAGGTGAGAGTCTGTCACTTCCAGAGGCAAAGGGTCAAGGAAGGTGCACAGGGAGCAGGAGCTGAGGGTCGAGACAGGAGTCGGGCTGATCATGCCGGACTTTCAATGGCAGGTCTAGGCACCTGGACTTGGCCTAGCAGGCAATGGGGAGGTACGGAAGATTTGTAAAGAAGGGCTGAAACGGTCCAAGCTGCACGTCAGCGATGGCCGTGCGGAGGGATACGCAGGCAGGAGCGGAGGGAGAAAGGCATGAAGAGGACCGGTAAAGGGGCCGGTAGGATGCTACTACAAGTTGCCCGGTTTCTCCCTCTGCATTTTACATCTGCCGTGTCAATAAAGCTTCAGTTTTACTTCCTAATATACTGTGTTTGCTGCTTTCATACGAAATAAGCCACATGAATGGAGTCAGTGAGTCCTTTCCAAAATTCCTCATAGACGCTCCACACATCCTGAAATTACCTATCTCCATTCAATAATCAAATTCTCGGCAGATACCATTTTTCAAAGAAATGTGATTTTGCCTGTTAAATGAAAGGAAGTGAGATCATTAAAACAGTTCCCTAAGTAATATATTTTAAATGAAAGACTCTTTTGAGTCTTTGGGGGAAAAAAATCAAAAGTTAAACTGAAACATCCAGGGAAAACTCAAATTAATATGTTAATTCTGTCAACATTCAAGGTTCTGAGTCCAAACCTAGAAGTAACAGAGCGTACGGTGATTTAGAGCTCCTTAGCCGTAATTTTAACTGTATTTGTTGAAATCACAAAAGAAGCATCGCCAGTGAAGTTTGCATTACTCTTTCAATGTGAAATATGCAAGTGTTCGAATTTCTCTGTTTTGTTTTGGAGGTGGGCTTATCACACCAGGAGCCATCAGTGATTTTCATTAAATGTGTCAAACGAGGCTGAGCTGGGAAATAGGTGATGGATTAATATGTAGCAGTTTTGTCCTTACGGTGACAAATGTAATGTCTTTCTGTGGACATTATGTATCTCCCTGTCTGACAGATTTTTCTCTATGAAAAAGATAATGAACCTTTCGAATTATAATAAATGAAATTACATGGTTAAAACTCGATGAAACTCTTAGAAAAATTATACAGCACCAACTGCTGAGATTTAAGTTTCCTATTTCTCTGTTCCCACTTGAGAAATTGTCATCAGTGCTTTGGTGAGAAAAAAAGTAAATGTTTGTGTGTGATACTGAACTAGGTTTAGAAGAAGGGAACTGGCTATAAGAGACAAAATGGCCTGTACTCCACTCTTGTGGGGGTTAAAGAGTTTTAAAATCTGTTTCCAAGATCTCAGCTTTGTGCTCAACACTCACTAGGAGAATGGGAGATATTTATTGGATGGATGGACAGATGGATGATGTAGAGATGGCTAACGGATTGAGGAATGAATACCCTTCCTCTCTATGGCCTTCATCCCATTAAAAATAATTCACCAATATGTGTGTAATCATACCATACAGAAATATGATATGTTTAGAAAAGTTAACAGTATCTGTGAAACCCATGTGTTTGTATCTAATATCTGTCTGTCTATCCGTCTGTCTTTAAACATACATACTAACATATCTCATATATAGTTATTTCTACATTTGTTTTTAAAGTATCAAGTTACAGATCATCTTTTAACAATATATGAACACTAATTATGAGGTATAATGTAGGTAGTACAGGTATAAATTTATTTTTCGTTTTAAGGATAGACTAATATAGGCATTCCCATTTAAGTCTGGAGTAGGATGGCAATTCCCACTGTCAAAATGATGATCTTACTGTGAATTAAAAATTCAACAGAAATCTTAAGACAGGTAATTATGGTTCATTTTGTTCTGTTTTCTTCAATACAATCTGTTATATAATTACATTATGGCTAATGCAATAAATCAAGAAAAGATATAGAACAGATAGAAATAAGAGAATCAATATGAATGCATTCCTGGAGGGCATTAGGCTGAGTGAAGTTAAGTCAGACAGAGGAAGATACATACTTCACTTATATGTGAAATATAAAGAATAAAACAAACTAGTGAGTGTTGCTCTGCTGTCTGTAAGCTTTGTGACCAAAACACAAGTCATAAACTCTCGAAGTCACAGTTTCCTGAACTATGGTGTACGGATAATACAATCCGTAATCCACAATTCTGAAATCAAAAGACCTGAAAAATAAGAGGTCTTCAGAACTTGTCTGATCGCAAACCTGACCTGGCATGAACCCACCTGGTAGTATAAGGTGACCTGAACCAACATGGGACCAGGGATGATCTTTATTTATTCCATTTAGGAAGATGATGTATTTATTCCACGTCGGATGATGTGTATATGTTCCACATGTTGTTTTGATATTAAAAAACCAACATGTTTTGATGACAGAGCGCTGTCCAAGATCCCAGCAAGAGAAGCACATTGTACTGCTTTTCTAAAATTAAAAAAAAAAATTCTAAATTCTGAAACACATCTGGCTTGTAGGGTTTGGATAAAGGACCGAAGACTGCAAACCATTATAAGGCTTACTACATGGAGTGTGCAGTTCAATGTCTAGAATAGAGTGGATGCCTAGATTAATTCCTCCTCTCCCTTTCTTCATCCCTAAATCTCTCTTAACAAGAAAGGCACAATGGCAAAGATGCATAAAAATGCATATTTTTTAATCATTAAACTTTTAATAGCATTCTCTAAGATATGCAGGCTAATCATGATTCTGTTTGGTAAAGAAATGAAACAGAGCATAATGAAACTATGTGAGTGAGCTATAAACATAAAACAAGCCATAATAATATACATCACTAAAAGCATTTTCTGGAAAAGGCAGTCATGAGTGGTATGTAGTTAAGAACATGAGGTTTGGAATCTGGCAGCTGTGGGTTCAAGTCCAGGCTTTGTTTCTGACCATCTGCCCGACAGCTAGTAAATTACTTAGATAAAAGCAAGTTAATTTCACTGAGCTTCAGTTTTCTAAACTATAAAATAGGTGTTAAAAGTGTCCCTCCATCCAAATGTGTGCCAAAGATTAAATGAGATGACGTATGTAGAGCACTTAGCACAATGCTTGTCAAATTACTATGTGATAACAGTTAACAACTTAATAATTGAAGTTGTTGTTCTTACAGATTAAAGTTACAGCTGAGTAGATACTATAATCATCTAGATTCATTAGACATCAACTGTCTGAAAAATTATTTCAGTTCCACATTTGATTATGCTTTCAGTAAAAATATATTTATAAATTTAATTTATACATTAATTGGGTTTTAACATTAACAAACAGGTTGTAGAGCTGCCTAGCATGTTTTGACATCCTAACAGCCATCAGGCATATTCTCACACTAAATTATAATATTGTAAATATTTTCTCTGCCAAAAGCCACAAGATAATTACTGTATTAGACTTCCAACTGTTAAATCTTAACCGAAGATAAAGATATTATGTAATAAGCAGAGAATCTAATTGCTACTTTGTGTAGATTTTCCACAACACCCCCAAAGTTATGGTAAGTACCATTTACTCCCTCTATGTAAACTTGGGTAAAATTAAGAAGCCAATGATGCACATTTGATATTACACATTAGCACATTTTAATTAAATCTCTCAGAGTCTATAATAATATATGTGGCTCTAATTAACCAACTCATCAAGCTTCTAAGTGGACCAAAGAGTAAAATATCTAAACTTAAGCAAAGCAAGATCACTAAAGAAGAAAATTTTGCCAAAATTTATCTGAGTCTCTAAGGAAAACTGGTCTTCTTGGCCATGCTGGTTCTTGGCCTTCTGAAAATACACATTCCCACTGACAGAAGCCAAAGGATGTTCATTTCACAGGTAGGAGATTAACAATATAGACAGTTGTTAGCCTATGAATAGAGTGAGATTCAAAGGTTCAAAAAGGTGTCAGAGCCATAACTCAGAGGACAGAAACAGACAATGCAAGAGGGCCATAAAAGCCTGCCAAGGAGAAGATGGCAATTCTTAAAGATCTATGACAAAGACAAGAGTCTGAAGAAGCAAGTAGATTTGTTGGCAGCGTTTGGGCCAGCCATGACCTACTTGTTTGCTTATCTGTTTAATCAAAGTTACTGTATACCTAATATGGGCTGAACACTGTCCTAGCAATGAATATCCAGGAGGTCTGGGGGCAGGGAATATGGGTACCAAGCACAGAAGCCAAAGGCACAAGGACTAACATCCCTAAGACCTGAGCTAGGAAGCCAAGGATGAAACTCACAGCTATGAGAAGGGCGATCAGGAGCAGGGAGATAATCTAAGCCACGGGGCAGAGGTCCCTGCACAGGTGCAGGAGTGGCTAATGGCTGGGATCCCGTGAAATTAGCAACTGCAGTGGTGGGGATGGGAAAGCTGAAAGGCAGGGCAGCTGTGCGAGGCATTACAATCGGTGAACTTGGTTGCTTGGAACCTACAGGGTCATTTTCCCCCTGAAAGAGTCCACCAACACATATTCCAGGATGAGTCTCATCTAATAATCTAGTGAGGGCGTTAGAGAACCTACCCTGCCTTCACAAGTGTTTCATAGGAGGAAGGTGTATGTGCTATCAGGGGACACATCGTCCACCTGCTGTTGGACTGACCTGGTGGCAGAATTAGAGACACGTCTTCCTTCTTTCCCAGTCAGTGTCCATGAAAAGCTTCAGGCTGATCTCATATCTGCCCTCCATTCCAACTTTCTCAGTACCTTCAGATACCTCCAACGATGGTCAAGGTATAATTTCCGAAGTGTTAAACGCAGGATTCTCATATAAATATCCAGGGAACATATATTGGAGTTTTGATTTAGCTCATTCATGAGAGAACAAGCAAGATGGCTGTTATGGGTTGAACTGTGCCCCCCACCCCCAAATGATATGTTGAAATCCAAGCTCCACGCCCCAACACCTCCAATGTAATGTTACTTGGAAATAGGGTCTTCGCAGATATAATTAGTTAAAGTGAGGTCATACTGGAGCAAGATGGGCTCGAAACCCACTATGACTGGTATTCTTGTAAGGAAACAATCTGATGGCCCAGAGAGAATGCCGGGTGACAACAGAAGCAAAGATGGGAGGGATGTAGCTGAAAGCCAAAAAACACCAAAGGTTGCCAGGCAACCACCAGAAGCTAGCAAGAGGTGAGGCAGGATTCTCCTACAGGTTTCAAAGGGAGCATGGCCTTCCTACACCTTTATTTTGGACTGAGAGCATGTCAGTTTGGACTCCAAAACCATAAGACAATAAGGTTCTGCTGTGTGAAGGTCCTCAGACTGTGGCAATTGGCTAGGGCAGCTCTTGGAAACTGATATCCTGGGTAAAGCTGGCTTAAAGGGCATTTGAGAAACTGGACATTTATCACCATTTTGGGGGGATAAAAAAGAATCCTGGAATAACATTGCTAGAGAAACAAAACTGGTTTATGTCCTAGAGGACAGTGAAGTCACTACCTTGCTGGAGAGAAACTTTCTCTCCTGACAAACATCTCCAAGTTAACATGTAACGTCACCAAGTCTGAGCCTTCAATCAATGCTGTATGGCGAGTCAAACTCACATGGATGTGTGTCATAGTCACACTCCTGCAGACAATTCAAAAACTCACAAGTGGGCCCATTCAGAAATGCTCCAATAAGACATCCAAGGGACTTACTTCCCCTCCCAGCCTTTTCACCTCATTCCCAACATCGGTACCGCTTTTCTTGACCAGTCCCTTATTCACATTTCACATGCTGCCTTCCTTGAATCTGGGGTTTTACAAGCATGCTACCCTGGCTGCTTCTCACCTACGTGCTGACTGTTTGCAGATGAAATCTGTCACCTTGCCCACCATCCCCAAACTCTATTCTTGTCCCAGTCTGAAAACCATCAAGCTCCTCCCCTTTGAGGAGAATTAGCTCTTGAGTGGACAATTCTAGTGATCTTCTCAGGGGAACAGGCGGCTGAGTGAGATGCAGATTATTTCAGTAGAAAACAAACAAGACCCTGTGACAAAATCTGGAAGGAAGTTTGGCCCATTCAGATGGGGAAACGTAACTGCTTTCTTTTCCTTAAATGTACCAGGAGGGTGCCATGAAATGGTCTCCCTCCAAAATCAGGAGGGTTTGAAGATTAAGGACACCCTCCCTTCCAAGAAAGGAGACAGAGGTCCTACCTTGCTAAGGATTTGGGTTCAAGGTTTAAAGGGCCAGCAAGGTCTGTTGTGTAAGAGAAAGGAGCCTGCGTGCGGGAATCTCTTCAACATATTTACCACCCAGTGTGGCAAGAGAACTTACCAAGCAGGACGGGAGCTGGTGCTGCGGAACAGAAGCGGCCGTCCGGGGGCCTCCTGTCCTGCCAGGGGTCAACACTTCAGTTAAAGGTCCGCAGCTAAGGGTGGCACTGAGGGATTCTGGGGAACAAATCAGGGCAGACAGGGGAAGGGGCACTGGGAAGAGGGATTCTTAGAATAGAGGCCACTGATGAACCACAACGAGCTATTTCAATAGATTCTAAAAATGTACAGTCGTCTCAGCACACACCTGCTAAGTATCAGCCCCGAAAAATCATAAAGGCTGAGCAGAAACAGAACAGGAAATCACCTGGCGAAGTTACTGATACCGAAGGCAAGTCTGTGTGCCTGACACACCATGAGGCCAAGCTGAAGTTTGGAGCAGAGGAAGGTTTATTGCAGGGCCGAGCAAGGAGGACAGGGTGGCTCACGCCCAAGAAAAGCCCGAACTCCCCGGAGAGTTTCAGCAAAGCATGTTTAAAGGTCAGGCAAAGGAGCGGGGTCACAGGGTACATCAGCAGCTTGTGCACAATTCTCTGACTGGTTGATGTTGAGGGAACAGGCCGGCCAACACTATCAACCCCTAGGCACCAAAATGTCTTGGGGCCACGTGCTCACGATCATCAAGTAGTTAATTTCTTCCCTTTGGTGGTGGTTTTTAGCCTCTGAAAAACTCAGGAAATATGGATGAGATACTATTATCTGGGTGCTTCAGAGAGGAGCTACCCAGAGGATACGGGGGAGGGGTCTGTCCCGGGAAGGCCCCACGGGGTCCTGCTTGGTCACACTATGAAAGGAAATGGATAGACTTCCCAGGTGCCCCAAGACAACCAAGAATCCAACAGGAGGGTACTGGTGTCCTTGGCTTTGGCGGGGTGGGTGTTAGAACTTTCCCCCCCTAGCAGGTGGTTGGACAGCATGGGTTTGAGAACCCCTCAGCTGGCAGAATGTTCAATGCCACCCTAGAACAGCAGCTTTCCATTTTAAAGCTTAAAACAAAGTAGAATCCATTCATTTATCTTTGATATTCATCTTTGATTTTTCCCCACCAGGCAAGGCAGCCCGAATTGAAGGATGAAAATCTAGGAATGCATTTTTATATTTTATCTTGGAGTGGTGGAAGTTAGGAAAAATGATTCCTCCTTTCTAGTGTCAAGTGAACAGAACCAACTTTCTCTGGCTCTCCGCTATGGTATGATTAGATATATCGCCAGGCTCAGTAAAGTGGTGCAGTTTCATTTCCTGGGAGGAAGAGAGGTTTAAATCCACCAGACAATTCATTTGTAACAAGCTTACAAGTGCTTGCAAGCATGCAATAACTATCTACCCAGCTTGAACGAGTCAGTGAATGGAAGAAAGGCTTTTGACCTCAAATAAAAAAAATGAAAGGGATTTGTCATTTTGACTTTGGTTCTGAATTCAAAATCAATGCCAAGACAGAAAATGCCATAATGCATATAAACGCTGTCAGTGACCTCCTTTAGAAAATAGGATGAAATATCAGTAGTCACTGGAGGAATTCGGGTCTTACACACGATCAATAGAGACTCCACCAACATTCCAACAACAACATAATGATAATAATAATAGCAGCTCACACTGACTGACTGTTAACTCTGCTAGAGATGGTGCAAAGGGCTAAATGTTCATTCTCTCAACTGGGCTTCACAACAGTCCCTCTGAAGGACTTATTCTTACCCCGGCTTCACAGATTTAGAGTAAAGTGCAGATACGAGAGGTTATGCAATTTGCTGTCAGTAAATGGAGAAGCTGGAGTCCAAACTCAGGCTCACCTGGTACTAGAGCCCAGGATCTGAAACACTGATTGTACCATCATATCACGGAACAGCTCAGAAAAAATCTGGGGAGGGGGGGCGCCACCTAATCATGGATCCTGGAATGTGAGTCCAAGAGACGGAGGGAGCCCGAGAAGCGGCTCCTGGCATTAAAAAAACAAAACAAATATAACAAACAAACAAAAATGAAGATGACCGTTGAAAGCTACCTAATTCTCATCTTAGTGTGATTTGATTTCCTTCCTTGAGATCTTTTTTAATTCTGTTAGAATACCCTCGGTGAACTGCAGGCTTGGCCCAAAGTGTCCTAATGCAAGCTGGAGAGCAAGATCAATCAGAAGTCCATTAGGAGAGGCATGAAGGGGAAGTGGCTGAATGCAGCCAACGCCAAGAGAGGATCGGGGCCCTTCTCAAATGTTTCCGCCGTCTTTGGTGTCAGGTGCTTCCTGAAATGCTGGAACTCTAGAGTCAGTTTCCCATTATCCACCTGTGACTTCCTCACTTAGCAGACTGATCTTGAAGCCTTTGAAGCTTTATGCTCAAAGGGGCTGCAGCCCTCATAGAGCTTACTCCAGGCCCCGCTCCCTCCTGCTCGCTAGAACTGACCACGCAATGGAAGACCAGCTGAACGGGCTGTGGTTCCCCGAACTCCCCAGTCACTCCCCTATTGAGAAGCCATGACTTTTCTTCTGTCTACATTTAGGTCTGTGTCATGACTGCACTCCCCACACTGTGTGCTCACAGAACCCGAGGCAGGGACGGACAATGATCTGGGAAAACAGGGATTAATTCAATCTGACTGGAGCCAAGAATTCTGTATGTATTTCTTTTAAGAGGTGGGCTCCGAAAAGGATTGACTGTACAGCATAGGGAATTAATGCCCAGTATCCTGTAATAATCTATCATGGAATATAATCTGCAAAAAACCTGAATCACTCTGTTCTATACCTGAAACTAACACACTAGTATACAACAACTATCCTGCAATTTAAGAAAATAAATAAGTAAATGAATAAATAATAAAGGAGGTGGGCTCACCCACCTAGCTTACAGAGCATTTGTACTCCATCGAAATTCTTTGACAAGGTCACATGACAGAAATGTATGAAAGAAGGCCAAGCAGCAAGCTTTCCTTTTTTCTTTCCTAATCAAGACAGAGCTTGGAAGGTTGAAAGAGTTCAAGCTTTCTTGGGAAGCTGATCTGGGTTTGAGTTCAGGCTCCACCACTGACTGGCTGGATGACCTTGGGCAAATCCCTGCTGCTTTCTGCCACTCTTCTGGTCTGTGACGGGGACAAAACTAGCACTTACATCTTCCCGGTGGTTGTGATTATACAGTGAGATAGTAGGTGAAAAGCCCCTCATTTAATACGGGGAACACTGTGGTTGTTCAGTAAATCGGAGAGAATCACCATTTTCATGATCGCTGTCATTAACAGTAGGAGTAGCAGCAGTGTCCTGCTACTGAAAAGAGCAACGTCCAAGTGCTGGATATATTATGAATAATCGCTACCCTCAAAACACAAATATTATATTTAAGAACTAGACATATTTGTAGATTTTTAAATATGCTTTGCCTCTAGCTATGAATATCAAGCAGCATCCTATCCTGAAATAAGGACTAGCATAACTAATTAAGACGCTTTCCATTTATGTATTCTTTGAAGATACTAATTCAAGAGAATTGCTTAATCTTTTTCTTTCTTAGTCTATTTAGCATGCAAAATATAAATGGACTTCCCTGAGACCCTAATAATATGAAATACAAGATAAGGCCACTTGCTTTCAAATTAAAACAAAATCTATGTTTCTATCTTTGTCCCGAATATAGTGACTAATGGAGCCCTAATGCTTTGATCTTCCACTTGAAAAATATCAAAACATCTTTAATATGCAAATAAAGGCAAGGGCTTGTGGGGTCATCCGCAGCAGGTTTTCCCCCCTTATAACAGTAATTGGAAAATCTATGGGGGCCCTGAGGATCATTACTTTAAAAATAATTCTACCACCAACAAAAATCCAGTAGCTTATCCTTAGCCACATTTGGAAATGAAATTTAGATATTAAACAGTATTGATTTCCATTCAAAAGCTGCTTTGACCACCTCTATATCAATCCCCCTGACTTGAAAGGAGGATGGGTGGAAACCAGTAGGTCATTTATCTTGTCAGAAATCTCAGCAATGTGCCCAGATGCATCAAACACTGGATGGGGCTACTTTGAGTTCTCATTTCCACTGGGTAACTGACTTTCCATCAACCCTGCAGTCAGCCTCAGCCCAGGTCAGACAGCTCTGAGGAAGAGGGAAAGGACTGAAAACACACATTAGAACTGATGAGAAGGACCTTTCAAGATGAGGGTAGGAGTAGGGGAGTGTGAATTAAATTTCCTTCCAAGTGATGTAATGACCTCTAAAACCCTTGTTCACACTCCCAGGGTTTATCAACACAACCCTCTTCCTTTCTTTATTCAACAAATACTTATCTAACTTTTATCTTGTGCCAGCAAGCTGTTAGGTGCTGGGATTAAAGCGACAAACCAATACAAAAGAAAGCCCTTACAGAGCTTAGAGGCTATTGGGAAAGGCAGAAAGCAAGCAACTGACTGTACAGATAAATACGTCACTTTAAGTTATGACACCTACTTGGAACAAAGTACTAATGGCATGTTATGAGGACTAATGGGGAAACTGATTAGACAGGGTGGGACTACAGAGGACATGACATTTAGGCTCGGTTATGGGGTAAGTGGGATTTAGCCAGAAAGAAAAAGCATTCAAGGCACAACGAGCTGAACACTAAGAAACTGGAAGTCAGGAGCAGGTAGCATGAGGGATTCCTGAGATGGGATGACACTACCCCATGATGAGGGCGTTTTGGTACAGACTCTTCCGCAGGTCTTTCTTGACCATAGCAAGGATTGTGGAGTTGGTTCTAAGTAAAATGGAAATGATTTTAAGCAGGGAGGTGACATGAATAAAATAAACAGGCAGTAAAAATCTACTAGAGTTTTCTAGACTACTAGATATTCTAGAATGTTCTATTTGATTCCCCCTGACCCCCCATGGAAAATTTCTATAATGTTGGATGGGTTTAAGACAGTTTTTAATCAAGAGTGGTTCCTTCCTTTAGATCTCCTGCAGCAGAATCAGCCAAGGTAGTTGTTAAAAAAGCTGAAGTCCTCAGCAGACCTACTCAATCAGAATTGTTTAGGTGTGGAGTCTAAAAATCTGCTTTCTGAAGGGCCCCTCTGAGTAATTTCAGCATGCTCAAAATTGCCTGGGCCCAGCAGTTACTCTAGGAGTCCAACAGAAGAGTCTCTGTGGAGCAGAGTGTATTCAGGGCAGGCTGGCGTCCCAAGGGTGAAGTAACAGGGGCCAGGGGGGCACAAGCAGACAGAGGCTCGCGGCGGGGCCTGAGTGAGAGCGCGTCTCTCCACGGGAAGCATGCAAGCAGCCCGCCCACAGGGCACGCCATCCTCATAGCGCAGGGAGACCCACCCACATCGGTTTGCCAGGGCTGCCCTAGCAGAGGACCACCAGACTGGGTGGCTAAAACAGTAGAAATTTATCTTCCTACAGTTCTGCAGGCTAGAAGTCCAAGATCAAGGTGTCAGCAGAGTTGGTTTCTTCTGCGGCCTCTTTCCTTGGTTGATAGATGACCGTCTCCTCCCTTTATCTTCCTGTCATCTCTCCTCCATGTGTCTTGTGTCCCAATGTCTTATCAGAGCACCACTCATATTGGATCAGGAGTCACCCTAATCATCTCATTTTAACTAAATTACTTCTTTTAAGACTGTTTCCAAAGGCAGCCACGTACTAAGTTAGGACTGCAACATACGTGTTAGGGAGGCCACAAAATGGCCCATTAACACCGTCTGACTCCCCTTTCGCTTCGTTTCAAGTTGAGACTCCACACATCAGGAGACTCTTTCCCTCCTCTTTTTGATTCTGGGTCTCACTGTCAGTTAAACCGATTGTATCTTCTGACCGACTTAAGCTTCTCAGAGGTTACCTATTTTTGTACTACCAGGGGTACTTTTTTTTTTCCCCAAAATGGAGCAGATTTAAGAACTCAAATATCTGATTATGCCAACCATGGCTTGTAATAAGAACACACATAATAACAATACTAGAGTTCAGAGAAGAACAACCAAAAAAATAGTATTTTGCCATGATAATAAGGAATACGATAACCAGTGACATCCTTTCAGAACAATAAAGTTTAAAACTTTCTAAGCACCAAACAAAACTCCTGATCCTTGCTTTTCATACTTAACAATATATGTTAGAACTCTAGGGGTTTTTTTTTGATACTACCTTCATCCTCACTGGTCCCTCTGGGTCAGTCATTGAAGGCGGGGCTCTGCCTGAGTCTTGGCATGCTGTATTTACTTCTAAGTTTTAATTCAAATAAATCAGTCACTCCTATGATTATTTTTTTACTCATAATCATCTAGTCCTCATCGTAATATATTTCACTTAAAAATGTAATTGCTGGCCAAGATAAGATACGTACCTAATGGAAAAAATTATACTCAGCTCAAGCAAATTAGATGTTCAGTAATACCTCGTACAGAATATAAGTATTTGGAAACAGAATTGTTAACTAACAAGAATATTGTTTCAATGGAAAAGATGAACAGTTCAAAATTGAGAACATCAGGTAGAAAGAAACTAATCAGACCCAAAATTATTCTCAATACGAGAGTACAATAGGAATCTATCATTTTTCAATGAATCAATGGAATTTAAACACTTTTTTGTAACACACACACAAGAAAAACAAAATTTAATGAATCACTGACAAGATTCTGAAGTTTAGCCAGTTACAGATAAAACAAATTAGTCTCTGTTTTTTGACTCAAAAAGCAGTGACAAAAACCTCTCCACCCATTTCAAGTGCATATGGTTTTGAAGACTTTTTTCTAATCTGAAGATAGAAAGCTGCTTCGGTTCTAAATGGAGAATGTGGGATAATGGGCAAATGTGGGATAATGCACCTTCCCTAACTGCCCCAGGTGACCGTTTAATCATCACCTCCCAGAGCACACACGTCACTGGTGTCCAAAAATGAGCAGATGAGAAGGAAGTTATGTCAAACACCAAGCAAGTGAGAGACCCTACAGTTTTGTCGATAAAGCCCTGTCTTATTTTCTTATTTCTCCATGGAATCTAAATGCTAGGCATCCCCTGGATGGTTCCAGTGAAAGACAGAAGCTCCAAAATCTTGCAGGGGAATAAGCACTGGTTGGAGGCGGAGGCATCATCCTCTGATCCAGTGTCCTCCGCATGCGGTCTCTGGACCAGCATCACTGACTGGGAACTTACTAGAAACACAAATTCTCAGGCTCCATCCCAGACCTTCTGAAATGGACACCCTAGTGGGGTGGGGAGGGCAGCCACCTGTGTTTTAATAAGCCCTCCAGTGGATTTTGATCCCCACTCCCATTTCAGAGCCACTGGTCAAGTCCGAAGTCAGAGCCCTAAGCGTCCTCTCGATGCATCACCGAGTTTGGGGATGGGGTGGAGGCGAGAAGAGCGGGAGACCATGAAGACAGGGAAGAGGGAAGGCGGAATGTGGACCCAGGGAGCAAAACCAATCTGGGCACATTTTAGTCTCTGCCACTGACATCAATATGAATACCTTTCTTTTATTTGTTTCATAAATTAGGGCTTCATAGATGGCTTCATAGAAAAAATCATTTTTCTGCTTTTTAAAACAATTTTAAAAACCACATCTACAGGCAGTATTTCCCTTAGAATAGGGAGAGAGGTGCTTCATGCTTAAAAAACGTCTGTTGAGCTCTCCTCTGGCCACACCCCTCCCCACAGACACAAGGCACACAAGGGGTCCAGGACCTTCGAGACTATGTTCCGCCTTTGGGGTCCCAGATCTGCCAGCCCACACATGCCCAAGTCTGCCTCCCAGGCCTGTGCTGCTGGCCTCTTGCCCGGGGCCATCTCGAATGTAAACCCAAGAGGTCATGCAATAAATAGTATGCACGTTAGTTCAATTTCCCGAGGAGCCTGCACACTGTTATCCATAGTGGCTGCACCCATTTACATTCCCACCAACAGTACACAGGGTTCCCCTCTTCTCTACGTCCTCAGCAACACTTGTTAAATCATTTTATTTTTTAATAACAATAACCCTAACAAGCGTGAGGTGATAGCTTATTGTGGTTTTGATTTGCATTTCCCTGATGATTAGTGAGGTTCTTGATAAATACTTGCTAAATAAATGAAAGAAAAACAAATCACTGAAGAAGCCAGTTCAAAAGGATCATATTTCCCAAATAACATTAAGTCTACCCATGAAGCCCACATCATTAAGTGAGTTGGGCAGGGCATCCTAGGATGGAGGGAACACCAAATCCATTCCTTAGGCATTTACCGGTTAGCAGAGGAGACAAACACAAGAACCAATGATTTCCACAGGAGCTGCTGAAGGTGCAGCTGTTAATCCTACTTGTCCAACGGTTTATCACAGTCTTTGTCTTCAAAATTTACCGAAAACCCTGGAGTAACACTCCGAAGGGGATTAAATGGGTAGGGTCCTAAATGTGGGCAAACTAGTCATAGACACTAAGGTTTCTCATTATCCAGCAGATGTCTGGGCTCAGTGCTCATTCTGAGTATGCGAGCTGGAGGAGGGTGTTAGTTACAGGTGAAGGTACTGTAAACTCAGAGACACCATCTTTCTACAAACACAAATTCTTTGGTTCTTTAAGTACTTTCTTTGGTTCTTTAAGAACATTTGGGAGCTGCAAATAAGACAGAGCTGCTCGAACACTCACTTCTAATGAGATCATCAAAGAAAACTAACAAAGAATGTCTGAACTTGGCTCATTTTACAGCCACCTTCCACTGTGCACTCTGTCATTAGGGGATCCCAGCAGGTAAGTCGTAAACAGTGTACGTTAGTGCTGTTACTAAGCTTCCTGCAAAATCCCAGGACTTAACAAGCTTTTCAGGGTAGAAAGACATTTTATGTATGCTGCTTTGTACATTATGGGTATTTTCCTGCACGGCCCCCTGTAATGCACATGGCCAGACCTACCATTTAAGGCTGACAAGACAGATCTACACCACAGAGGAAAACGTGCCCCCAGTGGATGATGAAATACGTGGAGCATGTTTTGTGGTGATGCCATCAATGAAAACTCTTCATTTTTCTAATTACAATAAAAGCCAAAAGAAGAACCCAGGGAGCAGAGAAATGGCACTAGTCAGCATTTTTTTCAGAAAACACCCACGTGGAATTTTAAATAAGCTTTGAATTGAACTAAAAAGCGCCTTTTCCTAATGTTACGTTTTCCTAATGTTATGTTCTTGCCTGACAATAAAAAAAAAATATTTAACAGATAATTTTAAAAGTCAAACTATGTGTAACATGCCCAGATTTATCACTGCAGTTCATTTAGCTAATTAACTGACTAGAATTCTACATTTGGCTTCCTGTTATTTTTTTTTAAGATAGCAGGAATTATTTTCATGAAGTTTGATTATTACATTAAACTGCAGTAACTCCATCACTCTGTAAAATTATTATGCTACAGAGATCTTCATATTTATGAAAAGCATCAGCATCTCCAATGCCCGAGGCAACCAACGCTTGTCATCCTAACACACAAGACAATCAAGTCCTACCCAGAGGCAGGCTCTGACACGTGCACACGCAATGCTTAGAAGTTTCCTTCCCAATCTCATAAGCTAAGGTTTATGCATTTCAAAATAATCTATACTGTGTATGGACGACGGGAAATTTCAGATTGAACATAGGACTGCTGTGCAACTTAAAGGGGCAGACTATTTTCCAAAGAGAATCACTATAGTATCTCTCATTCTGCATGCTTCTTTTTTGAATGTAAGGTTGGTCAAGGATGTGGGTGGGGTATATACTGTGGAGGGGTCGGCTTGCATCGGAAGAGTTGCTCTTGAGCAGAGCAAGTGTCTAGTATCTCTAAGAATTAGCTGACCCTTGGAGGGCAGTCACTCCAGCATCAGGAAGGCCCCAGATGTCAAATCATCAGAAATTCAGAAAAGAAAAAGGCATGCTTCCAAAGACGATTCCAGCCCCAGTCATCATGCAATCCCACATCTAAGGGCTTTGAGGATCTGGGCATTTTACAGCTGAGAAAATCTATCCTTGCTGTGCCCTGACTACCTAACCAAGAGAGCCACAGGCATAGTGAGCCAGCTGTTTGATGCCACCTCACTGGAGGGCAGTTTGTTACACAGCAGTAGATAACCAACACAAAGCCCTGGCTGGAGCGATGGTGATTTCGATCAGCTCTGGTTCATTTTGCCTTGTGGAAGGGGGAGTTCCTGAGTAGGCTGTTTCTCTCAGCATTATATTTTCACCAATTAGTGTTCACGAATGATATGAAAATGTGTTTAGCTTATTTTTCCCCCTGCCTGTGGGAAGAGTTCTCCTGGATTAGTGGTGTTAATTTTTCAACATTCTCATGAAATTTCCCTTATTAAAAAGAGAAGGGACAAGTTGCAGTTTCTAAACCTGTACCACCTGAGGCAGCCCTGGTGAAAAACACGTAACCTGACCTTCCTCAGCAAAACAAACAGCGGCAGGCTTTTGCGTAACCTGTACCAAAACCAGAAGGATAAGTTTTCCCGAGTGGGCACAGAACGGGGAAGAAAGGAGTAAGCTGGGTTTCTAGGGGTCTACTTCTATCTGATTCAGTTCGCTTTTCATGGTGAAATAACTCTGGTCTTAAACTGAAAGTAGCATCTAACCCAGAAGAGGGGAAAAAAAAATTATGTGTTTTGTGAGAAGATGAGGAAAATTAAAATTCACAGACATACTACCAATTTGAAAAAAAAGAATCTGAGAGCTTTGAAGATTCAACCACAAGAGAGGTGGAAAAGCAACATGACAATCTCCATGCGGTTAGAGAGAGAGGAATGAAGAAAGAAAAGTAAGTTAGGGACAAAGTTTAACTCTTAACTTCCAACCTTATCAAAAAGCATGCCTCTGGAGAGTTCAGAATACACTCCCCTTTTGAGAGGGTAATTTTACATGATAGGAAAAAAAAAAAACCTCCTTAAAGACTTTAAAAATAGTCACAGGTTCTCAAGGCTCCCATGAGAAAGTAATGACGAATGTATGATAATGTGCAATTTCTATTTTATCCCAATATGTTAGTTGAGCCTTAATAACATTTTTGGTCATAAAGTCTAGGATCTGTTTTGGGATCAGAACAAAAAAGGATAAGACAAAGATGACTGCAAAGTGTTTGTGATTCTATTCATAATTAGAATAGTCAGTCAACAAACTTTTACTGAGCATCTACTATGCACATAGCCCTGTGGTCTGATGTTCATTTCAGTCAACACAGGCACACTTCCCAGAGTATATGCTAGTCCCTTGAACCAAGGTGGGAACTGATCCATCCAAAAATTATCCATTGATTTGTTTCTTCACAAACTTGAATGAAGACTCTTCTGTGTGACCAAACTACCTAGGTCCAGATCTTCTCAAAATTTGGTCGATTATATAGATCCATCAGGAGATCTTACTGAAATCTATGCAAAGATGCTCATTCCCCTCAGTACACAGGAGATAATCTATAATTTTCAAAAAATACTTGCCTCAAGACCAAGAGGAAACCAAAATAATAATAATAATAAATAATAAAAATAATTAATAATAGCAGCAATAGTGAAAATAGTAGCCTTCAAAAGCCTAGATTAAAAAACAGAACTTTCTAGTATGATGATTGCAGCTAATAATACTGTAATATACATCCGGATGTTGCTGAAACAGTAGATTTTTTTTTCAATCAATGAACATTGTTGCAAATTGTTGCCAAACACTGTTTGTGCAAGTGCTTTGTATTAGTGATGTGCCTTTCCTCCAGATTTCAAGCCACTCCGGCTACTAAATGCCACCATCTTGCCTGAAAACATTGCGAGAGTATAGTTTGGTGTTTGCCACATACTCTCCATGAGCCACAGACCGAAAGGCAAAAGTTCTTTGGAAAACTAAGCCTGTTTTCATAGGGTGACTGGTAGAGAAGCTGTTCACACAACTGGATAGGATGGGGTCAGGTCACTGTGCTTCTGTTTGGGCTCTCAAACCAGCTTGGTACTGCTCTCTGTGAGCCTCTGTGCACATGTGGATACTTCACACATCGCTTCTAGGGCCTTTTGACCTAGATTTGTTGGTTTCTGCTGCTGACAGAACAGCTTGGAAATGAATAGCCATATGGGATATGTGACCTTTTAAAACCTAGGTGTTTTGGACTATGCCGCTAACCAGGAGGTGAGACTCTAATCCATTACCTCACGAGTTAATCAGATTTTAAGAAGACATGTATTTAAAACGTGCTGTGATGAGTAGAACTGTTCAGTGTATTGGGGATACAGAGTGGAATGTGAAGGAGAAATGCGAACGCCCGTCATGAAAACATTGCCCTCTTTAAGGTAAAGACCGCTTCCTGCAGGGAGGGATCACTCAATGCATTTTTTAAAGCTGAGATTTAATCCACATGTAGTATTGTACTGTATCAGGTGTACAACATAATGATTTGATACATGTACACACTGTGAAATGATTACCACTGTAAGTTTAGTGATCATGCATCACCACACACAGTTACAATTTTTTTCCCTTGTGTTAAGAACTTTTAAGATGGACTCTCTTAGCAACTTTCAAATATACAACTCATTATTGTTAACTGTAGTCACCATGCTGTACATTACATCCCCTGAAATTATTTATCTTATAACTGGAAGTTTGTACCTTTTGACCAACTTCACCCATTTCGTCCAGCCCTCCCCTCCACCATCTGCCCCTGGGAACCACCCGTCTGTTTTGTGTATGTATGAGGTAGGGGTGGGGGTGTGTGTGTGTGTGTGTGTGTTTTAAGGTTCCTCATGTGAGATCATACACTATTTGTACTTTCTGTGTCTGGTCTGACTTATTTCACTTAACATAATAGCCTCAAGGTCCAACCAAGTTGTCTCCAAGAAATGGCAGGATTTCTTTCTTTTTATGGCTGAATTATATTCCATTGCATGTGTGCATATGTGTACATATATACATAGAGAGAGAGAGAGAAAGTATGCACATGCAAGCGAGAGCACTATTGTATATAATACTGCAATGAACATGGGGCTGCAGATATCTTTTCAAGATAATGATTTCATTTCCTTCAAATTAATATCCAGAAGGAGACGCTGGATCAGATGGTAGTTTTATTTTTAATTTTTTGAGGAAACTGCGTACTATTTTCCATAATGGCTGTACCAGTCGATATTCCCACCAACAGTGTACAAGGGCTCCTTTTTCTCCATATCCTTGCTAACACTTGTCATTTTTTGTCTTTTTGATAATAGCTATTGTAATAAGTGTGAGGTGATACCTCACTGTCAGCACATCTTTAAATCACAAGGCACTGCACCTGTGGTGGAGTTCACGGCTGAGGGGCAAAGGCGTCTGGGTCGCACTCTCACAGTAAGAAGAGTCACTCTTTAAGAGGCACTTTAAGGAATCAAGGACTACATTCGATCATTTATAAAAGACTTCAGTTCTTAAAAATCTTCAAGTTTAGTTTTAAAGGTACAAACATGAATTTCAACACATCTGATATCTATTTTATTGTTAAAGCTTCACACTGATCCTTCAGAAGACAGAATGCCTGTGGTCAGTTATCAGTTTCAACTACAAGATTTTTATTCCCAACAATAATCTTAGTCCTATAAAAGTAAAGAAGGATTACTTCATTAAAGCTTTAGGAAGGAAAAAGAGTGATGATGATTGTTGCTAATGATCCTGTATTATATACTTCAATGTTGGTAAGAGAATAGATCTTACATGTTCTCATCGCAAGAAAAGAAAAAGGTAATTATGTGGCAGGATGGAGGTGTAAGCTAATGCCATAGTGATGACCATTTTGCAATAGGGAAATGTACCAAATCAACAGGCTGTACATCTTAAACTTACGTAACGTTATATGTCAATGACATCTCAATAAAGCTGGAAAAATCAAGATTAAACCATAAAGACAGAACTTTCAGATTATCACAGACCTAAAAGGTCCTTGAGGATGGCAGACCCACGTTTATCCTTAATCCTCCCTACCATCCTGATCTGGCTTTATTTGGCCCCATGCCCAGTTTGTCCCTGCTTGCCTTCCAGCCTCATCCCACTCCTCTCCCAGGATGGGTGGACTTTGACTTCCTCTGAAGCACTAAGCTCTTCCAACTCTTTTTTTTTTTAATTGAATTATAGTTGATTTACAGTGTTGTGTGAGTTTCTGGTGTACAGTGTAGTGATTCAGTTATACATACATTTTTTTCATTGTAGGTTATTATGTGACATTGAATATAGTTCCCTGCACTAGACAGGAGTTCCTTGTTGTTTATCTCTCTTATATATAGTAGTTTGTATCTGCTAATTGCAAACTCCTCTTTTCTCCCTCCCCCGCCTTCCCCCTTTGGTAACCAGAAGTTTGTTTTCAACATCTCTGAGTCTGTTTCTGTTTTGTCTTGAGGCTCTGCTCATTCTGGAACCTCCTCCCTCACCCAGGATTCAGTCAACTGACTCCTTTTCCTGTAGGCTCAGCTTGAGCCAGAGCCTCTCTGACCCCAAAGATTAGGTCCTTCTCTCACTATGCTCTGTTCTCACAGGACCCTGTTATTTCCTTTTCATCCACCTCCTATTATGATGAAATTAGAACAGAGGATCATTCATGGGGTTCTTTGTTTGATGTGTACCTCCTCCAATAAAACCTGAACTCCAAACCGGCAGACACCACAGCTTACAACCTACGTATCCCAGAACCTTAAACAGCACCTAGCCACCTAGTGAATGCTCAAAGAATATGCTGAACGGATGGATAACAAACACCCAAAATCTTTCCTCTGGTGCCAGATCAACTTTCACTTATTTCCCAGACTCATTTCAAATTCTGTCTTCTTGAGAAAGCTTTTCTTAACAATCCTCTCTGTGAGAACAAATCCTCTGGGTTGAGACCTTTGAGTGCAGGGAAAGACTCTAACAGAGGCAGATCTCAGAGACATTGTGGGTTCAGTTCTAGACCACCATAGTAAAGAGAGTTACATGAATTTTCTGGTTTCCCAGTGCAAATAAAAGTGGTATTTACACTGGACTTTAGTAAGCATGCAATAGTATTATGTATAAAAAGTAAACATAATTTCATGAAAAAATATCTATGGTTAAAAAATGTTAAAAAAGTGAATCTGAGCCTTCAGCGAATTGTAATCTTCAGGCAATGGTAATATCAAAGATAGCTGATCACAAGTCACCATAACAAATACAAAAAGAAAAGGTCTGAAACATTGCGAGAATTAAAAAGTATGACTGAGAGATAGAAGCCGAGCAAATGCTGCTGGGGAAATTGTGCCTGTGATAGACTTGCTTGTTCGAGAGTTGCCACAAACCTTCAGTTAAAAAAAACAAAACAAAAAACCCAACCCCCTCGCCCCCACAATTCTGCAAAATGCAGTAAAGCAAGGCAAGATATAACCAGGTAGGCCTGTCTATCTAAGGATAGTTGGTGCCTGCCATGATTCCGAACACTTTGGTAAGGGCTCTTTGATAAATGTTTCATACACCCAACTCAGTAGTTTGTCTACAGAAAATTTTAAAACATGAGGAACCTTATTTTGTGTTTTAACATAAATACATAAAGTATCAAAAAGTCAAAAGAGTTGTCTTGGCTGACACAAGTTTTTAACGTATGCAGCAAGAACAAAGACAAAGAATAGCAATGAAGCATATTCTCTTGTTTTTTTTTAAACCATCTCAAAGGTATCACCAACATTCTATAACCGGATATAAAAAAGAAAGTTTCTGAAGGAAGGGAGATGATAGTTATAAATGAACAGAGAGTTCAAAAGAATGCTTGTCATCACACACTGAGTGTCACCTGTGAAAAATAATCCTTATTCAAAAGAATCTTTTCCTAGGTATTGCTTCCTTTCCCTTTTAGCATATCACGGAATCTTTGTAAAGTCTCTTGATCACACCACCGGCTCCCTCCTGAGCTCGGGGTTACACCTGTAAAACAGCCATCTCCCTGGACAGCTCCCTGCTGTTGGCTGGAACTTCATTCAGTGTGAATCTTCTGGAGTCTGAATTCACACTCAGTGTCATGTACCTTGCTATGCTGTTTAAGGAGAACAGCTCAGTCCTTAAAAGAGATTAACCTGCCTATCACAGGAAGATGCCTCATACTGTTTGGGCACAGGCAAGCTGTACAAAGCAGTGAAAGCTTTAAATGAAACTTTGAAGTATCAAACCATTTATTCATGTGTGTGTGTTATAATTGTGTACCTGTTCTGTTCACTCATGAAATGAAACTTGTTTGGCTCAGATCATGCTCTAAAACCTAGTGCTTTGCATTCAGGTAGCATTTTACACCTTCGAAGCCTTTGCACAAACAGTAAACAACTAGACAAAGAGGATAATACCCCTGACTTGGGAGGTGACTGCCCATGAGGTTCTCAAAGTGCTTCCGGGTCTGGAAGCAGAAGCATCAGCGTCACCTGGGAACTTGTCAGAAATGCAGATTCCTGGGCCCGATCCCAGGAACTCCAGAATCCAAGTGATTCTGAGACATGATCGAGTTTGAGAACTGCCGGCTTCAAGAAAGATGCACAGCAGATTTAGTATGGGGTTGGCGAAGGCCATGAAGAAGACTCACGAAGTGTTAGGGTTGAAACCTGGCTCCTCCATGTGTGGCAGCAAATTGTTCACAGACGTGGTCTCATTTCCCCCATCTCAAAAACAGGAGTAGTAATAATACTTATCACAAGGAGTTGCTACAAAAATTTAACGGTGAGATGCATGGAGTGCTTGGCATAGCATCCAATAAATGTTAGTAATTATCAAATGGGTCAGGTCTCTGAAATACAGAGGCTGGAAGTTGGGAAAGGCCTAAAGGCAGGAGAATAGGAAAATTTTTAAATTATATATGACTGAAAAAGAATAGAAGCCAACAAAGAAATAAAATGACAATGCACCTCAATGTTCATAGCGACATTATTTACAATTGCCAAGATATGGAAGCAACCTAAGTGTCCATCAACAGATGAATGGATAAAGAAGACACACATGATGGAATCCTACTCAGCCATAAAAAGAATGAGATTTTGCCATTTGCAGCAACATGGATGGACTTGAAGAGTATTAGGCGAAGTGAAATAAATCAGACAGAGAAAGATAAATATTGTATGATAGCACTTATATGGGGGATCTAAAAAAATCCAACAAAACTAGTGAATATAACAAAAAAGAAGCAGATTCACAAATATAGACAACAAGCTAGTGGTTACCAGTGGGGAAAGGAAGAGGGGGAAACACAGGGGTAGGGGATTAAGAAGTACAAACTATTATGTATAAAACAAGCTACAAGGATATATTGTACAAGGGGTTTTATAACTATAGTATATAACCTTTAAAAATTCACTCACTAGAAATTGAAACGTTGTAAATTGACTATACTTCAAAAAAAATGCAAAAAAATTGTGACTCACTATACTGTACACCTGTAATTTATATATTATACATCAACTATACTTCAATAAAAAATAAAATGAAATACATAAGTAAAATGACAAGGCATGCATTTATTGCAAGGTTAAGTCTTATCTGCATACTTGAGTCGTGTGGAAACCCCGCTTACCCCACAAACGTCACAACCATCTGTAATAACATCACACGCGATCCCCCGTGTGCTTTCCTTACCTAACACAGAGGGAGGAAGACTAAGCAAGGAGTGGTATTTCTTTACATCTTTATAAAAGCACTGCCTTTTTTCAAGCCTTTATATGTTATACCCAGAAATTCTACAGCTGCCTTGCTTCTGTACCATTATTGATATCAAACATGCTGCTGGGGCTGCAGGAAAAATAAGACAGGAATTTTTTTTTGTGCAAAACAGCTTAGGGGGAACGCAATGCTAACTCAGAACTGCTCAGAACAGTGAGTTTAAGCAACGGTGAATCCTCCCAACTGTACAATTTGCAAGCGTGTTTTTTTCACTACATGGAAACAAGTCAAAGGCATGAAATGCTGGCTCTGACAGCTGTTGTCTCTCATTTTCAACCTGACATAATGAGTTTCAAGACTTCAAGGCTGCTGCCCAGAAGTGGTGGTGAGGCTTGAGGAATTGGTTTGGAAGAGTGAAGAAATTGAACAAAAGGAAGGAACAAATCATGATCTCATTTTTTTTTCTCTTGAGCTATCAGTCTAGCATTTGTTTACTCCTGGTGGAATCCTACAACTCAAACTATGATTCTTCCTGGTGCAAAATACACAAGGGTATTTCAGTCTCACATTTTAAAGGCCCAGCCTAGCGACACAAAGAGATGGGGGTGGACACACAAGGGTGACTGATCAGAAGAATCTTGCTTACCACCTGCTGAGGGTGTGATATTATTTCCTGCTTCCTCATAAACTAAGAATATTCTAATTATATTGAATTATATTAATTTATACATTATCTTCTTACAGAATGCAAAATGAACTTCATTGCTTTTGAATTTTGTGCTGTCATTCCCACAAAAGAAATCAGTAATTTGCACATTAACATTCCTCCTGCCAATACTAAAATTCACCATATTCAATTAGGAAGTAGATGCCAGGGGTGAGGGAGTGAATGACACTTTAACCTAGTATGACAGAAAAGATCACAAGGGCATGCAGTGGAACCAGGACGGGCAAACAAGGACCCAGAGGCCGGATCAAGCTAGCCACACTTTTAGATGGTTGAAAAACACTCGAGAATAACATTTCATGACTCATGAAAATTACATGAAATTCAAATTTCAGTGTCCCTATGTAAAGTTTTATTGCAACATACGCATATTGTCTATGGCTATTTTGGTGTGACAATGACAGAGACAGTAAAGCCTTCGAAGATTAAAGTGCTTACCATCTGGCTCTTTACAGAAAAAAAATTGCCCACCCTTGAGTTAAACAAAGAATAACTGACTTGATTGGGCTTTTCCCAAACTGCAAGTCCCCAGGTGGATTTTTCACTTAGGATTAGTGAAACAACAACATTGAAAAGTTCAAGATTCCACTGGAATCTTGATGGAAAGGAGCACCTTGGCACACAGTCAGTAGGTCAACACTCCACATTCTTGTATCTTTAATAATGGGAGGGAAGAGATGGGTCTACTGGTTCCATCTTTCACCGTTAGACCTTTCTGCCAACTGAAAAGGAACATGTGTGCTTCAAAAACTGGAATAATTACAATAACGGTAACAGCAACATGGACTGAATGCTTTCAGTATTCTGGGGGGGGGGGGAAAGTGTTACTTGATTGAATCCTCATGGTAACCTTGTGATGTCATTTTTATCATTCCCATTTTACAGAGGAGGACAATGGAGCTTAAAAAGCTTAACCTTGCCTGGTCAGTGATTAAGGCTTGCTATTAACCCCTGCAAACATCATTTAAACTTTAAAATATCACTTACTCCATTTCTTATAATTTGAATATCTACCTTTCTTGTTGGGCAGTAAAAACTGGGAAGTACAACATGATGGTGACTGAAACATAAAGTCAGTTTGAATGATTAAGAAGAATAGCATACATTGCTGTGGTTGGACTACTAGTTGTCTAGCTATTATCTAGCTCTCCTCTTTCTTTGTTAAAAGACCCTGACCTCATTCAAGGTTGATCTGTACCTATTCCTAAGTGAGATATACTTTCCAAATCTCCCTGACAGCTGGAATGACTCTAGAACATGATTTGGGCCAAGGAGATGCAGAGAAAGATCTGTTGGGGGCTCTTGGAAAATGTTTTTTTCTAATTAAAAAAATATATGATTGGAATCACTCCTGTTTTCTCCTTCTCTATGCTTGAAAAGTAGATGTGATGTCCGGAGTTACAGCAGTCATCTTGTGATCATGAGGCAACTTGCACAGAGATAAAACAAAGAATTGCAGAGATGCTGCTCCTGAACCAAGGACAGCAACTGCTATCTCCAGTTTTCTTAATTAGGTCACTACCTGTTGTCATTCTTAACTGATAGAGCTACACAAGAAAGCAATAAAAATCTAAGTCATCTCCTGTTTGGGTCCTTCCTGTTTTCTGGATGAACTGTACCTAAGAAAATATTTCAAACTCTTATGATATTTCTAGACAAATAAACACTCTAAACTTACACTAAGCCTTTATTAAAATCTAACAGTTATTCATTTGTTCTTTCATTCTCTCACTCAAAGAAAAAATACCCTCTAAGAATCTATTGCTACAGATCAGGCATGGTTACAGATACTTGAAAAGAAGGCCTCAGAACTCATAGAAAAGGAGAGAGGCATTTGCATCAGAAAGTCTAATTGCCAGGGATCATTTCTGTGACCATACTCTGGATGGCCATGGGATGCAACTGTTAACAATCCAGTCTCTTGAGTCAAAAAGACCCGGGTCTGAACTCATATTCTGCCACTTAACAGCTGAGGAACTTAGGAGAGTCACTTAACTTCCTCCTGAGCCTGTCTCTTCATCTATAATGGGTGAATAACAATATCTACTCATAAGGTTGCTGGGTGGTAAGTGAGAATACACTTGTGGTGCCCAGAACAGCCAGGCACACACAGTAAATTAATGGAAGCTGCCATCATTACTGTTGTTATCAGCATACCAGGATATGAACAACATACATGTAAGTGCTGATGAGGAAAGATGGGTGGGGTGGAAGAAAGTAGGTGTGAACCACGGGAGGCTGCCTGGAGAGAGGGACACGTCAGCTACAAATGGAAAGATGAATAGGAATTTGCTGGAGAGAACTAAGAGGGAGAGCAAGATATTCTGAGCATGGGTAACCGCCTTATGGGGGAAGTATTTGGCAGAACTGGCAGATGGAGCCAAGACTAGCGTGAGCCCTGAGACGGGCAAGGAATGAAACTGAAAGGCCAGGCAGCAGCCAGATTGTGCAGGGTCTGATAAACACCAGGCTGAGTCTGGAGCTTTATACCATAAACAGAGAGAAACCTCTGAAGGATTATAATCAAGGAAGTGACATAATCAGGTCTCTGTTCTGGATGGATAACTGGCAGCAGAATTGGAGATGGGCTGGAGTTGAGCAACAGGAACCATTAGGAGGTTATTTCCATAAACCAGCCAAAGGATAACAGGGAACCAAACCAGAACACCGACATTGGAGCACAAGGAGGGCGGTAGGTTTTAGAGTTACTCTGAAGGTAGAAAGATAAAATTTAGAGACTAGTGAGTTTTGGGAAATTAAGAAAGTTGAAGACTCACAACTGACTTGGCGTTGTCTTGATTGCGGAGTTGAGGGGCTATTAAGTGCTATTACCTGAGACAGGAACATTCAGGAAGTATATTAATAAATGAAAGTTCAAATTCTAAGAACATGGTCTTTTTTGGAAGTTAGCTATTTCTGACAAGTCCTTACCCAAGAGTCACCTAACTCTCCGTGAATGCCACTCAAGCCTCCTTTCTCTTATAGCATCAGTGCCCTTAGATTGGCCGCACTCTGTTCTTAACAGGCCCTTATGAGCACTTGGGAAGGCACCTTAATGAGAAAGCTGATTTCCAGTCCCTCTACTGACAATTCTGTAAGGGTTTTGCATTCGAGAAACACAGTTCATACGTCCTAAGATCTACCCCACCGCTGCTGTCCTGGCTAGTGTAGGGCCTTGCAAGTGGTAAGTGCTCAAAAAAGGGGTTGTTACTTTGATTTGATGCCAAATCACACTCCTTAAGGGTCAACTTTAATGTCTTCAATGATCACTGTGCAAATCATTGCACAACAATCACTGTGTGTCTCTTCAGACATTGAAGTGTCTGAAGAGACAACTATCGAAGGAGGTCTCAGCAGGAAAGAGCATGAAGCTATTTGCATGAAACTAGGCTCTCAGGGATAGGTCTGCTCCTTCAGAGAGAAACAGTCAGGGCCTTGAGCCCCAGACTCTTCTTTGCGCTTCTACCTATGGTCAGTTTTCAACCTTCGACCCAGCTTTGCATGCTCTTCTCAGTTTGCATCCCTCCTGCTCCTCAAAATGGTGCACTGGCATCACAAGTTGTGCCAGGGCACACGCTCCATGCATTAATCCTGGCGAGCTTGATGTGTGTGCATCACAGGCCACCAGGAATCCTCTTGTACTTCAGAGCTCTTGTTTGTTCTCACTCACCATTTTTCATGCGCTCCCGAGACCCCTGGTTCCATGCATGTTAATTACATAGGCTGGGGGAGTGTGGGCATAGTGAAACAAGTTTGGCAAATAATAAATCCATTTAAGATGCTAACATCCACTGAAAATGTTCAGGAACAGAAGACCTTTCATAATATTTCCAACACTGACCTGATAATGGGTGTTTTAAGTGAGTGTACCATCTCCAGGATGGATAAATGAAAAGGTAAATGAGTTCAAATCTTTGGTCATAAGACTTAGGGAATGAATGAAAGGATGGATGGATGGATGGATGAAAAAGAGAGAAGGAAAGAAAGGCTAGATGGGTGGAAGGAAGGAAGGAAGGAAAGTTAAGGAAGGTAGATCAATGGAATGATTGGAAAAAATTACCTATACTTTTTTCTCTGAAATAATTATCTTCCCTGAGGCGCTATCTCACTCTACTCTTGACTGCATCAAGAGGAAAAGAAGAGCATCAGAAATTTGAAAACACAAGGAAAAAATTGTGAAGCATCCAAATTTAGGAAACTCCCTTTTAGAGAAAGACCATTACCTTGGGCAAACACCCAGGAGGAGGCATTCCTGTGAACAAGGAAAAGCATTCATAAGTAAGTGAGGGGTAACTCCAAAGGGACTGCCATCTATAGAAGCCGGCAGCTGTCGGCCACGAAACACACTTCTGTTCTCTGTCCATTTTGTGAACCTGATTCAATCAGCACTCCTGCTCGGCAAGGAACCAGCATGTTAATGTGAACTGCTACCATTCAAAAGTAATGGAGTGAGAATGCCATTATTTTCAATTGTTTGAGGCCGTGAAGTCCCCAACTTCATTAGCGCCATTTCTAGGAAAGCTATCCACCAAATCTGATGGCATCTGCAGATGTGGAAGAACCCCTCCACAAATGTCATTCTATCACAAATGCCATTGTCCTCATTAAGACACATCAGATACAAATTTACAGGCACTCGGCTGCTGGTAGGCAGGGAAATGGTTCTCCAAATGTGCCCATGTCCTGATCCCTAGCATATGTCAATAGGACGAGATTATCCTCTAAGCTACTGAAGATTCTGAAAAGCAGAAGAATGGGAAGAATAGGAAGTCAGAGAGATGAGGCAGAAGGGGAAGGCAAAAGACTACCAGCACAAAGGGAACCCGTGACCAAGAGCGAGGAATGCCAACAGCCAGGAACCAGGCAGAAGTCCACCAATAACCTGAGTAAGCCTCAGAGCAGACTGTCCCCCAGATAACAGCCCAAGCCCAGCGATGCCTTCACTTTGACCTTGCGAGACCCTAAGCAGAGAATCTCACTCAGTCACTCGTGCCTAGACTTCTGACCCATGGAAATGGCAAGATAATAAGTAGATGTTGTTTTAAATCATCACATTGTTGGTAATTCGTTACTGCAGCAATAGGAAACTAACACAGGAGTTATCTGAGTAACCCAGGGGCACTGAAGCTCCAACACTGGCTTAAGTTTTACTTTGATTCATTCATCCAAATATCTGTTTTTGGAGCGCCTCACCTACTGCGGAGGTAACCTTTACATGAAAGAAGCTCACAGGGACGAACAAAAACAGGCATCTCCTCCACTACTTTCAGTCCAGGTGGGGACAGAAATATTAAACAAATGATATTTCCATAAATACATATGCAACAGTAGGCTGGGATCGGTTACATGGAGGGGAGGTGCTTGGTGTTAAGATTCCATGTCCGAGGATGGTGAAGACGTCCCTGTTGATGATTAAGCTGAGATCAGAAGCGTTCGTAGGAAGGATATGAAGGTGCAGTGGTTTGGGGGTAAATGAAGACCCTGAAGCAAGAGGGAACAGAAGGACTGTGAGGAAGAGAAAATGCTGGGATAGCAAGCAGGGTTATGCAACGGTGAGATCAGGGAGGTATGGTGAGCCATTCCAAGGATTTCCCATAAAGAAAATACAAACATGCACCATGCTTCCAAAGGAAAGGGAGCATTTACCGATTAATGCAAAGGGATTCTTTCTTCAATAATGATTACAGAAACTGTTACATACATGAAATGATACTCAGGCTGTCCCTGTGAGCTGTAGCCCTTTAAAATTTAATCCATGGCTTAGGAAATGAAGTACAGAGCCTGCTCTTCAAACATCAGATCACCCACAGGTTTAAAGAAAGCCCTAAATGGGGCATTGTAAGACTGAGTGATGCATAGAAAGTGATTAGTTCTCTCTGAGACTCAGTTTACTTGTCTGCAAAATGGACATGATGTTTTCACGGAAATTGGACACATAGTAAAAACCTACTGAGTAAAGAAGTGAATGGATTCCTGTCCTGCTTCACACAGGATCAAATGAAAACCAAGTGAATGTGCATGAAGAGAACCAAGAATGTGCTTTGGAAAGGGGAATATATTTTACAAATACAATAATAATTATTACAAAGCAACAATGCCTTCATACGAGAAGAAACGGCTTAATGTTTGTAAAGACAGAAATAAGAGTCACGCTAATGATGCTGACAAACTGGAATGGGTCGATGAAGAAGGTCAGGGAATTTTCACCCACTTATGCCTGGAACAGCAATCACTTGCCATGGACAGACTTGGAGGTACCAGCGGAGGGACAAGGAGTCATTCTAGATTCTAGATAAAGCCTCTTCAGCCCTAGGTTTCTATGTAAACTTGTTCTAAGTAGAACAACACAAGAGCCCCATGAACCCTGGGGGTTATTAATGCAACACATGGTTATCACTAGAGTTGAAATTTGCCAAAAAATGCAAAGAGCACAAAAATTTGACATTCTTTTAAAAATACTCTTTGTGTGTTTGCCCGAACCTGTCCTTGGAAACCCGAGAAAATTTCTATGGGGCTCTCTCTCTCTTTGAGACCTTCATCCTGGCCAAGAATTTCAGCCTAGATAGTTTCTCATCACAGAATATAGCAGTGTTAAACGCACAAGCTGTGGAGTCCATCAGAGAGCCTTGTTGGAGTCACAGCTCTGCCAGCTCGTAGGAAAGTTACCTGACTGCCAAGACTCAGTTTTCTCATCAGTAAAACGGGAGCAGTAAGAGGACCTAACATGCATGGCGGTGCTGTGCAGCGGCTAGCACAGAAAAATACTTGGCAAATACTGTTACCATCATTGCTATTAATGAACTTGAAAGTGTGAATTAAGACAGAAAAAAATGTTGGAAAAACACAGGCTGAATCTCACTAACTGTTGAGCAGCCTGTTTCTTTTCTCCCCTCTACTAAAAAAGAAAAAACAAACAAACAAATGGAAACCTGACTACAAAAGATTTCCTGGCTGAGCTATTTGTCTTCACTGGGGGCTGTCTGTCTGAGGCAGAAATGCAAACCGCAAAAATTCACAGTCGTGTCAAGTTGAGAAACCAGCACATCCTTATTTCACAGCCCAATTTCAACTGCTGGCATTTGCAATACTTTGGAGATAGGAGTCATAATTTCAAAAAAGCCTTACCCCCAGAAAGCAGTCGGGCCAAGTCATTCATCTGCAGTATCATAGCTGAGGGCTCAAAGCAAGCCCAGAGTTCAGGCATGTGGTAATTAGGTCTCTAAATTTACTCTACTGGCTGGGGAACCTGTCAAAGAAATTCTTATCATGGGCAGAGTTAATTACACGTAAAATGACAGAGCAGACACGCTGAGAGACAAACGGTAACCTGGAGAGAGAGACGGTCAGAGGAAGGGCAGTGAGAGGCCGTGTTCAGATCTGGTCCCTGTGAATACTAAACCCTACTCGCCCCACAAGTTCAAATGGGTCTACTGGGAATGGAAAAGAGTGTTTTTGGTGTCCAAATAGATTTATGTCAGGTTCATTCACAGAAAGCTGAAACATACTACAAAACCGGTCACTGAGAACTTTCTAGGGTTTGATTTACTTCCTCACTAATGCATGAAGTTCACTGTATCCTTCTTTCATTTCATTCATTTGTTCACACAATACGTCCTGAGAATGGGCACGCAACAGACACAAAGCTTGACATGGAAGGACAGACTCTCCCCACCCCATGCCACTGAACGTCGGAAGGGAAACAAATCAAACAGCAAAACACACAAAACAAGTCGATGTTTATACACTGTGATGGGTGCCTCAGAGGAAAAGGACAGGGTGCTGTGAGCAGCAGGTTAGGGGCAAATGCAGAATTTGAAGTGGGAAAGAAAGTGGAAGCAGGTGAAATGCACATTTCAGACTAACAGCAAAATAGACATTCAGTGGATTAAGGAGTGGAGAAGCGTTCCAGGAGAGCTGAAGATTTCAGGATCCTGTTTCCTCTAGGTCTCTCCTTTCTGTCCTTCCTTCCCTTCCATCCACCCATCTAGCTGGACCCCAAAGTGTGGGTTTAGAATAGCCCATGTACTGTTTTAAACACAGGGAGGTTGTAAAAGCAGTGAAACCTTTTCCTTGCCTTTGCAATGTTTTCTTAATCTGTTTCAGGGCATCAAAGTGTATGTGTATGTGGAACAAATGGTAAACACTGCTGAAGAGTTCATGAGAGAGAGTCAAACCAAGCAGCCAGTCTGTCTCAGGCCACGCGGCCCCTCCCTGGCTCTCGCCAACTGTCTAACTCACACTCAACCCTCTCCCCACTGGGCTCGGGCTTCTCCCGGCTGGATTCCCCTCCTCCATCCTCTGGACCCCAATGGAGAACACCTCCGCCTGCTGTCACACCTCTCCTATGAGCCAGACGGGACTCCTCCAGAGGTAGATGAGGATCCAGGCTGAGCCTGAATTTGCTGTGTCCCTTTCGGTTTTGTGAGCTGGATTCCCGTATGGTGCCATCCTTATCCACTGGGTCCCTGCCACTGACTATTCTTCCTCAACTGAGAAGCCATCTGTATCCCAGGATGCCCAGCACGTGCTCCTGATACCTTCTGAGGCAATGATTTTGTTTGTTTGTGTGTTTGGGGGCAAATTATTTTTGTATCCTCTCACCAAATACACAGACTTTCATTTCAAATGTAAGTTCGGTATTTTTTAATATAAAAAAAGGAATTACGAAAAGAGTAATCATATTTGCAGTCCATGCACTAAGTGGTCTTCCAGAAATGTCTCTGCAGCTGATACGAGATCTTCAGTAGTTCGTATCAGCCAGAATCACCAGAAGTCCACATCATGGTCAGGTAACTCTCATCTGAGCCAGCCCCACAAGGTGCCCCAAGCACAAGCTCAGAGCATATCAGGATGGGCACTCCCCAGAGCCCCATATGGCCCTCGGCTGTAAACCCTCTCTGAGAACTGCCCTTGTGAGCTTGGCTACATCCAATGACTGGTCCAGGGAGGGGCATCAGAGCCCAACTTCCTCACCTCAGGTACAGGCAACTGCAGAGAAACACCCCAGCTTCAGAACTCCCCAGGAGGCTGGCAGAGGCTCCTCTAAAACTGCATCGTAGCCTGACTTCTCCATCCGCTCAATCTTTCACTCCTTCCCCTTTCACAAGTATTGATCCCCTCTTTAATAAAAGTAATATATTTTAATCTCTGTCCAGGGTCCACTTCCTGGACCTAATCTACCCTAACCAGAGACGGGAGGAACAGTCATGCCAGTTCCCCCCAGTCAATTCATCTTACATGTGAGGCACTGACGGAGCACTGCTGTGTGCCAGGTACTGTGTTCCCTTAAGGAGCTTACAGCTCTGTTACAGAACGCAGAGCCTTTCTGCACAGGTGTATGCCCGTTAGCCACTTGTCTACAAAGCCTAATGCATTAGTTGTTATTCCAAAGAGTTTGATCCTTAATATCCAAGGTAGCTGCAATGATCCAATGTGGACCATCTGTTGTTGTGTCAATCTGTTCAGCCAAGAGAGTTAAAAAATCCTAGGAGAGTCTGGAATCACAAGTTCCCTGCATTCAAAAATAATGTGGCAGTATTTTCAGCCCAGCTGTGAAGCCCTGCATGACTAAGGAAATACAAGTCCCCTCGGAAACACGCTGTGCTACGTGATAATGAAATCAGGATGAGGCCAGCCTTATGATCTAATTGGTCATCTGAGAGGCCAGTTTTTTAACTGGGTCTTTAAATAGAGATTTCCCTGCAGTAAACACTCTTTTAAGGGCAGCTTTGTAGCTCCATCACTTCCCACCTTAACTCTTTTTTATGTTAACTCCAACCTTCCCCCTGCCCCACATTCTCTCCAAAGAAATAGGTCTGCTCCTGAAGATTAATTTTGTAAAAATAACATAAAATGCTGAGACAGGAGGAAAGGGGGCAGGGCACAACCATTCAAAGAATGACACAGCCATTGAGGACAGGACGTAAACTGGTTAGAACCAAGATGGTGGAAGGTTCGGCTCCCAGTAGACTTTGAGCCTCATGTACCACCTTAGCATGCTAAATGACACAGCCACAGGCACCATGACAGTTCCTAGGCTGACCATGAAAAGCCAAAAATGGGCAGTGGCCCAATTCCCAGAAATCCCTACCCGTTCTCCGAAGTGGTTGGAATAACCTTCCTACTTGTCAGCACATGAAACTACCTGGTCATAAAAACTAACCACCCCTACACCTCACTTTCCTAGATGAGGAAAGTACTCTGCGGCTGCCTCTCGCCCTTTGAGGTGGCCCGCACTCTGTCTGTGGGGTGTGTATCTCCCTGAATAAATCTACTTTCGCTTTACTATGGCTCACTCTTGAATTCTTTCCTGCATGAGATAAGAACCTCTTCTTGGGTAACAACACTTATATTTTTAGGGTTGAGGACTAACAGTGCATATTGTTTTGGAGCTTCCTTAGGAAGGCAACAGCATAAACAGTCTGGGTTGATATTTATACCTGGTGAGGGCTGAGTCTACACAAGGGAAGCAAAATCAGCATGAATTTTTGTCATGTATGGATTAAAAACAGGAGCCACTGTGGACTTCAGATTATTTAGCACATTTCATTGATATACTAACTCAGCATCATCCTTCTTGCTTAAAGGGAATCCAGTGGTTCAGCTGACAAGAGGACCAGATTTGGAAGGCCATGCCAAAGGCAGACAAAGCCCCTTGAGAGACCTCCCATACCTTGTGCGGCATCAGGGACCCCCGTCCATCTTCCACACTCCTGGGAACCAGGCAAGTTCCAACATCCCATCTACTCCATCTACATGAACAGGGCATCATCCCGCTGAGGCTTCCAGTAGCTGACCTTGCAGGCTGTGTCCAGCAGGGCACTGCAAACCTACTTTTAGCACACTGTGCACTCACTGATGCCGGCTGACCAGGGGGAGCAGCACCTGTCTGTGTCCTGGACATTGTTGGACACCCCACGAATTATAATCTGTGGGAACACCCTTCCTGGACATCCAGGCAGCCCCTGACACTGTGGAGGAAGAGGATGTGTGGATGAGAAAGTCACCTTGTATTCATCCTTACATGGGATACAGGATACAACAAAACCAGCCCCAGACCTCCGAGCTGCATTACAATTCTGTCGTGGCTGCTTTTTACCCTGATGACTAATATTTGATGCTGGGCCAGTACCCATAACTTGCTTGAGTCTCAATTTCCTCTACTATACGTGAGCCCAAAATCACTCAGCCCTAAAATGTTATGATTTCTCTCTCTCTCTCGACTTTTCCGCAGATTAACTGTTCTTCATAAATATGTAGTAACTGCTTGAGAAATATTCGGATGTCATCAGTTTTAAGTAACGAAAGATTGAGATGTAAGAAATAAAATAAAAATGAAAAGTTGGGCTACTTTAACAGACAGCATGAATTGACTGCCAGAGAGAACTTGCTTATAAAATGCTAAATTAATGGCAGTTTTACTCCGTTTTTATTCACCTCCCTCACTTTCATCTGCGATGATTTTTAAATAGTGCCGGCACCCGGAGCCAGAGTGGACTGACATTAAAACAGATCACCCAGACTTTTGGAGACAACAGAGAAACGGACATTAGAAATGACACAAAATAAGTGACCTTTAGGTAATGGCAGTTTCAGGCATTATCCCTATTTTACAGATAAGGAAACCAAGGCTTTGAAAAGTTCAACAATTTGTCTCACGTAACTAGTAAGTGGAGAAGCCAGAATTCTAGGCCAGATCTGCAAGATTTCAAACTCCACGCTTATAATCAGAGAATACCCGGGTACAGATGCTACACATTTTATTACAAGTGTCATTTACACTCATATTTCCTCAGTAACTTGCAGATTTAGCTGAATGGCCAAATACCACAGTGTTTCTTTTCTCTCTCACCGGATCATTTTTATTTGGGTCCCCTTCCTTTGGAAAACCTATCGCCACTGACAAGTTTGGGTTCAGTCTACAATTCCATTCATTAGGGAGGACACTCGGGCAGAACAAAAGCATGAAACTTTGTGAGAACTGAAGTTATTCCTGTGCTTCTGTAACTGAGCCACTGACTCGCCCTTAAAAAACCTTCTCAGAGTCAAGCTCAATTCAAAGGGGACTATATTAAAAAATCAGTCATTCATCTTTCAGGACTGATTTTAAAATGGTTAGAAAATCAGAAAATCGGTACAAACATACTATGGGTTATTAGATTCTGGTTTGGACTACACTGCACATGGGCATGGGTAAGAACCAACTATAGAATGATAACTACACAAGTCTGACAAACGCCCATATACTCAAAGCTCCACGCCAAGTGGGTTTCCAACTCACACTACTGTATCATCAGACTGCTTCTGACTTTTCTTCTCATTGCCATAAGGCCAGAGACAGAGAAAGAAAAAGATCAACACATTAAAATATATTAAAAAGTTTACACTGGTATGGCAAAAAATACCATAAACACAGTTGGAAGACAAAGTGAGGGAAAAAAGATTAACCACGCGGGTGATAAACCTAGGGTTTATGTTTATAATATCTAAAGAATTTCATCAAAAAACCCAAACACTCTAATCAAAAAATGGGCAAATGGCATACAGAGGTATTGACAAAAAAAAAGGTCACCAGCAATCACGTGAAAAGGTAACCGAAATGGATGCTGATCTAAGAAATGCAAATTAAAACAGGTATGTAATTGTTTTGTCTTTTGGATTAACAATGACTGAAAATGCACTTCACCTAGTGCTGGTAAGAACGCAGGGTAAAAGGCACTTTCACACTACTGACAGAGGGTCATTCTATGATAACTGTAAAATCTTAAACACACCTACCTTCTAACAAATCAACACCTCTTCTGGGTAGTTTTCTTGTGGAAATATTAACATCTGCTTAAAGGCACATATATATATGTTTAATAATGCTTAATCTAATATTAAACAGTTGGGGGTAAAAAATTAATGACCATTACTAGGGGATTGGCTGCAAGAACTGTAATTCATCCTTAAATAATCTACTGTGTAGCCATTACAAATAATGTGGTAGATGTAGGTACACTGCTATGGAAAGATCGTGACACATTGCTCATAATACAGTCTTAGGTAACAAAAGTCATGAAACATTGCCATGCTCCATTAGTAATGATATCAGTAATAATCCTTATTCCAAAACAAGAACTACTATAAATGGTTATCAAAAATGTCCGAAAAGATCTACTAATGGTGTTTACCTTCCCTTGCTAGTAAGCGTTTCACTGTGTAGGGTAAACGTTTCGTATTGTTTCTCCCTTTGACAATGAGCACATATGATTCTTGCCTTCAATTAGAAAATGGCCAGAAAATATTTGCAAAGGACTTGGTGATTTGACCATTTCACTTGGAAAGGCTTTTAGAATATATTATAGCAAGCAGAGAAAAGGGAACCCTCCTACACTGCTGGTGGGAATGCAGTTTGGTGCAGCCACTGTGGAAAACAGTATGGAGATTCCTCAAAAGACTAGGAATAGACTTACCATATGACCCAGGAATCCCGCTCCTGGGCATATATCCAGAAGGAACCCTACTTCAAAATGACACCTGCACCCCAATGTTCATAGCAGCACTATTTACAATAGCCAAGACATGGAGACAGCTTAAATGTTCATCGACAGATGACTGGATAAAGAAGATGTGGTCTATTTATACAATGGAATACTATTCAGCCATAAAAATGACAACATAACGCCATCTGCAGCAACATGGATGTTCCTGGAGAATGTCATTCTAAGTGAAGTAAGCCAGAAAGAGAAAGAAAAACACTATATGAGATCATTCATATGCAGAATCTAAAAAAAAAAAAAAGAAAGAAAGAAAGAAAAGAAAAGAAAAGAAAAAGACAAATGAACATAAATACAAAACAGAAACAGACTCATAGACATAGAATACAAACTGTGGTTGTCAGGGGAGAGGGGAGTGGGAAGGGAAAGACTCGGAGTTCAAAACTTGTAGATACCGACAGGCATATGCAGAATAGATAGACAAGACTATACTGTATAGCACAGGGAAATCTATACAAGATCTTGTGGTAGCTCACAGTGAAAAAGAATGAGACAATGAATATATGTATGTTCATGTATAACTGAAATGTTGTGTTCTACACTGTAAATTGATGCAACATTGTAAACCGACTAAAACTCAATAAAATAAAAATTTAAAGAAGAATATATTAGAGCAAGTGAATAGATGTATAGTCTAGGAATGATTATTCTGTGTCTCACCAACGACAGTTGAGAATTTCTAGATAGGAGAGGATTCAGGGTAGTCTTCTGTTTGAAGGGGAGTAAGTGAATCTGCTTCAACAGAGCGGTTTTGTGTGTGTGTGTGTGTGTGTGTGTGTGTGTGTGTGTGTGTGTGTGTGTGTGTCTGTGTAAATACATGAGGAAATATTAAGTTTATTTTAGTATTTTAGCTGATGTCGTTTCTTCTACGTATCAGTTTAGCCATGTAAAATGGCAATAAGGATTTCTGCATCACTTCCCAGGCTAGCTGAGCAAAGCCAATGAGTCAATACAGGTAAAAATAATTATAAACCAAAGGACACTCCATATGTATGAAGAATTCTGTAACTTTGGACATCTCCTAGGCAATACTCTATCAGTACTTCTTCAGAAGATACATTAGTCACTCCAGTATTTTCCCTGTCACCAGTATCTAAATTGCTTCTGCAAGCATGTTTGTGATTTCTGGATTTGCACCCTCATGCATCAGTCATAGGCAAACACTTATAAAAGAACAGGTTGATCACAGGAGATGATGGGCGAGAAAAATTCCCATGTCTGGGAATTACACTTAGAAGAGAGTGATATTATCAATAACAGTCATACAGAAATCAAATCCTTGTTGTAACCTCCTGTGAAAGCAGGCGGTGCTGCTTTTATTTTACTAGGAGCTGCCCCTGACATGAGTCACCTCCTTCAGATCCTGTAAGAGAGTTTGGCTATCCCAAACGAACCCAATAATGACAAATTAGAAGAAGAGAACTTTGCTTCCAGGTGGACCCGGCTTACCGCATGTGCTGTTGGGCAGGTAACTCATGGCAAAGCAAACAGCAACCCAACACTCATGTCCCTTTTCTTCCTGACTTTCTTCCTGTACAGAAAAGACAAATCTAAAATAACCACTTCCTCAGTCTTCCTTGCAGAAAGGGGTAGCCAGGAGACAGGATCTTCCCAACAAGACTACAGAGGCCATCTGGCGAGTCTACTTTCTTTACTGATAAAAGAGAGACACGGGAGGGAACATGTGCCTCTCCTCCTTCCTTGCTCCTGCCTGAAATGCAGACACATCGCCTGTGGAAGCCATGCTAAGTCTAAGAGGAGGAGGTTGAGAGTATCACAGAGATGAGAACCTCACTGTCACAGAGCTGCTTAATCAAAGTCAAGAGCTGCCTCCTTCCCCAGAGTTCTTTTCATTTAGAAAAATTAATTTCTGTTGGCTTAGGTCATTGTTTGATGGGTGTTCTGTTACGTGCTACTGAAAAACAGATCTAATGCATACTTAACCTCTCTAAGTCAGTTTACTAACCTGTAAACTGGGGAGGGTAATGATTGCCTTGCAGTGATATACACACACATACATAACATCTATGCATACATATATGGCAAAATCTGTGCTACAATCACATCATTCAAATCATGGCTCGAGTGGACCTCAGAAAGGGCACCTGACAGCTCTGTGTAATTAGCCTCTCTCATCGTTACCTGCTTTATTTTCTTCATACTGATTTGTAGTTAGAAGGAATGATATCAGTTGTTTGTTTATCTATTTGTTGTCTATCCGGAACTCTATAAATAAATTCTCCATGAAGGCAGAAAGTTTATTGAGTTTCCTGCTGTACCTCCAGCACTTAGATTAATGTTTAGCACATAAACCACATTCAATAAATATTTATCAGCTAATGAATGAACAAATTAGTGTATGTAAAATGTTTAGCATATAAATGCCCTAATAAATGATAGTGGCTTAGCTGTTGTTATAACAGTTAAATAGAGTGTAATGGTTATCGCACAAGTACCGCCCACTGGGAGAGACAGAGCCTGAGGGCAAGTGGTCATCATGTTTACCCTAGGGGTCTAGCACATACGTGCATATAAAGACATGCACACAGATGTTCACAGCAACAGTTTTTGTAAAAGCAAAATAACGCAATGTGAATGCCCATCAATATGTTAAAATAAGTTGTGTTACATCCATGTCATGGAATAGTGTGGTCATCCTAATGGAGGATGAGTGAGTGGATGGATGGGAGGGGTTGAGGGCTAGGAGAGTGAACGGGAAGGCTCTTTTCCTAGATCAACTATTGTCTTAGGTAAAGGGGATCGCTGACACCTGGATTGTTCCAGATTGGGACTGACTCCTTGACTGTTTTGAGGCTCTCCCTTGGAAGGGTCTGAATCCTATGGTGTTGTCAACCAAATCTATATTGTGTGTGTATGTGTGTGTCCTGTTAACTAAAAGGCTTACAAAGACAATGGACAAAACTTTCATTGTTCAAAAGGAAGAACCACTTGTCAAAATGAAAAAACTGCAAAGGATCTTTAAGATTATCAAAGCTGGCTGTCTCTTTTATGGAGCAAATAGCAGACAGTGAGATTATAAGTAAATTTGGCCAATATATAAGGATATTGACTGACTGTTTAGCATAACAATACTTTCTAAATGATATACTATAGATGACCCACTGGGCGGCAGGTACTGTGCTAGACATTTTACACATACTAACTCCTTCCTTTCCTCCTCATCATACCTCCAAGAGGCAGGTTATGGCCAACCCTGTTGTCAGGAAACTTAGAAACAGTGAGCTACCAGGGATCCCCAAGCCTCCTGTGTTAGAGGCTCAGGGTTCAAACCCAGGCTGATCCAGCTTCAGGTATCATCCCAGACATCATTCATACTGTCCTCATACCACATGTCTTCTGCCTAGTATGGTACAACCATCCCGACTCAATGTTCCTCAGCCATCCCTGCACACATTCATTTTCAACTTTATGGGAAATGATCCAAAAGTTGATTACCATGAATTCTTCTATTTACTTTAAAAAAAATTTCCCAGTTCTCTCCATCATGAAGTATGCATGTTCAGACTGACAAGAGTTTCTTACAGGCAAATAAACACAAATCACCATTTTATTTTAATTTAACTTAATACCTTTGCCCAGTGTAACTCCATGGGCCAAAATTCACATGCTCTTGCAAATTGGTATCAGTTAGCACTGTCTCCATAAACCATCTTTAATCCAGGTTCCAACTATGTACTGTTGCAATAAAAACTAGATGTCTATCCTAGGGGTCCAGCATGCACATGCATAAAAAGACATACACACAGATGTTCGCAGCTACACCATTTTGATAAAAGTAAAATAACGCAATTGAACTGTCCATCAATATGTTAAATAGGTACATCGATATCATGGGATAATAATCACTTAAAAAGAAGAGATAAAGAAAAATGCCGAATGATACTGCTTATATGTGGAATCTGAAAAAAAGGACACAAATGAACTTATCTACAAAACAGGAACAGACTCACAGATGTAGAGAACAAACTTATGGTTACCAGAGGGTAAAGGAGGTGGGAAGGGATAAATTGGGAATTCGAAAATTGCAACTCTTGGTGACTGATGGAAATGTTAGCTATCTTGATTGTGGTCGTGGTTTTATGAGTGTATACATCTGTCAAAGTTCATCAAATTGCACATCTGAAATATGTGTAGTTTGCTGTACAGGAATCATACCACAATAAAGGTGTTTAAAAAAAAAGTCCTAGATCTATATGCATTGATGTGGACAATCTACAAAATATAGTGTTAAGAGAAAAAACACAGAAATAATAATAAAATATGATCCCATTTAATTAAAACCATCACAAAGAAATATATATTTATCTGTGTGTGTATATATGTGTATATATGTATATATATGCACACACACACACATATATATATATGGCTTTCTGCAGCAATAAATGTGCATCATGTCGAAGTATCTGGAAGATACACACACCCAACAAGTACTAATGGGGCAAGGAATAGGCCAGAGGGTGGGGATGCAAGTGTAAAATTCCTCTCTTCTTCATTACAGGAATTTTACAAAAAGAATGTTGTAATATCTATTTATACAGTAAAAAAAAAATGACTAAGACCATCAGTGTCTTAGGAACGGAGTCTGAAACCACTGATGTGCCACACGTAACAAATAAGCAAATCCTCCACCTAGTTCCAAGTTTCCATTCATGAGCAATCTCTCAAACACTAGGCAGTTATCCTTTTTGGAAACTCAGCCATTTATTTTTAACTTTAGAACATCCACCAAAAATACACATTTTCATCCAATCCTGCCTTTGCTGGGCTCTGAGAAAGTGATGACCACGTTAGTGCCTGTTTTAAATAAAAATGATCACCACCACCAGCACATCCCAACCACCCTACAATCTTGAAGCAGTTTGTCTGTGAACAGTCCTGGAGAAAGGGGGAAAAAAACTTTACAATGGTTCACATTTCTTCTTGAAAAGAAAACAAGAATGCTCCTTGGAAAGCTAAAACACATTGAAAGAGGAAGGTGAGGATAGAGATCACGTCCAACAATGTTCAGTTATAAGGAAGAAGAAAGGTGTCTTGCAGATCTCCTCCGTAAGTGTCTCTGGGACTCCTGTTTCCAGAAGCTTCACACCATCGCCACCAAATTAAGAGGAAATGGGTTGAGGAGATCAAAGCAGCGAAAGCAAATTGTCCATTCCCTCCTGGCTGCCTCAGAAGTCATTACTGAGCATATTCCAGAGGATAATAAATAAAACTGATTGGGTGTGTGGCTAAGAGCAGTGAAGGAACCTGGAGTGCCTTTAAAGAGCATTGTGCTGAGAGAACAGTATTAAAAGGTGAGGGATTTCCTCTCTTCACATTTAAATGCGGCGGCTTGGGAGAGAAACCATACTTGAAATGGATAGGAGTAATTTTCCATCATTATGGAAACCTTAAACGCCCTCTGACTGCTTAGACCGTCATCTCCTGGCATCCTAGTAAATTGCAGTTATTTGTTCCAAACAAACAGAAAGGGCCGTGGTAAAATGGAGCAATTTGAGGCTGGAAGAATACGACACCTGTAATTCAATTTCATGGCAGCTGGTTTCACAACATGCTCCTCTACCTCTGCTTGTGACACAGGAAACTTCCCTCCAAGTGTAACAAGTCTTCTCTCACTAAGCCCAGGGCTCAAGATGATAAGTGGACCTTAAATGGACAGAGACACTCATCACAGGGGAGGCATAACTCAGCTTCAGTTCCCCAGGCTGCTTGACAGCCACTAGGCGTTGAGGCGACCAGCAAATTATTAAACTCTCTCAACTTGGAGCGTGAAACGAGGGAAGACGCTAGAGGAAAGAAGTGATCCGGAGAAAAACTACCCACCAATGATCACAGCAAATCTCCAGTGTGTGAGACAGCAAAGAAGGAGCTACACAAAATACGTGTGGGTTTCTACAGATGTATTTATTTAGAAAACCTAAACTGTCCTTTGTAAGAGAACTGAAAATAAAACGCACGACTGGTAATAGCAGCAGCTGGTGAAACCTTGATTGGTGGAATGGAAGCTCGAGAAGTCAGTCGACATTAGGTGACTGTCTGCTGTCTGATGCAAACCAGTATTACTATTGATATTAACACCAAAATTAGTAGTAATACAAACAAAACAAAACAAAACCAATTAGTAGTAATACTGGGCAACTCTGAGCAAGCACTTACCCTTAGGACTGCTACTGTCACTCTCGTTTTAAAAAGGAGAGAAGTGAGGCTCACAGAGCTTTCATATTCACTCAAAGGCACACAAGCAGGTGATTCAAACCCTGGCAGAGTGATACACGCCATGTCGCATCCCACAGTCTCCCGAATCCCAATGTGGCTCAAGGGAATGTTTTCAAAATGCTGCCATGAAAACAGAATTCTGACTTCTGGCTAGCGTTTATAAGTGCCATCCCTCACAGTGCCTTATCAATTTCCTGTATCCCCTCTAGTAGTAAGAAAGGGTATTATTACCCTCATTTTAGATGAGGACACTGAGACTCAGATAAGCCAGAGAACTTGCCCCGGTTTTCCCATCTGGCAGGGGAAGATACAGAACTTGATCCCAGAGTGTGAAACCAAACTTTGCTTTCTCTGTGGCTCTGAGACTGGAATACATGTCAACATTTAGGATGTTGAAGTCAAGTTGGTGTGGACTCACACTGGCTGGGTGGGCACTTATTTAAAAGGGTGGTGGTTCAATAGGGATTTGACAAGAATACATATAACATAAGACTCCCAGATACCTCTCCTGACATCAAGAAATTTCTCCAGGTTTGTGTTTTAAGTGAATGGATGCTGTTTTAAGACATTTAACAGATTTGCAAACATTTACCGACAATTAAAAAAAAAATAGCTTTAACTCAAAGAAGCAAAACTATCACTTTAGGAAGAGAATACAGGCAGGGAAAGTCTCTTTCCTTCGAGGCCTCCTACCCATATTTATTAACATTAGCTAAGCAATACGGCAATAGAGAGAAGTGTAGTGGGAAACAAGGAAGAACGTCCCAATTGCAATGGCTAGAGATTTATCCACTGTGCATCATTAGCTGCAGGCAGGATCTGAACTACGATAGACATAGAGGCGAAAACAGTCCCTAGCAGGGAAGATCCTTCATCTGCTGGGAGGGGACCAGGGTCACGAAGCAAGTGCCTCTAATAGTGAGAAGTAGGCTAAAGGCTAGGATGCATCGGGGAGACAGATGTTGGTACAGGACCATATACCATGGAAATCTACTTAAGACAAAGGGAAGGACTGCAAAGCAAGATCTAGGCCCAGCATTGCAGAAATTAGAGAGAATGTTTAGGATCAACACATGCATCTTCTGTTGTACAGGACAAGAACTGCAGAGTCTGTCTCAGCATTCTGAGAGTAGGCAATGGGCACTCTGGCCCCATTCTCTGCAAGTTGCTTCAACAGTCCTCACCCCCTTGCAATCAGTCAGTCATGAACAATTCTAGAACCTCCCTGTTTCGCCAGACAGGGTTGCTACTATGCTCCAGGGTTGGATGTCCCAAGACCCAGAAGGAATGTGAAATCTACCCTGACATGCACCTACATGAGTCGCGGGGGGAAGTTACACATACAGGTGGGAGCTGAATGGCCTTTCCTTAGTAGAGCTGGACAGCTATGCCAGGTGCTGACCCATCAGCAGGGATGCAGGAGTTCTGGCCACGCGATGCAATGAAATTGCATGGCCTTCCTAGTCACAATTTTCCATCCAATCCTAGCTCTGTCACAGACTGTGCATTCTTAGTCCATTCTTAGAGGCCCAGCACCCTTATCTTTGTACCGAGAAACCTTAATAAGTGTTTTTAGATTAAATTAGCAAGTGGATATTTATTGCAGAACACAAAGCCAGCACATCAGCTAAACCCATAAAAAGTGCCTCCTTCCCTTCCCACCTTCATGGCAGAAAGGAAGACAATGAAGTACGTCTTGGCCAAAAGGAAATATCCAACTATCTTAAGGAAAAACAGCACTCTGGTCATAAAATCATAGAAAAGCAAAACAGATCTCAAATACATACAGATGGTTCTCCTCTGCCTAGAGCATTAAGTGACTGTAAAAGAAACTAGCCAAGCACGTTTGCAGGCATCTTCACCAAAATCTTCCAAAGAAATCAAGTCAGGCACAATGAGGGCTGTAGGGCTATGGAATATAAACAAAATCTGGATATTTGCAATGACACGCATCAAGGCATCAACTTTTTGGTGCTGCAATTTCAGGGGCTTTTTATTTTTCTGACTATTTGGGCTCATTTTTATTTAATGTGAAAAAAGATGAAAGAGTTGTGAAAGATACAATGAAACAGTCAACTTTGATTTTTTAACAGAGCACCTTCTGAGTACATCAGCACAAGAGCAGAAAAGAGAATGAAGAAGGCTGGGTTTCGTCCTCAGTAACAGATCACCTTTATTAGGTATGGAATTTTGTACAAACCACTCCCTGAGTCTCAGTTTTCTTATCTGCAGAATGGGAAGCTTAAGAATAGTCATCTTTTCCTATGGAGGTCATGAGGATTAAATGAGACAATACAAGAAATATGACTAGAACAACGCCTAAAATGAAGTTAGGGCTCAAGAAATGTCATCATCATCACCACTGTTATTGTCCTAAATCATTCTGGGAGCCAGTGAGGGCAACTCTCAAGCAAAACAGGGAGGCTCAGATACACTGATCCATGGAATGGGGGATTTAATGACTTTTTGACTCATTTTAATCAGACACAGTTATAACCAGATAAATGCTTCAGGGAGAAACCAAGTAATTGATTTAATAAAATTAAGAATATAAATCTCAAAGCTTGCTGATGAAAAGTATTTGTCTTAAGATGCTACATTATTCCAGAGATACTGCCAGCGTTTGGAACTTTTGTTTGTTTTCCTTTTCAATTAAAGTCAATACACTTCTGTTGAACGTGTGTGATGGGTTGGCTGATAAACTGGTCACTACGGAGGATCCAAAGACAAGCTTAGGAATTGCCTTAATGGTGTGTAAGGTACTTTCATCAACACTCACAACGACAGAAAACCTCTGTCCTTGAATGTTCGCATTGATTATTGGAAACAGTTCAAATTAGCGCAGGGCCAGGAGCAGGCAGGTGACTAAACTGGGTAATAGAACTGAGGCCTGCTCCTGAGTCAGATTTTCCTGTGTGCCTCAAAATAATTCTGAAAGTAATTTTTCAAAGGGCTTTTGCAAATGAGCATTGGCAGCACTGCTGAAGTGAGCGCATGGATCACTAAGGTGAAAACTTTAAAAAGATAGCGTTAAGATTTTGATATTTAAGGGCTGGTGGTTTCATCAGGAACCAGTCTCTTAAAAACACCCTCCTGCATCAGAGCCCAGATTTTCTGCTTCCTTTGGGTCTTCCCATGCCACTTAGTCCTGTCTTGCATGCACAGTGCAGGCCCAATCAAGCACCTACTCTACCACCCCACCCACGGTGAAGGATGCCCACACGGGGTGACCTATGCCTTGGCCCCGTTCATCTCCCTGAATGGCTCAGGGGCACTTTTTTATTTCAGTCTTGCCACACTCGGGTGAAGCGTGCACAGCCCGCTGCTTTCTACTGCTGCTGTATTTCCTGTTGCTCCTGCTACTGCCCTTCCAGCACACAGGCTTGCGGGGCTCATCAGAGGCACAGTAGCTGCAGAGAAACCACTGGAACGGTGTCTAGCGGAGGGTACCAGGAGTCCTTACCACAATTCAGTAGAGCAGAAGGACAGGAAGAGTCTTGTCAGTGCCCTTTGCAGGCCAAAGCCCAAATACACACTAGACTGGTAATTAAGGTGTGGGCCCTGCAGGGAATGACATACACACCATAGACACGTTAAAGAACGGTATTCTTAAGTTCAGTAAGGCATCATAAAACAGAGTGATTAAGAAAATTAGCTCTTAGACAGACTTGAGTTTAAATTCTGACTCTACCCTGGACTGCTCGGTGACCAGGCACACGTCTTATCACCTCTCAAAGCCTCAGTTTTCTCATCTGTAATACAGGCATTCTAATGATTCCTGACTCACGTGGTGGTGCCGTGATTAAATGCAATAAAGCATCTGACGCACAGTAAGTGCTTAACAATTATTTGTACTTATGATTATTATTAGAAAGCCTTCAGACCACAACCACTTGCTTAACTCCTTCTAGAAACCTGCTAAGTAACTTGCATGAGCTTTTCTCCATGTTCTCCACTTACTGAGCAGATAACTGAGCAGTCTCTACCATAACAAATACCATTCTGTTTTCATGTGTTTAAATTTTTTTAAATAGCTCTTTTCATTGAGAACCTGTATCTTCTGTAAAAGCTTGTATTAAGTGCAGATTTTTTTAACAAATGGTTCTACAACAGACCAAAAGCAAGACCAAAAAAAAAATCCTACCTTGGGTTTAATAAATGCCTTACTTTTCTACTTTCTGAAATAACTGATAACTCTTGTTCTTTATTTCTGTCCAGTAAAGATTAAACCTTGCCAGGTGATAGGAGGTGAGCAACATATAGCATGGCTAATTGGATTTTTAATCTCCACTAGTCCTCATCATAAAGTACCCGCAGGGTTTGTTAGCTGCAATGTTCAATAGCCGGCCAATTAAACGCCAAAGGAGTAACTGGTTACCTGGATAGCTACAGCGATTCATACTTTGTTTTCAGGGAAACATTTTAAATCATTTCCCATCTAAAGTATATAGATTAAAGCTGGAGCTGAATTAAAATGAAAAATGTAAATACTCATCAGGCAAGGAAAATTATTTTTAAAGACTCAATTGAGATCTAATTGCTCAAAAATTAAGGGGAGCATATTTGTCTGTCTTTAAGCAAGGCATACCTCTCCAAATATTAGCTACTGAATTACAGAAGCAACTAGGCAGGAATCTGAGGCAAGTGAAAGGTCAGCTGGGTTACTCCTGATACGTTGCCAGAACCTCAAAAACTTCCGTTAGTGAAACTGACAGGAAAAAGGTTATAACTAACCATTGTGTCCCTGAAAGTTCTAATTACTGGATTCACAGCTTTTCTCCCAAATCATTCTTAGCCCCATCATCATATCATCAGAATGCCTGAGTGAGACGTGGAATTTCCAGTTACAGTCATGGAATCACAGGGACACAGGACACAGAGCCGAAGCTGGAAACCTCTGGTTGTTGTGTGTGCGTCTGCTTCAGCATTCTGGGACAGAAGCTGGAGCCCTGGGGAGGGTATAACCTGGTCCTGGAGAGAGCCTCCTGCATGAGGACCCTGTAGATACGCAGACAGAAAGCCAGGGCCTAGTGATTATCTTTGTGGAAGTCTTAAATCTGCGCAACACCCCAATGCCGGTGCTCCTAGAGACGTTAGGCTTTAGGCTTGGTGAGGCAAAATGGGGTCACCGCTCCCCTTTCAGGTGCATTTAATTTTTTTCTGAATATGAATTTTAACTAAACCATCTTAAAAATGACTGTCTAGGGTGAGCTGGGGGATGATAGGTTTTTACTGTTTCTGTCAAAGGGTCTGCTCAGAGACCGTGGAGTTGGAGCCTGATCAAAGGGAGAGAGATGCTGGCCTGAACTCTGCACCTTATGCTGCGTAAAAGCCATCCAGCCCACCTGGCCTGGGGCCAGGACATTGGTGCCCCACCCCCGATGTGAGCCAGCCCCTCAGAGGTCAGGAAAGGCTCTGTCAGTCCCTCTGAGGGCCTCCCCTGGGCCCTGGCAGGGCCGGGCTTCTAGAAAAGGAGATGGATGTTATCTTGAGCATCAAAGGAGAGGTGCAGAGAAAACATGAGAGAGGGAGGCAGAGACAAAGGAGGGAGAGCAGGAGGAGGAGGGAGGAAGAAGAGGAGGAGGAGGAGAGAGCAGGGAAGGGAAGGAAAGCACCGAGGAGGGGAGGAGGGGAGGAGAGGAGCAGGGACCACGGGAGAGGAAGACCAAGTCAAGTCTTTGGGATTAGGCCCTGGGAAACTCTACAGAACCACAAAATCTCTGGTTTTGATCCATAATCAGTGATTTTTGTTTGTTTTTGACTAAAATACGTTTTTTTTCCTCTCTAGCCCTAGGACAAGGGCTTTGGAGTCAAACGTCACAGTTTGAAAGCTCAACCATATAGGACAGGGAGCTGTATTCAGGATCTTGTAATAACTACAACGAAAAAGGATGTAAAAACTAATCTATGTTTGTGTATGTATGACTGAAACATCATGCTGTACACCAGAAATTCATGCATTGTAACTGACTGTACTTCAATTAAAAAAAAAAAAAGCCTAGACAAGAACCTTCTGAAATCCAGTAGTCTGTGACCTTGCGAAGATCAGTTAATCCCTCAGTGTCTCAGTTTCTGCAAATGGAAACCAAATGGCAGAATACATCCCCCTTTCTTGGAGCTGCTATGAGAGTTGACTAAGTAAATATGTAGGCTGCTTAGTGTACTGCCTGCTATGTAGTGTGAAACAGAAAATCTCTCTATTACAACGGCACTACTAACACTTTCAAGTCATATTTTTTTAAATAAAAAAACCTCCTAAAACATTGATTGTAGGTATAAAATGTTATTCAGCACTTACTTAAATCTGAGCCACCCAAAGTTACTCTAAAAGCAGCTCCACAAAGGAGGCTCACATATCAAAGACAAGAAAACAAAATAGAAACATTTCAAACCTGTGAAGTTGGAGGGTCTTAGGACAATAAGACACTATTCAAAGAGAAAGATTCCACTGAGAGAAGTTAAGTGCCCAGACCCCCTCTGTTGTAAGCTGTATGAAATGGGGGGACATATTAAGCAATGTCTCCAGCCCGGACTCAGGATTAAAACCTGGAGAAACCATAGGGAAAGGAACCGAAGAGAGGATGAAAGAGACGGTTCAGCGCTGGCCCCGGGCACCTGGCAAAGGGCCTGGCTCATAACTATGAGCGGAATAAACACATGGATGAAGAAACAGGGAGAGAAGTACGGATGACTGTGAAAGGCTGCTTAACATATTCAGCTCTGTCAATTAAACTGCGAAGTCAGGCCAGGGACCCATAAATGACCTCACTGTAGCCAAGTGGTACAGTAAGGTTTCCACAGTTGTTGGTAAACTTGCATTTGGGCAGACCTTGAATTGTATGCACTGAAGTTCTGTTATGGAAAAGGAGGCAGAGACAGAAGAAAAGGGTGAGGGATGTGGTCTTTGCAGAAGAGACTCCCAAATTTGGGGGTCTTGGGGACAGCATGGTCCTGGAGTGGAATACGTGAAGAGTTTCGCTTGGGGTTAAGAGGAGAAATTCCTCCTCCTTCTCAACACAGCATTTATCAGAACAGCCACCCAGGCCCACTATGTGTATTCTTGTGACAGACACAGGGACTCCTGCCTACAGGACTTCAGCTCTTCACAGCAAAACTTGCAGGCACGGGTTATTTTTCATCTCACAAGTGAAGAAGCCAAGGCTTGGACTTGCTAACTACACAATATTTCTAGTAAATGATTAAACCGGGACTCAGATGGTGCTCTGAGTCAAGACTTATGCATTTGACTTTTTTTTTTATTGTCACCATGCTTATATTCATTCAGGGATATTCACTGTCTGCCTCTATTAGATGCAGTAAGTAACATTATCTCCTGATAAGGAGAAGGCACTGGTCTTGCTCCTCAAGGAACACAAATTCTGGATGGGAATTTGATGCATGAGATGGAAGGCAGAAGAGAGGAGCGGTGAAGGGTGGACTCTGAGCATCTGTCTGGTTTCTTCCCCATCTCTGCCTTTCTCCAGCCGTGGGACCTTGGATATTTCACGCCTTTAAAGCCTCACTTCCTACATCCGTAACATGGAAGTGACAGTAATGTTAATAGCTGTCTATCTCCTTGTCGTGTTGCAAGGATTCATTTAGTCCATGCATGTCAAATACATAGAACAGGAACCAGCGCAGGACAGGCAACCGATGGAAGTTAACTTTCATTAATATAGTGCTTCAGAGTTTAAAAACTGCTTTTATATATATTACTCATTGCAACCCACACAATTCTCGGAGGCAGGTAGGAGAGATCAGAGCCTTCAGCATCTGCCTAATAATACTATTCCATTATCCCCGTAAACTCATCCCCCATTGTCCTAGAGGACTTCCAAAGCTTTTTCTCTCTTCTTACGCTGTTGACCTCCCTCCTGACTTTATTGAGAAAAATGAAATAATGAGAAAAAAAAAAACCAAACTTCCACGAGTTCCCAGCATCACATGTCTCTACCCCTCTGAACCTGTGCCAGCTCTTGCTTTCTGTGCTGTGATGGATGCTGTGTTCATGCTCCCACCTGTGGCTGGCAGAATATTGGCCCCCTAAAGACATCCACATCCTGACCCTCAGAACCTATGAATATGTTACATTATACAATGAAGGGAAACAAAGGTAGCAGATGGAGTTAAGGCTGCCATTCAGCTGAATAGGGAGATGATTCTGGAGTATTTGGGTGGATCCAATGTAATCACATGGAACCTAAAAGTGGGAAAGAGAGCCGGAGAAGAGCCAGGTCAGAGTGATTCGATGGGAGGAGGACCTGACCCACTGTGGCTGCCTGTGAAGATGAAAGAAGATAGCCATAAGCGAAGGAATGAGGGTAGCCATTACAGCTGGAAAAGGCAAGGACATGGATTCTCCCTTAGAGCCTCCAGAAAGGAACGCAGCCCTGCTGACACCTTGATTTTGGCCCAGTGAATCCCATTTCAGACATCTGACCTCTGGAACTATAATCTTGCCTTCAGGCAGGGAGCCAGGCTCCACTGATAACAGTTCCATGCAGGCTGCTCTGGGAGAGAGTGTGACCTTGGAGGAGGCAGTTACCAAAGAGGGAATCAGCTGAGTTCCCAGCAGGGAACGAATGCATCAGGACCGGTGTGGGAATCTGAGCAGCACACCATAGCATCCACTACAGGGACTTTCTACTTTCTCCTTCCTCCATCTGAAATGCTTTCCCGCCAGATACATGCAAGCCTCTCTTTTTCAACTCCTTCAGACCTTTATCAAATGTCACTTCTCAGTGACACCTTCCTTGACCAAACTAATCAAAACTGCATGAGTTTTCTGCCCCCGGCATTCTCTGTCCCTTTCCTGATTTACTTTCCCCCATGGCACTTATCCAATACACTTTACTACTTCATTATTTTGTATTATAATCTCTCTCCCTACACTAGGTTAAAATCCCTGAGGGTGAGGACGCTGGTCTTTACTGTTCACTGCTTTACATCCAACACTCAGAACAGCACCAGATCTCTAAAGAGAGTCAATAAATATTTGCTGAATGACTGAACAGATGAGAAAGCAGAGGATTAGAGAAGCTACATATGTACCCAAGGTCATACAACAAGTGTGAAAAACTAGCGAGATTCTGGATATAAATCTTGGGTTCAAAGCCTAGTGCTCCAAAATTTCCTTGAACAATCAAAGTATCCTCCCTGACCTGTCTTCATATGTTGTAACTAAGCATGAAGAAATGATCAAAATGGCACTGTTGATCCCCAGTTGAAAAACAAATTAGGTAGGAAGGGAGAGACAATATTAGAATATAGTCAGTAATGAGTGGGTCATATTTTGACTCAAAATACATCACTTAATCCATTTGAAAATATGTCATAGAACATTTTTCATTCAACATATTACATGACAAGCACTGTACTGGGCTCTGGGGATAAAGCTGTTGAAACAACAGCTTCTTGGCTGTTACTTCCTGGGCTTCTGCTGGCTTTATTCTGTAACATAGACTTAGGCAATAAGATATATGTGTATCAAAATGGAAAAATGCTACTCATCTGAAATCAAACCTCCCCCTAAGACTGATATCTAATTTAAAAAGCACAGATTTCCTAACTCATGTTCTGGAGTGTATCTGAAGTAATGAAGAGAGCTAATATTTGAGCAAAATATTAGTTAAAAGGAAGAAAAAAGTCACTGAATATCCTGAGAAAATGTTAATTGAACAGAAGTGATTTGAATTATAAAGACTGGAAAATGCTTTTGCTACTCAAGTTCAGTGTTATTCATGCATGGAGGCTTCCCCAGTAGCAGAGGAGCAACTAACACACATTTTTAAACACACTTTGAAAATTACCCTGTCTAGTCACTCACATTTTATCCCAATATGTCCTTTAACCTTTGGCTCTTAGCAATGCCATGTTATTAACATTGTAGCTCCTCTCTACATCCAAATGGCCCAAGAAGCAGGGAAGGTAAGTCAACTGCGTTGAACAGCAGCCCCTCCCCCAAGAGATATATCTAAGTTCTATCCTGTGAATATAAACTTATTTGGGAAAAGGGTTTTTGCAAGATATAATAAAGAATCTTGAGATGCGTTCATCTGAGATTAACATCTAAATTCAATGACAAAGGTCCTTATAACAAGAAGAGAAGACAGAGGAGGAGAAACAGTGACACAAAGAAGACGGCCATGTGAAGACAGAGGCAGAGACTGGAGTTACACTATCACAAGCCAAGGAACACCTGGGGCTACCGGAAACTGAAAGAGACGAGGAATGATTCTCCTCTAGAGCCTTTGGAGGGAGCATGGCCTTGCGAACACCTTGATTTTGGACTTCTGGCCTCCAGAACCATAGAAGAATACATTTCTTGGTGGTTTGAAACCAGCAAGTTTGAAGTAATTTGTTATGGCAGCCCTGGGGAACTCATACTGTCAGTATTCCCAAAATGATGAAAGTAAACCCCAGTGCCTTCATTATCTTCCACACAAGCTCAAAGTCTGAGCACTCGTCATCTGTCAGAGAAGAATCTCTATGCATCTGCAGTTTTGATTCCTTCTCCTCAGAGCTGATTAAATCTAGCCTGATTTTTTTTTTTTAAGTCAGCGTTCCATTGGTCATAGATGTTCCTAACTTCAAAAATAATCTTGTTTCAAACAAGCCGGCTGCCAAGTCAATAAAATCGCCTCCTGCAAGCAAGTAATATCTGTGATAGAGTCGCAAGAAACAGCAAGAGGGAACTAAATCATGACACGAATACCTCAGCCCATGCCACACCCCCTCCCCCCAGATGAACCAGAGGGAACGGAGCACTGAAGCTGTGGGAGGAGAGCCAACCCAAGCAGAGCAAGGATGCAATTTCAACGGGATACTGAAGAGAGCATTCTAAATTTTAAAAGTGGAAATGCAATTATTTCCATGTCCGCCTCCTCCAACTATTACCAGTAATACTTATTCCTTTTCCTTTGAATCACAAAAGTGCTCACCGCCAATACTCTGTATAGTACACTCGATTCCCTATAGATCTGCATTGCCAGTTAATTGTTACACAACTGTCTTTATAGCTAATCCAGTAAGCTGTTTGAGGATAGAGATGATCCTATATTTTCTTCTATCTCCAGTTTCCTTTCAGAGCCAATAAAGAGGAGATCATTAAGAGATAACTACTAATAGACTTATATATACATATGTGTGTGTATATATATAGATATAGATATATATTTATTCCTGTTCATAAGCTTCTGCTCTAATACTATAACTATTTTGACTAGTGAACATCAAAGCAATGGTATGTCGGTGTATGAACACATCTACAAATAGGCAGCACATTCCTATAATGTGTCTACACAACTCCTCTCCTCCACCACGTGTGCGTGCGTGCGCGCGCACACACACACACACACACACACTAACACACAGCAGATATATTTGACCCTAGATCAATTCTGGAAAGAACTATCATCACATATAAGTGTGCTAACAGTAAGTTACGTAACTATTTCTCACAAAGGAGAACCAGAAATATGACAGTGTGTCCAATACAGCCTACAATGGAGTGCTTGCACAAATAATATTGGAACTGAAAGTCAAATGTCCAAATGTGAAATATTGCACGTCATGTTGTATATAATGTGCTGTAAGTCCACCCTGGTTCAAGAATACTTCAAATACTTTGGGAAAAATTCATAATAACAATGTTAATTTGGCATTTATTCTGGTCCAGCCTCTATTCTAAAAACTTTGCATTCACTGAATTTGTGTATTTATTAAATCATCAAGTACTTACAGAGTACATCATTTTGTGTCAACTTGAGTGGGCCCAGGAGTGTCTAGACATTTGGTCAAACTTTACTCTGGGTGTTGTGTGAGAGGGCTTCTGGGTGAGAGTAACATTTAAATCAGTGGCCAGAGTAAAGCAGACTGCCCTCCCTAATGTGGGTGGGTCATCCTATCACGTGAAGACGTGAACAGAACAAAAAAGGCAGAGTGAACGGAAACTCCTCCTGCCTGCCTGATGGAGCTGGGACATTGGTCTTTTCCAATCTCTGGACTCAGATTAAAACATCGCTCTTCTTCGGTTTTGAGCCTGTTAGCTCTTGGACTACAAAATACACCATTGGCTTTCCTGGTTCTCAGGACTTCAGACTCAGAATGAACTCCCCGCAGACTCTTCCACGTCTCCAGCTAGTCAGCTGCAGATCGTGTTACCTCTCAGCTTTGATAATCATGAAGCCAGTTCCTTATAATAAATCTCTTTCTGTACATTTCTATAGGGATTATCACATAGGGGTTACATGTACATGTATATGTGTGTGTATGTGTATACACACACCCCTCCCATTGTTCTCTTTCTCTGGAGGGCCCTGACTAATACACCATGCACCCTGGGACTACCACTGTCAACAGAATAGACCGAGAATCCATGTTTTGGAAGTTTTACATTCAGTCATTTAATTTGAAGAGAAAACCATAAGGTACCTCTACCAGTAGCTTTGTCTCCCTATTTTACTAACAGGTCTTTAAGAATTGCTTTAATTCTAGCCTTGGGTCACCAGGTGGACCCCAGGTGCTGCTCCACAGATCTAGCACATCTTAGCAGGGTTAATTTTATCTTTGTTTTGTATGGTTCATGTCTCATCAGCTTAGCTCCTGCATGCTCCTTGCCTGTGTATATGTGTGTGGGTGTTGTTCTACGTTGTGTGAGGTGCGCGCACTTCTGCAATTAGTTCAGCTGAAAGCTGATTTATTAGGTGGGAAGCAAAAGTGTGCTTTGCCTTCAGGAGTCGAAGTTTAAGAAATAGTAAACTTCTGCAAAAACCTGTCTATAATTGCTGAGGAGACATACTTTAAAAAAAAAAAACTCTCTGAAATAATTCCCTGTTTTCTTTCACAAGTAGAAAAATGGTACGGGAGATCTTTTATCTGTATGGTGGAGAAGTATCGAAATTTAGGAGTCAGCTAACATAGTTTTAGGTCTTCCATTGACCAGATTTATTAGCCTGTTAGCTTAACCTCACCTGCATGTCTGACCTATAAAATAAGGATTGTAAGAACGTCCACCTCCAAAGGGCAGCTCTCGCTACTGGATGAGGCAACGGACATAAAGTTTGGAGCACAGTTCCTCGAATAGATTAAATGCTCACTAGGTATTAGGTAAAAAATAATTAACAGAGATATTTAGGTTAAACTTTAGCATCAGTTTAGTATTTTAATGCATATGTGCAAAGTTCACATTAAGTCTGGCAAGAAAAACCCGAATGTGTTTGGGAAAATCCAAGATGACCTGGCGGCCAGGTGTAAGACGAGGACCACAGGAGTCCAGGAAATTAGCATTTATCTACTAAGTGCCTCGTTCATACCAGGCACCTAACAGACAACACAGCTCCATCAGCTCACTCAACTCTCACAGCTACGACATGCAGCTGACATTTTTCTGAGTGGTTTCTGTGTGTCGGATCTGCGGTGGGTGCTGGGGAGACTGGTGGGCAAGATTAGGAGCTGCTGGTCTCTCGGAGTTTGTAGTCACTAACCAGCTGATGAGCCACTGTCTGTGATGCAGTATGAAGTCCCAGTCTATGGGCATGAATGAGGGCTTCAATAAAGGGAGGGGGTGTTAAGTGAGCTGTGCTTTGAGGAAGCACTGGTTTCCCTAGAAAAGCAAGAAATGTAAAGGGAAGTCCAAGCAGCAGGAACAGGCTATGCAAAGTCACGGGAGCATTCAAGGACACAGCTTGTTTAGGAAAAATGAGAAACCTCGAGAACTGGGAGACTGGGGTCAGGGAAAAGGAACAGAGCTAGCTCTATGGTGCACACAGCTCTATGGTGGCTGGAAGCAAAGTTCATATTCTCTTTCAGTGTTTTGAAAGGTCGAGCTGCGTTCTCCCCTCCCAAAGCCAAATGATAACATGATGCAGTTCAAAAGCTGGTCATATCAAATTGCCATCTAATCATTTAATTAAAGCCCCATGCTGGCACCAGCCATCCTCAGGGCCCATTTTTCACTTGGGCACATTTCATTACACTTTTCAAAGCAAATTTGCCTTTTCAAAGGCAAAAAATGCAAATGACTAGGTTTGAAAGGAAATGCATAACACTCTGCATAATGACAGAGATTTTCTTGGAAAGCAGTAATGCACAGACAGAGCTATCTTTAGGGGCAGAGGATGGCTTATCAGCCCTATAGGAACTCCACATGATATTTCATTACAGCATCAGGATGCAAACAGAAGTGAAACACCAAATACCAACAGAGCAAACAGCCACCCCCGTCTCCTTTTTCAGCATCACTGAAACCACATTTTCAAACAGGATGCATCCTTTGGACCGGCAAGACCAAGGCAGGCATTGATAGATGGAGGACATTTACTGTGTGGCCAAGAAAATGATGAAAGGCTAGGAGGAACTGACCTGTTCAAAGACAGAAATAGGAACACCTAAAGGCCAATTAACATAAAGCATTAATGGGCAAATTCAAGTACATTCAAAAAAATTCCCAGGAGTAAGAAAATATCCACTTTGAGGTGGTATAATGCATGTTGGTGGTATTCACAGTAAGGGAATGAAAGTGACCTTAACAATACAAATCTGCACCTTCCTCCTCAGTTCATGCAAACTCTCAGGGGCACTGCTCCCGGATTACTGTGTTTTTGACCTGGAAAGATGTAGCTGCAGCACAAATTGTATGAGTCCTCAGACTGCAAAGTGAGAAGCGATTAGTCCAAAGGAGAGAGAGAGAGAAAATAAACACCTGTTAATTCATTCTTTCCCATCAGGGAGAGAAGGAAAGTTTAACTGCAGGCTGCCAGATAAACCCTTTCTTCCCATGAAAGAGCCACCAGCAGCTGGCGCGGAAGCATCCATTGTGAAGTTCAAAGTCTGGACAAAGTTCAAGGTCACAGACTCTTCTGCTTCACGACAATAGGACACGTGGGTATTTTAAACAAGAGCTTCGGACCAGGGAAGTTCACTAGTACTTGAACCCTGGCTAGTTAGCTCAGCCAAGGCCTGGGTCTACAGTAACCTAAAGACCTCCTTTTATTCCTTGAACAGGACGGATGCCCATCACTGCCCGGGCCACCTGGAGATCCAGGCATGCAGTTCAAAGCACCGTCCCACCTTAGAGACATGGGGAAACACCAAAGTACGGTAGGACTTAAATAGCCTGCCTGGCATTTTTTTTTTTCATCTTAATTTCAATTACATTGAAACAAAAAATTTACAGAAAAGTATATACATCATAAATGTGCACCTAGATGAAACATCACATGAACACATCTGTGCAGCCAATAATGAGGCAAAAAACGTAACATTGCCAGCACCCAGAAATTACCCTCCTACCTTCTTTTAGGATAATTACTGTCCCAACTTGTAACAACAGAAGGTAGTTTTCAAGGTTTGTGTTTTGTACAAATGGAATCACATAGTAGATTCTATGGCGTCTGGATTTTTTGGGCTAACATTAAATAGGTGACATTCATTCATATTATTAGGTCTGGTTGTAGACTGTAGACCATCCGTCTCATTGCTGGAGAGATTTCCATCACATGCATACACCATGTTTTATTTATCTATTCCACTATCGATGGTTGCTTGCATTATTTCCTGCTTTGGGTTATCACGAATAGCTCCTCTGTAAAGATCCTGTACATTTGTCTTGGCAAGCATGGGCGATTTTGATCTCACCACTTTGATGTGGGGAAAAAAAATGGTGGTGTGGCCTTTTGCTATGGCCAAATGACATGGGTCACATTTGTCAGGCTAAAATGTGAAATCCGTATCTTTGGAGAAATGGATGAAGGAGACATTTCTGATTCACATTCTGTCTTTGACCCTCCCAGCATCTTCGGCTCTGCCCCTGGGTCCTCGCCATCCCATGGAGCTCCAGAGGCTGAGATTGTGGGGATAGAAATGAACATTCTAGGAGCCTGGAGAGTTCATATGCAGTATTCATCACTCTCCTAACAGGGACAACAAAATATGCTTTTAAAACCAAATAAGGATTCCTCAAAGGAAAAAATGTTTAGGTGAGAAGGTTTCCTGTTTCCAGCATAGGAATCAATAATTATAACAGACTCTATTTGAAGAATATCAAATAGCAACAGTTACTGAGAGAGACAGAATATATACAATTCACTATCATTAAAGCTTCAGGTGGGAAAGGCTATGAGAGTAAAAAGGAAAGAAAAATTCCTCCTGCCAGGAGCAGGTGCAGGTAGATGGAAGTCTTCGAGGCTTTGGGACATGGAGATGGAGAAAGAATTTGGGAGAGCCTTCCTAGCAATGATTTTTCCATTGCTTCTTCTTAATCAATTACATCCCAAATTTCTCATCTATGTAATTGCAGTGGTGCTGACCTAACACCTTGCTTTAGAGATAAGCACAAATTGACTTAATCCAACCAGGGCATTCCATCTTTTCAGCCATCAGTGATCAGTTCAGGAATGTGTTTAATCCACTTCTGAACCAATCAGTATAATTCCTTCTTTTGGCCTCAGATCTTAGGTTGGGGACAGTAGGACACATGACCTAAGACAGTTAAATCATTGTGAGAATCAGTTTTATTTTGAGAAGGCTGGAACACAGACTCTGTTTACTTGTCCATTCTGGACTAGGTGATGGGAAACAAGAGGTCTGGAGAAAAAAGTTGGGTATGGCAGGAGGGGCATGAATTACATAGACCTCAAGAACTAGGTTAATTTATAGGCACAGAGTAGAGAGGTTCAGATAATATCATTTTTGTCCCAGATGAAACTGTATCTTCAATGAGACACATTTCTGGATATTTCTTACACGAGCTAATGGATTCTCTTTTTAAAATATCCAATTTCAATAGGGTTTCCTGTTTTTGCAACCAAAGCTTTCTTTTTTTTTTTTAATTTTATATAAGTAGTCAGTTAATGTGTCAACTTCTGGTGTACAGCGTAATGTCTCAGTCATGTATATATGTATGTATGTATGTATGTGTGTATATATATATATACACACACACACACACACACAAATACATATATTTGTTTTCACAACCAAAACTTTCCAAAATGAAATAAGTGATGTCTGATCTGGACTTGAAAATACATGAGGCACTCAGAGGGTGGAGCTGACATTAAATTCTGCTCCTGGAGCAGGCATGGTGAGAATGAAAGATGTCAAGGAGCATCTGCACACAAGCAGCTAGACTAGAAAGGGCCTCGCAGCACAGTGGGAGGCAGTATTACGCACAGCTTAAGACAGACCAGGGATCAGCATTTAGACAGATCAGGGATCAGCAAACTTCTTCTGTAAAGAACCAGATAATAAATATTTTCAAGCCAGATGATTTCTGTCACACAGCTACTCAGCTCTGCTGTTGCAACATGAAATCAGCCACAGACAATACAGAGACAAATGAGCATGGCTGTGTTCCAACAAAGCTTCATTTATGGACACAGAGATCTGAGTTTCATATAACTGACACGTACCACAAAATACTGCTCTTATTTTGATTTCTTCAATAATTTAAAAGTGGAAAAAGCATTCTTAGCTCACAGGCCATAACTGGTGAACCCCTGGGGCAGAGCCAACACAGACATTCACACCTATGTTCCTCCACCATGTGCTAGCTACGTGACATTGGACAAATGACTACTTACTCTCTCGAAACCTCAGTTACTCCTTTGATAGAATAGGGATCATTATAATGCTCAACTCACAACTGTGTTCCAAGGATTAAATAATCTAATTCACACAGAAATGTTTAGCAAAGTGTCTGATACACAACAGCCAATAAAGACTAGTCATCTTTCTTATGATTGATTAGAAAGGTCCTTGGATCCTAGGCTACATATCTTAATAATAGAAAGCCATCAATGCTTCCTGAGCAGAAAATTTATATAGCTGTGCCTTTGGGACTTTACAAAGGCATCTGTCTCAAGGATAGATTAGACAAAGGAGTACCTTTTTTAAATTGACCTAATGTGTGTCATCAATCTGGCTTAAGAAACTCAGATGTTTATTAGCATCTTGCTTTTCATTTCAGTGCAGCATTCAGTGGTTTAAAAGACAAAGAAGAGGAATCAGGATTTTTGTTGTTGGTTTTGGGAAATCATGCTCCCAGTCCCATGTAATGCATTTCTTTAGAAACAAACTCTTTCAGAGACTCAGCTGAGCTAATAAAAATTTTAAAACCCATGGTCACTTCTGGTGTGAACTGCATTTGTCAGTTTTGATAATTTATTCATTGACTAATTAGTTCAGCCAAATCATATAGCTTAACGTCTCTTTCTACCAGCCCAGATGGTACCCCGTCACACAGATGATGGGGAATAAGACCTCATACTGTATTTGTCAGACACCCCACTGGGTAACTGATAACCAAAAAATGGTTCAGTAAAGATTTGCATTTAAAGTCTCTCAAGGTCCTCTGATCTCTCCACCACTCCCCTCTCCAACACCCACTAAAGAGTCAAACCCCATTTAAGATCATTAGCAAATCCCAGGTTTCATAAATATCACAGGGGAGCTAATGAGAAGTCTTACAGAAGGTTTGCAGCTGATTGTATAAGAGGGCACCAAGCCAGTTTGATTTCTCTGGTCCATGCCACAGGGAAACCAATTAGAATTTGCTCTTGCTTGAATGATGCAAACAAAAAACATTATAATTTGACTGAAAATAAATCTGTTAAGGCAAGAGACTGGGGTCCATATTAACAGCAATAAACATGAGCAATAGGAAGTGTGTATTTTTCTTGCCTCCTGCCTCTCACTTAGGCTGTCACTTAATTAGAAACGTGTATTTGTTGAGTATTTATTGTATGTTAGGCACTGCATTCAGAACTTTGCATGTATTATCTTACGAAATCATAACAATTACCCATTTTTGCAGTTTTACAGATGAGAAAAGTGAGGCTTAGAGAAGTCACGCTCTCAACCGAGTTCACCGGAGCTTGAAAGCCTGTGCTCTCAGCCCTCTCTAGTCCCTCTTTGCCCCTCACTGAGTCACAGTAAACAAAGGACCGCTCTTTGCTCAGTACCAGCATGCATGCACCTGCAGCAGGCAGTGCGCGAAGATCTGAATAGGGTCCTTCCTGCTTTTTCCCATCTCCATTTCTACTGTGCTGGTTCTTGAACTTAACTGTGACTGCATTACTTCTCCAAACTACATCTTTAGGATATTTCTCTCCCTCTGGAAGATTAATAATTTTACATCCAATTCACAGGTGAAGAAACTGAGCCTCGAAGAAGTAAAGTAACTTGTTCGAGGCCCAAAACTAGTAGATAAACGAGTCCTGTCCTTATCCAGATCTAGGTCCAAAGATCACAGTGTTTCTAAGACTCTAAGACTTTGAGGAAAGTCATTAAGGTTCCCCCTGTAGCCTGATTCTTATATAGAAAGCTCCATCTTCTCTTGAGACAACTGTACAAAAATAGACACAAATTATCAGGAATTTCCAAGATCCTTAAAAAATGTATACACATATCATTGACATATATAACTTAGGCACTGATGCTAATATTTAGCTAATAATTTGAGCCTCAGTTTCTTCATCTGCTAAATCGGGCTAAGAATACCAATATCACTAGGTTGTTACAAGAATTAAAAGATGACAAGTAAAGCATCAGCATTCTAGTAGCTATTAAAGGGAAGACATTTACCCATCTGCTTTTCTTTCCATATCTGTCCATCTGTCCTTCCACATGTCTACCTGCCCATCTCTCTATCCATCATGTATGTTTGCTGATGGAATAAGAGTGATGGGCTGGAAAGCTGGGTTCCTGGCTCAAATCGGCTACCAGCTCTGCTGCTCTAGCTATTTTCTCTGCCAGATCCTGTGACCCCATCCCCCAACTGTAAAATGAGGGGCTTTATAGGCTCACCCCCAAAAGGCCCAATATTCTCATAATCCATACACGAGCATCACCACTAGCATGCGCCACTACCCCACGTGGCAACTGCGCTCAGTTTCCTGCAGCAAGAGGCCAGAGGATGAACTTATATGTAGTTCTGTCTTAATGATCCAGCTGGTTTGGCTGGCCACACATCCTGGAGAAAGCTCTAACTAGTCTGGGGAGTGGCTGATGAATGTCACAAGATGATTTTATTGTGGTTATTTAAATAGTAACTCTCAAACTACTAGGACTCTATGTCTTTCTGGCATAAAGACCTGCTTTGATTAAGCTAGGAGTATCAATCTCTGACTCTTTAAACCTCTAGACAAACTGAGAAAGAAGAAATCAGAGAGGGCATATCTCTATGTGCATTAAAATATTTTTTAAGATTTCAAGATACCATTAAAAAGAGCCTTCATATTTACCAACAACATAACCATTTGGCAAATATTTGATTAAACTCTCAGCTAGAAAAATAGAGTAGAAATAGCAGACTTGGAAGTTGTCTAGATCTGGTTTCAAATCCTTATGAGCCACATGACTTCAGGCTATTAATCTCACTGTACTGCCTTTAACTCCTCAACTAGAACATGAGTAAAATAACATCTAACTTGCAAGATGATTAAGAGAATTAATGAAATAAAATATGTAAATCATCTAGCAATGCCTTATGACTCAAAAGCACCTGAAAATGAACACACCCCAAAGAGGAATTGGGATTTTTCTTCTAAAAACCTGCTGCTTACAATCCAATGTTTCCTGCCTCAGTGGACACCATCACTCACCCACCTGCACTTGCCAGAAACCTAAGCGTTGTCCCTGTCACCCTCCTACTGTTCGTAACCTCCCCTTCTCATCACTTTGGCTCGATGCCCTGCCCTTTGTATCTCTTAAATCTCTCATCACTCCCACAAATATTCATTTTTAGATAGTTCTGATTTCGTTTTCAAAACAAGAACTTTATGAAACTTCTCTCTCTGTAACTTCTATCCATTAGTATATGTGACACTTATTTTGCTCTCAAAATCATAGAGAATAAAGCCAACGATACTCACAAAAACTCCTGATAGGTCTTTGTTAACTCAACTACCATCTATATGGTGAGATCTGTACTCAGCTTGCATGTTCCTACATCTTCAATAGCATGTTTAAGAGCAGGTAAAATGAAATCTACCCCAAAATCTGTCTGACTTCAAAAATATATGTTACACATCAGTTTACAAAGACAGAAGAAAAGGAGAGGCAAACTTAACTGAAATTTAGGGACAAATTTAGTGCAATCACAGATTCGCCACACTCCCTTGTAATTTTTTGTCAGATTATCTGTATTTGCCATTAGATCACAAGTTTCTTGAGGGTAAGTTCACTTCTTCCTAGAGCAGTCTTTATCCCAGAACTTAGCACAGCAGACCTTCAATACACATTGGTTGAACAAATAAAACAATGATGACCACCACAATAGTCCTGACTCTAAGTTAAATAATAAAGACTTCATGTTCTGTTCTGGACTCTAACTTTTGATGCCATGTGGCAGGAAGAGATAATCAATAGCTTGAGATAGAACAATGTCTCTAACAGATTAAGTGTTTTATGGTTGTAAGACAGTACACATAGTGTGATTCTATCTGAGTAAGAAAAAAACCACATATGTGTATACAGATAAACACACTGCATATGCCTAGATACCATTTGAAGGCATCCACAAACTCTTAACAGTTGTTTGTAGGAATGTAATTTGCCTAAGTGGGGCACATAGACACATTTACTTTTTATTTCACACAGAATTGTATAGTTTTTGGTTTCTCTAACTTTTGATTTGGTTTTACCTTAATTTACAGTAAGTATATGTTACTTTTGTGATTAAAGGATACAACTGACAGAGCCATTACACAGTTAGGGGAAAGGAACAGGCTAATCAAGGGTCTGGATCCCATGAGAAAAGAATAACCACCAAAAGAAATGGAGACATTCAGCCGACAGAATGCCAAGGCAGAACACAATAACCATCTTCAAATACAGGGCGGTTGTCACACGGAAGGGAGCAGGTTGCCCCCTGCAGTGCAGAATGAGGACCAGTGCATGGGTGGAAATCTCAAGGATGTAAATTTCAATTGAAGGGAGGAAAAGTTCTTTCCCTCTGACCTATTCAACAGGAAAACACACTGCTTTGAAGTAGCTAGTGTTACACCACTAGAGGTAGCGATTTCTGCAACAGAGTCTGTGAGTAGATCTCAGAGGTCAGCAGCCCCCTAAGATTAGGGTCAAAATTATGCTTTGAACATTTCTCAGAGAAGTGGTTGGTAAACTTGCTTCGACTTCCTGTAGGATTCAGTGACCCCCAAATAAAGGAGGACCCGTAGGGGCTGAATGACTACTTTTCATTACTGACTTCAAGGGGATTTATACACTCTTGCAATTTTAATAATCTCATTTATACCAAAAATTAGGGAAAAAAATGCAGTCCTGGAGGTTTCAGTTTTCCCTCTATGCAAATTACTTACTTTTTAAAAGTAGGTATTACAGTTCATAGAGGGCAAAGACTATATCTTACACAGCTATGTTTCTTCTCTATCAAGCACAGCTTCTCGTACAAAGTAGGTGCTTAAAAAATGTTCACTACGTATATGGAGCAAAATATGAGCACTCTCCTATGGTAGATTTTTTTCCCCTTTTTACCACTTGATACAGTAATCACATCAGTTAAGCTGAGTTCTGTGTAGGAACTGGTGGTGGCACAATAATAATGATGATGATGATAATTAAAATGTTATTAAGCACTTACTGCGTGTCAAGCACTTTGTTAAGCATTCTACTTGTAATAGCATGAGTCAATATTACAGCAACTATTTAAAGAAAATGAGGCTTACATGAATTAAATAACTTAGCTAATAAGTGTTTCAAATCAAGGCAGGTCAACCACAGCATGGGAGCTCTTAACTTCTATGGAAAATTCTACTGAGTGAGCACAGTCACCTGGACTCTGATCTTAACTCTGTCACAGCTGTGTGAAGAATTTAAGCAAGGTGCTTCTGTCCTTTATTTTTCAAATCTGTTATTTGGGAAACAGTATACTAAGAAAAATCTGGAAGGTACCAAACAAAGCATGATGATAAAGAGCATGATGATATAAGCATAATGAGTTTGCTTATGCATTGTGAGCAAATTTTACTCTACACTCTTGAACATAATCATAATACCTGGTTTAAAATCCTTGTCTGTAAACAACAAGTTTCTACTGTATGGCACAGGGAACTATATTCAATATCTCATAGTACCTCTAATGAAAAAGAATATGAAAAGGGATATATGTATGTATATATATATATGAGTGAACCATTATGCTGTACCCCAGAAATTGACACAACATTGTAAACTGACTAGCCTTCAATTTAAAAAACATGAAAAAAATAAATTAAAAAAATTAAAAAACAAAATCCCCGTCTGCTAATTCTAACATTTGGGTCATCTTGGGGTTCTCTCCATTTACTGCATTGAGTATGCTCGCATTTTCTTATTTATTTATACGTCTATACCTAATAGTAATTTTGGATAGCATCCTGGATATTTTATACGATTGATTGCATCTGGGCTCTGTAATGTTCCTCTGAATAGGGGTGTTTACTGTTGTTGTCGTTTGCTTATTTTAGCAGACATTTAATCTGACTTAACTCAAAGTCCAAATTCTGCCTCCACTGCAGTGGGCATCAGCTGAAATCTCAGTTAATTCTTTGAGCTTTCGCACATGTAGAGCTTCAGAGGTCATTCAGAGATTCACGCAGAGTTTATATGAAGAATTAGGGGCTCCCCTTTTTGCTGTTCTCCTTTCTAAAATGTTCTCCTTCACTTTTCGGCTTCTCGAGTAGCCCCAAATTCTTCCTTTCAATTCCACACGCCAGCTTGATTGCAGGTTTTAGCTCACGCAGAAGTGAAAAGGCCGTAAGTAAACAGAAAACTCACCAGTGCCACTCTCTTCTTCCAGGTATCAGTTTCCCTCCAATTTCTGTCTGCCTTAGGTCAGCCTCCATTATTTTCACTGTACATCTCTATCTATACCTATATAGATATACACACACAAATCCATAATGTATAAGGATCTGTGGGAGAATGGTCCAATGGGAGCTATTCCACCAACAGCATGAACTTTGAATTCAGGCAGACTTGAGTCCCTGCCCCAACTCTCCCTTAGACCACACCATTCTAGCCATTGTGCTAATAATGGGTTACAAGTGAGGTCTCAGCCCTTAGGATCTTTTACCTCCACCACAGTTTACTCCAGTGTACAATATTTTTATTTTCTAAGTGTGCTGGAACACAAAAAAGATTGATAAGATTGATAAACAAAGCTACTTCACCTCTCAGAGTCTGACTTTTTCCATCAGTCAAAAGGGCTAATGGTGATGTCTGTCTCAGAGTTACTGCAAGGATTAATAAGGTAATATAGCTAACGGTAAGTAATACGTGAGACACTGAACACACAAGTGTTCAGGAAAACCTTAATATTATACCAATACTGTTGACCTAAAAATTATTAACAATGATTAAGGCCAATAGAACTATAATTTTTACTGACTTAAATAATATCAATGATTATTAATGGTAATATAACTGTGAGACATATCCCCCCAACAAACAAAATGGGCACATTCATAGTTTTCCCTCCCTCTACCTTGTAAGGAAAATGTGCTTGCAAGCTGGGTTCCTGTACTTGGCTCCTCATGAACGTATCAAGACAGCAGCAATAAGAATTCAAGTAATACTAGTTAATTTTTTAGTGCTTGCTGTATCAGGTGCTGTTCTAAGCAGTTTGTGCATATACATTTATTTAATCTTCACATCAGTCCAAGAATACAGATATTAGTATCTTTATCAAAAGGCAACTGAGACTCAGCTTGGGAAAATCACCTACCTGAGATGAGACACCTAAGAAGGGCTGGAGCCAAGGTCTGAGTCCAGGTAATCTGTTACCAAGGTCTGATTTCTCAATGACTATAATTCAGAACGTCAAGAAACAGAACTAGGGGAAGTATTGTGCTGTACTCTAGAAATTGACACAACGTTGTAAATGGACTATACTTCAATAAAAATATATTTAAAAAAAAGAACTGGAACTGGGGAAGTAAAAAGGTTAAATGGATTTACAGCAAAAAAAGGCAGGGGCTACTTGATGGACAGAAAAACGGATCTGTGAAAGAAGAGAATGTAAAGTCTGGTCCAGAAAGGGATGAATTTTGGAGAAAGACCTTGGGGGACTATGCAGCACTTCAGATGAAACATTTAGGGACGAGCAAACTTGGGGAAGATGGACAGAAGCATGTATCTCTTTATAGAGATATTGTTACTCAGCATGCTTCATATTTGGGACTCAAAAAAGGGAAAATAAATAAATTACAGGTGAGCAAACAAATGTGTCTGTTAAGGAGGCATCAGGCAACTTTCAAGTCCTGAGATCAAGATGTAAATTGCATTTAAACTCTTTGTGGTTTGGGGACACGAATTATTTTTGTCTTGGCTAAGTGTGACACCATACTGACATTATTTTGTTCTCAAACAGTGCAGCTTCAGCTGAGTGATAACGGTGATGCTGGCTGTAAGACAGATGATGAGGGTCATGAAGTCTAGTGATGAAGAGGAGAAAACAATCGGATTTGATGTTTAAATCCCAACTTTGACTCTTACTAGCTGGGTCCTTAGAAAAACTATTTAAATGCTCAGTGTGACAACTGCTTCATCTGTGAAACGGGAATAATAATGTTTGCTTCGTATGTATACACAAAGCAGTAACACTAAATGAAATAATACATGAACGTGTAAAGTGACGGGCATAGTGCCTGGCACTGTGGGGCGGCAGGGTGGGGGGGTGTCAAAAACTGTTAGTTCAATTTCTTTTCCCATTCCCTTCCTTCTCAAATGCTCCAATCAAAACATTTCCCTGCGGGGAACAGCTACTGGCTTATGAGAAAAACTGCCACAGTCTCAGCACGTTGGTTAGTGGCCCAATTAAGTAGACGCCTATTCAGTTCATGTATATTTCAACAGACCATACATGATACCCAGGCCAAGAGGAGAAGAAAAAGGCAGAGTGATTAATGAAACTGCAGGAACAGCCAGCCTGACGCCTTCTTAACAGACACACATTTGTTTACTCATCTGTAATTCGTTTATTTTCCCTTTTTTGAGTCCCAAACTCAGAAGGGGCTGTCAGATGAGAAATTCCATCTGAAGCAACTCCCTAAACACACTTATCCTGGGGCAGATCCCGGTTTATTTCAGGCTGACAGCTGGCACCTGTGGCCCACAGTGAACTCCTCTGTGACACTGATAGAAAGAGACAGGTGGTGGCGACTGCCACCAACTGCCACATTTGATTGATAAAGTGATCTAAGTATCGCAGGCACCCAGAATGTCATTAGCAATCACCACTTCCCCTGCAGAAAGCATCGTACAGGCCAAGAAGGCAACCGAGAACACAGCCCTTGAGTGTCTGTAGATGGAGATGTGTGCATCTGTGCATGAGAGAAGCCAGTTCCTATCACTGTGGTCCAAACAAAGAGCACGCGACCTGAGTACAGGAAAGCTGGGTTCAAATCCTGACTTGGCTACTGATATGGTACAGGACCAAGGGTGAGTTATAAACTCATGAATCTCAGCTAGCATCCTTCTCATCTCCTCACTACATCCCCAGCACTTAAAAGCCACTTCCTCAGGGAATCCTTCCTGGATCATCCCTATTCCCAGAAAAATTTCACTCCCCTTATAATCAAGTCAAACACCACCTTGCACAGTGTTCCTATCACATTTGTAATTAGATACGTGTTGATTGCTTATCGACTTAATGTCCATCATCAACACTAAACTGTAAGCTCCATGAGGGGAGAGACTGCATCTTTGTCATCAAAGCTGATCCCTAGTGCCCTGCACATCCATCTTCTCCAGGTCTGCTCACGCCAGCACAGCAGCCACAACAGTTATCTCATTCCGAGCACTCCAGACTCCCCAGAGTCCTTCCTCCCAAACTGATCCCTTTCTGGTCTTTTCCTTTTTTTCTCCTCTTCTTTTAGAGATCCAAGCTTCTCTCCTTCAAGTATCCATCTGCCTCTTTTAGTGTAAATCAGTTTAACTTTTTGGCTTCCCTGGTTCTGCTTCTTTGTTTTCCAAATTACAGCCATACCCCAGAGATATTGTGGGTTCAGTTAGAGACCACTGCAATAAAGAAAGTCACACAATATTTTTGGTTTCTCGGTGCAAATAAAAATTATGTTTATACTATACAGTAGTCTATTAAGGGTGCAATTATGTCTAAAAGAAGCAATGTACTTGCCATAATTAAAAAAATACTTTATCGCTGAAAAATTCTAACCATCACCTGAGCCTTAAGCAAGGCACAATAGTGACATCAAAGATCCCTAATCACAGATCACCATAACAAACGTAATAATAATAATGAAAAAGCTTGAAATATTGTGATAACTGCCAAAATGTAATGACACAGAGACACTAAGTGAGAAAACGCTGTTGGAAAAATGGTGTTGACAGACTTGCTAGGCGCAGTGTTGCCACAAACTTTCCATTTGTAAAAAATGTAGTGCCTGCAAAGTGCAAAAAGCACAGCACACTAAACCAAGGTATGCCTGAGAGCTTTTGAGAAAACAGACTTGGTAAGACATTATCTGGATGCAAACCTTGGCTCCAGCACTTGTGAGAGCTATGCACTTGCTGGCTTCAGGCAAGGCGTTGGACCTACTGATCCTCTCTCCATCCTTGTACAAAGCTAGTGTGTACTTGTAGTTCCCTGGCTGGGATGGTCTTCACCTGCTCCTTTTCTGGCTGCCTTCTTTTGAGGGCTCAAATCAAACACAACTTCTCAAGACAGCTTTCCCTGAGCCCACACCCATCACTCTCTAACTCATCATTTTCTGAAGTTTCTTCCACAGCACTCATCCCTAGCTGGTGTCAACTAGTTTGTGTACTTGTTTATCATCAGTCTTCTACAACAGTGAGGTCCCCCGTGGACAGTAACCTCGCCCATCTGGTTAAACACAGTAGCCCAGTCCTGAGGACTATGCCTGGCAACAAATATATTTTGAACACATACATTAAATAATCAACTGATTCATGTGTAAATGGATGAATAAACAAAAGTCACTAGAGTATGGAAAAGACAAAGTATCAAAGGACATGTACAAAATGCCTTGTGTCAGCCAAAAAGCTTAGTTGCAAGCAACAGAAACCAATTCTGGCTGACTTGAGTGCAAAAAGAATTTGACCAAAGGGTTTTAGTTAACTCAAAGAATTACTGGAAAAATTAAAAACCTACGAGGGGCCTGAGGACCAAGTATATTACCCAAATCAAGTCACAGAATGATGTGAGGGCACCACTGCTACTACTGCTCCCAAGCATTAGACATGGCACCTGGGGATGTTTCTAATGCTTAGGGACAGTAGTAACAGTGAACACTGGGTGCTGACAATGCTGCCCCAGGAACTCCCATATCAATACAACAGAAACCCTGTCAGTCCAACATCTCTCTGGGCATCCAGCTTCACTGAGTAATTAGTCCAAGTCCAAGTCTAGGGTAGATGCAAGCAACTATCAACTGGCAGACTGTAAGCCAGACGCCCACCTTATCGTAAGAGTGTGGGGAAAGCAAGTAGCCAACATTTCCAGCTTGTATAAATGGGAGAAAGGATGTGACACCTGCCTTGAATCACACAGTAAGGAATTTTCCAAACATGGGAATAAGGTTCAGATGCTAAACAGTTAAAAATAACGAGAAATTTCCAATGCAGTGCTCAATAAATATTAACCACAAAACAATCCAATTACCAAGAGCTTCTTTTTTACAAAACAACTGACAGTCAATTTTTTGAAAAGGGAAGACACATACAAAAATAACTACTTATTTCTTTAAAGCTGTACCACATTTTACAACTGTTTCATGAGTTATTCAGTTTGTCAACCTGCTGGATACTAAATGTGCTGGAGTGCTGACTTGAGGGAACTCTTGTCCTGCATTGTTCAGTGTTATGAAAAAAAAAAAAAGAAAGAAAGAAAGAAAGGAAAGGATTGTTAAAGAGGTTTCTCACCAATACAGCTCTGGGGATGTGAGTTTGCTGCCAAATAATCCAGGCCATTTTCATGGCTTGCTGCTCACCAAGGAAAAGAAACCCTCAACTGCCTTCCAAAATTGCAATTGTCAGATACTTTCTACCGAGGCAGCTGCTGACTTAATGTGTCCCTGCACTCTGCAACACTGTCTGACACAAGCTGGTGATTTGGTTTGGACCCACCCAAGGAAGGAAGACGGGGTAGGACTTAAGAATCAAGATGGCCATCCACTCCTACCAAAAGTTGACTGATCAGAGACACATGCAGTGAGATTTGAATCCTGACAGGTATCAGAGAGGACAGAAAAAAGAGAGAGAAAGAAAGATGATATCCTAAGGAGAGTATCCTAAAGTTCCTGGTGCCTGGATCATGGTTTCATTTAAATTCCGAGCCTTTTTGAGCTTTGTTCTTAACATCTCCTTAATTCTGTGAGCTTTTTCAAATAGAAAATAAATAAAGAAATAATAATTAGATAGTACCACATTATTTTACTTTCAAACAATGAGTTTATCTTGTGTGTGTGTGTGTGTGTGTGTGTGTGTGTGTGTGTGTGTTCAGTGAGCACATTTAAGATCTACTCTCTCAGCAACTTTCAAGTATACAGTACAGCATACTTCATGACAGTCACCACGCTGAACATTGGACCCCAATACCTCTTGTAAGTACTTTGTACTCTTTGGGCAACATCTCCCCATCTCTCCCACCCATCCCCAAGTCCCAGGCAACCACCAATCTGTTCTCTGCATCTATGAATTCGGCTTTCTTACATTCCACATGTAAGTGAGATCATACAGTATTTGTTTCTCTGTCTGACTTATTTCACTTAGCATAATGCCCTCAAGCTTCATCCATGTTATTGCAACATGGCAGAGCGTCACTATTTTTATGGCTAAATATTTTGTTACGTATGTATGCTATATTTTTGTCCTTGCATCTCTGATGGACACAAGGTTATTGCCATGTCTTGACTATTGTGAATAATGCTAAAATGAACATGGGGGTGCAGATATCTCTTTGATATAGTGATTTCACTTATTTTCTAATGTATACCCCAAAGTGGGACTGATGAACCATCTGGTGTTATCTATTTCTAATTTTTTGAGGATCCTCCACACTGTTTCCCATGTTGGCTGTATCAGTTTACATCCCCACTAACAGTGCACCAGGGTTCATTTTTCTCTACATCCTCACCAGTGCTTGTTATCTCCTGTCTTCTTGATGATACCCATTCTGATGGATGTGATGTAGTATCTCATTTTGGGTTTTTTTCCTCATATTGAATTGATATTTATTTCAGGACATGCCATGTCAAAATAAAACAGAAGAGTCAATCCTTGCCTTTAACAATATTTAACAAATCTGTATTATAATAGCACTTTACACTCCATTCCATCTTTTGAGTATGTTACTGGGGTATGTGGGCTAATGATTATCTGAAAGCATTTCTCTACTCAGACCCATAATCCAAATGCTCTCTGAATAATACAAGGTGACAGTAAGTGGGAAGTGGAGGAGGAAGAGGAAACAGAGGGGAATAAGATTCTCCCAGTTAAGGGTTTTGTTGCAATGAGGGGATGAGGAAGTATGAAGATATTTCTGTTGTCTTTTCATATTTATACTGTGTTAAGTAATGCTTACAACATAAATTCAGCAGGCTTTTCCTGAGCTGTAACTCAGAAACTTTCTTCCTGCAAACAATGTATTTACAAATGTGCTGATTAACTTACACAGCAATCTCACAATAACTAGTAAAGATTAAAATGGTGCACTCGTAGTATATTTGTTTGCAGTGTTTTAAGGGATCATTTTGGTTTTGATGTGCATTTCCCTGATGATTAGTGATGCTGAGTACCATTTCATGTACCTGTTGGCCGTTTCTATGTCTTTGGAAAAAAGTCTATCCAGGTCCTTTGCTCATTTTTAAATCAGATTATTTGCATTTCTGCTATTGAGTTATATACTTTCTTTGTATGTTTTGGATATTAGCCCCTTATCAGTTTTATGATTTGCAAATATTTTCTCCTGTTCTGTAGGCTGTCTTTTCATTTTGTTAATCTTTTTTTTTCCTGCTGTGCAAAAGCGTTCTAGTTCGATGTAGTCCCATTTGTTTATTTTTGCATTTTGTGCTTGTAGTTTTGCTATCATATCTAAGATATCATTTATCATTGTCAATACCAATGTCAAGGACCTTTTTCCTTCTGTTTCTTCTAAGAATTTTATGGTTCCAAGTCTTATTTTCAAGTTTTAAATACATTTCTAGTTAACTTTTGTGAGTGGTATAAGAGAGGGGTCCAATTTTGTTCTTCTGCATGAGATTATCCATTATTCCCAACACCATTTATTAAAGAAAATGCCTTTTCTCTATTCGAGTATCCTTGGCTCCCTTGTCAAAATTAGTTGATCATATAAGCATGAGTGTATTTCTGATTCTCAATTCTGTTCCACTCGTCTATATGTTTTTATACCAGTACCATACTGTTCTGATTATTACAGCCTTGTAATATAGGTTGAAATTAGAAAGGAGGTACCTCCAGCTCTATTATTCTGTCTCAGGGTTGCTTTAGCTAATGGGGCAATTTTGCAATTTCATATAAATTTTAGGACTATTCTTTTTCTGTGAAAAAATGCCACTGGAATTTTGATAGGGATTGCACTGAATCTAGAGATGGCTTTGGGAAGTTTTAACAATATTAATTCTCCCAATACCTGACAGAGGATATCTTTCCATTTATTTCTGTCTTCTTCAATTTCTTTCATAATGTCTTATAGTTTTCAGTGTATAAATCATGCACTTCTTTGGCTAAATATATCCCTAAGTATTTTATTGTTTTAATGCTTTTGTAAACAAAATTGTTTTATTTCTTCTTCAAATAATTCACTATTACTGTATAGAATCAACTGATTTTTCTATGTTGTTCTTGTATCCTACACCTTCACTGAATCCTTTATTTGTTACAACAGGTTTTTTTTCGTAGAGTCTTTAGGGTTTTCTATATATAAGATCATGTCATCCACAAACAGAAAATTTTTCTTCTTCCCCACTGATTTGGATGGCTTTTATTTCTTTTCCTTTCCTACTTGCTCTGGCTAGGATTTGCAGTATGTCTAATATGAATGGGCATCTCATTACCGATTTCAGAGGAAAACCTTTCACCCTTTCACATTTGAGTATGATACTAGCTCTGGGCTTGTCATATATGACCTTTATTATATGGAAGTATGCTCCTTCTATATTCAATCTGTGAGCCACTATGGAAAACAGTATGGTGATTCCTCAAAAAACCAAAAATAGACTTACCATATGATCCAGCAGTCCCACTCCTGGGCATATATCCAGAGGGAACCTTAATTCAAAAAGATACATGCACCCCAATGTTCATAGAAGCACTATTTACAATAGCCAAGACATGGAAACAACCTAAATTTCCATTGATAAATGGCTGGATAAAGAAGTTGTGACGTATTTATACAACGGAATACTACTCCGCCATAAAAAAAGAATAAAATAACTGCAGCAACATGGATGGACCTGGAGAATGTCATTCTAAGTGAAGTAAGCCAGAAAGAGAAAGAAAAATACCATATGAGATCGCTCATATGTGGAATCTAAAAAAAAAAAACAAACAAACAAAAACAAAACAAACAAAACAGAAATACAAAACAGAAACAGACTCATAGACATAGAATACAAACTTGTAGTTGCCAAGGGGGCGGGGGTGGGAAGAGGTAGACTGGGATTTCAAAATTGTAGAATAGATAAACAAGATTATACTGTATAGCATAGGGAAATATACACAAGATCTTATGGTGGCTCACAGAGAAAAAAATGTGACAATGAATATATATATGTTCATGTATAACTGAAAAATTGTGCTCCACACTGGAATTTGACACAACATTGTAAAATGATTATAAATCAATAAAAAATTAAAAAAAACACAAATATATGTATGTTCTTATATGACTGATGTATTGTGCTGTACACCAGAAATTGACACAACGCTGTAAACTGACTATACTTCAATAAAAATATTTTTTAAAAATCTGTTGTGTTTTTATCATGAAGGAATGTAGATTTTGTAAAAATATTTACTCTGTGATGATATGGTATTTCTTTTATTCTATTAATGTCGTATGTCACATTTACTGAGTTGTGTATGGTGGACTATCCTTACCATCCTTGGTGATAAATTTCATTTGATCATGGTGTGTGATCCTTTTAATGTGCTGTTGAATTCAGTTTGCTAGTATTTTGTTGGGAATTGTTTTATCTATATTCATCAGGGATATTAGCCTGTATTTTTTTTTCTTGTGTCCTTACCTGGTATTAAGGTAATCCTAGCCTCATAAAATGAATGTGAGGGAGTGTTGCCTCTACTTCAATTTTTGGAAGAGTTTGACAAGGAGTGTCATTAATTCTTTAAATACTCCCCATTTAAATTTAAAAAGTGAAATTTACATCTGGTCCTGGGCTTTTGAGGGGGAGGTTTTTTATTACTGATTCAATCTCCTTGCACATTATTGGTTTGTTCATATTTTGTATTCCTTCATGATTCAGTCTTCGTAGATTATATGAATCTAGAAATTTACCCATTCCATTAGCCAACTTGTTGGCATGTAATTGTTCACAGTGGTCTCCTTTGATCCTCTGTATATCTGTAGTGTCAGTAATAATGTCTCCTCTTTCATTTATAATTTTATTTGAGTCCTCGCTCTTCCCCTCCTGGTAAGACTAGCTAAAGGCTTGTCAATTTTGTTTATCTTTTCGAAGAACCAATTCTCAGTTTCACTGAGCTTTTCTATCGTTTTCCTATTCTCTATTTCATTTATTTCTGCTTTGATCATTGTTATCTCCTTCCTTCTGCTAACTTTGGGCCAAGTTTGTTCTTTTTCTAGTTCCTTTAGATATAAAATTAAGTTTATTTGAGAGCTTTCTTCTCATAATGCAGGCTTCAGTATAGAGATATCTCTGTCAGCCCTGCGAGGGATTCTGAAGATTTCTCAGACCTCTTCTATGGATACACTTATTCCATAGTTCCTGTTCCCTAAGAGGGCTTAGGTGGGAATTCTTTTTTTTTTAACTGAAGTATAGTCAGTTATAATGTGTCAATTTCTGGCATACAGCATGATGTCCCAGTCGTGCATACAGACATACATACATTCGTTTGGGAGTTTGAGATTTGCAACTGATAACGACCATATACAAAAATAGATTTAAAAATTACTTCTATATAGCACAGGGAACTAAATTCAAAATTGTGTGACAACCTTTAATGAAATACAATAGGTGGGAATTCTTAAAATCAGTTGCCTTCTCTCTACCCTACGAAGCCAGGCCGGGTGCTGACAATCTCCCTCCTGTTTGCTTTCCCCAGGATGGTGCTGAATGTTCAGGCTGGGGTGCTTTCTCCTAGTCCCACAGAGTCTGGTCAGCTTTCTGCCAATGCTGGCTAGCTGTGTGCAAAGGTGTGCATTTGCCCGCCTCTGAGGCACACACAGGAAGCTGGCCACAGGGTGGGGTGTTGTGTGGGGGAGGCATGTGGAGCACAGTGGGTGATCATGTGCCAGGTGGGAGAATCCACAGGCCAGGTGTCCCCAGCAGCTCCTGGGTGGGCATCCTGATGGAATGTGTGAAATGCTTAGTAGGATCCCCGCCCCTCTGATGACCTCTGAGAGCCCCTCACCGCCCCAGCCATGTGGTGCATCCCAGCATCCTGAATGGGGCAAGAACAAAGTGCGCGGCGCAGACAGCAGCTCCCACAGCTAGGAAGCCAGGAGTTCATTCACAAGCTCTCAGTTTAACCCACGAAAGAAATCACAGGCCAAGAAGGTCTCTCTTGGCACTGAGCTCTGCCTCCTTGACAGGGGGGTGACACCCGTAAAGTAAAACTGTTCTTCTGACCCTCTTCAATATGTTCAATCTTGAATTTTTTTTTTTAAGCTCCAATACTGTGCTCGAACTTCTCCACTGTACTCCCAGGCTTCCTCAAAGTCATTCTCACCCATGAGTGATTGTCAAAATCGGTGGGGTTTTTTTTTGGGGGGGGGGATAGAGAATGGTAGAAAACTCCACCATTTTGCCAATGTGTCTCCCCAAATGAGCTTTACCTGGCACAGTCTACCCTGGAAATAATCTGGGGACGACTGACAGAATAATATGAATGGCTGAAGTTTTAATTAAACATACAAAACACAGGCTTTGGGGCAAATCCTTTATAGGCCTCATACCATTTTAACCTTCCCCAAACCTTCGAGATATGTATTCATTTTTAATATATTTTTTAATTGAAGTATATAGTCAGTTTACAATGTTGTGTCAGTTTCTGGTGTACAGCACAATGCTTCAGTCATATAGGAACATACATATATTCATTTTCATGTTGTTTTTCACCGCAAGTTACTACAAGATACTGAATATAGTTCTCTGTCATTTTTAATCCACTCTGCAGCTGAGAAAGTTGCAGCTTAGAACAGTAAACTGCCTACCCAAGGGTGTACTCACAGAAGTGGCAAAGCTGTCAGTCCCACCTAAAGCCAAAGCCCATACACCTGACCACTGAGCAGCACCTGACTGTAAGAATGGGATTCATTCATTCACTTACTCGTTCAGTTAGTACTTACTTACTGGACATTTCCATTTGACTAGGTTCTGTTCTGGAAATGATGGTGAAAGATAAGATGCTCTGGGCTTGTGAAGTTGTATTCCAAGGGCAGAGATACACAGCAATAAGTAGACAACAAATAAAGGAGCATTACACTTTCTGATAGTAAGTACAAAGCAGCAAACTGAAGAAGGCTGAGGAAGTAAGAGTGGGAGAGGGGGGCCCCTAACGTTTGGTGAAACAGTCAGAAGCCATGCAAGCATGTGGGACAGAGACTTTGAGACAGACACAAATGTCAAATGTCATCATCCCTGGGGCTGGGGTGAGCCTGATGATTTGGGGCCACACCAAGACCTGTGTGGCCGGAAGAAAGTGAGAGAGGATACAAGGAGGAGAAAGGGAAGTCGGGCTGATGGGCAGAGGCCAGATGATACAGGAACTCTGGAGTCTGGCTTCCTGGTGGATCCCTGTCTCTGTCAGTGGTCTCTCCTTAGGAAGCTCACTAATCCTCTCCGGGCTGTTTCCTTATTGGTAAAATGAGAATGCAGGAGAAGTAGACGCAGGGGACCTGAAAGGTCCCTTCTTATCCTTGACATTCAGTGGTGAGACAGAGAATATGATGGATGACAGGGAAAAGGTAGAAACTGAATAATGAATCCATTCTCTCGGGGTGGTCACCTTGAACGCCTCCATCTTTCTGCCTATGAGTCAATGCGAAGGTTTATAAATAAAACTACTCTTTCCAAACATTGGAGGTTCATCTGATAACCATGTTTGTTTCATGATTCATTAAATACAAGGAAATAGGCCAAATGCCCCTGACATTTAAATGAAGGAAATTAAAAACAGTTTGAAAATCAGTGAAATGCCTCGCCACTCGGGTGAAATAGTTTGATCTCAGGATGGTCCAAGGTATGATAGTTATTGGAGACCTCTATCTAACTGAATTTCCCCAGAAACATGGCTCTTAGGATTGGCTATTTTGGGGGTAAGTCAAATCATCTTTGAACTAAAATGAGTCAAAATAATACATGTAATGTTGTCCCTTGCAGCATATAAAGCTAACCTAAATATACTGCTTCTGGTTATGCCTAGTGGTATAAAATTTGCCTAGGGAAATACTTCAGATGATGCCTACCTGACAGTAGAGGCAGATAATGCCCAGAGTCAGGCTCACGACATAAGGTGTCTGAATTGGTGAAAATCTGTTCATTCTCTCAAGACACTTACATTCTAGAGAAAACCTACAGTCAGGAAATAATAAAGCATATGAATCAAAAGTGTGAAAAGTGCTACAATAAAACAGTCCAGTGTCACGGGAGCATAGGCTGAGAAAACTTGTCCTGCTGCCAAGCTGGAGAGGAAGTGAATGGCAGAAAGACAGACAGTAAGTGGCGGAAAGCACACCTGAACCCGGGTTTCCTGGTTTTGAAGCTAGACATCATCTTGTCAAATGAAATGCTAAGAATAGTGAACCTATTTCCAGACTTAATATGAACCTGGAATTTATTCAGTGCCAAAAAGCTAGCAATACTTCCTGATGTTTAATTAAGAGGATGTACTATTTAGCAGGATACCAGAAACACCTATCCAACAAGACTGGCTCATCTTGCTTCAATTCTTCAAGAGCTCCTAAGCAGTTGAAAAACAAAAACCCTACAATGTTTACATCTCACATAGAAACATATGTGTAAGTGACACGAAGTGAAGATAATGACAAAGGATATGGAATATTTCTGGCGCATGTATAACTGAGTCTGTTTAGATTGAAATATATTCGTAGACAAATGTTTATGATGTTTCAATAAAAGTCGAAAAAAAAATCCATTAAGGAGTTGAAGCAATTTTGAACAAAATAGTTATTTGAATGTTTTCTACTTCTTTCTATTTTCTTATAGCTTCCCAAGGAACTCAAGACTATGGAGACACAGAATAAGTTTTAACCACTGCAAATAACCAAAAAAAAAAAGCCTTTGGTTTTCAAAAAGCTTTAAGAAAGCTAAAAAGAATCAGGAGAGCTTTTCTTTGGTAGTTAGTAATTTTACCTTTCATGTGACTTGTTTCAAATACCGTATGATTATTCAGTTTAGAAACATACTCCATCAATGTACAAAGAAACCACACGTGCAGCCATTTGCAAATGTTAAGCTATTCTAACCATCATGGAAAATGAAAATACCTTGGCAACAATAAATGAGAAGAAAGGAGAAAAATAAAAACGAGTAACTTTAGACTCACAGCTTCAAAACAAGATTATATAAGGCTTACCAAGAAATCTGATACAGACATCAGGGGTCATGGTCACTGTAATTGTTCTCATTTAAATGTGACCTTTCACCTCAAAATCATTCCAAGGATCGAGGGCAAGAGTATCTTAACCCTAAAGTTTTCAGTAATTTTCAGTAGTTGTATGTGTGAATGGTCTCAAACTGCAAAATGTGTGAATTGGAAGGGACTTTTCAGATGCTCTGTTTCAGCTTCTTAGATAATGATATTGAGAAGCAATGTTAATGTCAGGCCATCATAGTAAGTGTAGAACAGAACTTGTCCATTATAAAGAATCTGTGAGCTAAAGTGAGACCACACTAGCCTGGCCTCCACAGATGCCTCAACACCTGGTCGACCCCACTCTTCCAGGACGACACTCACTGGCCTATGGAAAGGAGTATTCAAAAGACCGTTCACATTGACCAAAACACCCCAGCGTTATCGCAGGAGCTATTGTGTGCTTTGCTACCTAATGTGTTTTCTTCTCTCTCTGTCCTCCAGCCACAGAAAATCAACTTTGCTCAACAGCATTCGTAAGAGTCCAGGCAGACTGCTTTCACCTCAGTTGTTGCCATTGTTCAAGTCATTCATCCCAGACCTTTCTGGTCTCCTGCACATTCTCAAAGTGCACCCCACTGACTAAGAGCCACTCATCATCATCGCCTTGTGCCCAAGACGCCTCGAGTTGTCCAGAGGGCTTTCCGGTAGCAGGCTCCATGGCATGAGGAAAACAAAGGAAAATGGAGGAATGAAAGAATCTCTGACATTCGACTTTCCTTTAGCAAGAGAGGGTGGCTGATGAAAAGGGCAGAGGGAAGATACATGTCATCAAAACAAGGGGGCCTGCATGCTGTGGGGTGCGAGCAAAACACTATCAGCACACAGAGAAAAGGGCAAGGTCAATCTGGAGGACCCTGGAACTTCTGCATAGCGGGGACCTTGGGTATTAAAGGACACAATTCTTCCTGGTGGAAAAGGAAGAGAAGGATATTCTGAAGAGGGAATAAAATAAGTGAATAAAAGCACACAGTGAAAGTGGGCAATGGAGGAGAAATGGTACATCACCAGGCTGCATAGCAGGCACACAGAAACTACTGGATGAATGAATGATGCTTAGGGGAATGGCTGTGGAGCAGTGAGTGAGGGTAACCAAAATCTGAAAAGAGGCTGAGAACATGGAGAAAAGCTTGAAGTCTATGCTACAAAGTGACAACTACATCTTGGAAGCAGTAAGAGTCATCAGAAGTTTTGCAGAGGGAAGGGATCCAGGACTGTATTTTAGAAAGATAACTTAGGGGGAGGAAATGTGGAAATGGATGGGGGAGAAAAGATTAATAAGGGAGATGATTTCAAGAACTCAGCTACCTTAAGAGTTAAGACTAAATGGGATGAATAAATGAGATAGAGTCAAGGCAGTAGCAAAAATGAGGATGGGGGAATTTGGCAGGGAATGATGAGTTTAAATTGCAAAGACTCTGTGAAAGGCTATGAGAGATGTAGAAAGGGAAAATAACAAAATTTCTCTCTTCTGAGTCATGGGGCCTTCTACAAAAGTGTTCACCGAGATAAGGGATTTCTGCAGCTCTGTAGGAGGTGTCCTCCCATTCAGACCACTGACGCAAGTGCACACAGCACTGGGCACCGGAGAAGATGCAGAGGGGAGAAAAGCCAGGCGTCGTCCCAGCCTCACGGCACACACTGTCTTATCACACCAAGCAGAGCATCAGTACTTCAAGATTGAAAGTAAATGGATTCATACCGATTAAAAAAGGTGGGGGGGGGGAGCAAAATCTGTAACAAATGTGGAATTAAATTAGAATTGGAAGGCTCTTAGAGAAATAGAATCAGAAAAGAAAAAAAGATTTTATGGTTCATTCTATACCCTTTTGTATTGTTTGAAAATATAATGAAGGGATATTTTTAACACTTAAAAATTGAATAAAGATTAAAAAACAACTAAAAATCTGTTCCACAGTTCAATAGATCCCCCCAAATTCAATCTCCAAAGGATTCAGAATATAAAGAGAACTAATGTATATTTTCAAGATGCCCTTGAAGATTGCTTTCAGTTGCTGCATAAAATACATTTGTCCTGAACATTAGTAGATTTAAAAGAGAAAAATTCCAAGTTTTTTGTTTTCTTTTTTGCTTGTTATTGAACATGAGACCCTGAAGACATTCACATTTTCTTTCACATGTGCTGTTATGTTGTTTTTCTTTCCTTTAAAAGAATACAGACAAACTACATTCTGTTTTCTATAAATCAAGATCCAGTTGATTGATACATAATGCCGTCTAAACTTCATATCCTCCTTTGAAGAAGCAACTCAATTTCTGTATGTGTAATTCACTTAAAAAGCCATTACCACAAAGGACCTTTCCCTACAACTGCTATATTAAAGAGAGCCACTGGGGAGTGGGGGCATCAAAAAATGGCTACATTCCTCCTTTTTTTCCCTCAAGCTCCTCGAAAGGAAGGGTCATGAAATATTATTGGGAAGAGTGCAAATTATTCACAATTATCTCCTTATGCCTATTTTATAGACATGAGTTTTATTATAGAATATTGCAGGTCTGACTCCTTTTTCCATGAGTATGCTTTTTATTATTTTTAATTAATATATATTTGTTCTAATTACAAAAGCAATGCAAGTTCAAAGCAGAAAAATTAGAAAATATTTTTAAAGTGGGGAAGGGAGGGGGAGCGAGAGGGAGAAAGAAAGGAAGGAAGGAAGGAAAGGAAGGAAAGGAAGGAAGGGCAGCCCCTCTGACACTTGGAGGCTGACCTGCCACTCACAGCTGGCCATGTTACTCTCCTGTTGGATGTCAACCATCTTACAAAACACCAGACTCAGACAAGATCACTCTGAGACCACGATGACATGAGACAAAGCAAGGCCACTCCACAGTTCTGTCTCAGCCTAGATGATGACGACAAGGTAACAGTGCCTCCTATAAAATACCAAACCCTCCCTCTCTCAGCCAATATGTATGCCTGATACTCCTTTACCAACGACATCTCTATCCTCACTCTCATCTGCCCTCCCTACAGATAAGATTTACTAAGATGCCCAGTTACAGAGTTGCCCCCACTTTCTGGCAGCACCCAATTTAGAGTGGTGCTTCCTTAGAATCTCCCACAAGTCACCCAACCACAGTCCAAACCTTAGAATAGTCCTTTCTGACACTCTCTTGCTAAGACACCCCATGATGCTCCATGGTGTCTGCCGCTACCACCCCCAGCTGTGACTTCTTCAACTACAGACATGTTCCCAATGGCCTTTGATGGACAGTTCCTATCATGTTATCACCATAATATTCTGGTGTATTTCCTCTCCTTCTTTGCACTGTGGCAGATAATAGCTAACAATAACTAACCCTGAATGATGACCCATGCTCCACTCACTGTCCCAAGTGCTCTACTTATCTAACCTACCTCTCTTCATAACCCTATGAAGTAGGTATTGTTATTTCTGTTTTACAGATAAGAGACAAAAATGCAAAGACAAAGCAATGTGTTTTAAGTTGAGGATTTTTCAATCACGGCAATACTGACATTTGGGGCTGGATAATTTCTTGTTGTAGGGAGTGGTCGTGTGCACCACAGAGTATCAAGCAGCATCCCTGACCTCTATCCACTAAGATGCCAGAAGCAGGTCCTCCTCTCCCTCAGCTGTTATAACCAATAGTGTCTTCAGAAATCACAGGTGTGCCCTGGAGACAAATATCACACCTGGTTGAAAACCCTTGTTCTAAATGATTAGGATCATACCGTATATAATTTCATTTCCAGGGTTTTTTGTTTGAAATTTTATAGTAAGCATTTCCCACAGTTAACTTATTTTTTAAAAACAAAATATTGAAAGCATAAATTTTAATGGGAACAGAAATGTATACATTCCCATCTATTTAAACATTCCCTGCCATGGACTATTTCGTTTGTTTTCAATTTTTTTGTTATTGAAAATTATTCCCTACAGAACAACTCTACACACAAATGATTTTCTATTTCTCTGACTCTTCTCCTTAGACTCATTTATTAGGAAAAGGAATTATTGGACCTCAGGGTATCTTTATTTTCTTTTTTTTTTTCAGGAAAAATAGATATATCCTTTACTTTCATTTTATTCACTGATTTAGTGTTCACTTCGGCATATACTAAATATACTAAAATATTCACCAATTTGTTCTTCTAAAATAATTAAACAAGATATATGTCTCCCTTCCAACTCCCTGAACAACCTATGTTTCATTACTGTTCTTTTGCTGAAATACATGTGTTTGCTATATTCAGAGAGAAAATTATTTGCAACCAGAAATCCAGCATCCATATTTAAGCAACCATGTAGGGTGGCCAAATGCAGGGTGAACAGGATGAAGTGGCTGGAAGATGACGTCTAAGAGAGTGAGAACACACTTGTGAAAAACCTTTCATGGCAGATGCACTGGGTTGAACAGAGTCCCTCAAGATTCGTATCTACCCAGGACTTCAGAATGTGAAGACATTATTTGGAAATAGGATCTCTGCAGATGTCATTAGTTTAGATAAGGTCATACTGGATGGGTCGGGGGTATACTCCAATGATGGGTGTTCTTTTCAGAAGAGGGAAATGTGGACACAAAGGGAAAATGCTCTAGAAGACACTGACACACACAGGGAAGGCCATGGGAAGACGGAGGCAGAGAGTGGAGTGATGCTTCCACAAGCCAAAGCATACCAGGGATTGTCAGCATCCATCAAAGGGTAGGAAGACGGAAGGAAGGAGCCTCCCCGGGAGCCTTCGGAGAAAGCCTGGCCCTGCTAACACCTTGATTCCGGACTGTGAGCCTCCAGAAGGGTGAGGTAATGCATTTCTGTTAGTTTACCACTTCACTTGGTGGTACTTTGTTACAGCAGCCTGAGGAGGCTAATACACAGGATGAGGGTTTGGCCTTTCCTCTGTCAATGAAGCTAGTTCAGTAGGGAGTTGTCAGTGGCCTGAACAAAGGGAGCTCAATGACCTGAAAGGTGGGGAAGGGGGGGAGATGTTTCTTTTGCATTTTCTTGGAAAGAATAATAATACATGTGTATGTGTTTATTATTCTCATCATTGTTTTATAAAGGAAAGAACATTTTAGCTCTAGTGTAGGTTGGAAATAAACTTAGACTATGATCAAAATTAAAGTATAACTTTCATCATTTCTTCATTTTGCTAAGAACTGGCAAAACTTTAGTCAGGGATCAGCACAATTCCGCTCCTGGTTCATTAAGTCCTTGCTCCTTCTGGCCTATTCACAAGTTTAATCCTCTTCAAAGCCTTCCTTACAGACAGTCATTGCCAGGTACGTAGGAAGGGACCCAGGAAACACACCAGCATTTTACAAGCCTTCTAGAAGTCAACTGCATTTTCTCAATATCTTTTACATGTATAATTGATTTCGGGTTAAAGAATAAATCATGAAAATTTGGAACTAAAACAGATTCTAGAGACCCCAATTCAACTTGCTCCTTTAACCTAAAGAGATACTCAGATAAGCAGAAGGACTTAACGCCCAGCCGCTCAACTAGGGTACGGCATAGCTAGTATGGCTGGAAACCATGTATTTTAACTCCATACTTGCTCTTCTTTCCCCTGCTACTCTGCTCTGCCTTTGTTGGTTTTCTGCCTGCTTCCCGTTTTCAGGTTTAATCTCCCCAGATCAAGGCTAAGCTCTCAAACACGCAAGACTGCTTCCTGGGTATCCTTCCACGGACTTCCTTCTGGCTGAGCACTCTGTATCTGTTTAAAAGATGTAGAAGAGGAGAAACAGGCATGACGAGGCTGATTAACAGCTGTGATCAAAGTCCTCCTGCCACAAGCAGTAAGTCCTATCCTTCATCTTCCCAAAACTCTTTGGCTACATCCCACCCCAGGCTCCTCTCCTCTGTCAGTGGCCTCTTTTTTTTTTTTTTTTTTAAATCTTCCTTTGTGCGTTAGTGATTCGTATTTCCTCCCGGGTTTGCTGTGGCTCGGCTCGATCTGTTTGGGTTGGATAAAAACTGTAAAGTGGTTCTGGATCTCTTTAAACTATGTGTTCTTTCTATATGCAAAGGAAGACAATATAAAAGAAGAGCAAGGGAGAGAGATGGGATTAAAGTTGAGGGACTGTCTTGTTTTGTTTTGTTGTCTCATCAGAGAACACTTTCTTAATTATCTAACCTGGACTGCTCTTTCCCCATAGGGTGATAGGTTGGAAAACACCCCAGTCAAGGGCTCTAAGGACTTAAGTTCAAATTGAAACGAGACCCTTAATTTCTCTAAGACCCACTTTCTACGCCCACAGTGTCCGGATTCTAAATTGATCCTATTTACTTAAAAGGGTGATTGCAAGTATCAAACATCATAAAAGTATTCTATAAGCTATAAGGTGTTATATAAAGAAAATAATGATCCGGTTACTAGTTAAAACAGGTAAATGACTCCCAACTGGGGGTGGAGGGAAGCACACTGCTAAAATAAAAGGCACTAAACAAATACTAAGTGCTCCCGGTAAAGAAATACTGCTCGCATTAGCCAAATCCGCTTGTCCAATTTCCTTGATTCCTTATCTTTGCTTCTCTGGAACTCTAATTAAAAAAAGCAATGACATTCCTCCGTTTGCAAGGCCTGTCACATTAATATATTGATCGGGTGATGGTTTTTCCAAGGGCCTTGCGTGGAAGTGTCCATTCACAAGGAGCCTATTATGTAAAGCGTGTGTAATAAATAATTACGAATGTCCATCTATGCCATTTTTCAGCTCTCTTAGCTGAAGTAAGAAATCAGCTTTTGTGGTTCAAAGACAAACAACTTTCAATCTTAACAATAAGTGATGGACCAAAGATTGAACACCACTGATTTACTGTCAAAGCACAGAAAATTATTCCAGAGATCTGTCTCTAAACCTTTCAGATAATGCACCCCATTAATAAAACTGAGTATATACCCCTAAAATATGTACTTTGTGAAAAATTACACATGTACAATTACATTTGTATATTATGTGCTTTAGAAAACATACACGAAGTTGAAAGGATTAAATAAAAATATATAAATACAAAGATCTTGATTGTTTTCCTCCAGGACCTGAATTCTCCAGTGTGAGAATTCCACATTATAGACCATCTTCTAACATACCATGGAGATACACTGTTAATAGCGGTGAAAATCACCTGCTTGTGCCCTGTCCTGTCCCAAACAATAACTATGCTTCATGCTCTCTGATTATGCTAATAGGACCCATCAAGAAATCGATCTCTTCACCACTATACACATTTGTTCATTACCCACTGAACACCGGGCCGTTGTCTGATGTCCAAATTTCTCAGTGGGCATTGACTGGGCTGGATCCTCTGGTGAAGTATCAGTCTTTCCAGATGACACAGTCAACCTCACATGCCCTCTTTCTCTACAACTTACTTTTCTTTGGGGGCTGAAAATACTGCAGTTTGGTTGAAAGGATTTGCAAGCTTTTGCAGCAAAATATTTTCACTAGCCGGGAGAGGAAATAAGAACCCCCAGAGACTGGGATCATAACATGAGAGGCAGGGCTGAAAAATACCCACATGCATGTAAACATCAGAAAATACTTGCCAAACATAATTTTGCAAACTGCACAACTCCTTTGAAATTTCATTTTCACTTGAATTTTATATTCTGTTCTTTATTAAGCCATGTTAAATATTAACACAAAAATAATGTTTTAAAATCACAAACACCACATAAATGAATGCCTTTCAGGAGAGAGTCCACGTTGCCCTGTTGCTGCCCGGTATCCTCATTACACCCAGGATTTTGCTCACTCAGGTATAGAGACTTGAGAAGTAAGGGATAAAGACTCAAATGGGAGATGGGGATTCAGCCAAGCTCCCACCACGTTGCTCAAAGTCCACTGGTGGACTTTGGCAGGTCACTTGACCTCACCTAATAGCATCAACTTGTGTAATGAGAATTGGAGACAATACATGGCTACAAGCAATCTTCTTTCTAAGTCATCCCTCCAAGATCTCACTTTGTCAGTCCAGAGCATGAGAACTCAAAGGATGCCTCACAATCATCAAACAACATATGAAAGATGAGGATACAGAGCTGGTATTTTCAAACTCCAGAAATGATGGCTTAGATTCGAGGAGAAAAACTGCTTCACAAAAGAAATTAACTTGCCCTGGAAATCCTCAGTATACCAAGAACTGAATCTTGCGTCCCAAGTACAAACCCACTGCTCTTTCCATAGTAGGTGTTTCTAGTCTTTACACATACCAGATGCTTAAAGCATGCTCTTTAAAGTGAGCTGAATTCTTCTAGCGGAAGGACAACATAGAAGGAACTGCTGGTTGCGTTCTTATTATACCTCTTTAAGCTTTAGTGCATTTCCTAAGTATTTTCTGACGGCCTCAGAGAGGGTTTACCTGTATGTGGGTATTTTTCAGCACTGCCTCTGATTATAGGGAGATTGAATCAAACTCCACCTGCTGATATGACCAACGTTTATTATGTAGCTCTCAAAAGGGCTGCTCTCTATGTGAGTCGTTTTCTTTCTAGTTTAAGCAGCTAAAATACTCAAGAGGCTTCACATGCAATTTATGTTTGGAATCTGACTCCCCCCTCCCACCTCTGCAACCCCCTCATCTCACCCTCATCGCTTTTCAGATTCTCAGCCCACTATCCCACCACTGCTACCCCTCAATCAACACTCACACATGCTCAAATCTTTCCCTTCTAAAATAAAGTGAAACAAGGGGAAACTGCTCCCATCCTGTGCACTCCCTCTGCTGCAAGGTAGCTCCATCCTTTAAGAGGCACACTTCTTAATAAAGTCGCATGCACACACTGTCTCCTCTTCTCATTTTCCGCTCCTCTCTTTACCTCCTGCAACCTGGCTTCTGCATCCAGAGCTTCACAAAAACTGCTCTCCCTGAAATCACGACTGGTCTTAGGTTGTTAAACCCAGCCAGCATTTTCAAGGCCCTCCCGCCACACTGGACACTGCTGATGTGACTTTTTATTGGGCTCGGATGCCCAATACCCCTTGAGCTTCCAACCTCCTTAGATGCTCTTTCTTCAAGTCCTGGGCTCCCTTTTACACCTAATCCATTAAGTTTCAATATTCCCCAAGGTTCCATTTCAGTTTTTCCCCTTTTTCACTATACCACACCCATGACCCCAGCGACCTTCTATGCAGCTGTGAATGCCAAGTTCACCTCTCCAATACAGATTTCTCTTCTTACCTCCAGACCCAAGTGCAGACTGCCTCGCAGAAAGCTTCACATACCAGAGTGGTGGATATTCCAGGGCCCCACCCATATGCCCTCTTCAGAGCTGGCCTAGGCAGTCCAGCCTCCCCAGCTGCTTGGAACTGCAGCTGCAGACTGCTCACAGCTGGGCACCCCATGGACACTGCTCTCCTGGTCTGAGAACCACACCATTCAAGGGGCCCTCTTCTGGAAGGTAGCCCACAGGAAATGACTGGCTAATGGGGCACAAAAGGCCAGACCTTCTTGCTTCAGTGTTTAGTACTATGAAGCACCATCCAGAGCTCCACACAGCACTGGCTGACTTCTCAGCTGCAAGTGCATCTCGTATCTGCTTTTCTCTCAGACCATTCCTCCTCTCATCACTTCTCTGTAGGATTATCTCCTGTGAGAACCTCCAGTCAGTCTTCTGCATTCACCTCCCCATCTCAGAGTCTCCATCTCAGGGAACCAGAGTCAACAAAACATCCAATGAAAACTCATCATTCTCACCTATAAACTTATAAAAACTACTTTTTTCCTTATTTAAAACTTTACTCTTTAATTAGAAACCATATAAGTAATAGTCATATCAGGAATCAGAGGCAAAGGCAGAGACCCCAAAATAGCTGTTTTTCCCTTAACTTGTCAAACTTGAGCAGACTTGAAAGCAGGCCAGACCCATCCCAGCTCTGGCTACAGCCTCCCGTTCTGCATTCTGGTCCCAGTCATGTTGGTTGGAAACTGGCTGCACTTCATCCAAGAGCCTAATTTAAGGGTATTTATGGCTTCCTCCTCCTCCTTTTCCACCTCCCAAATTTGCACCATCTCAGTATAAGGGCACCATCATACAACCAGCTGGTCAGGTCAGATACTCAGGACTCATCCCTGATTTCTTCCCCAAGTCATGCCAGTTCTACTTCCCAAATGTCTTTCAGGTTAATCTTCTCTCCTCCATTTTTGCTATACCTTCCTCAGTTCAGGAAAACACCTCCTGTCCCCAGACGACTGCAGTGCATCCGAACCAGCAAGTCAGAGCCTGGAAGCTGATCATCTCATCCCCAGGCTGGCTGCATGGGCCTGAGGTACCCAGGTTGTAACAGTCATTTGCATCGCTCCAAGCATAGCCTCCTCCAGGCTTCCACATTACCACCAGAGTCCTGCCCTTTGCCTTTGCCATTATAGTATCATTTTCTGTCTATGTCGTGCCATGAGAAAGCCAGGAAACTGCTATCGCCATGACTGGCACTCTGCCTGCCAGGGGTCTCCCCTCCCCTATGCTAGACGGTAAGCCCCTTAAAGACAGGGAGTCAGTATTTCCTCTTTCTGTTTCCCAGAGTTCAGCCTAATACTGGCATATAGTCATCATTCACCAAATATTTGTGGACGAAATCAATAAACGACCCAACCCAGCCTTCAAAAGAAGTAATAAACCAAAGGAGGCAATAATGCAAAAAAGAAAGAAAAAGGAAAAGACACCAGTTTCTCATCCTTCCAAGGATCTTATGCCTGGTGTTGAACTGACTGTCACAAGGAACGATCTAGTTCAGAAGAGGACTCTTGGTAAACTTCTGGAGAACCAGGTTTTAAATTACAGCCACATTTTCTCATTTCAGTGCTTTTAGTGTATAATCTCCAAGAGGGCTTATAATACCGTCTTGTGCAGTGAAGTAGTGACCCAACAGAGAGCAATCCATAAATACAACTTAATGATAATAATTAAGAAGGAATAAGTAAGTGGAGGACAGAACCAGAATGGCTAAGTAAACTTCATCTGAGGCAAATCCCTCTCTAGAAGTTTTATACCACTGGTCCTGCCTGTTGTATTATAATTCTTTTCGATGGTGGAAAAACACTGGTCAGCAAGTGGAAAACTAGGTGTTCACATCCCAGCTCAACCACATACTAGTGGTGTGACCTTAGCGGGGGCACTTAACTTCTCTGAACTTGCACGTCTTTGCCTGTAGTAAGAAAGGATGGAGTTAAATGATGTTCATGTCTACTTCTAGCTCCAGAATTCTATTCTGATCTCTCCTATGTTATTTTCAGCTCTCTCAGTGTCTATCAATCCAGTGTTTTCTGTGAACTGGAACATGAATTCAAACTGGCGAGGGTTTTATTGGTGTTATCTAAAAATAAACTTCAAAACAGCGACCAGGAAACTGTGAAAACAATGCATGTCAACAAGTTTTTTACAGGAACCGATTTCAGCCTTATTCTCCTTCGTCTCCTAAAGCATGTGCTTCAAACAGGATAAGGAGAGAACGTACAAACTTATTTACCAAGCTGATCTATGGAAGAGGAGGGACAAAACAAAACATGGACATTCAGACCACTGTTGACTGCTAGGGATGGCACAGAAGGGAAGCCTGAGACAGAAACTGGGCCAGAAATAGGAATCTAATAGCCCTTGGCTGGCACCAACTGGATCTATCTGAGGATTCATTAGTTAGTCTCTGTCTTCTACTACCTTGCTCCAATCAGGTAGGGACGAGGTAGAAAAGGAAACTTTGGTTTTCAAGAAGTATGTGGACCCATGATTTCCAAGGTAAGCTATATCATATAACTTTATCCATGCCAATTCTTACTTTAAGGGAATTCTCCTCTGTAACCAGATACACTGAAAGAAGACCAACAGCTCTTTGACAAAGTCTTACCAGTGGCCACGTTAGAACAGCTCTGACCCGCTACAAAAAAATAAAGCCTCCTCTGGGAATAGACAGATGCATCTCACAGCCAACCTTCGTAGAGGTGCACACTCTTGGCCATCTTTCCACAAGTAGGCTCTCTGCTGTGAGAGAAGGCTGAGTCCTCTGCTAATGAGCTGTCTCTGGCCTGGTATCTCAGTATTTCTACGAGCAAAGTTCCCAGGGACATTTTGTTTGCTATCTAGAAAAGTTTACTTTCCAGTTGGCTAGGCTTCAGGTGATGTTTCCATTGAAAATGTATTCTGGGATTCTCAAATCTGAATTCTCAACTTTGCTCAATAACATTATTCTAAGTACTAATCACATCTAATGAGACTATCTAGTATTCAATTGTTACTTACGGTGGGCAAGACCCCATGTTAGATGTCTCACATGCAACCAACTCTCATTCACTCCACACCACGGTCCTGCGAGGTAGGTCTGTACCACATCAACCCCATTTAACACCAGGGAGCAACCGAGGTAGCCTTTCATATACGTTACACTATTCACCCAGAGGGAGTCAAGCTAATCCCTTTCAAGCAGTAATGGGTAACAAGCTCTCCATTGGGCCCTGATCAAATGGAGTTAGAGGTGAGATGTGCAATCAAAGATCACTGCAGACAAGAGTGGTGCATGTCTAGGGGGTAGACAAGAAAGTTACAGACAAAATGTCACATTCAAATGCCAGCAGCCTTTTATGTACAATGACTGATTTTACTTTCATTAAATCAGACTTGGAACTGCTCAATATATGTGCAATTTTTAGCAGGACAAGGAGAAATTATAGAAGAGCAAGAAGGTCGCAGGTTAAGCAAAAGCAAACAGAAGGAAGGCAGTCAACAGAAAGGCCAGCCATGTCATGTTGGGCAAGTCATTTCACTTCATGCTTACCTTTCTCTGGGTCTAGAATGCACATGTGACTCCTGACCCTTCCCACCCTGTGTGCATTTGTAAGACTATATAAGGTGACAACTCTGAAATTTAAAACAGTCTAATGTCCCATAACTGCAAGCTGTTATGGTTACCAACACCCTAATTCAGTTCAATTTCATTTCCCTGAAATTCTGTGAATGTAAACTTGAAACGTAACCACAGCAAACTTTCCAGACCTTCCTCAAAAACAATGCATCCTTTGTCCCTTAGCCCTAATATTACAGACTTCCCAGCGGCATGTTGAAAGAAACAAGAAATGAGATTGGAAAAGTGAAGATTAATACAGTTCTTTGAGTGCGAAGATCAAAATAAAATCAAGTTCCGTTTGGGTTACCTCCCATCCCTCCGTCTGTGAAAAAGACTATCACCTGCCATGATGACCAGGGAACTGGGGCAACCTATTGTGAAAACTCAAGATCAGAGATCTCATGTCAAACTGTACTAAAAATCGTAACTTGAGATCGTTAGGAACTTTAAAACAAACACTAAGTTGATCTACTAAAATAAAAGCAGAATAAAAGACTTATTTCTGGAAGCAATTATATTACATCCAACTTCTGTTGCATCTTTTGTTGTAGCTCATAAAGTTTTTCACTTCTCCCCAAAACTCCCCTAACTAAAAACATCCTTAAACAGAGCTCATGGGAAGTTAACAGGATTCTGTTGGGAAACAGCAAAAGATGGTACTTATTTTATTTGCTTCCAGGGTGGGTCTGTGTGTGCATCTTTGTATGTTTCACATTTGCTAAGAACTCAGTTTGTACAACAAACATATGGCTTTTGGGGGGCTTGTAAAAAGGGCTGTTTAACTCAAGATAATTAATTCTGTCAAGTGTTTTTCTTTTACATTTGTATCAAGTTACCAACCACTTAAGCCCAAAGGGGAGCTGCCTCCTTTCTGCTTTTTCTCCTGCCTTTCTCTCTCTTCCATGTATCAGTTCTGGCATGTGGTACCCACAGCATCGTCAAGATGTGACTCAGCTTTCACTCCCATCAGGAAGCCTTCCCAAGCCTATTTTTGGAAGTGCCACCTGACATTACATCACACGTATTAGATGTACCCATGCCCCACTTTAAATACATGTATTTTTGCTACAAAGTTTTTGAAATGTCTTAAATAATTCAGCTTGGGAACTTCCTTTGTTATGAGTTACTCATTTGCTATACGATTGACTACGACTGCTTAAGAATCTGATTCAGGCTCCGGGATTATTAAGAGGTGAGTGAGAAAATCTTACTTACCAATCGTTTTCAAATGTAATCCAATTTTTAAGAGCTGAACATGGAACAGCACCTGGAATCTGTACAATAATATATTTTATAGACATTTAATTAATTACAGATTAATTGTGGTTTTGCTGATTTGATCTTACATTCTGTAGCCACTGATTTATATATTTTCTTCCAGGCCCCATGTACTACTCTGATCTTTCAGGGTCTTAAATGTAGTTAATCTGCGTTTTATTTTATTATCATATATTTAGGCATGTATTATATTAAATCATACATTCTTAATGGGGGAAATCATGCCCCTAAGGGGATGAAAACTGGTTCTTGAGGAATGAAAAATCTTACTGTAGTTGTGCGTGAAGCACAGACACATACAGAGCACATAAACAGATATACAGCAGATCTGTGGTATAAAATGTCTCTGGAGTGGGGTGGGGGTTAATTAGCAAAAAAATGTCTGAAAAGGTTCTTTGGGGAAGTGATAATGGCAAAAAGGATGAGAAACACTGCTTTGGACTGTATTCATATGTTTTATATGCATCTGTTTCATTTTCCTAATAGAACTGAAGCCATTTAAGAACAAGGATTAAATCTTCCACTTTTCCTGAATATTTATACCACCTGCTCAAAGGTGCCAACATTTTTTTTTAATTTCCCACCCTCCTGAGAAAACACTGTAGTCTAATTTTATGCAACTTTGAATTATGCAAACTTAAAAGAATGTCATAATAAATACCCTGGGTTCAAAATGTGAAATAATGCAGATTCCTTCAAACTAAAACCTTGCCAAGACTTGCCTGGTTTCAAAGCTGGTAAGCCAAGTGAATTGTTAATCAAGTTTACTGCCAGGTGGTAGCATTGTAGGCACTGAAATTCCTTCCATCTCTTGTAGGGAACAAATTATCTGAAGGAGAGGAATGCTTCTCTCCTAAAAAGTGAATTGTCATATCAGAGTCTGGTGAAGAATATTTGCAGGAACTTAATATACAGTGATTGTAATTATATATGTATATATAATGAAATACAATATATAACTATAAAGTTATACATATAATCTCTAAAAACTAAGTTTGGAGATGTTTGAAAAAAAATCTGCTTAACTATTATATATAAAGTTATAGAGCAGAGAATGTTTGGTCATTAAAATATCATTCATTTTTCTTTACTGCCTGTGATCAAGGATCCAGCACTCACTGGGGCAGGGCTCTCATGTGGAATACTGATCTGACTAGACTTTATGATACATCTAGCACTGGGAACAGGAGGCAGAAGAGCCAAGAAGAACAGCTTAATGTCATCTGCAACACTGGGCTCTCAGCATCTGGCCTAGGAGAAAATGGATTACTTGTTACAAGGATGTAAGATCTTGGCCAGACCAGTACCGTTATCCTGGATGCTGAAAGGCAACTGAATACCCATTGTAGTGACAGTAATACAGCCCCATTTATTACAGACATAGATTTACAACTTCATCAAAACACGATGGCAAACCTGTGAAGGGGTTCCCAGCACACCGTGAGAACCACAAGGGTAACACAGGTAATACAAGGCACAACACTGGGAAAGGAATGAGAAGACCCCAGTTCAGGGTTTCCTGCCAGTCTATCACTGAGATTTGGGGCAAGCTGTTTATGTCTCTGGACTTTGATGTCCTCACTAATAACATGATGACACTGGATAAGTGATCCCAAAGGACCAATGTTTTAATGGTGAGATTTTATGAGTTTTATGGTCCATAAAAGCTCAGTAGTGATTTCTCACGGTCTGTCCTGGGGTTTGCATTTCCAGCCTATATTCCTGAGCCCAGTAATGACCAGCAGCACCAAGAAAGCGGTTTTAATGGTCCTTGTATCTCTGCTCATGAATATTGCATGGTGAGCACAGACTATGCAGGAATCGTCCACTCATGGCATGTCTGCTAATTCAACCACATTTCTACAATACTATGGCCTCAGATCTTAAAAAAAAAAAAAGAATCCTACTTCAAAGGTAATTCAGTGTAACAAGTACAAGTCCTGCCTAAAAAAATGATTGACAATTTCCTGACTTTCAAGGTGCTTATAATTGTTGAAGAAAAAAAAAACAGGCATGTAAAACAATTAAATAACAAGAAGGTATAATACGTATTAAAATTTTTAATTGAATGTGCTCAGTGACAAGAGGTAGAAGACACAGATAATACGTTCTAAGAATAGTCAGGCTGGGAAGAGGTCAATGTTAACAGAATACCTGAGAGATTCACTGAAGGAAGTTTGGGATGACAGTATCCTGGGCTAGAGGGGGCCTTGGAGGGTAACTTCAACCATTCTCCCTAGAGTAAGTCATCTCCCTTTACCATCCAGCTGCCAGACAGATGCTCCAACTGACAGAGCAGCCAACCCTTCATTAAACAGTCCGTTTATTTTTCAATCAACAATTAATATACAAAGTTTCCCTTATGTTGACCTCAAGTTGACTTTTCCGCATTTTCTTCTGATCTCCTGTGCCACATTCTGCTCTCTGGAGTCCCACAGATCATGCGGAATCCCTCTTCCAAGTGAAATCCCTCTGGTCATTTACCGGACTCACGCCCAACTTGTCCCTTCACCTAGGTGACCATTCCCAGTTGCTCCTACCATTCTCTTTCACGAATTGGTCCGGTTTGCACCCATCCCGTCTCTCCTCACCACCTGTGTTCCTGTTCCAAGCAGGCCGGTCAAGACTCAGATGAAGTGGCTATCATGCTCCCTTCCAAAGGAAATTCGCATGAACAAATGAAGACCATGTAACGAGGGGGAAATATATTCAACACAACAATCTGGCCTCCAAGTTGTGCTTAAAATACAGCCACAAACACCATGTGAGTTGGAACAAAATGACTTACTGTGTGGTTACTGTGCACAGAGCAGGCTGTACCGCTTCATCCTGGCACTGTTGGAAGAAACTTGTCCTGAACACCATTTGGACAGAACCCAAGGTGTTCATGCCCCAGTGAGAAGCACAAACCGTTAAAAGAAAAATGTGGGAAACAGTTTCCACGTTGGGGTGTAATTTCTCAATGTTATTGCCAGCACAGAGAAATGCTCGGAAGGTGAACAAAAGCTAACAGAAGCAATGCAGTAAACACTAGTGGTACTCATAGCTGCATCCACCCTTCCTTAAGTTTCCCAAGTCTCTACTAATTCCTCTACAACTCCCGCTGCAGAGATGACATGCTTGAACACACCTGGGAGGTTTCATGCAGATCTGGTGTCTTTTCATCTCTCTAACGTGGTGAGCTCAAAAATATCTCAAATCACGTATTAACTGTGAAATTCTGGAAACAAGGGAGCTTTCAGCTCCATCAAGATGAGAATGAGTGAAGTCACTGACCATAATTAGTCTAATTATGAAGAGGATAGGCACTTGGAAAGAGAAAAGTTGATGCACAAAATCCGTGGGCCAGAGATCGAGTGTGCAGTGTGCTGAAGACTATCCAGCTCCCCAAACTGAGGCCACTGCTTTCGAGAGAAGGCTACAGGCAGTAGCAGAAGAGGGTGCTCTCATGTGAGACCCTGTGAGATGCAGAGCCTAACAGAGCAGGTGTAGCCCAGGTGACAAAAGTGACACTGACTGGAGGACAGAGCTACCCTTTTTATTTTTACATGCCACACAGCTCTGATCTAATCCCTGGACAAGAAAACTTTCAGAGTTTCAGGACACACTGTTTTTGAACATTTAGTGTTCTCATGGTGGTGCTGGCATGGTGGAGGATGGAGGCACTAACAAATGAATTCATGAGCAGAGGACGTCAACCCTGGAGCAGGAGCAAGAGAAGAAAGACATGCTGGTTACTACATCATGAATGTGGCTGAGAGATAAACCACTTAAATGCTTTCTGTCTTCTCTGGAAGACTTTCCAGTGGGTGGGATGCTGGACACCAGCAGGTATGAGCAAGAATCAGAGCATATGAAACAGAAATAGCACCATGAACTTATTCGTACCTAGAGGTTACTGCCATCAAGAGAATGTTTAGATTTCATTCCATTTATCTTTGTTTATGATCTGGTAATCTTAGGCAGGCCCTGGTAAAGGATTCTTCTGGGGGAATATATTTGGTTTCCTCCTAAAAGATTACCTTCTATGAATTTAAAAAAGAAAATACAGAAATAAAGTTGGTGGAAAAGATTTTTAAATTTAAAACGCAGTAAGAAATATTTGAAAACAGTGGTCAAAATTCAAGAATCTGGACATTCAGAGACCCTAGGAATCCCAGATTTTATAGACTGATGTGGACCATGGCCCTTCTAAACACCACAACATCACGTTTGTGATCATACAGGTAATTACATATAATTCATCACTATTCAGCTGATCTTCATCCTGCTCATCTTTGAAATGAGAGCCACGGAAGTCAGCTCAGTGATGGAACAAACAGCTAAACACCAAATCAGGCCCTGAAATCATCCTCTCACAATTTTCATGCAAAAGATGTACAGCGCCCCTTTCCAAGTAACAAAGACCAAATATTTATACAGCAGGTTATAAAGCAACTGAAGAAACAGAATGGAAATGAATCATTGGGTTGAGGGGATATCTTCCATTCTGAGAGCAGACTCCCCTAAAATTGGGGATTTTTTTTGTGCACATGGCTCATTTTCCCTTTTCCTACAAAATGATGAATTAGTTACCATTTATTCCTTTCTTCCTCTAGGAGAAAAAATTATTTTATCAGTAGGCAAAAGTATAGTGCATCTTTTAGTCAGCTCTTTTGCACTGACTCATTCAAATCTGTCATCCTAGTGTTGGGCTTCTTCATGGCCCTTTGTGGACATTTTTTACTATCAGACTTGACATGATATGCAACCACAAAGCTACTGTCTTGGCTAAAAGTCCCTGAGCTGGGGGGTCTAACGACCTTCTTGGGACTACAGCCCAAGGCTGGCTTTCTTCTCTAATTCCACTTACCTGTCATCTAACTTGTCTCTGCTGGATTTCTAACACTGCCTCTCTTACTAAAATCGGTCACCAGAACTCGGCAATCCTATTATTTAAAAGAGAAAAAAGAAAGAAGACTAAAGGTTTTTGCATTTTTCTCTCAATCACTGATTCTTAAAAGTTTCTTATTGAGGAGGGGAACCTTTTTAGAAAATGACACATTAGGCAGAACCGCAACCTATAAAATGCTAAAAAGGGACATTATGTTAGCTGAGGATACTGGAGGGCAGGGCTCGGCAGGTAAAGACGATGGACCTAGACCACCATCCACAGGTATTTCCTCTGCATTTTCTAGAGAACAAAATTTGGAAACCACTAATTAATAATGTTATGCAACATTTTGTTTTAAAGAGTGGTTAAATAATTTCCATCTGAGAACAAAAATGAGCATACATGATACCATCACCTACTTCAAATATGGCCATCACTTGCCATTGGCCACCAGACTGTAACATATTATACTGTGATTTAACCCCAACACATTCATCCTCTAGTAATAATTTGCAAATTGTAAGATTTCATCTTGAATTCCCTGAAAAAGAATCCAAAACATTGGGGAAAAAATTTTGCCTTCATTTATTAAGCTGTTCAGGGAATTTTTTGTGCCCAATACTGGTAAGAATGTTAATATTGTCCCCTAATGTCTACCAGGAAAGATTCAAGGCAAAGTTCAAGTGCCACTCACTTTGTTAAGGACCTGAAGAAACCTGGATGAACTGTGCAGTGATTCTCAGAAGCTGAAGTATCCGTGATCTCTCTAAAAAGAGACACTCTTTTCATGCCCTTGGAAGCAAATGCTATTATTTTTTCATTCCAGCCTAGAAGACTGTCTAGTTTCCGCTTTGGTTCTTATAGTCTTATTTTTCAAATGCATGCCATCCTCGAAGTGGCATTCTGGTGATATGCAGACAGATTTTTAACCACCAGATAAAGCTCTCCCCCACAACTGCATGAGAATGCTCTCTGCATAAAGGCACTGTGGAAGAGAGGGTGAATAAAGGAGAAAATGATGGTTATTTATAGAGATATTTACAGCACTGTTCCATCAGGACCCCACTTACCACCAAGTATTAAAGAAGATCCCTTTGGAAAATGCATACTTTCTATCTTCTGAATGTTTGCCTAGCAAACCAACTATTTTTAAAGGTTTAATGGAATAAAGTAGCTATGGGTATTATGGGCACTTGATTCACAGGTTGAAACGAGACTTCCTTCTACAAAGGAGAGTGGAAAATACACTTTTTTCCTTTACAGAGTTCAGCAGAGGACCTGTCTGAAGCATCTGGAGGAGAATTGCAGACAATTGCAGACAGATTATCTCCCACCTTCTCAGAACCTAACAGTCACCAGATGATTAGCCTCAAGCTAATCAATGATTTAAAAATGAAATCATGCTTCCTGTGTGTGTCCTTCATGAATGAAGAAGCAACTAATGATTTATTACCAGTATGGCATGTGTTCTAATACATGTGGAAAGTCAGTTAACTAGCCTTTCCTTCCTTCATTTCACAAGTATTTACTAGAGTGTAAGACAGATTGCATCTTCTGAAGTTTGTAGACAGAGAGCTGAAATCCAACAGTGTAGGTGGACACCCACAAGATGATCAATTTGGTGAATTTGTCATGGTATAGGATTTGTGGCTCTCAAAGCCCAAAGGAATTCAGAAATGTTGTTGCCTAATTCCTAGGCTTATCTGCACTTGTCCAAGTTGAGTCACAAAAACAAAGCTCACAAGAGACTGATGTATAAACCAGGGAGAAGAAAAGAGCTGCAGTGCGGACCAGGGATCTGCAAAGTATATCCCAACCAATGCATTCTTTAGAATTATGGAGAAACAGGTTCAAAATCTGTCACTTGCTCTCTGACTCTGTGAAAGTCTAGCAAACTCTTTAGACCCTCAACGTCCCCATCTATGAACTAGCAATCAAACCATACTCCACAAAATTGTTGCTACTGAGTGAATAACCTTTATATAGTACTTATCACACGAATTCAAAAAAAAATATTTTCTGAGCACCCACTCTGTACCAGACATCATAGTAAACACTGGGGACATAGCACTGAATGAATCAAACAATGGCTCCATGGGCTTTTTGGAGGCAACAGGAGTGAACTGAAGAGAGGGTTGAAGCCCATTGGTATGGGGAGAGTTAGCCACATGCTTTACTACCAGTCAGAGTGGGCATTACCTGTCAGGTGAGCAGGCTGGGTCCTGCCAAGGTTCCCTCTATGATTCTTCTCCTAGGCTTCCTTAGTTGTCCAAAGTCCCTTATGACTGACAGCTGCACTCAACATACATCTCCGGAAAGCTAATGGTAACTAATAATAACTGAGCATATACCATGTGCTTGAAAAATAAATGTTGGCTTCAGCTAGAATCTGGTCCTCTCCCTAAAATGATTTTATTTTATCTGCTTTATTTTAATCCAGTTAGTATTTGTATATATTTGTCAATGGACCAAGTTAGCTAAATGGGAGCTCTGCTTCCCAGAATTCCCATCCCTGCAGCACTGGCTACAGGAGACACCTAGTCTGAGAGCTGGAAGCCTAAAGTGAAACAGTTGCCACCTTTTTAAGCGTGGAAGGTAGGTACAGGACACAAGGTAGAGTTACAGCTCCTGTGTGTTTAGCTGCCGGATGAAGGTCACCAGCTTCTCCTGCAGGTTACCGCTAACACTGACGTTAGAAGTGTGGAAGTAGTGAGAGACCTGTCCTCTTGCAGTTCCAGTTTGTCCTTGCTTCCTCTACCTCACATACATTTTTCTTTCCCTACTGCCTGCTTGGTTGACTCCAGACTCCAGCACAAGGCACCAGAGCAACAGGCTTCCATCTATGTAACCAGCCCTGGAAACTGTGAAAGTTGAATCCCTGTGTAAATCATACACATGTCATCTAGGGCTTCTGCTTCTCTGATTGATACAGTGTTCATTTCAAGCCTTATTTGTCTAAGGGCAGCTGCCCTCCTTTCAATGTTCCTGGAGAGATGGCTGAAGGATAGAGCCACTGCGGTGCATGTCTAGCCTTTAATTTTTTGAAAAAATATTTTATTAAGATATAAATCACACACCTTACAATTTCCTTTAAAGGATACAACTAACTTGGTGGTATTTAGCATATTCACAAAGTTATACAATGATCACTACTCACTACTACCTAACTCTGGAATATTTTCATCACCCTCGAGAAGCCCCATACGCGTTAGCAGCACCACCACTTCTCACCCCCCTCAGCCTATGGCTACCACCAATCTGCTTTCTAGCTCTATAAATTTGCCTATTCTGGATATTTTATGTGCATGAAATAATATAGTACACGGTTTTTTTGTGTGTGTCTGGCTTCTTTCATTCAGCAAAATGTTTTCAAAGTTCTCCCATGTTGTAGCATACATCAGTACATACATCCCATTGTATAGATAGACTACATTTTATTTAACCATTCAGCAACTAACAGGACATCTGGACCATTTCTAATTTGTGGCTATTATGAATAATGTTGCTGTGGACATTCATATACAAGTTTTTGTGTGAACGTATGTTTTCAGTTCTCTCGAGTACAGCTATTCAGGGGTGAAACTGCTGGGTTTTATGGTAATGCTCAACACGTTGAGGAGTTACCAAAATGTTTTACAAAGTGGCTGTGCCATTTTACATTCTCACCAGCAGTGCCTCTGAGTTCCAGTGTCCCCACACCTTCGCCAACACTTGCAATTTCCTGTCTTTTTTGATTATAGTCACCCAACTGGGTGTGACAGTCACGTGATTATGTCTAGCCTCTCTTTAAAGATGATTCTAGGTGGCCAGAATGAAGAGTGCCATCCCTATTGTCTTAGGGCAAAGTTTGTTGTTTTTTGTTTGTTTGTTTGTTTGACCTTGAAACTTACTTACAACGTAACAATGATGATCTGTATACTTTGTTCTGGCATGATGCTATATTGTGAAGAAATTCTTTCATGATAATCCACAATTCTCTCCACGATCCTTCAAGAAAGACAGCAAAGATGCTGTTATTTTTCACAGTGTCTCCAGTATCTGACAACGCCAGTCACATAAACACAGTAGGATTGCTGTTGACCAGCTAAATCCCACTCATGTTATAGAGAGGAAACGGAGGCTCAGACAAGGAAATTGTTATGTCCAAGATTGGCCAACTAGTAAGTGACAGTCTCCTAACTTGTGAGTGTGTGATCTTTGCACAAGATTAAACATAATAACTAACTAGAATGAAGAATGATGTTCAACACATAAGTGGTACACATTAGATTGAAAGATAACATGCTAACTTACACTATTTCTTTGAGCATATAGCTGTATTTAAAAACTATACAAAATAATCACTAATCAAAAAGTGATGCTGTAATCAATAGCTTTTCTCTCTCCCCTCTATGCTCTCTTGGCTTAGTTGACCATAGTACAACCTTTTACATTAAAACACTGTCTAGAAAATTCCTTCATCTATATTCTAGATAAGCATTTAAGAGGTAGTACTCTATTTTCAAAAATTCTATTAGACATATAAGAACATATGAATAAACAAAATATGATAGGAAAATAAAGTATGGTTACTTTAACCACTGATAGTTGCACAATATCATGGATGTACTCCATGTTACCAAACTGCCCACTTTTAAATGGTTAAAATGGCTATTTTTATGTTATATGAATCTTACCACAGTAAAAGGAGGTTGAAATTCTACAAAGAAGCCGATTACACATCTTAGTGGTGAGTTCTATTGTATCAAGAGTGGACAAGGCCGTGAGGGAGTGACTTACAGCATGGCTGCCAGAGAGACAGACTCCTCCTTGAAGAAGGCACCCAACAGCCGTAGAAATACTCCATGCATGTTTCCCCCAAATCCTTTCTTCTTCTGATTTAAGCCAAGTCATGGGAGACGAAGAAAGACAATCTTTCCAAAGGCACACACATAAACACGTCTTCACACTTCCTCACTCATGTGCACCATTCACGCACTTAGCCTGCCCACGCAGCAGAGCGAGAAGTCCCTGAGAAAACTCAGTGCATCTCCTCTCTGACAGCTCATGAGTCAAGGCTGGCATGAAGTCAACTGAAAAAGACCTGTGGACACAAAGCTGTAGCTCCAAAGCTCTGCTGAGGTTTTTGTGCTCCCAAACACCCTTGCTTCTAAGAGAACATCCACAGTGAGTTGAAAGTTGCTTTCTTTTCAAGCCAGGGAGAAACGCGTATTTAACCAAAACTGAATGAAGTGACAAAGACAAACACATTGTTCCCAGGAATCATATTTCTCTGCAACTTCTTTGTAGCCCTGAATCTCATACCTAGTAGATGTTTTGCAAACTACTCATTACATTAAATTTTATTCTACTGTTATCAATCATTAGAAGCGAGTTTGTAATCCACTGGCTAGTCCAAAAGAGTTTTGTTTTTAACTTGTGAGTATGTAATCCACGCCCACCAGAGGCCCTTCATCACTCACCATCCCTGGGGTGGGATGCTGCCAGAGGCTCCTGCCTAAATAATGAAGCGCTCAAGTGTCTTCTTGAACAATGGGTGGACTGTGGTCGAACCAGTGCAGTTTAACTCACCCACACAAGGTCAATCAGAAGATAGGTAGTTTAGAAACCTATGAGGAAAACTTGTTGAAAACAAAATAAAACAAAACAAGCAACAACAAAGATTCTGTCCCATGAAAACAGTGATAATTAGCTAGTCCAAAAAGATTTTCTCCTTTGGAGTTTACATAAAAAATAAATGGAAGGAACTAGCAAGTGGTCAATAAAAGAAGAAAGGAGAAACTAAAGAAATTAAAGGAAAGAGAGAAAGAGAGACGGAGGTAGGCTGAGAACCCAGCAACGTTTAGGAAAAGCTTGCAGCTTGCTTTGGAAGAGTAAGCATGACATCCTTTTAGAAACCCTTTTTTCTGTTTCTTGCAACACAGAACACATGAAATCACACAATAAACAAAATCAGATATATAAAAAAAAAAATTCCAATCCTCATTTCTCAGGTTCCAGTAATGCTTAGCTAGTTCTACTGCAAACATAATCATAGTCCAAAGACTTGGTTGAAAATATCTGAAGTGCAGACACAGGGCTGGGGTGAAACGAGATTACTTGTACGTAACACCTTTCTACAAAATGCTACCAAACAGCTCAACATTTAAGTGGAGCTTTCTTCTGTATTAGGTGTAGAGGACAAAACAACACTGGGCACCTACCTGGAAAATGCTACTGCTGCGACTGCTTATGATGAACAACTGTAATATGCTTAATTCTGAGAAAACAAGGTATAGTGGAATAACTGTTGATGCTTACTGAGCACTTACTATATACCAAGAACTATGCTAAATTACCAAATTTAACCTTGCAAACAATCCCGCTGGGTACCATTATCATCGCTAAATTGCAGATGAGGGTACTGAGGGTCAAAACGTGAAGTCAGCAGCCCAGATCACAGAAAAACTAAGGAGCCAAGGTGGGGATCTTGACTTGGCTTATATGTCTGTAAGAACTGGACTTTAACGGTTACATTCATCTGCCAATAATTTATGCATGACCCTGAGAAACCAATTAACTACCCTGTGCTTCCCCAACTGTAAAATAAGAATACTGGCATAGATAATGACCATAATTACTTTTGGCTTGAAAATAATGCTGTTCGAAGTATGGATAAATAACTTTTGATTTTAAAGAGAAAACATTATTACCAACACCAACTAACATTTATATGAGGCCTCAATATGAGTGAAGTCTGTCACACAGTAGGTGCCTAAATAAAGATTAACTGAAGGGATAAAAAAATGTACTAGCCTTATTAAACACGTTAGTTAATCCTCACATCTCTAAGGCTGAGTTATCACTACTAATCCCTTTTTACAAAAGCAGGAATTGGGCCTTAGAGAGGAAAAAGCGCCTTAGAAGGCACACAGTCAGTGATGGAAATACTTCAATACAAGAAATCTCAAATCAAAACGCTGGAACTTGACTAACAGAGATAAAAAATTGCAGAAGTCTACAGTTTCAAGTTGGTCAAATCTTTAGCATAGGACTATTTAATTTTTTTTTTAATAGCAACCCATGAACAAACAGAGAGGCAGGATAAATTTCAGGAAATCTACAAACAGCTATGAATAAGAAATCTGTTATTCCAGGTAAAATTCCATTAAGTCATTCCTGTCTCGTTTCTGATCCCATAAAGTGGGGGCAGATTCTCAGTGCGCAGGGAGGTAAAAACGTTCCTAAGGAGGAAGGTTAAATGTTAAAGCAGAGATGGAAGCTCTCCGAGAGCCACAGTGCAATGCAGATGCAAAGGTTTCCTCTTGAAGAGCTTAAGAGGTTCCTCTTCCTGGACAGATGCCAAACAAGAGACTCCTGAAGCTTTCAGACTTGTGAGGTCAGGTGTGTTTCAAAAGCAAAATGGGAATGCATTTCCTTACCAAGTGGTTTCATAAAATGAGCAGAGGACTTAGTTAGTGTTCTCAAGAAGTTCAGATGCGCCTGGTCCTTGATCCAGGGCAGCAGAGACTATTCAAGGAACTCCGGCAAATCACTGAGCCTCTCCAGGCACCACTTTCCCAGGTCGGAGCTGAGCTCTCCCAGATCACGGGGTTTCCGATTCAACTTCTCAATCTCAATTTCAGGGGCCACAGAAAGCCCAGTGTTTTAATTCACATTGCCACGTTCTGACGGGCACGTCCAGCCAGCCATATAAAACTAACTCAATATGTGTGTTTCCTTCGTTTTTTATACCAACTTTTGGGACAAGGGCTATATCCCCAAACTCCAGCATTTGGTGATAAAGTACAGTTTTAAATACTTTCTTAGCTGCTTTATTGAAGAGTGAAAACATAGTTTACTTACTATTCGTATTTTCAAAGAGTTTCACATACTCTTGGTAAAATAATCTATCAGAAATCTTATTTCTACATTTTGAACTGAAATTCTTACTAGGATAGGTTCCAACACTTATTAAAAGACTACTTGCAAAAAGATAACAACTGCGTTATATGGTTGGGAAGAAATGGTTATTTCCTTGCTGCTGTTGTTTTTAATCAGTATTCTCTGTGCTCTATTATATGATGCTTTCATAAATTGATAAGAAAAGAGGCCCCAACTGCAAGAATCTTGCAGAAAAATTTAATTACTAGCTTTCAAAAACTGGGGAAGTTAGATTATTTTGGAATATGAATATCAAATGAAAATCTCTAATATCATGCAAGACCCAAATGAACAATGCAAATTCAATTTTAGTAGATTATGTGTGAGTAACCTAAGAAATATAGTTTCTGATGAGTTAGGGTAAACCAATCTAAATTAGTAAAAGCTAAATCATCAAGTTTATAAAGAGGCATAATTTCATCAATTCAAGTATGAGTAGCAGTTTTACCGTGCTATGTTTTCTCTTGTTGGGGATTTTTTTTGGGGGGGGGATAATCCTGATTTAATGAATAGTTAAGAATTCTTTCTAAGTTCCACGTAAACTGCCTGCAAAAGGGAATTTCCAAAGTGTTTAAACATTATTGCCCTTAGTATTTATCATAGTTCTCCCACAGTCTTCATGTGCCATTTAACTGGTCATCAAATTATTTTTCAAAGACCCTGCAAAGGTAAGTTTCAACCTCATCGCCCTTCATCAAGCATATCATAAATTCTAGCTAATTGTGATCTGAAGAAGAAAATCTAAACAGGAAATTACATGCAGCAAAGAGGAGTTTTAAATCTCCCCTATTTATTTTTCTCAAGGAGTCTAATCTAAAGCATGCTTCTAAAATATCATTCCCAGGGCATGGGAAGAAACACACTCTTTTCGGGTGTAAGTGTTAATTAATGTGCATGACATAGAGAGAGAACAAGAAAAAGGTTAGAACTGAGGCTTCTGCTAATGGCAAAAATAGAGGATTCTGAAACAATGCTCTTTCATGTTAGTTAACTTTCTTAAAGCCATAGGATTAGTGCCAAGACACATCGATTGGTTAAAACAAAATCACCTGTTACACAGATATTACTTACATGTATTCTCATATCAACAAGTTCAATCATTCATTTCACATCAAAATTGACTGCTTAGTAAGCAAGCTGTGACAGGTTTTCTCCTTTGCATAATTTCTCCCAATGTTTTTCTAGGGTTATCAACAGGAACAGATTTCACTCTGAAGTTATAATCAAAATGGCCTATAGAATCATTAGCATAGCATGCAAATCTACCTATGTCATTTTTTCCAGTGTTGTTTAATGCCATGTTCCCATGACAACATGTCTCACAAGCACACTAAGCTTTCTTCTGGTCCTCCAACACATGGAGCTTTTCCATAACCCCGTGCCCTTGCATGTCTATCCGTGTTTCTCTACCTAGAATATCCTCCTACTCTCCTCCAGCCAAGCTCCAGCAACTCCTTCAAAACATAGATGCAATATCACCTTTTCTGGTAATATCTTTCCTGACTCCTAATTTGTTGGATCCTAGCAGTTGTCTCCTCAATAGCCATTTCCAATCTCTCTCTTCCCTGCCAGCCTCCCATTTAAGAAGCTAAAAATTAGATGCTGATTTTCCCAGTTCCCTCTGCAGCTCTGAGGTAGTCATGTGACCCAGTTCTAGCCAATGAGACATGAGCAGTATCTGCTTAGAGGCAGCTAGGAGTGATTTTCCATCCTAAGAAGTGTGTTAAGAGAACTTCCTTCACTCACCACCCTGGCAGCTTGTCTCCTTTGAAAGCAGCCTTATGAGCTTGTGATTCCTGAGCCCCAGGACCCACTCTGCAACTCCGAGAAGGGAGTGCTGAAATGGTGAGGGTGGCAGAAAGGACACAGGGGAAGAATGCATGTTTACAATAACACACTGAATGCAGTACCAACCCTGGGAGCATCTACCAAAAAGCTCTGAATTGTTTAAGTGTTATTGGTTAATAGCTCTGGAGAGACTCTAATGGATATTCCTAGCCGGGGGAAATACTCACTGATGTAGCTCGCAAAGCACTGTTATGATCTCTTGCTCATGGCATCTATTCATATTGTGTTGTAATAATATCTTTTCAAACGTGTGCCTCATCTAAAAGACCGTGAAGAGATGATAAGCACTTGGTGAGGACGTGGAGATAAGGGAAACTCTGTGCACTGTTTTTGGGAATGTAAGTTGGCTCATTCACTCTGGAAAACAGTATGGAGAGTGCTCAAAAAGTTAAAAAATAGGACTACCATATGATTCAGCAATTTCCCTGTTGGATATATATCCAAAGAAAATGGAAACAGAATATTGAAGAGATATCTGCACTCCTGTGTTCACTGTAACATTATTCACAATAGCCAACAAATGGAAACAACCTAGTGTCCAACAATGGATAAATGGATAAAGACACTGTAGTGTGTGTGTGTGTATGCACAATGGAATATTATTCAGCCACAAGAAGGAAGGAAATCCTGCCATTTGTGACAACATGAATGGACTCTGGGGGCATTATGCTAAGCAAACTAAGTCAGAGAGAGAAAGACAAATATCGTACAATTTCACTTATACATGGAATCTTAAAAAGCTGAGCTCATAAAAACAGAGGCTAGAATGATGTTTACCAGAGACTAGGGGCATGAGGATGGTCTTAGGGGAACTGGGGAGACAGGTTCAAGGGTACAAACTTTCAACTAATAGATAAATAAGTTCTGGAAATATAATGTACAGCACAGTGATTACAGACAATACTGTATTATATTTGTATTATAAATTTCAAAGTTGCTAGGAGACTAGATCTTAATTGTTCACACCACAAAAAAAGAAATGATAATTATGTGATGTGATAGAGGTGTTAGCTACACTACAGGGATAATCATATTGCAATATATGGATCGAATCAACACACTGCACACCTTAATCTTAAACAATGTTATATGCCAATTACATCTCAGTAAAAATAAATTAAAAAGTAAAGACTGTAAACTCCCCATCCCCTAACATGGGATTAAGCACAGAGTTAAAAATAAAAGTCTGCTGAATCAATAAACAAATAGATGAATCAATAAGCAAATACAGACGTGTAAGAAAAGTACCGGGTGTTGTTCATATCACTTTTACTACTCCATTCATTTTTTTCACATTTGCTGTTAAAGAAAAATGTTCTCCAAGTTATATCCTACAGTGTCTTCTAATATTCACCAGGGGCATCAGAGACAATTCACCCACAAAGTAATTGCTCAAAAGTAACCCTGGCACAAATTGCTTAGAAGTTACCAACTAAGAGGAGAACAGAAGGAAAAGGGGCTGATATAAAGGGTCAATGGAAGAGGCTTTGAAGTTGAATTTAAGTGAAGTAAGCCAGACAGAGAAAGAAAAATACCATATCATTTATATGTGGAATCTAAAAAAAAAAGTCACAAATGAACTTATTTACAAAACAGAAACTGACTCACAAACATAGAAAACAAACATGGTTATCAGCAGGGGAAGGGGGTGGGAAGGGATAAATCGGAAGTTCAAGATTTGCAGATACTAACTACTATATATAAAATAGATTAACAACAAGTTTATACTGTACAGCACAGGGAACTTATAGTAACCTATAATGAAAAAGAATATGAAAACGAATATATGTATGTACATGTATGATTGAACTATTATGCTGTACACCAGAAATTGACACAACATTGTCAAGTAACTAGACTTCACTTAGGAAAAAAAAAAGAATCCAGACCAAAAGTATCAGGATGAGATTTGTGTTCTTGTATCTGCCTACCCAATCGTCCATCCAGATTTAATGAGCATCTGCTATGTATTATATTACAGACTGGATGACAGTGACTCAGCATTATTCAGACAGACATGATCCTTGCCCTCACACAATCAGGAAATGCACAGACATCATTATCAGCATTTTGCTCAAATACATACTTGAATAACAGTATGTGGTTTTGCTGAAAACTACTTCTAAGAAGAAACAAAGAGTCACACATATAATTTGATATGGAACCCAGAAGAAATTCTAGATTATCAAAGATACCGATTTTCAAACCTCAGGCTTGGGGATTACTCTTTTCTCAAACACAAATTTACGTGATGGTTGGGGGGAAAGACCCCCACCTTCTTGGTTGGCAAACCCCACGGTGACCCTTGAGACATCTCTGAAAAACCCTGGGACTCAAGGAAACATAGGTTGAAAATGACACATTTATACCAGTTCCTTCATTTTAAAAGGGAGGACAGTAGAGTCCCAAAACCTTCAGCTTAACACCCACAACTGGCGACAGAGCCGGAACAGAACCAAGATGCCTCTCCATTCCAGCACATTCTCTTCTATTCCAGGATCACGTGACCTACCCCAAATGAAAGCCTAGAGAGATCTGGTAAAGGACTGAGGATCTGGTATAGATAACAGAACATTAGAATTTCTGGAACATATTAATACATCACGGGGGAAAATGGAGTGGGAAAGAGGAAAACCAACCAGCTCGGGAAAATCGAGGACTTCTGATCGTCTCAGCGGACAAGTCAAAGTGTAAGACACAGAATGGTTTTAGGTCAAAGGTCAGACAGATGCGGTCAGTTCTCTCATGGAAATGGGGAAGATTAAAACAATGTCCATGTTTTTCTCATTTTCTGGGCTCTGTGAGGCTTCACTCTGCCTATTATTTCCGGAGATACCACTTTACACTTGCTTCCTTGCAATGTGCTCCTGCTTTGTTGTATAAAAGCCAAAAGGGAAAGTAATCTCTAAATGGGTCTGCATCCCACAGAGCATTCACTTAGATGACATTGAAATCTGTTTTTCAGGGTTTTTTGGTGCCATTACAAGAAATCATACAGTCATTACACTTCAAATTTGACAGTTCTTTCACAGCATGAAAGGCAGAAATTAGGTCCAAATGTATTTATTTAAATGCAAGGTTTCACTTACCACCAGGACATTTGTGAAGACTGAAAGATGACAGCAGACTGTGATGTCTGCACTACTGTTATTTCATGAACCCCCAACTGTGGATTGCCAAGCTCAAATATTTTAAATTCAAACAATAAGCCCCGTTAAAGAGAACTTTCAACTACTATCTCTCCCTCCAGTTATTCAAAGAACTCCATTTAATTCACTTAGCAATCACATTTCAGAATGAAAGAGAAACTTTTACTAAGAACGCATTTTGAAATGTATTTGAAGACAAAAGACCCAACCAGGAAGCGCTTAATTAATCACATCTGAAAACTTCCCTCAGAGCATTGCTACCTGAGAACTGAACACAAAATGTCAATCCCAGATGTGAAGAGTGGCCACTCATGTGGACATCGCTCTTGCACCTTATTTTGTAGGGGTTCTAGGAAGACTAATTTTCTGTAAGGCATTAAATACCTGCGATGGGCAGGAGGGAATCCATCAGCTTGGATAAAGCTCAACTTTCTATGACTCTTGTCTCCACCTGGTGACCTCAGCCCCTGAGACCTTACCTCACCAGTTCCATAACACCAACCCCTTATTCTCAAAGGGCCCTGCCCCAAGCTACCATGCCTCCATCTTTAGGGCTCGAAAGGGAAACCTGATCCTCGAATTCCTACTACCCAGTTTCACCTATCTCCGTCTGACCCAAGCCCAGCAGCAGGAATATCATGATGCGTTACCCCTGTTTACACCTGCCATCAAAAGTAGCCCCATATTCTCAGGTCCTTCATCACCCCTTGCATTCTAATCCTCAAAAGTAGGTGGCCAATGTCCCAGGTTGTCATGGGAGGAAAAAAGCACACAACCACGGTCTCACTAAGTTCTTGCATAGAAATCTCAACGGCCCTGAACCCAGCAGAGCAAACATTCTGTAATTCCCTACATGATCACCCTCTAATCCTCCTAGACAACAATTTAATTATTTCCCCAAATTTCTCTCTCTTCAAACCTTCAACAAGTCTTCCATTCTCACTCTTAGCTGATAGATTTTGCCTCCTGTTTCTCTGAAAAGGAAAAAATAAAAACAAAAAACAAAAAACATGAAACAATTGGAAGAGAATTTCCCTTTCTTCCATGAGGGAAGGGCCACCTCACCTTCCCCTCATACCACAAGGACCTAATCATATCCTTTACCACCTCTCCTGCTGCAACAGAAAATTGCTTGTATTTCTAAGCTCACGCATCCCACTTGTGTACTAGATCCAATCTCCTCCCACCTACTCAAGGATATAACTCCAGCAATTCTTCCTTTTCACTCCAGTTTCCTCCTCTCTACTGGATCAATTCCATTAGCATATAAATATGCTGTATATTAGTCATCATTTTTTTAATTGCCTGAGCCCACTTCCCTGTCCGGCTATTTTCCCTTTACTACAAAACTTAAAAGTTACCTCTACTGTTGTCTCCAATTCTTCCCCTCCCATTTTCTCTTAAATCCCATCAAGCTTTCAATCTTTCTCTGTTAGTTACTGCCTCCCACATTAGTAAGTCCAAAAGTCAATTCTCAGTCATCATAAAACCTGACCTCTTAGCGACATCTGACACTAACTGACATCCTATCTTACTGGAAGGGTTTTGTGTGAAAGATCGGAAGTTCAGTTCAGTTTTGGACAGGTTAACATTTCAGATGTGTATTGTTAGATATCTAAGGGGAGGTGTTAGGTAAGCAGTCTGGAGTTCAGCAGATGGGTCAGGCCGGAGATCAAAACAAGGGTGTCATCAGCATGGAGACCTATGATAAAAGCCATGAAATTGATGAGCTCACCAAGGTAGTGAGCAAAAATCCAAGCATGGCTCAGGAAAAAAGGGACTAGTCAGACAGCCCCATAGTCGGCAGCTCAAAGACACGTGGAGATAACGGGGAAAGAGCCACGCAGAGCCTTGTATGAATAGTGAGAGTTTCGGGAAGACAATCAAGGGTCAGGTGGAGGAACATATTAATCACCAGAGACCCACAGGGGCTGGGTAAGGCAGACAAGCCAAGTGAGGCCCCACCTGTGAAAGAAACAGAAGGGAAGAGGGGATTATACTTCCCAGGATCTGCCCATGGTGGTGTGAGTCAAGTGTCAGGAGAAAGGACTGAGGGAGGTGGATGAGATGGAGAGTAAGAGAGAGGCAGAGGAATAGGGAAATATTTGTGATCCCTGGGCTGGAGCCCCTAGGAATCCGTATCAGGCTTACCAGCCCACAGAATGTTTCCATTACATAATGGAAAGTGTACAAGTATCAGAGTCTGTGTCTGTGCATAACGTAAGTCTAAGAGGGAGAGGGCCATGGGGACGCAGGTCTATTGGAATAAAAGAATCCTCGGTGGACTTGAGCAGACAGTAGGCTCTGAGCTGACCCAGTCTTTGGAAATGGAGTCAGGCTAAGGGCCAGGAGGCTCACGTGGTACACAAGTTCCACAGAGAGTATCTCATTTAATACTCACCTATGTCTATGATGTTTGTACTCCTGGCCCATTTTATAGACAAAGAAAAAAATGAATGAAGTCACATAAGTTACCTTGTTCATCAGGTGAATTTACGGTCTGCTAGGACTCAAATCCAGGCCTTCAGGACCATAAAGGCCAATTTATGTCTCTCTTTTACTGTTTCTCTCTCTCTGATAAATGATCTCAGTAATCAAATGCGAAAAAAATTTAGTCAACCATTCTTATAATTCAACCGCATCATGTTGAGTAGCCAGATAATCATAAAGAGTTCAGGTTTTAGCGTCATGTATCTCTTTTATTCCATGGGTTAGGGATCCTTTAGAATAGAGTTTACAGTTGGTGACATCCAGACTAGAGATGTGTATTACTTGACTTAAATAAACTAGCTGCTAAGAATTAAAAGAACTTACACAAAGATCCCAAATTCTAGGTCATCTTGAAAAATGAAAAGGTGGGACAATACAAAAACCTGTATTTTCAAAGGGCAAACAATTGCCTTGGGATGACTCTCTAGCCTTCACATGGGGCATGTGTTCTCCCTGTAACATCAATTACTTCATTCTTCCGTGTCCTGCCTGGCCCCTCTAAGCATCCAAGTTTACAATTCCTGCCTAGATACGAGACAGATTCCATGTCTACCTCATTATTCCAAAGAACTCAAAATACAATTCAAAATAAGCAATGACCCATGTCGAAACACATAAGTGAGCTGATTAATCTTAGAGTCCCTTAAGTAAATGTATCTTCTGCTGGGGAATTACACACGAGAGTATTATCTCTTTTTGTAGACTATTTCTGTAATTCCCAAGAGAAATGCAAGAAGATGACTTAGGTTCCAATTCTGTTTCCACATTTTCACAGTTACTAACAGCAGGGGAAAACATGCTGAAGGATTTCTCTCTCGTTAACTAGAAAAATACAGGGAGACCGTGCGTGAAGTGGATCATGCCTTACCACCGCGGGTGAACTAACAGGGATTACAGGTCCCAGCATTTCTCCAATACTGGAATCCTGTGGGTATCTGCATCCAACCTGCATGCCATTTATCTGCCAGACATGGAGCATGGAGACTAAAGAACCCAAGGTTAGCTGGGAGCACTGTCATACTGTTTTCACTTCTATTTTGTAGGATGAATTGAGAGAGTCACCAGGTAATAGCTTTAGAAACACATATTGCAAAAAAATACTCTTAAAACTTCCGCTGGAATTTGGCTACCTGTTTACTGCATTTATAGTCATCATTAGTAGCAAGATGAAAAAAAAGGGGACATGAGTACCATTTTTGCAGAAATTGGAAATAGGGAGTTGAATAAGCCCACCTCCTCATTTTACAAACAAAAGGAACCAAGAAGACAGACACTTACTGCCCAAGATCACTCAGCTCCAAAGAGAGAGCTCAAAAGTTCTATTTCACTTTTAGCTGCAGGGAACAGAAAGGACAGACTTGGGCTGAGTGAGTGGTGACCTGAATGAGATGCACATACGAGAAATAAAGAAAAACTCAGCAACTAGGCTTCCAGATCAAAGGGCTCCAGGACCTGGTTCTATGACTAAAGTCTATCTAGGGACATGAGCAGTAAGGGTTTAAAGAACTTTGCTTATTAACACTATTCTCCACGTACTGACGTTTCTTTTTTCTCTTCCAACATGAGTCTTAATCCTCCACAGGATATTTGCTGTATGAGGGGGATATCTAGCAACTTTTTTCCTCACACTTTTGGAACACCCCAATCTTCTTTCGGGAATTCCCCTCCTGCATGGGGCGCAGACATAGTGAGGCTGGCAAGCAGGCTGTTCAGCTAGTGGGATGGGTATATGACCTAAGCTAGGCCAACCAGACTCTTTCTCTACTTCAGCACCACCCCGGTTGACAAGTCAACCGAGCTGAGTGATGCAAAGATGGGAAAGCACAGGTTGGGGCTCATCCCTATGAACACGGAGGCCAGCCCTGGTAAGACCACTAGCTCCTCCCATCCCACAGCTACTCCACAGCTTCCCCGTGTCCCTTCCTCTTCTGAGCCTGGTTCTCCATCCTTCTATTTTGTGAACTTTGACATCCTTCCAATAAATCACTTGTCTCTTTAAGCTTGGACATGCCAGGTTTCCTGGATCCAAAGAACCTGCACCAGTGAATCATGTTGGCTATTTGTCTGTCTCCACAGAGCTTCTGCTTCTAAATTGTGCTTGCTCGCCAGTAGCTTTAGCTTGCCCATGGCTCATCATGGTTTTCCTAGCCTGCCGTATAACCACGATTAGGAAACTGTAATGTAACTAAGAGGGAGAGTTTCCTAAACATGCCTTTCCATCTATGTCACCCTTGACTCTAAAATCAGGAGGTGTGGACTGAGAATCTGCATTGTAATACACATTCCAGTTGATCCTGCTACAGACTGTCCCTAAAATATGCTGCTCTGTATCAAGAACTCTCAACATTAGGTCCCACAATGCTGATTACCTCCTTCTATCAATATTTCTTAGCTCATGCTTCTGAGAGAGAAAGTCTGTTTGGCCCCAGTCCTCTTCGCAAGCCAGGTCCATCCAGTCTGTAGAATGGTTCAGGTGACGACTCTCTGTGCACCGGCCCTGAGATGTTTGGGCAAAGTGAGGAACAGAGTCTCCCAGTCCACACTGAGATGTCCCTGAAGTAGGGTCAGTGGTATGGTTTTACTCACAAGAGGCTACGAGTGACAGGCAATGTATTTGATGCTGCAAGATCCCCGAGTAAGACTGCAGGTTCCTGGCTACCTTTCCAGGATTCCTTCCTCTAACCACCCACCATTCAGAAGGTCTTTCTGACTTGACTCATCTTGTGAAAATAAGATCCAAGATTTAATGAATGTGTTTAAATTAACAATTCTCCTATCTAGGAGGTACAGACGTCTAATGAGTAATTGGAAGGCTGATTACTTAAATACCCGTATTCTCTTGTTAATCACTTCAATTACCACCTTCTGAATTTTCTATGCAGCAAAAACTCAAAGGATTCAACCTCTCCAGAGGACAGTAACAATTGTATGTGGGGCCCCAAACTTCTTTATAGAAACATTGTGTCTTAATGTACTAGAGTAGGTCTCATTTTTAGGGAAGAACCAAAAAAGCCCAAACTTCCAAAATTTACAAAGGAGAAGGGAATCATTCTTACTTCTAAAAATTAAGACTCAAAATATCTACCTTAAGAGTTTAATAGTCTCTCTGTAGGTGACTTCATTTGCTAGTTTCTTTCTGCATCCAGTGTTTATGGCGGTCTAACATGGGCCAGGTACTCAGCTAGGAACACAAGATGCCTAAGAGAAGGTCTTTGCCTTCTAAGAACTCACAGCTTAGTGCTGGAGACAGATATGAAAAAAGGGTAAACATATACAATGGGAATTAATGTACAAATGCATGAATGCAGTGTTACAAGACTAAAGAAGCCAGTCATTCTGCGATTAGAGGAGTTGGGAAAGAGAAAAGATGGGAGTCTGAACGGGCTCTGAGAGGACCAGCAAGGTAACCAGATGAGGAGGGTGAAGGTCTATGAAGACAGGCTCCACAGTCTGCGAAGGTGTAGAAATGAAGGGGAGAATCAATGGTAAGACTGGATAATAAGGGTGGAGTTGGGAAGACTGTTGTGAAGGACCCATCTGTTTCACAGATGGGGAACCATTCAAAGCTTGTGATCTTTGGAGCGTTTTAGAACAACAACTCAAGAGGAGGCTAGAGGATGCGTTGAGTAGGAGAAGCTGGGGGCAGGGAGACCAGATAGGATGTGCCTTAGGATCACAAGAGAGATCTGCAGAAATTGAGACGGAGAGGCAGGAACTATTCCAGAGACAAAATGGACTGAATTTTCCTACTGAGTCTCATAGTTGTTAATAACATGAGCTTTGGGGTCAGATGCCCCTGAACATAAACTGCGGCCCCGCCACCCACTAACTGTATGATGTTACACAAGTTATCTCATCACTCTGAGCTTCACTTTCATCTTTGAAATGAAGATCATGTTACTGAGAGGATTAAATAAGCTAATGGAGGAAAGCACTTAGTATAAATTAATGCCTAACATATAATAAATGCTTAGCATTCAACAAATGCAGGCATTTTTACTATCATTATTATTACAAATATTATAATGAATAATGGATGGAGAGAGATGGCAGAGAAGGGCACCAGAAATAACTAGCTAACCTGGAAGTCTAATAAATCATAACACCATTAATGCAGACGGGCAGTAACGGAAACAGCTAGCATTTACTCAGAGTTTAACACATGCCAGGCAGTCTTCTAAGAGGTTCACATATGCAATCTCCTTTCATCCTTAGAAGAATTCCAGGTATTATTTTCCACCATTTACAGAGGCAAAAACTGAAGCACAGTGAAGGTGAATAGCTTGAATCACAAAGCTAGTAAGTAAAGGAACACAGACATTTTGATTCAAGAGCCTGCATTTGCACAGAGAAGGCAAGGGAAGTTCTGGGATGGGGTGAAGGGACCTTGGTGTGGGGAGACAGGTATCATTCGCTAGTCTGAGTTTAACATGCTCAGAGAACCTGAAATGGAGTAATGTGGTAGTAAAGTTGGAAATGCAGCTATGTTCATAAATCATTTTTCTACTCAAAAGAAAGACCAAGGAACAGGGAACCTGGGACAGCAAAGCATGAAGAGCTATTGGTAGCAGAAGATTAATCAGAAAGGCAGAAGTGTTTCGGAAATTACTTTGCAAGGCAGAGAGAAAATACGACTGGAATAATACAAGTTTTATTTCCCTGCAAACTTCTCAGGAAGCAGGAAGCGATCCACATGTGAAGGAGAGAGGCACCTGTAACCTCCATTCTCCCAACACTCACATCCCCTGTGTCCCCGTGAGATTCACAGTTGAAGCTGTAGTGTAGTTCCTTGAGCAGCACTGTCTCAATGAAACAAAAAGGAAACCAGGACATTTCCTGTTGGGACTTCCCATCAGGAGATTTCAGACGGCAGACAAAGGAGGAATGTGGCTTCCTTGCCAAGGGCTTCACCAGGCCTTCTGGGAAACCTGCAGCCAGCATGCTCTGTCTAGCTCTAAATGACAGAGCTCACTTGGCAGCCACTTCTAAGGGGAGCATCTCGAATCAATGAGCCCTCCTACTGAGTGCTCCCTGACAGCGCATTCACAGAAGCCGGCAGGGAAGGTGGAGTCTCAGCGGCTGGTCTAGAAAGCTTGTCTGATGAAGCCCTCCCCATATTCAACTTGTTACTATTCTTTAATGCCGAAGCATTTTCTACCCATCTTCAGCGTAAGAGCATCCTTTTGTAACTACCCTGGGTATCTGGGTACAGAGCAGAGAACATTGGGGTAACCTGTCTGACCCTTTCTAAGGCTGCACATATGCACACACAACACCCCCCCACTGCCCACCAACACATACACACACACTCCTTCCTCTGTAGTCAAGTTTGTGCCAAATGAACCCAATCCTCATAATCATTGGACAAGGGATAGACATGTGACCCAAATTCCACCAATCACATTCCCTCATCAGGGAATTTAGAATTTCTGGATGGTCTCAGCTGATATCATGTGGGAGCTAAAACACCATTTTGGGGAACGCCTTTTTGCTGTTGAAAGACTGATACAGAAAGCAGACATAGGGAACTCCAGATCCTCCTCCTCGCTCCTTCTAAGACCTAGCTGGACTTCCAGCTTCAAAATTCTATGAACTAATTCTGTATTTTTTCTAATAAGTTACCTCTTTTTGGATTAAACTAGTCAGAATCAGTATCTGTTACGTGTAACCTTAACAGTCTCCACGAAAACATGCAATAAAGGAATTTATATAAATGCAAATACTGCTGGAAATTTCACTCTCCAGAAGCCCAAGATAAGGCAGAAGTGAGCCCTTTCTCTCTGTAATAAATTTTCTGGCAAAAATAACAATGACGATGATAAACAGAGTTGCTTATACTTTTAACTTTTCCAAGTGTGCATACTAGTTTCTGTTTTTTAATCAGGAATATTGTTACAGCATTTCAGACCCTTCTCATAGATGGTAAAATTGAAGCACAGAAAAATACCCTCATTCATCCTATTTCTTCTGCTTTCCTGGATCTTCCACACAGTCATGTTTCGGATAATTGGTGTGAAATTTTATAGTGTTATTTGAGATGGATGGATCATTGATTATGAAAGGCTAATCATCACTTGATTTTTTTTTTTTAAGTCACACAGCTAAATTCCTCTGAACCTGCTTACAATGAAAATAACATACTCAACTCTTCCTTTTGGAGAGTGCTTGTTCATATTGTCAAACACCAGAGCTGGCATTTAATATGCAAGATTACTGGCTGTACAGAGGTCAAGTATGGAAAATAAGCATTCTGTTCATAACATACCTGCAAGAGCACAGGAATGTATGCACCTACGATCCCTAGTACTTTTCACCTCTAGACACAGTGCCGTACCTCTGAGCTCAGTAATTCCTTATGTTTTCAAGTAGGTTCTCTCCACCCACTCACTGCCCTTCTCCACTCCACCCCGCCCACTTCTCTGGGCTTTCATGACACCTGATTTTTTTATGCTTCCTCATATCTCAACAAACATCATATTATCTTAACATCTAATTGGCTATACTAGGCTATAATAATACTAGGTTGCTGAGGGCAGGAAATTTATCCTTTGTCTTTATATTCTCAGCACTGAGTACAATGTCTAGTACATAAGCAATTATTAACTATTTGCTGGATGGGAAAAAGTGAGCATGTATCTCAGGTATAAAAGAGCATGTCACTTCAGACTTTGTGGGTATTGATTTGTGTTTATTAACTAATTACTTGCCCTTCCACCCATGACATGCATTTATGCTCAAAGCTATGGGGAGGAGAAAGTTGGGAAAAAAGCAAAGACATTATTATTACTCTGATGAAAGTTACACTGAAAGTCCTTATACAAAACACGTCAGGACTACTTTTCCAGCTTTACTGAGCTATGCTTGACAAATAAAAATTGTACATATTTAAGGTGTACACCATGATGTTTTGATAAATACATATACTAAGCAATGATCACCACAATCAAGCTAATCAACGTGTGCATCACTTCACACAATACCCCTTTTATGTAGGTGTATGGGATACACTATCTCAGCAAATTTCAAATGTACATTATCATTCACAACAGTCACCAGGCTGCACATTACACCTCCAGAACTTGCTCAGCTTATAACTGGAAGTCTGGACCCTTCGACACAGGTCATGACTACTGCCATCATCATCATCCTTAACCTATTTACAGATCATTTATTATACATCAGGCCTTCTGTTATGTTCTTTACACACATTATTTCATTTAATTATCACAAGCCCTTTGGAGGGAAGGGCTATTCCTAGTCCCATTTTACAGATTAAGGAAGAGAGGCTCACTGGCTCAAGATCACAGCTAAGAAGTGGCGGAACGGAATCCTGAACTCAAGTCAGCCTATCTCTAGAGTTAATACCTAACTAGATGCCAGAAAGAACTCTACCAAGGGTACAGACTACAGGGAAGGGAGATAGGGATGAGGCAGGATTAAAAAATAAATAAATAAAAATAAAAAACTTTTGATAAATCTCAGAATATTCCAACCTGAGCATCCTTACTTGGACACAGGCGTACACTGTAAAACTGCAGAACTTCTAAGAAATCTTTCTTAAGAAAAGCCCTTAAGTAACAGTACAGAACAGTTTTTATAGAAGTTGAAAGCTTGACGATGAGCCAAATTTACAGCCGAAGGTTAAATTGGAAGGCTCCCAGGCATCGTGGCAGAGAACGGGGCAGGCCTTGTGCGGGATTTATGGTTCCTGAGGACAGCAGCAGCCCCGGCACCACTAATCAGATCATACATCAGCAGAGTGATTACTGTTGACTCTTTCAGACACACAGAAAGACAAACAAGTGGCCTGAAAGTAAACGAAAGCAGTGTCTCTCAAGCTTCCTCATCTCACACGGGAGAGCTATAAATCACCTTGGGAGAGTATTCATCATCTTATGTGTCACCTGGGTCATAACAGAGGTGTTAAGTTGTGTGCAAGATAGCTTATATCAGAGATACAAAAGGAAGAAGCCAAGAAGAATAGGGCAAGCACAACATTCAAACACGATTAGTGAGAATGAATTCCCTTTACGGGCACATTTATGTACACGATGTAATTGGGGAGAGCACTGAATTGAGAGTCGAGAAATCCTAATTCCAGTCCCAGTTCTGCCATTAATTATCCTGTAGGAGTTTGCTGAATTTCCCCATTTATCAAATAAGTTGGGGGGGGGTGATGAATCCCTCAGTTCTCAATTTTTTTAATGGGTATTGATTACAGGTGGAAACATTTATGGAAATTCTTTAGACTGAAAGTCAGGACACTTGGATTTTAGTCTGACTGTCCAGTTGAGAAAGTCCCTTCCCCACTCCGAGCCTCAGTTTCCCCATCTCTAAAATAAAGACATTTGATTAAATGGTCTCCAAAACCTCCTTCGGGTTCAGAGGTCTTTGAATCCGTATTTTCTTAATCCCACATGACTAACTTAGGGCAACAACAAAGGTGATCTTTGCCAGGAATCACGCCTGTTCACCCAGGAGTCAAATACAAGGAAGATTCTGGAATAAGAACAGCAGAAGGATAGATCGGGTTCCGATAATACTAACAAATCCATGTCCTTATCCGCAGGGGAAATGTATGGGCCAGATTTATACAGGCAGAAACAGAGAGAACATTTCCAAAACTTCCCTGGTGAGAATACAGATGCAAATGCAGGTTTGCTGGCTGGAGTTCAGCTGCATCGAGTCACAAGGTCAGAACTGCTGGTAAAACTGTGTAGGGGCAAACTCAGGCATAATGACAATGTAAATCATAACACTTCTTTATCCCACCAGCTCCCCTCCCATAACATGGTGCCTTGAAATTGTGTGTGTGTGATATCTCTGACTGACAGGTTTTGGCAGTGCTCTGTGACACACACCAAGGGAGCTATGTGTTAAAGTATCAAAGTGAATTTTCAAACAGCCTATTAGGTAGCAAAATTCAAGACTTCTGCACATACCACCATCTCCATGTCTGTGGGAAACTCCAACCACCTGATAGTTAAGTCAGAGCAATAGCTACTAAGACAGTTTTAATTTCAAAAATAACCTTTCTAAGCATTTTTAAAGCATGGTATCACTGGAAATGAGAGAGGAGGGAAGGGGGAAGGGCAGAACCACTGAAAGAATGATGCAGCAGTTGAGGACAGGACAAACTGGTTAGAACCAAGATGGCAGAAGATTCAGCTTACAGTAGACCTTGATCCTCATGGCACATCCACAGACACCATGACAGTTCCTAGGCTGATCACAGAAGGTCAAAAGGGTGAGGGGCCCAATTCCTGGAATTCCCAGCCCCTTTCCCAAAATAGTTAGAATAATCCTCCTACTCATTAGCATATACATTAACTAGTCCATAGAAATGAACAACCCCCACACCTCATGGTCACTCTCTCTCCTGCCTTTTGAGATGGCCCACATGCTGCTCATGGAATGTGTGTCTCCTAAGCTGCTCTGCCTTCTGACTGAGATGGACCGCACTCTGTCCATGGAGTGTGTACCTCTCTAAATAAACTTGACTTCATTTACTATACCTCACGCTTGAATTCTTCCTGCATGAGACAAGAACCTATTCCCCAGGAACAGAAACTTCAGAGGCATAGCATATATGGAGATTTCTCTGGGCCATGCAGGGCGCTAAGCACTTTCTAGGCATGTTCACATTACATCCTCACAACCACCTACAGGGTAGCTGTGAACTTATTCCCATTCTAAAGGTAAGAAGACGGAAACCCAAAGGTTAAGTTCTTTGCCCCAGGTCACACATACATTCAGCAGCAGGGCTGGCACCTGAACTGAGGTGCAGTTAACTTCAGAGCTCTTAAATCCTGCATGGCTGCTCTTCTTCTGGAATGCCTATAGTTCTGCCGTTGACTTGCTAGACAAACAAGGACGTCTTATGCAAAACTCCCCAATTCAGCTTTTCCAGCTAGAAAATGGCAACAAATACAACAATAAAACCTCTTTGTGTTTCCTACTATAATGGACAACATAAAATACAAAAATTTAAATGAAACCAGACAATGGAATGCCTATGAGAGTAGGAGGAAGCTAGTTTCCATGTTCATACCTGAGTCTTCCAATCCATCAATCTGTTAAAACAACCGCCTTATTTTACAGAATTGTGGTGAGGATGACTTTTTTTTTCATTTTTTATTGATTTATAATCATTTTACAATGTTGTGTCAAATTCCAGTGTTCAGCACAATTCCTCAGTCATTCATGGACATACACACACTCACTGTCACATTTTTTTCTCTGTGAGTTATCATAACATTTTGTGTATATTTCCCTGTGCTATACAGTACAATCTTGTCTATCTATTCTACAATTTTGATGACATTTTTTAATGCAAAAATTCTCTGTAAAATTTAAAAGCTATATGCAATTTGTCTTCACTATTTTCATCATCATTTGAACATAATAAGGTAAAATGTACTGGTTGGAAAAGAAAAATAAAATTTCCCTTACTCCCTGTATTTTATTTTATCAATATCTTCCTTTAAACCTGTAACTTATATGATAAGAGACGTTAGAAGCCTGAAAGATTATTTTGCAGGGAGAAATATTTGTATCCAAAGGAAATTCTATGATTACTCAGTTGTTCCAATCACCCATCTTTGTGGGGTAAATCTGGAGAAGACAAGACCATCAACAAAGGCTGTCATGAATGTTCGCAATCAGCATCATTTTGACCCTGCCAGTGGTACAAACAGCAATGCCTAGTTCACAAAGCAGCAGGCACGAGCACCCATTAGCACCTGCCTCCCAAAAGGGAGGCATGAAGAATCACACAAAATGAGCAGCTGACAGTCTAGAAACACAGTTTGCTGTCTGATATCATTAATTAAAGACATGCCTTGGCCATGCTCTTAACTTTGAAGTTTATACATAATAAGACAGTTGGTCTTTAGATGAAAAAAAAAGTATAGATTTTTGTCTAAAAACCAGGTAATTTCTACAGCAGTAAAGGAAAAATGAGACAGCAAGGAAGGGGGCAGGGCACAGCCATTAAAGGAATGACATGGCAATTAGCACCAAGATAGCGAAAAGTCAACTCCCAACAGACGTGGAGGCCGAAAACGGCAGGAGATTTGACTTCCAATGGCCCTTGAGCTTCATTACATACACTGTAATATATTAGCATGGCGAATGACACACCCACAGGCGCCAAGACAGTTTCTACGCTAACCATGAAAGGTCAAAGAGAGGGCTGTGGCCCTATTACTAGGAATCCCCGCCCCTTCCCCAAAGCAGTCGGAATAACCCTCCCACCTGTTAACATGTAAAAACTAGCAACACTGCACCTCATGCCTTGAGGCCTCTTGCTGCCTCGCCTTTGGAGATAGCCCACATTCTGTCTGTGGAGTGTGTATCTAATTTCACTTTAAACTAAGCACCCAACCCCGCATCTCTTGGCCTTTCTTTTGCCTTCCGAGACTACTCTAAATAAACCTACTTTTGCTTAACTATGGCTCACTCCTGAATTCTTTCCTGTGCAAAGCCAAGAACCCTTACTTGGGGGAGGGGGACCCAGGGACTCAACCAAGACTTGGGACATGGCCATCCTCTCACAGCACGCCCCCTCCCCCATTTTTTTTCCTGTATCAGAAATACTGGTCAATTCAGTCTGTTTAGTCTCCAGTCCCAAATACTAAGTTTTGCATCTGTGGTACCTGAAAATAGCTATTTCCTTTTGAGTACTGATAGTATTTTCACTCTGCTGTGTGACATACAAAATTTATCAATCTTAAACTTGGTTATAAAACTGCAACCTCATTTTATTTGTTAGTGGGCAAAAATAAACCAAAACCAAGTCAAACTTGCTAGAAGAAACAAAAAGTAACATGATCTTCAGCTTAAAACATAAAGCAAGACTCAGTTTTGAACCTGCCTCTTGCGTCCTCAAAAGTAACAGAGTCCAGTTTTACATACGTATTCATGTGACTATTTTAAATCTTTCTGACCTGAAAATAGCACCCACAATTTACATGGGTTAACAAGAATCTGAGCCCCATGCAACACTGTGACAGACACCACTGGCTGGCAAATTTCACAGTCATTTCTCCCTTTCTTTCTTGCTAAGAGAATCCCAGTTTGTTCACCCTCCTTTAGATGGAGACACCCTTCAGGGATGCTGAATTAGTCCTCGCTGCAGGGGGAAATCTTGGTTATCCTAAGCCAGTCAGGGTGGTTTTGTTTTCCTTGCAGAGTAATTGCTTTAGGCGTGGACTTGTGATCCAATTTTGACCGGTAAAATATAAAGCAACATCTGTTTGGGGACTTCTAGAAATATCTTCCCATTCTGAATAAAGGAAAATGTTGGATGCTCCAATTTTCTAACTGGTCACTGTTTTCTGGTTGTGATGCTTTTAATTGCTTTGAACTTGGCAGCCCATACAAGAGGACAAGCCAGCATGCTAAGGATGGTAGACAGGAAAACAGAAAGAAACCAGGTCCATGACAAGTCACTTAACTGTTGAAACAACCAACCTTGGAATCTATCTCTAGACTTCTTATAGGATGAAATAATAAATATTCTTGTAGTTGGACTTTTTTTGTTTTTTAGTTTTTTCTGTTACTTGCAACCCAAAGTACCATAACTACTACAAACTTCCAACCCCTACACTAAAAATTTCAGTTCTGACATAAACCCACTGATGAACATATACTGTCTTAAAATAATGCAATCACCCACATTAATGGCTTCTTCTATGTTACATGGTTGGAGAGGGTACTGTATCGTAAGAGATACAGTGTTTTTGCAATTTTATCTTCTCTGCTAAACAGAAGGTGATGTTTACTTTGAGATATCAGGGAAGACAAATGGTATCAGAAGGGTGCGATCTAACACGTAAGTTCTACATAATAACCCTTTTGGACAGTCATAATGCATGTTATACTCAAGGCTCTGAGAAGGCTTGTAGCAATAAAACCTGATTAACTTTATTGTACTTAATCAGAGGTTTGTTTCCCAACCTCATTTAATCACAGAATCCCTTTCTCTTCACATTAAACATATTAATTGATGCAGCAGAATGAATGATCCACAGAACAACCTGAGACGCATTAATTTACACTATGAATTTTTACTTAAATACAATGGAACAAAATATATTGAAAAACTTCACCATTTAAGCTTCTCTAGTTGTAGTAAACTGGTTTTAAATGAGAATAACTAATAATTACTGAATGCTTATTCTGGACTGGGCACCGTCAGAGCCACTCTAACTCATGAATTGCAGACACTCAGCTGCAGAATCTCATTAACCAATGAGGAAAAAGAGGCACAGAAAGACAACAGATCTTATTATGCTCTGGTTTACATCACTCACACCCTTCACAGTTCCTGAAAAGGAAGAACTTTATCTTACACTGAAAACTAACAGCAAAATCCTACTGCTAGAAAGGTGTTGTTGCACTGACTGAAACTGGCTATGAGTAACTTGCCAAACCCTCTAGGACACTATGTGGGAATTCAGTGTCACCTAGCATCTGAAAACCCGGGCTGATGGCTTCTGGATATGGCAGTGTTGATATGATCTGAAGACACGTCTAATTAAAGACACAGTTGGATTTAATTTAATCTTGACACAAACAGCTACAGCCTTCCTCTTAACAGCATTTGCATTTGTAGAAATCCTTTGAAATTGTTCAGGCTTTAATTTTTTTTTAAAGCCCATAAGACCTTGGCACATCTTTCATAAATAAAAAGAAAAGACAGTTGAGTTTAAAAGGTTTCCGAGCATCTCAGCACACTAAGTTCCTTGAAGATTGGGAAAGCAATCCACAGTGCTGAGTATACAGTGGGCATAAAAATACATCTGTCAGCTCATTTCAACTGCTCCATGTTTTTCATTAGCCTTTCTAACTGGTGTATTCTTTACCTAAGGAATTCATCTTAGTTAAGTACAGTGAAGGTCATCAAATAAAGGTAGAATATCTATGTCCGTGTAATGCCTTGAAATATTCTAACAGCTTCTTGTCATTTGGCTGCCAATCAAAGGATGAAATGTTTTTAATATCCTAAGTAAACCTACACCTCCAAGCACCATGATGAAGTGTGATGGAGATAAAAGTACATTTGCCTGTGTACTTATATTAACACCAACAGAGGATGATAAGGAAGAAACACAGCTAAGTTTTAGATGAAGAAACCATCATTGGAACTCTTAAAAACAAATACATAAATTTGCTTCTAAGGTCAAAAGGTTTGACTTAAGAAGTGTATTACGTGTCAAATAAAATTCCAAGGTTCTCCTTCACACAAAGTATTGTATTAAGGTACTTTAGAAGGAAGGTAAATTGTGGATAAATATAACACAATTACCTTCATTTATGTCTTTTCCTTTTCACTGTGTTTTGCAACTTTTTTTTTTAAATGTGTGATGCTGTTCCTAAAATGGGACGATATACAGATGTTCTTGTACTGATGTCATTCTAAATAGGAAAGCCTCAAAACATCTTTGAAAATTAAGCTGGAGGCTGGGGAAGGAGTAGAGATTACCAGACCCAATTTGCAGATAATGTTTGATATGTCTTCAATTTTTATTTGCTTGTCAGTCCTCCAAACATTAAAATGGTGTGCATTTCTGCACATAGAGATGCATAGCTGCATCTCTACAATCCTAGCAGGTCCTGTGAAATATCATCGATTTGTTAACAGAAGTGTTGCCCACAGAAGTGGGTGTTAGGAGACCTTGCACACTCCTCAGGCTATGATAGGACTGTCACAGGACCACCAGGCACCTATGATATCTCTGAAGGGCAAGTTAAAAATAAAAAAAGTTGAGCCATCTTGAAAATCTAACTTCTGGTTAAAAATAAAACATTGGTTTCTGAGAATACAGAAATACCTTTAAATGGCTGCAGCTTGGTGGAAGGCAGAGAGAGACCTAGAGAAACGTAACAAGTTTTGCAAGACTCCTTAAGTGTAATAGTACCAGCTTAAGTCTGAGATAAGTTTCCCAAGTAGAATGCCCTGCAAAGTGCTCATTTCTATTATCTTTAGTTATATTACTTAGTTTTTTTAAAGATCTGTTGAGTTACCACTGACATATACTAAACTGCATAGAGTTCAAGGGTATGGTCTGATAATTTCTGACATATGTTCACACCTATGGAACTATTTCCACAATGAGAATGAAAAACATCTCCCAGAGACCCAACAGCTTCCTTGTATCACTCTGTAATCTCTTTCTCCTATGTCTCTCCAATCACCGTCTTCCAACCCATGCAACCACTGACATGAATTACATGTTGTTGTAAGTTACCTTGTGTTTTCTGGGATTTTATATAAATGAAATCATACTGTACCATACTCATTTTTCTGTCTGGCTTCCTCTGTGCAATATGATCATTTTTAGGCTCATCCACAGCATTGCATGCATCAACTATTTTATCATCAAGCAGTCTCCCATTGTCTGGACATATCACAATTTGTTTATCCATTCGTCTGTTACTAGACGTTTTTGTTGTTTCCAGTTTGGGGCTACTTACTACAAACAAAGCCCCAGTGAACACCCATTTGTGTTGACATCTGCTTTCTTTATTCTTGAGTAAATACCTAGGAATACAATGGCTAGGTCGTAAGTTAAGAAATGTATATTTAAACTTCTTAGGAAACAAACTGTCCAAAGCAACAGTACCATTTTGCATTCCCACAATTATCCATGAGACTTCCAGTTGTCCCACAAACTCAAAAAAATTTGGTGCTTTCAGGATTTTTCAGTTTAACTTAGATGTCCTAGCGGTGCACCGTGGTATCTCCTTGTGGTTTAACTGTGCATTTCCCCAATGACTAATGATGCTGAGCATTTTTTTCATGTGCTTATTTTCCATTTGTGTCTGTTCTTTGGCAGAACATCTGTTTAAATCTTTGCCCCATTTTCAATGGGTTGCTTTTCTTATTAATGAGTTACGTAAGTTCTTTATATAGTCTAGATACAAGTCCTTTGTTTGGTAACTGTTTTGCAAGTATTTTATCCTAGACTGCACTCTGCCTTTTCATCTTTTTTTTTAAACTGTGCTTGTAGGAGAGCAAAAACAATTTATCTCTTTTATAGTTTTTTGCTTCTTGTGTCATGTGAAAAATCTTTGACAAATCTGAAGTCACTAAGCTTTTTCTCCTATTCTTCAAGACGTTTCTAGAAATCCAATAGTTTTTGTTGCTGCTGCTGTTATATTTAATATATATCTGTACTCACACTGCGGTAAATTGTAAAAAGTCCCCTTTCTGTTCTTCCATATCCTCATGAAAATTCTTTCCCTACAACTGAGTAAGACCAGAAGGTGTTCATTTTTTATAAGATGAGGAGTGCGCTTATCCCCTTCTGAAAAACTAATCCAGTCTAAGACAAAAAAAAGTGCAACATTGTATAAAACATATATGGTCATAAAAATTGCTGCAGAATTCCAAGAAGCCTCCTGTTGATATGAGCAATGGTGTAAATGTTCAATGAAGTCTAGGGCATGGTGAACTGTTTCCCTGTAGAGTGTTGGGACTATATAAAACTTGATCTTGGCTGAAAAGAAGGAAGGTCCTAAAGATTAAAAATAGACACCATGTTAAATCTTCTGAGATGGTATTTAAAACTGAAGACTAAATAATTTAAAACTTCGGATAAGTTGCTTCTTGCCTTCCTTTTAGAAGTATTTTCCCCTGGTGAGTCATGAAATTATAACTGCAAAGTGATGTGCTTTTTAAACTTTTTAAGAGGTATAATCTTACTGAAATATAAATATTATGCGGTTATTCTTTTTGGTAATGACTTTTCAAAGCGAAATAGTGGCAGATGTTTTAAAAACAGGAAAGAATAGTATCTCAACGAAATTCAACATAAATGCTGTTGGTTTTCTACTATATGCATAACCAAATGAAGTGCAAGGCACCGACGCTGGCCATGAAGAGACAGAAAGTGGAATGATAAATAAAATCTGCTATTTAAAATATTAACTCCTTAAAGGTGTCCTGTTAGTTGAAAAGCTGTGTAACCTCATGTAACCCACATCTGATGAAGAGGTCAGGAAACGGACAGATGATATGCACCCAGAGGGAACAGAAAAAATCATTTACATCAAGAAGTGGTAGAGAATAAGGATAAATAGAGGATGAGTAGTTTAGAGATTATCTCAAAAGAAACCAAGGAAAGCTTGAGCATGAAGCACTATAAGGAGACAAGGGGATAAAAGAGAAGTGGTAGAGAATAAGGATAAATAGAGGATGAGTAGTTTAGAGATTATCTCAAAAGAAACCAAGGAAAGCTTGAGCATGAAGCACTATAAGGAGACAAGGGGATAAAAGAAAGAGCTCTGTTATCAGATGCAAAGTGTCAATGACAAATAAACACGGCAACTCCATGAGTCACTGTGTCACAGCCTGGATCAGCAAGGATGGAGGAATGCAATTAAAAATTGTCCTTAGAAGACTGGCATAACAGTAGTAGGAAGAACGGCTCAGAGGGAGGAAAGAATAAAGCAAAAATACAACTGCAGAGACTTGGGAAGAAAATGGAAGGTGACCAGGGAGGAAGGGCCAGTGGAAATTTAAAAGAAAATGAAAAGGTGAATCAGAGCTACTTTAAAAAATGATGCCCTCTCTGCTTCACTGTATGTTTCATGATTACAGGACCCATGTTTTCCTTATCATCTTTACATTCCCAGAAGTTAGCACTGTAAGTAATGAATAAATGAATATTATCTGTACCTTAAGATCACTACTGTTCTTGATCCACAATTATAGCCATAGAGGTCAACACTCCCCTCTTATTAATTGGTAGAACAGGCAGACAGAAGACTGGTAATGATACAGAAGACATGAATTTCACTACCAACCAACCTGAGCCAACTGATAATTTATAGATGCTCCCCACAACATCATCAGAATAACAGTCTTCTCAACTGTATCCAAAATATGAACCAAGACAGACTATATACAGGCCATAAAAAGTTTGAATGGATTTAAAGGGATTCAAATCAAGGTATATTTTCTGACCAATATGGAATTTGATTATAAGTCAATAACAGAAAGGTAACTGAAAATTCCCCCAAATATTTGGAAACTAAGTAGTATATTTCCAAATAACTTTTTGTTTAAAAAAGCAATCTAAAAAGAAATTTAAAAAGTAGTTTTAACTAGTCAGAATTTGTGGACTGCATCTGAAGTAATACTGAGAGAAAAATCTGTAACACTAAACACCGATACTAAAAAACAAGAAAGGTCTTAAATCAATGACCTCAGATTCCATCATAATAAGCTGGAAAAAATAAAAGCAAATAATATCACAAGTAAGCAGAGGAAAGGAAACAGTAAGAGAGTAAAATTTAAAAGAGCAGAAATTAATAAAGCAGAAAAAAGAAAACATAGAGAAAAAGAGTAAAATCAAAACCTGGGTTGTTAAGATGAGTAAAATTGAAAAATCCCTAGCTGGGTTGATCGAGACAAAGATTGCCAATACCACGAATAAGAAAAGTGACATCACAACAGATTCTACAAATGCTAAAATGACAGCAAGGTAAAATTATGAACAATTTTATGTCAACAAATTTGACAACACAGAAGATATGGAAAACTTCTGTAAAAGATGCAAATTGCTTAAGTTCATTAAAGAAGAAACAGATAACCTAAACAGCCAATTGAATATTAAATAAATTAAGTTTGTAGTTAAAAATCTTCCTACAAAGAAAACTCCAGGCCCAGATGTTTTCCCTGGTGAATTCTTAACCAAACATGTAAGGAACAAACAGTGCAATTCTAATAAATGCTTCCAGAAGATTGAAGGAGAGGAAATATTTTCCAAATCTGTATATGAAGCCAAAAGTATTCTAATATCAGAACCTGGTAAAGATACTACATGAAAATAAAACTACAGACCTTCCTAACTAACTAAAAAATCCTTTTCATATATAAAAACGATAATATATCAATGTCAAATGAGATTTATCCCAGGAACACAGGGTTGGTTTAACATTTAAAAATCAATCAACATAATTTACCACATAAAGAGATACGTTTCAAACAGTATGATTATGTCCACAGACGCAGAGAAAGCATTTGACATTTCCAGCACTCATTCCTAGAAGTATGCTCAACAAACTGGAAACAGAAGGGAATTTATACAACATGATAAAGGGCATCTACCAAAAAAAAAAAAGCAGATAATATCATACCTCTTGATGAAAAACATTCTCCAAGATCAAGAACAAAAGGCAAACATGTCAACTATTACCACTTCTAATCAGCTTTGTTATAGAGATGCCAGCAAGTCCAATAATGCATGAGAAATAAATTAAAAGCATGTACATTAGAAAGAAATAAAAATAATGCCATTTTTATGTGCAGATGACATAATCACCTATACAGAAAATCTCATGGAATCTGCACCAAGAAATTGAATTGAAAATTTTTGTCTGGAGATCATGCAAGAAGAGTCATAAAAGAATCACAGAGAGAGGAAATTTGGGGAGATGATATGTTTATTATCTTGATTGTGGTGGTTTCATGAGTGTGTCTAGATATATATCAGAACTTATCAAATTATGCACTTTAAATACGTGCATTTTGCTGTATCAAATATGCCTCAATAAAGTTTTAAAAATGAATGAAGTATTGTCCTACTAATGAATGAAGTATCTAGGGTTCCAGGAAAAGCATTTACCTTCCTAGATGAACTATATCCAAAAAGGACAGCCCTTCACTTACTTTGAAACTACACATGGTGTCTGGGCATGGAGCAGACACCTTGTGACTCTGACAAGCAGCTAAACCAACGCCAGCCACCACCTACCTTTCTACATGATGTCTCTAATATGAGAAAACTAAAGCTCATATGTTTATTTCACTGTGTGTCAGGTTTTATATGCAGTTAAGTACTTATAGGTACACTTCCCATATTCTCATAGAGAAGAAGATAGCTCTTTCCCATCCTTCTTGACTTATTAGTGCATTAATAACCCTCTTCTACATCTCTACCAGAAATTCACTCCCCTGATTCTCTTCCTGAATCTTTCTTGTCATTTTTTTTCCTGCAGGTCTTAACAAACTACTGAGGCATGCCCAAGAACCTCTGGCAGTCCCTCACCAAGGTTTACAATTGTCAATGGCCAATCCACTCAAGACAATACGCTCAACAACATTAGCCACAAGGCAAATGCAAACAAAACCAAGATGAGACACCATGTCACACCCACTCCTCAGCTAGAGTCAAAAAGACAGTCAAAAAGTGTTGGCAAGGATATGGAGAACAGGACCCTATACTGCAGGTGAGAATATAAAAGGTGCAGCCACTTTGGGAAAGTGTGGCAGTTCCTCAAAAAGCTGAACACAGGGTTATCATAGGACTCTGCAATTGATCTCCTAGGAAATGAGAACATACGTCCACAGAAAACCTTGTATACAAACATTCATGACAGTATCATTCATTGTAGACAGAAAGAGAAACAGCTCAATGTCAATCAACTCATGAATAAATAAAAAGCAGTATATCCATATAATGGAATATTATTCAGCCATGAAAATGAATGAAGTACTGATATCTGTTAAAACATATATAAGCCTTGAAAACATCATGCTAAGTGGAAGAAGCTAGTTGCAAAAGACCTCATGTTGTATGATTCCATTTATACAAAATGTCTAGAACAGGCGAATCTACAGAGACATAAAGTAGATCAGTCATTGCCAGGGGCTGGGAGGAGGAGGGTAATGGGGAGTGACTACTAATCGATTTGGGGTTTCTTTTTTGGGATTATGAAAATGTTCTAAAATTGACTGTGGCAATGGTTGCACAACAGTGAATATACAAAAACCACTGAAGTGTATGCATTTTAAACAAGGGAACTGTATTAGATAAGTGAATTATATCTTAAATCTGTTACACTTTAAAAAAAATTAAACATTCTTAACAGGAAGTATTTGGTTTTCACTCCCCTCATAGGGAACTTGCATTATTAGGTAGGTTTGCCTGTTTTCAACCATCTCCCAGTGACAAGTTCTGCAAAAGAACCACTACCAGGAAATGCCCAAAGAACAGAGCTCAGAAGCAAGTGTAGATTTCTGCGTGGCTCAGTGAGCCCTGGCTAAAAACCATGCACAACTCACTATTTTGATTTGCAGATATGTAATAATACGGCCATGACGTAGTGACGAATTAGGAGTATCTCACATTCCTATCACACTTACAGGATAGAACCAAAAGGTCTCTTCCACCTCTAAAAATATTATGAGTTTATAATGCCATTTGATCTCACAACAACTCCAAGGAGAAATCAGGCTTATATTATTACACAATTGTTGTCATTTAACATGTTTGTTTGAACAAGGTTTTTCTGAAGCTCAAAAACTTGGATGTTATATTTAGTCAATAAACACAAGGAAATCATGCTTTTATATGGCAAGCTGATTTCTGGACACTCCTATGGTTAAAAATATGTCATGTGGCAGCCAAAACAAAGGTCAAGATATATAAATATTTTTCAAAGATATAGAGAAATAAATAAGACATAAAGATTTACTTAGCTGACTATCTAGAATGTTTTCCAAAGAACTGATTTTAAAGTTGACAGTCATTCATGTGCAGATTATTTTTAACAAGCATTAGAAGTCAAAATTTGAATCCACATTTTCCTTTAAGCATCTCTTCATTTATAAGCCTACACTTTACAATCATTGAGAGTCCCCAAACCACAGCTCCATTGGCTCCCTACTCTTCCGTTTCTTCCTTGATAATTTCATCATGTCACAAAATAAAGCAGTCTTAACTCATCTTCTATTGTCTCAGTTTGCCTCTTACATTCTGTCCTTCCTTTGTTATTATAAATTTCTAACACCTTAGGTCTGACCTGCCTTTGTAAATTCTCAAATGCTTCTCTCCAAAAGCATATAAAGTCCATTGCAGAGAGTTTGACAGGAGGCAATGGTTTATTAAACTCCATTATCCTGTAGAAAAAATACATCCCTTTAAAGATTTTTTTTTCCCTCTTTACAAAAGATACTCAGAGAAAAATAAAAGCTCCTTTTAAAGTGCCGAGCCCAGTCACATCATTAAATTTACAGTTTCTCTTCTACTGGTGGCTACTTACAGGGTATCTAAGCATGTTTCTACTGTAAGGGGCAGTTTTTCCCTAGCTTTGTCATGGGCCTTTCAAACAGTGGATCAGTATTCACTTGGTGGGTTTTTAGTCCTTGAAGACACCTCATTGCCTTTGATTCTTCTTTCCTAAATATTTTGTTTCCTTGTGACCTGCCTTTGAACGCCACTTGCTAAGGAATGGGTCTGGGTTTCCTCTCTAACATTCTTCCCTCCCACCTCTAGTGATTCCTTGTGCTGATGGAGCATTGGCGGGCGTGGCTGTGCAATGAGGAAAGGCTGGGCTGCTGGCAGCCCATCAGGTGCCTCTGTGCAAGTTAGAAACGGCACTTTCCTCGACAGCAGACGTGGCCCTGCAGGTGCTCACCTAGCGAGCAGGGTGAGAGCAGGACTCATGATCTCTCATCCCCTCCACCAGGTGCCCCTGGGCAGACTACAGGCACACCCTCCCTGGAGGTCTTGGGAGTGATAAGTACCCATTCAGCCATCCATTCAGCCATCCTTCACAACCCCTTTATAAGCATCTGGCTCCACTCAGCTGCTACCCAGATCCAGCAGCATCTCCAGCCTAACAGGCTGACCTCCCACGCTGAGCACCCCTACCCTATGGATACCTCTCTCTACAGCTCTGGATACAAGGCCGAGGTTCAACAGGTTGAAAGGCATCAGACACGCTGATGTTCAAGTCTGACTCTTTGTTACCTGTATCACTTTGAGTAATTTACTCAGCCTCTCCAAGCCTCAGCTTCCTTATCTGCAAAGCTGGGAGAGGAACAGCCATCTCACAGTGCTGCAGAGAGGACAAGGGACAAATCATATGTAGAGAGTTTTGCATGGTGCCTGGAGCAGGAAAGGCTCTCAAAAATGGCAGTTGCTATAACTCTTGCGTGTGTCATTTTACAGAATATTTGATGGATAAACTACCAGAAATCAGCAAGATATTTCCATGAGTGAATCTGCTGCCATAATAAGTCATTTTGCCTCCCTAAGCCTGGCATTTTGCAAAACTAAACTTCCTGAGGCCCCAAGGATAACTGTGAATGAACACTGAGAAGTCTCCAATTCAAATGATCCGTTAACTCTAAATTCAGGCTTCTTTCCAAAGAAATCTGACATTCATAACATAGAAGACCCAGAAAGGATTTTCACCTTGATTCTCTAACATGTAAATCCTTTGAAAATAGTTTTTTTTTTTTTTTAAAAAAAAACTCTTTGTGGATCAACATTTGTTGACCAGCTACCTGTTTCAGGATTTGTCTCAGGAAATCCTATATACAGTCATCTCATTTAAATTTCCCAACAACCTTGAGCACTTGGCATCAGTATCCATATTGTAGAGGCAATAAAACTGAGACTCAAAGGGGCTTGCCTTGCCAAGGTCACACAGCTAAGAAGTCTCATTAAAATTCAGGTTTTATGACTCTTAAAGAATTTTTTACCATTATCCCATTCTAATTTTCATTTTGATGAAATCCTGAATACCCAGGCACTATGGAGTGCTGAGAGAGAAGTCCCAAGGGAAGAGGGGGTGGGTAGGCTGGCATTAACATTCCTGAGTGCAGAAGCAAGGTTGCTAATGGAAATTTTGGCTAACTGAGACATGCTGGGATGGTAGTAACTGACTTGGACATCTACCAAGTGAGGCTTAGAATTCTCCTAGGGAGGGAGAACTCAGCCTTGGATGGCTGAAACCAAAGATCTCAACATTTTCTTGGACTACATTATAAACCTAAACCTTACCCCTTCCAAGCCAGCCATGTTTTCAACATCGATGGCAGTCCACTAACACTCTAGGGAAAGTATTTCATGGTTATGGCAGTTAATTCTCTCAGTATAGCATCTGGCATTACACCCTCCTCAGAGAAGTACTTAATAAAAAATTTAGGACAAACAGAAGGATGGCCAAACTACTCAGTAGCTGGCAAAAGATAAGTACATGATGCACATTATCATTTCCTTACAAATGCATAACATCTTTTAACTTTCATCTACAATTCTGGGAAAGAATTCTATTCAAAGTCATTTGTCTGTTGGCTGCCTCTCTATTTTAACAGCAGTGTTATTGGACTTTTAAAATTATGTTCCTAGCATGAAAAATATGGTTAAATGTGGGGCAGGATTTTAAAGATGTCAGCAGGCTAGGGAGTTTTCTGTGGTGTGTGTGTGTGTGTGTGTTTGTGTGATGTCCTGGGCGTCATGCTAGAGATTTCATATAAATGATCTCATTTAATCCTCACAATCACCCTGACTGTGGATGTTTTCGTTTTTCTTAGACAGATGGAAACTAAGGCTGCAGGTACCTCCTCCCTCAGGAAATAGTAACTCATTAACTTCCCTCCTTCTTCCCCAGCCTCATCTTTCTTACGTAGCTGTAGCATCAAATGCACAAAATTATAGGTACCAGAGAAGGCACACTGCCCTCCTCCTTCCTCAAGGGCTGTCATTCCACTGCTTCCATCGACTGTCCACTTATCTCCTCTCTCCTCTAACATAACTGCCCAGCTCCTACTATCACTTGCTTTGGCAACTATTGTTTTCTCCTAACCAGACTTTCTGACCCTCGTGCTTTCTCTCTCCAATTTCTCCTCCTCGCTACCCTCAGAGTTTCAATATGGCAAATCTAATAACATACCTCTTCTGTGGCTGAGACGGGTGGTTCCCACTTATGGACACCCCCATGACTGAACTCTTTTCAGCTTCCTTTCTAACTCTATGCTACCGTCCCTCCCTCGGCAATCCATGCCCTGATCAGCCATTCTTTAAACACATTCACTTCCATGTGTGATTATTTCCATCATAACCCATCATCTACCAGAGTCTCAACTCTCTCCTGTTTTCCTCTCAGTCCCTCACTCCACAGCACAGGGCCTGGCCCACAGTAGACGCTCAAAAAAATCACAATTCTTCTTTTTACCTTCCTTGCTTGTGGTCCCACAGCATTTTCTTTATGGCACCTACATTCCTTTTAACCACGGTTGTCCACACTTATCCAGCTCTCCAGGCAGACAGGGATCCCCACCCAGGCATTTCTCATCATCTCAGTGCCTGGCATAAGGTCTAGCATATCACAGTCCCTAGTAAAAGTTTTCTGAATAAATAAGGACTGGCAGAAAGGCAGCACATCCCAAAGACACAGAAGCAGGCTCTAGATTTCTTGGACCACATTCTAGACGTACGTGCAGAACCCTGCAATTTCCACCATGGTCTTTAACAATGGACATCTCATCAATACACAGTGGGACCATTACATTAAAAATTTTAAAATTTTGCTCCAAAATGTTATAACTCTGTAAACTAGGGCCTTTAAATATCAAGGGGGATGTCCTGATGTCAGCCTGATTAGCACGAACTGCCCCTCACGTCACCGAGTGGGAGTTTACAGCAAACACCTCTGCTGAGCCCGCTCTCTGCCTCCAAAACATTTCCTTCCAAGTCTCTCCGCAGAAGTTACAGGGCTAAACCAACCATGCGGTAGGCTCCATCCCCACCTTTATCCCTGCTGAGAATATTTATCTGTTTTCTGACCCGGCAAAGCTTTTCATCCTGAGTAATTTGCTTTGAAAGCAACAATTGTGAAAATGGACTCCACTCATTCTGCTGATAGTGATCAGCTGAAATAATCATCAAGGGCAGTGACCTTGGAGCTGAGCCAGCAGGTGTATAATAAGGGTCACCTACAAAAAGACGTCATCCTGAGAGCATTTCAAGAGGGCATTTTTCACATGTCTACTCTGAAACCACTTTTGTTTCTTGTTTTTGACATGGGAGCACTATGCCTCTATAGTAGATTTCTTGGTGTTAAGAATTCGGAGCAGGTGGAGGAAGAGTCCAAACAAGTGCTATTTAGGGGGAATCTTCATTTTAAGGTGTCCTTTACAAGGATGGGGAAGACTATACAATCCTCAGACTACGAACACCCTCGCTGCTTCTCCTTTTCTGCCCATCACTAGACACTGGGGCTTCTTTTGGAAACCAAAGACAGAACAAGACATGGAAGTCATGTTTAGAAGAAGGAGGGAAGTTAATGAGTTACTATTTCCTGAGGGAGGAGGTACCTGCAGCCTTAGTTTCCATCTGTCTAAGAAAAACGAAAACATCCACAGTCAGGGTGATTGTGAGGATTAAATGAGATCATTTATATGAAATCTCTAAGGCCAGGAGACATAAAGAAACTTGCCAAGGGGACAAAGTTTATAAACTGCAGAGCTACTGCTTAGATTGATTCTGACTCTAAAGCTCAGGCTCTAAGCAACTGCACTGCGCTAGAACCTTAGGTAAGAGATTCAGTGTCCACATCTAATAAATGGGTCTAATGACAGAGTTCCCAAATCACAGTATCATTATAATGGCTGAAAAAATTTTCAATTACTTTACAAATTGCAAAGCTTTACACAAATGTAAGAAGAGAGTGGAGTAACCAAGGGAAAGTCAGCATCCAAGGACTAAGATAGATGCTAATGACTAAATCCATTCATTCAGGCAACAACTATTTTTGAGCCCTGGTTTTACACCAGACAACAGCCTACACACTGGGTACCCAATATTGCTTAGAAACAATTAGAAGGGTCCCTGTCTTCAAGCAGGGCTCCTTCTGGCAAAGAAGCAAAGAAAAGACAAGAAAGAAAGGGACATGAGGTCGTGCTCACTAACTAGTAGATCGTTTAAAAGTGTATGATGAAATAATTAATTACAATACAGTGGTATAATCTAAGCGCTGACATTCAAACTCCCCTTCAACCATGAGATCTGACAGCATAGCTTTTAGCCTCATAACAAGAGACAGCCTCTGTTTTTCCTTCATTCTCTGAGACCACCAGCCCAGGATTACCAGACACTTTTCCAAGCACTAGAGTAAAGTCTAGCACTAGAGTAAAGTCTAGTCTCTATAATAATTAGTCTTCACTTTCCTTGCTATTTCAGAAAGGCAACTCTTTTATGCCAAAGGTGCTTCTTCACCCGGACTCTGACTCCTATTTCACTTAACCTCCTTCAACATATCCATCACCCGTCACACCCACACGTAAACACTGTCCTTTCTGTCACCTGACACATCATTACTATCTATTTCCAACTAACTTGAGCCTATTCTCACCTAGACTTTAAACCACTTCAGTTAATAATCCATGTTAAAGCTATTTTAGATTTTTGCCTTTTTATTCACAAATCTCTCCCATAAGCAGTCCGTTTTGCTAAGTTCCTTTATTTCCCTAGACACAAGGCACCACTTTTTGCCCTCCTGCCTCAACATTGTCTTGCTGCTGACACTTCACGTGATGCCCTGTTAAGAGGGCCTTCCTCAGTTCTCACAGTCCTCAACTTCACTTAGGAATTTTACAAAGCCCATTTTGAACACATTCCACTTTTTGATGTGACTCCACTAAGATGGAGGAGTGGGGTTGGAGTCACAGAGACTGGGGATGTAGGACTGGCTCAGCCAACCTGCTAGCTGTACGGCCCTGGATGAGTTAATGTGTGTTTCTAAACCACGTTTTCTTCATCTCAAAAAAATGGAACTAAAATCTGTTGTCATCCATCAAACTGAGAATTCCATGACCACTGCATGTCAAGCCTGGCACATAATAAGACCTCAGTAAATGTCAGCCATTATCACTGTTACTATTACTGCTGCTATCGTGATGACTACAGTTACAGCTACTGCTGCTGACCCTCCTACCAACACGCACCGACCTCTTAAGTCACTCTCTTCCTCTGAAACTGGTTCTCCTTCTTCATTCTGTCCTAGTAGTAAGCACCCTCCATGATAAGCCCTCAGCCACTCACTCCCAGGGAGTTGATCTTCACATCTGCTACAACCTTAACCCAATGCCACACGTGAACTGTTTCAGAACATTTCAGTTGGCTACAATGACATCACCACTGGTTCACCATAACCATCAGCATATTCTCCAGAATGTTATGTTCATGTGTTTTTGTAGCTTGTCTAGTTAGATTAAGATAATTTGTTCATGAGAAGATTTTCTAGCATCTTATCATTTCACTGGGTATTTAATAAGTGCTTAATCAATGATTTGTGCAGTTAAATCTATATACAGATTCCATTTTCAAAAGCCCCAGTTGTCAAGATGCAACAGTTAATTTCAAATACAGAGATGTTTTCATTTAACCTTAAAGATAATACTTAAATCAATTAAAAAATATACATGCACCTCAATGTTCACAGCAGCACTATTTACAACAGCCAAGACACAGAAACAATATAAATGTCCATCAACAGATGACTGGATAAAGAAGTTGTGGTATATTTATACAATGGAATACTACTCAGCCATAAAAAAGAATAAAATAATGCTATTTGCCACAACACAGATGGACCTAGAGATCATCATTTTAAGTGAAGTCAGCCAGAAAGAGAAAGAAAAATACCATATGATACCACTCGTATGTGGCATCTACAAAAAGAAAAAAGACACTAATGAACTTATCTACAAAATAGAAATAGACCTGCAATACATAGTAAATAATCTTATGGTTACAGGGGGCAGAGGGGTGGGAAGGGAAAATTTGGGAGTCTGAAATTTGCAAAGGTTAACTACTATATTTGAAAATAGGTAAAAAACAAATTTCTTCTATATAGCACAGGGAATTATATTCAATATCTTATAATAACCTTTAAAGAAAAAGAATATGAAAACGAATATATGTATGTATATGTATGACTGGGACACTGTGCTGCACACCAGAGACTGACACATTGTAACTGACTATACTTCAATTAAAAAAAGATAATACTTAAATCACACCAACAATCCAGCTCAGGAAGCTATTTTTTCATTTTATTAACCCAAACCACCATCTTTTGCCTGGATTATTTCAACCATCTCCTAAACAAATCCCCTGACACCATTCTTGTCAGCCTTCAGCATTCTCAACACAGCAGCCAGAGCCACTGGGTTAAAACATAATGGCGATCATGTCTGTACCTGCTCAGAACTTTCCCATGGCTTTGTCCCCAGCTCCGAGCAGAGCCGGTGTCCGTGCTGTGACCACCACATCCTGCTCCCATCACCCCCTGGACTCTGCTCCCACTGCTCGCCCTTCTAATCAGGCCACTCTGCTCCAGTCATCCTGGTCTCTGTGCTTTTCTCTGACACGCTAGACTTTTTGCACTTATTATTTTCATCTCTGGAAAATGTTGCTCTGGATATTAAGAGGGCAACTTTCCCTGGTGACCAATTTAAAATTTCTAGTAGCCAGCCGTCCACATTTCCACACACCCAGATGCCACCTGAGTACCCCCTACGCCCTATCCCCTCTGGGCGTATTCTCTTTAGTAGTGACCACTAACTGACAGACTTACTGTTTCATTGTTTGTTTGTTGTCTGTCTCCCCCACTGACATGCAATTTCAATGAGAACAGGATTTTTGTCTATCTTTCCTATGTGTCTGGCCTTTGTTGAATGGATAAATGAAGGAATAAACAAATAAACAGCTATTAAGACCTTACCAATTCTGATCCCTTCTCAAGAACTTCAGGGAAGAAGGTATTATTCTGAGCTGATCCCTGTGATACACTTACAGGAGAGCTTGACCCTCATCTCCAACTCTCCCACGGAGAGGGTATCTCAGTATCCATGGAAAACACAAATGATTCAATAAACTGGCAATTTTGTTGGAGGAGAGTACACATTTTTTTTGTCCCGAGAATGAAGACTACCAATGCCTGAGCTAGAGGAGGGTAATTGACTTGAGCCATCCCAGCGGGAAAAGCAAAATCACTTGGGGAAATAAAGACCATGATCAGTCAAAGCGCAGCATCTTTGAGTTAAACTTGAAGGTAAGAAAATAATACATTGTTTTCTCATCAGGCTGGATCCCTCATTTTACCCTGAGAACCTCTGCATTGAGGCTGAAGAACTTGGAGAAAACCCACCAGGAAGTCATTTAAAAATCAACACACACCACGAAGGAAGCAAATTTAATTCAATTTCAAGAAGACGTTAAAAAAGAGAGAGGGACAGTAAAGCATAATGAGAACCCGCTGTCTCAAACTGCAGCCAGGTGGGAAGCCAGGTGGCATGGAGCGGCCATGTCAACAGCTCTGCATCCGGATGGAGCCTCCAGGTCCTGGGGGAACGACACCAGCTCACTATGGTTATATTTTACCTGGCTTCTGGCTTCAGCTGGCAAGGCCTGCCTTCAGTCAAGCCAGAGAATCCCAAGAGTCGGCTCCAAGATACATCCAGGTCTCTGCAAGGTTTTTTCAAAGCTTCTCTACAACAAAGATGGAGCTCATTGCTTCCCTAAAATGGTACCAAAGGGCACATCCCCTCTGGGCTCTCTCTTTCCACTAACTGAAAAGCAGTATTTGCTAGGGATCCAACCAAAAATCTGCAGGCTTCTTAACAAAGTGCTGACAGCAAGAAGGTAGTAACACGTGGAGCACACCCCGGGCATCAGTGGGGCATACAGCTTCTCTCTGCCGCTTACTATACATGTGGGCAGGTTCCTTGGCCTCTCTGCCATACTTCCAGTGCCCCTTAAAAGACAGATACATGTCTTCATCTTAGGGAAATTCTGAAAGGACTGTGATAAAAGAAATGTTCACATACTGAGATATAGGGAAGTCATTTTGGCTCACACATGAATTAACTGGAATTTAATGCTAACTAAAATAGCCTGTTTGTGGCCTATCAAACTTACATTGTACATCTGCTTTAATTATTCAGGAAAATGGCATACTGACCAGAAGTAAAGAATGTGCATGTTAAAAACAAAGATTAAACGTCTCTCTTCCTGGGATGCCAATGCCAGTCCTCCCTTGATGGTAAGACTCCCTTCCCAGATGTTGAGGCCACGTTGACTCGCTGTTTACGTGCTGGTCTGCTCTTTTATTTATTTATTTTTGAACCTTGAAGCAATGTATCCCTGACTTGTTAATGTTTCATTGTTCTGGCAAGTTATAAAACTGTGCTGGAAAAAGGACAAACTTATTTACAAAACAGAAACAGACTCACAGACACAGAAAACAAACTTATGGTTACCAGGGGGAGAAGGAGGTGAGAACGGATAAATTGGGAGTTCGAGATTTGCAGATACTAACTACTATATATGAAATTCATATTGTATGGCACAGGGAAGTATATTCAGTATCTTGAAGTAACTTATGGTAAAAAAGAATATGAAAATGAATATATGTATATTCATGTATGACTGAAGCATTGTGCTGTGCACCAGAAATTGACACATTGTAAACTGACTATACTTCAATTATATATATATATATATATATATATATATATATATAAAATATATATAAATTAAGTAAATAAAATAAAACTGTGCTGGAAGCCATGCTTCTCTGGAGCAGGGTCTCAGAGTGATCTGGGAAGTGGGCTTCCAGACCAGTCCTCAGTTTGACTCAAATAAAATTCATTCTTATTCTTATTATTGATTGTTTATTGATTATTTGTGTCAACAATTGACTGAAATAAGGCAAGTATGTGGGGTGTGAATATCCAAGGCTGTGTTCAAAAGTTAGCTAATAAAGTGACAACTGCATAGGCTCAGAATACCATCTGCACCCTAGAAACCACACATGGTTCTTCTCAGCAAGATGCTCAAACTATCCAAGTGCCGTGGGAAATGTGTCAGGTCTCCTAAGACCTGTCTGAGGCTCCAGCTCTCTGAGCGGAGTTACTAGCAGCATCACCCATGTGGCTCACATTTTTATTTCTGTCTCCTTACCTTGAGAGGGGGTGGCAGAGAGCAGCAAGTACATACAGTTAGACGGGAATAGTGTGGTGCTCTTCTGTAAAGCACACAGCATGGCGGCCGGTATGAAGCAGATGCTCCATATGTGAGCCATTGTTACTAATTATCCATATGTGAAACATTGTTATTAATTACTGTTTCTGGTTACCTGACTATTTAACATAAGGCTGGGGTGGGGATGAGGGGGTGCCACAGGACTCATGGAATCTGTGGGAGCCTGGAAGTAACTCTCATGTTAGTGGAAAAACAATAAAGTGGAGACATTCAGGAGAGAAGAGGAAATGATGGATTCCATCAGGGAACTTAAGAGACACTCCCCCTCCATCTGCAGGTAAAATCTTTTGGTTCTCAGATCTCTTTCCCATGGAATTTAAAGTAAGGCAGAAAGACCCTGACAAAGAGAAGGGGCTTGTGACTTCCACATGACCTGCAGACCCCACAGGAACAGGAAATGGTGCCCTGAACACCGTCTCTGTTGCCTCCCAAAAGGCTGGAAGTTAAATAAGATGAAGATATTATGCAGAAATAATATATTTAAACATCATTTCTTTAGCAAGGCCTTCCCATAAACTAAACTATTTCCTCCTAATATATATTCCTGTACCTGCAGGCACCAACACCATCATAAGACTTATCAAAGCTGTTTTAATTACTTGTTTATTTTAAGTCTTTCCTAATACACTGTAAGTTGAATAAGGGCAAGGACCAGGCAATTGATAAATATTTGTTAGATAATGATGAACTGTCTGTCTGTCTGTCTTATCTATCATCTATCTATTCGTATTTTGCATGTGTATACTGAAAAATGTATACGTATATTAGTCATTGTCCACCTTCAGGTTCTCTGCTCTTTTCCTTAAGTTTTCACATGAAACCACTTCTAGACTCAGGACTCATTTTTTTTTCTTTGCCAAAGAGTAAGCTTCAACTTGGAGTTCATAAAAACCTTGAATTATACTTCAGGGCTCTAGTTGCTTTGTCTGTGACAGTCATCAAGTTGTTTTTGTTTCAGACTTTCTACTTCAAAAAAGATATATTCCCTGGATTTGATTTTACTCTTTAGAAATACCTAATGCAGAAAACTTGAAAATCTTAAGTGAATCTCTTGAGAGCCTCTGCGTAAGTACACCCAAACACAGGGAAAAGAATGGTTCCCATAAAGCATGCATTTCATCAAGAATACTTTGCAAGGCATCCAGTGAAGTGAGATTTCAATGGCTTGCAAAAAGGAAATGAATTCTTTCAAAGACACACCTGAAATTCAGTATCTTAATTTATGTTTGCAAATCCTCCGATTACTTGCATCTTTCTCATTTTGGTCCTGAGCTCCTAGTTCTGATATGGTTGTCCAGGGGCCAATTATAATCACTATAAGAGAGGGTTTAGGGAATGTAACTATAATTAAGACTGTAGTTGAGCTTCAACTGAGGTATGACTCAGTGTCTCAACTAAAAATCTTGATGAAACCAAGATGCAACCTTTCTAAAAGGATGAAAGGTATTAGCAGGTTAAAAAAGTTTAAATGTCAGGATTGTTGGTTAAAAGCAGGAAATAACCATTTGGAGTTTTTGGGCAACCTTCCAAAATCAATCCTACTAGAAGCAAATTGGTCCAAAATTGACATTGTGTGACAGGGTCCCTTAGAAAATGTCACATCTTGGTTTTCCTACTGACTGGCGTGATCTTCCTCACATAGGATGCTGGGGAGAAGGAAAGCTGCTAGTCTTGCTCCATACAGTAATACGCAAAGACCTTTACGTAAATATTCAGCATAACAGCTAAATTGCTCCGTTTGCCCCGCCTCAGTCTTCTCCAAAGGGCACTACAGGTACGGTGCGAGGGGCTGCACCCCTAGTGATCTCACAGTGGCCAGGGCCATGGGGATTGTGAAAGTTTCAGGGAACCTTCTGGATTCCTAGCCCTAGGATGAAAAGATGAGCTGGTCAGCTCCCTGCTGTAAGGTGTGACTAGCATCTGGATTTTGGGAGTGGGGGCTTATATGTATATCCACCGATAGAATCCACGTTTCTAATTTTGAGCCCCATTTTTAAGGTCACAATCATGGTAGCCTCTTTAGCTACATGGTTATAGCAGGGTTCCCTGGACACTAGGCTCAGGCCTGCCTCCCACCACCAATTCTAAGGTGCATCCATTCAATGGAATACCACTCGACACTAAAAGGCACAAATTACTTATCCATGAATGAACCTCAAAAGCACATGCTAAGTGAAAAACTTTGAAACACTATATGAGGTAATTCCATTTATAGAAAATTCTAGAAAAAGCAAAACTGTAGTGGTAGGAAGCAGATCAAAGGCTAAAGAATACAGGGAAAGAACTGATTTCAAAGAGGCATGAGGGGACATTATGAGGTGATGGAAATATTCTATATCCTGATCTTGGAATGGCGTTACAGGACTATAGATGTGTTTCAAAACTCATTAGCTTGTTCACATAAAATTGGTGACTATTAATCAATGTAAATTATACTTCAATAAAGCCTAATCTGAAAAAAATAAAAATTATACCAGTAGAAAAATGAGTGAATCCCTTTCTGTTTAACTGATACTTAGAATTAAAGCTCTCCACTTCCATAAGAAAAAAAAAAGTATTGCCAGATGGACATAATACGTTGAATTCTCAAAGTTAATAGGTTACTCTCAAATGAAACACGTTCCAAACTTTCATGTGCATTGGAATCACCCAAGGAATCTGATTCAGTCTGGGGTGGGGCCTGAGATGCTGTACTTCTGAAAAGCTCCCAGGGATGCTAATGTTGCTGGTCCACAGACACTCTGAACATAGCTCTAACCGACCCATAGCTTCTTCTGCTATCAGAAACTTTGACTGCTTCCCAGACATGGATTGTGTTTGCTTCCAACACAAATTACACCAATTTTGCTAGCGTATCAAATTTTGCTTTCTATCTTATTAGATAATTTAATTAAACATGACATGAAACAATGTATTTTGAGCGTGAAAAGAGTTGATTTCCCCAAAACTGTGTTGAATATTTCATAAAGACTCAATCAAGGTAAGTTTATAAAACAGCACTCTTGAATTAGATGTAGACAAGACAACGATAAAAGATTGTATAAATTTAGAAGGCTTCTGTACACAGATTGCTTCAAAACTGTGTTTTTAAAAACAGGTTTACTGAGGTATAATTGACAGAAGACAAACTAGAGCTATGTAAACAGTGCAATTTGACACATTTGACGCAGGCATACATGCATGACCGTCATCACAATGAACGTTATGAACCTATCCATCACCACCGTCATCCCGCGTCCCTTTGTAAGCTTTTTCTCCTGCCTCCACCATCTCTTCCGTTTCCTAGCAATCAAATAGGTTGCCTTCATTCACTATAGATTGCATTTTCTGGATTTTTTTAAATAAATGGAATCATAAAATATACAATTTTTTGGTCTGGCTCTTTCATTCAGCAAAATTATCCTGAGATTCATCTGTGTTTTTCCATGTAATAATTCATCCTCTTTATTGCTGATTAGTATTCCATTGCATGGATATACCACACTTTATCTATTCCCCTGCTGGTGGGCATCTAGGTTGTTTTCAATTTTCTGTCTAAAAACAAATAAAGACGCCATAAACCTTTGTGTCCAACTCTTTGTATTAACATGTATTTTGATTCCCTTTGAGTAAATACTTGAACGTTGAATGACTGAGTCATATAATAGATATATGTTTAACTTCTTTCAAAACTGCTGGACTGTGTTCCAAGGTCTGTACCATTTTACATTTTCACAGACAATGTTTGAGATTTCTGTTGTGAGTTCTGTTCCCATATGTTCTTGTCAATGACTGGTATGGTCATTCTTTTTTAAAAGTTTAATCACTCTGACAGGTGTGTAGTACTGTCTCTTCATTTGTGTTTCTCTAATGAATAAATTAAAATCTTGTCAAGTCCTTATTTGCCTTCTCTATGTTTTTTGGTGAAATGTCTGTTCAAATCTTTTTGCCCATTTTTTAAATGAGCATTTTGTTTTCATATTATTAAGATTTAAAAAAATTTTATGTATTCTGGATACAAGACCTTTATCAACACGTCATCTACAAATATTTTCTCCCTCTCAGCTTATTTTTATACTCTCTTAACTGTGTCTTTTAAAGAGCAGAGTTCCTAACTCTGATAAAGTCTAAGTTATCTTTTCCTTTCTTTTTTGGATTGTCCTTATGTGTCTTTATGTTTAAAGTGCTTTTCTTGGATTGTTTTAATCCAAACTAGTCTCTGTCTTCGAAGTTTTTAGACAAATTACATTTAATATGACTATCAGATTCGTGGTTCTCACCCACGGTTGCACATGAGCATCTCCAGGAGAACTTAAAAAAAAAGAAAACAAACGTTTCAGTGTATGAACCCTAACTCAAACCACATGAATCATAATCTCCAATGGCTGGGCCTGGTGTCTGTATTTTTTTAAGGTCCTCAGGTGGTTTAGACACACCTTGAGAACTGAGATTCATAGACCTAGATCTACTAGGTGCTCAAGGAATGAGAGGTGTTCCTTTTGGATTATTTACACTTAAAAAGAGATTGTCATGTAGAGAAATTACGTATTATAGGGAAAGAGTATTGGTGGGCTTTAATCTATTATTTGCTGTCAAGAAAGTGTGGCCTTGACTTTATTGGATCTGAATGTATAAGACAGCAAAACAACAATTTTTTCTGCTTACAGTTCAAGATGATTAAGAAAAATAAGAAAAAAATCTCAGAGCTATAGGACTTCTAATCATGTCTTGTCTTTTATAGATGAGGAAACTGAAGCCCAGAAAGGCTAATGGATCTGTCCAACATAATCTGTGCCCACTTAAAAACAGACAAAGTGCTACAACCTGGGTTGAATTGGGTCCCCCCCAAAAGAAGAGAGCGGGTTGAAGTCCTCTACCCCAGTACTTCAACATGTGACCTTATTTGGGGAAAGTGCTGCCGATGTAATTAGTCAAGATCACGCCTGAGGAGTAGGATGAGTCCCTAATCAACATGACTAGTACCCACATAAGCAGAGGCCCACAGCAAAAGCTGCAATAGGTGGAGAAAATGCATAAAACGCATAAAATGCAACACCTATTCATACAAATATCCTCCCAATAAAGTGATACAGAGAGGAAACTTAAAAATCTGAATAAAATTTATTTAGTAAATATCAGCGGGTATCAGTGTCCTTAATGGCCCAAATTGAGAAACACCTATATTAAAGATAAGTACAGTATGAATCCTTCCTATTATTTATCATTTTACTGGAGATCCTAGCCAGTGAAACCAAGAAAGAATAAGAGAAACAAAAGTTTAATGATTGGAAAGGAAAATGAAAAATTATTTTGGACAGATATTGCTACAAAGGGACTCCAAAAAAAAAATCAATGATAAATATAGAATCAGTGTGAGCTCATCAAGATGGCTAGATATAAGCTCAACCTACAAAAGGAACAACATTAAGAAAGTGTAATAAAGGGAAGTGGTTTCAGTACTCCACTGGTTTGGGGGTACTAATGGGACTGGACCAAACAGTGCCAACATAGAACCTTCCTTGATTGTTTTTGTTGTTGTTGTTATGTGGGGGGATTTGGAAAAGGGCCAAAAGTTTACTCTTAATGGACACAACTAAGAATTTAAATTAATTTATTTTTAAATAAAAAAAAAAGAGGGCCATGTGAAGACAGGGACACAAAGAGAATGCCACGTGAAGATAGAAGACTGGAGTGGTGCATTTACAAGCCAAGGAACACCAGGGATCATTGGCAAACCACCAGTAGGAGAAAGTGTCAAGTAAGGCTCCTCCCCTAGAGCCTTCAGAGGGAACACAGCTCTGCCAACACCTTGATTTTGGACTTGTAGTCTTCAGAACTGTGAGACAATAAATTTCCATTGTCTTAAAGCACTCAATTTGTGATATGTTGTGATGACAGCCTTAGGAAACCCAACAGACCAGGCTTCCTGCCTAAGAATCTTTCCATTATAAAGCCAGCTTCTCTGATGCTCTATGTGAACGTGCTGTGTAATTTGTAAAATTTTGAAAAATTATGCTATTATTATTTATAGTGTTGTTCAATTCGCTTCAAGAGTACAAATTTTGTTTCCTATAATTGGTTTCAAGCTTCTCAAGAGTAAGGAGCCCACAACATTCAACATAACCCTTTAATGAAGTAGTAGAAAATACAGCATCCGCCCAGGTTCTTTAGACTGAAACCGTATACAAATAAAGCTCCATTAAAAAATGTCAAAGTCACCAAAGACCTTCTGGAAATCGACAAGCTGACTGTTAACAGGACTGAGTTGCCGCACGGCACTTTATTTAGGTTAGTCCTGTGACTCTACACTTTGGTAGATTAAATGTTAGTGAAATAGATAAATACACACAACATAAGAAACACATTGTGATACATTAGCTGAAAATATCTCAATTCGTGTTCTACCACTCCACAGAAATGTAAAAGTTAAAATTTTTATTCCATTAATGTAGAACTCTCATAGGTTCAAAATCAACCATATGTCATCTTCTCCATCAAAGTCAATTTTGGGCAAGATAACCAGCAGAGTTGGATTCTCCCAGAAGGTGACCCTGTGATAAAGTTTCCAGTGCAAGTAGTTGACTTGGGAAGTGAAATGCTGGTGGGAGAAGGGCGGTGAAAGAGGAAAGGGAAGGAGCCTAATAAAGGACACTTTATTAAGCAAACACACTACCATCACGGGTTTAAGGCTTCTGGGAAACTCTGGGATTCAGTGTAGCAGCCTCAGAGCTCTCTCGCCTTACAGTTGAGGGACCGAGGGTATGTACACAACCACTCCCTTCAGTCATTAGTTTAGAGTTGCTGAAGGAGCAGTGGGTGTGAATTCTCTGAAACTTGCTTGCCTTGAACGTGCACAGTAGGGCTTTCTCAGAAGAGGTCAGGGGGAAACCCTCTGGCAGAGCTGTGCATGCTGTCAGTTAAAGGTGGTCTAGAATGTACAAGAATGAGGGGAAGAACAACAAGTGACAGGTGGAACAGAACAGAAATTGACAGCAGAATCTTTCAGAGTTAGAAGCCCTTGATGCAACTCCTACCATCTTCTGTGAACAACAGTCGACTTTGGGTAAGTGACTCAACTTTTCTGAAGCTTCTTTATTCTCTCTAAATAAAAGAGTGACAATGATAATACCTGCCTCAGGGTACTTACAAGTATTAAGTGACTGAAGACAAGTGAAGCTTTGCTGCATTGCCTGGCATGATCAGTGCGTGGTGAACATCAGCCATCATTATAGTAATTAATCTTACTGCTATATTGAAAATCATGACATTTTGAGACACATGATACTCATATTAGGAAATAATTAGGGGATGTCAATATGGGCAGATCTTCACTAGTGCACCTTTATTCTGGGTCCCAGCTCAAATATTACTAAATGTGCCACATAAACATTTTCAGCATTCATATAGAAAGAATTTATTGTTTTGTTCTTTTTTCCTTAAAGCAGGAGAAGGAAGGATTTATTATTACTTGCAGCAAGTAAGGGGAACACCAGGAATCCTTCCCAAAACAATGTCTTGTTTCACTCTTAATAGCTCATTCTGACCTAAAAGTTGAATCAGCATAATCAACTCGTCATCAAACCGGCTTAAATAAAGGCGGGAAGTTAAGCTAAGCTATTAGGCAAACTATCAGTAGAGATGAAAACTTATTTTTACACCCAAGAGAAAGAAACTTCTTAGGGGAAAACTATATGAAACATGACAATCTATGTCACAGCAACACACCAAAGGGTAACAAAAATGAAATGAAATAATAAAATAAAATCTAGATAAGATTATAAATTCGAGCTGTGGTTCTCAACCCAGGGTGATTCTCCCCTACCTCCCCAGGGCACATCTGGCAACATTCGGAGATATTTCGATTGTCACGACTGGGGTGGGGTAGGGAAAGCACATGCTACTGGCATCTAGTAAGTAAAGACCAGAGATGCTTCTAAAAACCCTGCAATGCACAGAACAGTCTCCCACAACTGAGGTTGTGCCTAAATTGAGGGACCCTGATTTAGTGAATATGTTATGATGCCTGAAACCACTGGAGCTTCCAAACAATAAAAACTCCTTCTCCTGGGTGAGTGTTTTATTTTGTTTTGTTTTGTTTCAATCGAAGTATAGTCAGATAGTCAGTTATAGTGTGTCTGATTCTGGTGTACAGCACAGTGTTTTTTAATCATAAAATATAATGTATTTTTTTAAATGTTGAAAAAAAATCTTCCTATGACAAGGAACAGACATCAAGAAGTCTTTGAGTGCTACTATAAATTCGCTGTGTTTCAACCTGCCAGATGAAAGCAATTTCAGCAAGTCATCAACAAAGCCAGGTAATTAAACTGTTGACAGAGACATGGCCTTGGTTAATTCGCCCTGACATGTCACTGCTGAAATGATGACAGAGAGGAAACTCAGGGATTCTAAGGTCAGAGGCACATGGGGCTAAAATTTTCATTTTCAAATTATTTTAAGCGAAATGCATGTTCATTACAACAACATATATTGCCTTTTTGTTTTTCATTAGTAAACCCTCTGGGAACTTTGACACAAGTACATGTTAAACCTGATTACTTGGTTTACAGAACACAGAGAACATTATCAAAGAGCTAATGACACTGTCTATTCACTGAGAACTCTGAGCAACCTGCCAACTTTGATTCAAGCTTTAAAGGCACAAGAACAAAACGAAAATTGAGAATGAACATTTTTACTCCTAACTACTGGAAAGTAAAGAGGCATGTCGACCATAGCTCAAATAACATCAGAACTGAGATGAGAACATGTAAGCAGGGAAGCAAAGATATTTCCAGCCAGGCAATTTTTTTTCCTCTAACAGACAAATTCTACAATACTCAACAAGAAACTGTGCTCCAAATCCATTTTTGCTACTAAAATTGCTTTGTTCCAGAACAGTTGTAGCAAGACACAAGACGAAAGGGCTCAAAACACATTTTCTTCTCTAAACAAACTAAGTAAGATGAGACCCAAGCATCAAACCACTGAGTTGTCGATTTCTTAACTACTTATTAACACATGCCACTAATAAACTCTGAAATAACCGGACTAGTATTGTTTTCAATTGGAATCCTTCCAGTCTTAACACTTGGACATTTAGCAGAACCAGATCCAGGATAAAAATCAACTAACTTAAGTCAGAGAAGAATTATTAGGAGCATCTGTCAATTCATGCAAAACGTAAGTAACAGTGAGAAGAAAACTGTCATTCTGAAATCAAGGTTCAGACCGTACGAGGTGGCACCTTCCCTCTGTTACCTGGACAACTCTGCACGCAAACACTTAAAAATGCAGTGGTGTGATCTAATGTCTGTGATGTAAGACACCAGCAGACCAAGGCCAGAAAGAAGTGTGTGGCAAGTTTATGCAACCACCACAGTAAAGGGATGGATTGTAATTTTTCTAAATTCCTTTCACCTTCACTTTTCTTTTTCCCTAAAGTCAATCTTCATTCATTTGACCAGGAGAGCTTTCGATGAACTATATTTTAACTTTTCTGCTACTGGAAAAATTCATATACCAATCTGTTCCATCCTCCTTCCTCTGTGACATTAATACTTAATTGGGGAGGGAAAAATTCTTCTTTAAGATAATCTTACTTACAATAGAGAAGTCATGATACACGTTCCGCTAATACCTTCAAGAAGCTCCCATCACAAATGTCTGTACCAAAAACATGAAGAGTGTGAGTTCACGAGTTTTCAACTTGTTGAAAAGACCTTATCTACACTGAACAAAAACATTAAATTACGACTAATAAGGTAATATCACCACAGCTTCAAATCTGTGAACAATTCCCAAAGGACTTAAACCTTCACCATTCATTCAATGATCTGAATGCCAAGTTATAGCACATTTGGGGGGAAAAATTACAAGGAAAAAGCAGCTAGAGAAATGATAGGATTTTTTTTTTTAGGTGGAAGAAGACATAGTTCTCCAAACATCAAACTATCAAAATATTTCTTGATTCAAATTTGAAGAGTACAGATGGAGCATGACCAACACCTATTCTGCAGCAATTCGTGTGATGCTATGGGACAGGGACCCTTTTGTTTCATCCTCTGAGCTTCCATCCTGTTCCAGGCTCCAGGCTCCAGGCTCTGGACTAGCAGCTGAGGTCACTCACATGAAAAATGGTAACTCATCTGGAGTTCCCAAGGGGCTCAGTAAATTGGAAGCAGACACTGGAAGATCAATGAGAACAAATGAGTGTGGTCACTACACATGATGGGCACATGTACAGGATGCTACGGGAGCAGAGCTGACAGAACTAGAATTCAAACCCTAGAAGTCTGCCTCTAGACATCATCCCAGCTCAACACTATATGACACTGTTTCCCACTCCCAGATACCCACAGAGGGAAAAGTGACTCTCCTAAGCAAAATGAAGATGGTACAGAAAGAATGGGGAATGGATTCCAGGCAGGCAAAATCAGCAGATGTCCGTGAGGCCAGAATGATTTATTCATGTGGAAAATGTTGGGAAGAGCTTTCCAAGCAAAGGGACAGGGCACTGGGGCCATTATTCATCAATGTGCAGGCAGGCTGCCAGCACCAGAACCCCAAAACTATCAGAAGTTAACATCAACATTAGCACTGGTCATTAACATTGTATTCCTCCACTGGGTGAGGTGTCTTGACACATGAAAGGCCAAGAGCATTGGCGGGACCTTCCAATGATACACTGCTCAAAGCAGCCAGGAAAGAAACCCACCAAGATGTCAGCTCACAATGGAAACTTCCTTTGCTTTCACCCCACAACAAATCCCCTTCTTTTTCATCCAAGAACACAATGAACTCCCCAGGTACTCTTGTGTTCATACAGAAAGCTGACGATACAGTCTTTTCACAAGCTCAGATCATTCAACTGATGCGCATCTTAAAAATATTACAGATCCATCCCAAAGAACAGACTGTGTGTGTTGCCATATTCATGTCAGATTTGTAAGTCAAAGCCTTAAGTTGATATGTGTGACTAAGACAGGTAAAAGACAGGGCGCAAAATGAATTTCTCAGAAAAGGAAAGATACCAGCCATTTGGAATTGTATTTGTAAAGCTCTGAATTAATTGGCACTCTAAAAATAGAAGAAATCAGATAGAACAGATATCTTTGGACAATAATAAAAGTCACAGCGCATTTATTAACATAATAGCAAGGCCTCCCTTCCCCACTGATGTCCTGTGATTTTCTCAGAATCTGCTTCCAAGCACAATGAAAAATACAGAACATTTCCAGTTTTACTTTTGTGTCTTCCATCAGACTGAGACTCCCTTGAAGGCAGGAGTTGTGTCTCCTGCATCTTTGTATCCCCTAGAATGTGCCAGACGTGGGTCCATCCATGAAAAAAGAAGGAGACCAATGTCAAGGGCAAAGTCAAGGAGAACAGCAAGGGCGAGATGCACCCAGCGAGTGCACGGCTGCATCGCCATGCCACCTACTACAGTTTCTACATAAAACCACTCCCCAAACATTAGTGGAGCTGCTCCCCAGTGGACAGTGAACTCTGTAACTGATCGGCCGTACAGTCTCCTGTAATATTTCTTAGTTGGCCCACAATGTCACTTTTGATGATTTTTTCAATTCACCATCCTTTCATCAGCCAAAGCAGAACCAGCCTACTCTCATCCTCTTATTTTGGCACAGACTTCTGTATGAGTAAATTCTTCTTCTTTTTTTTTTCCTTGAGGTCATTGCAAAAAAATGTTCCCTTGTTTCTACTTCCCTGCAAGACTCTTATCCGTCCCTGAGCCTTTTTTTGAGTCTAGGCAGGTTTCAGCAATATCACCAGCCTAGTAAGGGCTCTTGGATAAAAGAGCTGTCTGCCTAAGCTCCTCCATTTATCAGAGCCTTCAGACATGAAAGAGTAAACCAATTCCTAGTCAGCAAAGCTGCATTACAGAAAAAAGCAAATAAAACCATCAAATGGATTACATACAAGCCTTGAATCCAAAATTAAAGAATATGGGGAAACAAGGTATTTAATCAATTAGGATGAGCACAATGTTCTCTTCACAGCCAGAAAACCAAGCAAACAAACAGCAAACAACAAACAAGCATTCAGTTCCTGATATTTATATAACGAATGATATGGTCCTTCATTCTAATGTCCCAGCTTAAAGTCTAGGGCTTAATTCTTCAAATGTACTGAATCGGAATCATTCATTTTTTTTTAACTGTGTCAACTCATTCAAGGTCATTTTCTCCCCTTTAATCAGAAATTTGCTTTGTGCCTTTACTAACATTTGTACTTCTACCAATGATGATATTCAGAAGGGGAAGGTGACAGTTGGGGCATCTATTAATATATCTGCACTAGTCAGTGCTGGCTGACGTAACAAAATGATATAAACGGAACCTAGTTCCATTGTAACATGAAGACAATATACCTGATGTCTTTTTGACATAACATACTCTACAACTCATACTATGTAATCTAAGTTGCTATTCAAGTACGAATTGCACAGTTGATGCCATTACATTCTTCTAATTAATTCTGGAAACTCACATGAGAAAGCAAAGTTTTAAGTAAGCTGTTACCTGCAAAGAGACCACTGGTGTGTATCAAGAAAACATGTTTTTGCAATTCTCTATCTGGGCTGTACCTAAATAGGTTAAATGACAGACAGACAGATAGACAGACAGATGGACAGACAGACAAATGACAGATAGATGGAAAGACATGTAAGTAGACAGATATGAGAGAGACAGATACAGAGAGAGAATCTTACATTAAAGCATCTCACTGCATAAAATGTTTCCTAGATATAAACTGAGCACTTTCAGTGGTAAAAATTAGCATTTTCAGGTCAGTACTATCTTAGTCGATGGACTTAAATGGTTACGTCCTGATGGTGGATGTAGGGGAGGGGAGAGGAAGGGAGGAAGGGAGGAAGGGAGGAAGGGAGGAAGGGAGGAAGGGAGGAAGGGAGGAAGGGAGGAAGGAAAAACATTAACTTCTAAAAATCCCTAAGTTACTCCCCAGAAGCAGCTATCACCATGGGAGAATCTGGTTTCTATTAAAACATCAACTGAATTAAGTGCACAAAACTTGAGGACATGATCCGGTGACCATTTTTAAAACACTGGTTAATCAGGTCTTTTTCACACTTTATGAAAAATGTGATACTCAGATTTTTAATGGGGACTACTCACTACTTGCAGAAATACATTTGCCTTTAGGAATTTAATAGGGGAGATTTGATGACCTGAACTGAAAAATGAACTGGCTCATGATCAAAGATACTAAAAATGGTGCTATGTCAGCCATGCATTAATTAATTCATCCACACACTGATTCACCAATTGATCAGTTATTTATCGGTTATGTTCTATGTGCCAGACCTACATAAATAAAGAGGTATGGCCTTCTTCCTTATTTCTTTCCTCTGCTTCTTGCTTTGAGCAAGCCTACACTAAGTATATTCTACCACAAAACACTACAGTAAGTGTTCTATTGGATATGGTGATAAGACATACATCCCTTACTTCCACTGATTTCTCAAATAGCTGGGGGACAGCCATAGTTTTAAACAGCTTTCGTATTAGAGAAGATAAGCAAGCATTAGAGAGAGGAGCTATTAAAGCAAAGATCGGTAACACAGTGGAGGGAGACATTTACGCATCGCAAAATGGAATATTTAACTTGACAAGAAAAAAGATGAGAGAGCTTTCAGCAGCTAAGAACACTCCATGCAGGGTGGACTCTTGCAAGCACTGGGAAGTGCGAGGATGCCTGTGTCCAGCGAGTGATTTCTGAGTGGAAGCCTCACCCAGACTTTTTCTACCCAGACTTCCTTTTTTGCTCTGGCACCATCCCTTTTCCAAGCCTGGAGATGGGATACTGCCATCAATCCAGGGGTGTATGGAAATAGAGAACAAAGATGCCAAATTCTTGGTTTTTGAAGCATCAACAGCACAGTCCATGTGGCTTACAGGTACAGCACAACTTATTCAGTCACCGCCCAAATGTCTTCTTATCCTACCTTCTTTTCCTTCATTGCACTCACTACCACCTGAGAGTATTTCTTTGTTTAAAAACAGAAATCTGTCTCCCCAACTCCATCTAGAACAGAGCTCCATGAAACAAGTGTACTTGCCTTCTCAAGGGCTTCCCTTCATTCATTCATTTATTCATCTGATCAACTAAAATTAATCAAGCTGCAACTTCATGAATGCTACTATTCTAGGAGCTAGAATATACAAAATAATGATACAGTATCACTATTTTTAAAGGGTGTATCATTCACAGAGGTGGATGTTTGGTTATCTATTCCTCTGTAATAATCTACTCCCCAACTTAATGGCTTGACACAAGTTATTATTAATATATCTTGCAATTTTACTGGTCAAGAATTAGGACAAATCATAGCAAGGCAAGCTCATTTTTGCTCCATCAAGTCTGGGGTCTGAAACAACTGAGGACTAAATGGGCAGCTTTCTCCCTCTCCACATGGCCCTTCCATGAGGCTGGTTTAAATCTCCTCACAGAAAGGATGCCTCAGGGTACTTGGACCTCTACAAACCAGCTCTGAGCTCCCAGAGAGCAAAGTGGGAGCTGCCAATCCTTTTAAAGGTGAGGCTCAGAACTGCCCTAGCATCATTTCCATCACACTCTATTTGTCAGAGTCATCACAGGCAAGTCCAGGTTGGAGGAAGGGGGAAACAGACTGTACCTCTCAACGGGAAGAGTGTCAAAGAATCTGCATCCCCAGGATGCTGGTTCACCCTCAGGCATTGTCTTTCCTGAGTGGTTACAGAGCTAGTTACTTTACCAACCAAGAAAACTCCAAGTTCCATTCTTCTCAGGTTTATGTGTGAAAAAAAAAAAAGTGAATCTATTCAGACCAGAGCACATGGTCAACAGGCCAAGAAAAGTGAGCCCTCAGGACAGAAGAGCGTCAAAGATAAGAAAGAAACTGCAATGACCTGAAGAGTCAGCATCACTCGGAGAGGAGTCTTTCCTGGTCCTCCGCGAACCCTTGGCTTGGTGTGAAAAATGGGTTTGCAGACAATGAACTATCTTTGCTGAGGGACTCTTAGCCTCTTTCTCCTAGGAGGTTGTGTGAAATACAAAAAGCCATTTGACATCTTCCTAGAAGTCTCCCATCGTATCACCATGATGGTTACAACTGTGAAATTTCTCTAAGCAACATTTTCTAGGTGAAGGTTAAGTGGGGTGAAAGGCTACATATTTATGGAGGAAAGGGGTGGTAATAAAATTGTTCATTGTTATAACTTCATCTGGGCAAAATGAAAGGGAAGGTAATTTGTAAAACCAGTCATGGGCCTTTTAACTTGACTCTTTAATTTTTCTTCAAAATCCACTGAGAAGAAGGCACATATCTCATACCTTTCCACTATAGAAATCAAATTACTAAGTCACAATGATGATATAAAAGGCAGCCGGTATGTGGAATTTGTGGATAAAAATTTGGTAGTAGTTATTATAAGTAGAAAAATGACTTCGCCAAGTGTTTCCTATGTCATCATCTCACTGAAGTCAAGGCAAGTGAGCCCAAGTTTAAAGATAAGATAATGGACGTACCGAAAGGTGAAATAACTAATGCCGCCGAGCCATCCAGTGCCATGGATGGGATAACCCAGAATTAACCATCCCTATAATATATAGAAATGTTCCTTAGGATTCTCTTTAACTGAGTATGTGGACATAGGTTAGTCACTGCCCATCATCTCCTTATAGCCTATTCTGTTGCCAGCACTTGCAATGGAAAGGATGGAGGCATCAAGATTCCTCAATTAAGTTTTGGTAGAAAGCAATTAACGAGTGACTGGATGACACTGCTCTGAGGTCACTTCCTTCTCCCTCACCCTTTTACTATGGAATTTGCTTTCCTTCCATCATTGTGAAAAGGTTTTTATTAATGAATGACACCTCTTTCCAGTATCCCTGAGTCACAACTTTCTTCTGATATGACATAAAAAGGCTTGTTTAAAACACACACACACACACATACTCACACACACACACACACACACACACACACACACACACACACACACTAAGCCCTAGCAAGACCCTCTGGCAATTAACAAACTTGCTTAAGATTAGTTTTTAATCACTACGTGTAGAAAGAACTTAAATTAAGGAAAATGGAGAATTTACAATGAAGAGGGGAAATATAGCACAACATAAGCTTAAAAAAAATACAAGATTATAGAAAGACAGAAGAGTGGGAAGCCAGTGGAAGGGGCAGGGCTACATGCAAAGAAGGAATGCAAAGTCCAAAAGAACAACACAAACTCAAAGAAAAGGCAAGGTCTTCATGAGCTGGGGTGGGGGGGGTGTTTTTCCTTTTTTTCCTTGCAGTGTTGTCATTTACTCTAAATTGCAGAGGAGAGGAAATTAATTATTAAATTTCAAAACTTCAGTTCTACTAGAAGATACTCACACCACTCAAAGAATAATTGGTTGTGTTTGTTCAAGGTATAGTAGTATGTTAATCAACGTCTTTTGGGTGTAACAGAAACTCATTTCAAGTTAGCCTGAGCCAACCTATGTGTATGGGAGGGGGATAAGGGCACAACATTTAACAGAAGGCCATGGAGTGTCCGGCGGAACTAAGTCAAGGGAAGAAGTGTCTCGGGTGCTTTGTGAGATGCTGGGACCAAAAACGAGGAAGCCGCCCAGACTGAAGTGTGCAGGCCCAGGCCTGGGGCTACATCCGGTCCTAGCTGTGGCATCTCATCTCAGTGTCCACCCTGTTAACTCCCAGGGCTGCATTTACAGAAAAGAAAACCAGGCTGTGTTGTTTTGAGTCAGAAGTCACCAGTCCTATGCCATTTTGCTCTCACTGTTGGCAGAAGGAGAGCATCCGATAGTAACTAACTCGTATCACTTCTCTTAGTCAGCCTGGGCTGCCAGAGCAGAATATGATAGCCTGGGTGACTTAAAACCACAGACACTGATTTCTCTCAGTTCTGGAGACTGGAAGTCTGAGGTCAGGGTCAGCACGGTCCCGTTCTGGGGGGAACTTTCTCCCTGACTTGTGGGCCGTCAGCCTCACTGTGTGCTCACGGGGCCTCTCCTCAGAGCAGCATGAGGGGAGACAGAGATCTCTCTTCCTCTTCTTAGAAAGCCACTAATCCCGTCGTGAGAGCCTCACTCTCATGATTCAATCTAACCCTAATTACATCCATAAGATCTATCTCCAAATACCACGACACTGGGGGTCAGGGCGTTAACATACAACTCGGGGGAGATGGGAACACCCAATTCGTAACACTGACACATGTACACACCGAGACTTCAACTATACACACTTAAGACAGAGAGAGGGAAAGAGAAATAATTTTTACAATGAGGGCAGTTCTCCCTGATGGACTCAGTGAACATATCCCCAGAGTCTACACCATTTGGAAGACATGAATCTGTTGTTACCTCAATATGAGCTTCTTGCTGTGTGAGCATTATTGTAGTATGCAAAGATAGGAATTCTTCCTAAAGCACACTGCTTAGAACAAAGCAAAGTATTTTATCTGGTGCTCAAAGACATAGCTACCTGGTTCAAAACTGAAGGAAACATCGGCTATACTCAACTCCTGGAGAGGCAATTCATTATTTTTCAAATGGAAATTTCCTGTGTGTTGTTCAAGGTCAGTTTTGAGTATATGCATTTTTACCTTATGCCTAGACTTCCTAACGTGATCCTCACGTAATATACCATTTCTTTGTACAAACTTCTCTCTTCAACCAGATCCATTTTTGAGGATGGAAACTGGTCATTTGAGAAATAGAACAAGGCTTGAGAGACACAGCTTTCAAGGTGACTACAAAGAATACATGAACCCAGGGAAACTGGAACCTCTTCAATGGAGTTTGTAAACTTGGAGTCAGTTTAGGGGAAAGATTCGTACAACAGCTGATCAGACATCGTTACAATCACGTGTTAGTGGAGGAAGAAGATAAATTATTCCCTGGTATTCATAATTAATTATTTTTACAGAAGTACAAGCAAATATTTTAGAGATTTCTGTTTTGTTTTGTTTCACTTTCATAGTTACCAAAAAACTGAACTAATGACAAATACAATTGGATACTTTTACCCGTTAATTAATTTGGAAGAGTCTTTGTGATGCTGCTCTAATTTTATTAACATTCGATGTGTCAGTTTTCATGATTATATAATTGCTCATCTGAACTGATACCACCCACCACCAGCAGACACTAACGAGCATCCTTGAAAACAGGTAACTTTGCTTTAGTCAGTTATCTTTTGGTTATTAAAAAAAATCTCAAATAGTTTAAGCAAAATTAAGGAATTTTCTGGTCTGTCTGATACAGTTGTCCAAATGGGAGGCATCATTAGACCCAGAAGTTCAAATACTGTCTTCATGCATCTTTCTCTCTTTCTTCTCCTTTTTTTCTTCTTTCCTGTACTGTGACTTCATTTTCAAGCAGACTTTTTCAAAGGGACAATGACATTTCTCCCAGCAACCCAGTCTCATGGAGGCCTTCCTCTCAACATCTGTTTCACTCACACCCAAGGGATTCCTGTTGGTGTCAGTGGCCCGTGCCCTACTCCCCTGCCAGGAGAATAACTGTGTCTAGAAGGACATGCTATCTGACTAGGCAGGCCTGGGTGAAGGAGGCACACAGGAATCATGAAAACCTCTGGGGTTTCTTTCTTCTCCTCACCCCTACCTTTAGGGAAGAAAGGTTAGCCACATACCCCCAAAACCATATGGACTGAACATGATTATGATAAAATGATAAAGGGATAGTTCTCCCACAGGACTTAGAAAATGAAAACAATCTGCATTTGCTATAAGCTTAAAACATAAACTTTCTGAAACGTCACAATAGGAAAAAATATTTGCAATTTACCTGACTGACAATAGTTAACATTCCTAATATATATAAGGAGTTTATGAAAGAGAAACGAAAAAGGACATTAACATCAGAAACTGGGTACAGATATGAACAGAAAATTCATAAGAAATAAAATGCAAATGGCATTTAAACATTTGAAATTATGTTCAATGTTGCTCATAAAAGAGATGTGGGTTAACACTGTACTAAGATGCTCTTTCTCACCTATCAAATTGGAAAAAACCCAAAAGTTTGAAAAGGCTATTAGCAAAGTGTAGGGAAACAGCCACTGACATGTACACACACACACAAACACACACACACGTGTGTGTATGTATTTATATTTATCTATTTAGGGCAGAAAGAAAAAAGATTGGAATGGACAAAACAGATGTTTTGTAGATTTGACTTTTGAATCATGTGAATGTTTAATAAAATTTTTTTATTATAAAAACATCATCTTGAAATAGCAAGTTGTGGATATCAACCACATTCTGATTCTAAAGTTTACATGGAAACACAATAATAAGAAAAAAGTTGGAAGCCTGACACTGCTCAACCTCAAGACTTACTATAAAGCTACAATATTCCAGACAGCAGGGTACTGGCCAAAGAAAAGACACACAGATCAATGGGATAGTAAAAAAAGCCAAGAAATAGACACTCCAAATATAGTCAACTGATCTTTGACAAAGGTACAAAGGCAATACAATGGAGAAAGAATAATCTTTTCAACAGATGATGCTGGAACCACTGGATATGTATATATAAAAATTAGAATCTACACTCAGAACTTAAACCTTTCACAAAGAGATAAAAAGATAACTTAACATGGATAATAGACTAAATGTAAAATGCAACAATATAAAACTTCAAGAAGAAAACGTATGAGAAAGTCTAGATGATCTCAGGTTTGGCAATGAGTTTTAAGAAACAGCACAAAATATCATTTATGAAAGAGTAAACTGGTAACTTATAATTATAGCATAGGAGTTTTCAGAGTAGTGAAACTATTCTGTGAGATGCTGTGATGATGGACACATGCCATCCATTTATCAAAACACACAGCACAAAGAGTGAACCTTAATGTATATAAATTTTCAAAAGTCACCAAGGAAGTTGGGGGAATTCCAGGAAACAATGCATTCTGTGACAAAAAACTCTAACCATATTACAAATATATGAAACAATGTCATTGAAGGGAGCTGGAGGAAAGGGCGATGATTTAAATAACTGTGGAAACGAATGCAGTCTGTAAGACTAAGGGCAAAAGGAACTGCATATAAAACACTGTACTCTAGTTGATAAAGTTGTTTCCCAAGAGGATATGAGCTAACAACTCTGATACTGTGACACATTTACTAGAACAGAACAATTAAGTAAACGGATGCTGGATGTTAGCACCCACGTTTCTCACTGTTGGAGTAGAAACTGACAGAAAAGCCAGGGGAAGAAGTTAGAATGATCCACAGGGAACCTGATTAGAGACGGAGACATCAGCATAAACTTGTGTTTAGCTTAATATAGATAAAGATGTTCACATGTACAAGTATTTATAGTTAAGTGTGTATACACAGGTTACTGTATGCACATGTATCTCTTTGCTCTGTTAGCTGAGAAGGCCCGAAAGAAACAACACCCACATGGCAACGAGCACACCTAGTGCCCAGATGTTGGTTTTTAAAACCAATCTCCAGTCAAAGGAACCGGAACTCTTTACAGAAATGACTCATCCTAGAAATGCAGGAAATACATGAGACTAAACAATCACGTAGTAAGAATGAGCTTAAAAAATTAAAACGTGATGGGGATGTGTCAAGGGGACACAGGAGTCTTTGGGGAAACAAAGCTGGAAAAATTTGAACAAAAAAAAATATAAAATAGTATTGGATTATAATCCTAAGTATAAAATAAATATTCATGAGTCCCCATACTTATATAAGAAAGAACTGAATAAATTAATAAATGGCACTAAAGAGACAAATGTTTAATATTTATTAATTCATTTAAAAATAATAATGAATCCATTATGTGTTAACATAAATAGTATCTTTTTTATAAAAAATAGCTATTTTTCCAAAATGGAAAAAAAAAGTCAAAGAAAACACTGGATTGTTTTATACTTCCGTAAATCTTTTTAGTACCTGGTTCAATAGAGGAGAACTTGATTCTCTTATATGCTTCTGCCTCCAACCTGTGGTGATAACCACATGTCGAACAGATTCTGGGAAACTCCACCATATACTTGTAAGAGAATGAGGATGAAAAAGGCAACTTACATCTTAGTATTACTATAAAAATAGTCTTGATCTCATGAATCCCTTAAAAGTGTCTCAGAGACCCCCTTCCATGCATCCCCAGACCACACTTTGAGAACTGCAACTCCAGAACTAAACACCAATTTACAAGATACACAGAGGAACGGATCAAATGACACCCCAAGGGGACTGTCAGCCAAACACAGAATACGGGAAACTACAGGGCAATGACCTAGTTTCTTCAACAAATAAATTATGAGAAAAACAGAAGAGGGAGACACTTACGAGACTTATCAATCAGATGCAATGTGAAGATCTTATTTGAGTCCTGATTTGAACAATTATTTTAAAAGGATTCAGGAGACAATTGGTGAAACTAAAACGCTGATTAGATGTTTTCTAATATTTAAGAACTGTTAAAATCTTTTAAGTGGGATATCGACATTCTGTGTACATTTACCCAAAATGCTTATATTTTAGAACATAAGCATAGTTTGCTGAGACAGTTACAGATAAAATGATATGATATTTAAGTCATGCTTCAAAATAATCCACTAGAAAGAAGGAGAGAGAGAATGTGGATGGGAGATGAGGCTGGGTGATAAGTTCACACTCTTCATTGCACTATTACCTCTAATTTTGTATGTTTCATTTTTTCATAACAAAAAAGGGAAGAGAAAAAAAGACGAAGCCTCCAGTTAAGCCCACTGGAATGCAGTGCTCCACAGGCCAAAGGCCTTCCTGAGCCTCCCACGTGCATTCTGCAGGAGAGCTGAGGCAGTCTCCACGCCACACGACAGCCCTGACTCGGAATTGACTATACAAGGAGACACAAAAGGGTTTCTGCTGATTTCTGCATAAGGAAAGCAGGCTGAGTTATGTTAACTGGGCTTTTACTCGGATTGTTTTTACAACAGTAGGCCTTCTAAGTATTCCTGCTCTGTGCTGCAGTCCAGAAATTGGGACCTGAAAGGAGCTTTGGGTAAGAGAGATGCTTGGAAAGAAGCAGGGCCACTGGATGCCATGACTCCTATTCTGCTTCGTGTATATTTTGGGAGGCATTGGATTATAAACCTATTTTAATATGACCATGCCAAATGAGAAATTATCTATGCGAAATCTAATATGATGAAAAATATCAAATATTTTAAAATCAAGTAACAGATTGCAGAACAGTATGTATAACATCTATAATAAAGGATTGATATTCATAAGTAGCATTTATCATATTCCATATTACATAATATGGACTAAGATGTGTCCCCCCAAAATTCATAAGTTGAAAGCCAAACCCAGAAGATGACTGCATTTGGAGATAAGAGCTATGGACTTAATTAAAGTTAAATGAGGTCATAAGGGGCAGGGTCCTCATCAGATAGGATTAGTGAACTTATAAGAAAAGACACCAGAGAGAGCTCCCTCTCCATGTACACGCAGAGGAAAAGTCATGCCAGGGTACAGCTAGAAGGCAGTGGTCTGCAAGCCAGGAAGTGAGCTCCCACCAGAAATCACCCTGCTAGACCTAGATCTCGGAATTCCAGCCTCAGGAACATGAAAGAGAAACTTCCATGGTTTAAACTACCTGATCTATCGTGTTTTGTTACGGCAGCCAAAGCAAACTAATATGCTAAGGAACACTACATGGCAATTAAAATATGCTTGTCACATATTACTAAGGGAAAACTAGCATGTCACAAAGAATATGCTAAGTATGATCCCATTTATGCAAAGAGCAAACAAACAGAAAGAAAGCAATAAAAACAAGACAGATGTGTGCATTTGTGCACTACACAGTTCTGGGTGATTCTGTGAGTAGTAAATGAGTATGCTTTCATCCAAACTCTTTTATATGCTGTAACCCCACCTCAGGTACACCATTCCCCTTAAGGTAAAGATGTCACAGCAGAACTGGGGATAGAAAAAGACATCCCATTCTGGACATTTTTGTTTTTAGAATCTGAGATCCACCTGTAAAATACTTGCAAACCACTTTTTGTTTGTTGTCTTCTGCCCTAGAAGAGGTGGTGGTGGAATACCACTCCCTCGGTAGGAGAACAGGAAAAAGAGGCTGACAGACTGTCATAATCTCTGAGGGCCCTCTACTGTGCCTTCTTCCATAAGGGTCACTTTAAGGGGATGGGAGAACTAGAATCCTCTGACAGGCACAAGGTTTGAGGGCAGAGATGACCAGTGCTCACTCTCCCTCTGAAGAATGGCAATGAGCATTTTCAAAGGAGGCTTTCACTCTAACAAGAACAGAGATAGCTGGATGTCAGAGGAGAGTGCAGGTGAGAGGTACAGAAGTTCCGAGGTAGCTGCACCCAATTCCCCATATCCTTGAAGAACTGTTTCTCATTAGCATAGAAGGAAGAAAGTCTACACAACTGAAGGGGTCCTGTATGGACCAGCAGATGGTGCCATGGACCAAATGGGAGTGCTAGTACCAGCACCCACCTGGATGCCCAGAGACGGGGGGCACACCTGAACCGGGCGGGATGATGCACACTCTAGAAAATTCTGGAGTGAACAGATTCCGTGTGGTCCAGCTGTCTCCTCACTCCAGAAGCAATGACCCTCGTTAAAGTCCCAGCATTTAGATAAGCCACAGAGAAGCAGGACAGGTAAGGGGAACTTAAGTGTCAGGATTTTAACTCAGAAGAAGACTTTTGCTAGAATTGACTATAATTGTGTTTTCTGTCATTAGAGGAATGTATACTCAAAATGGTAATTGTAAAGAAAATGTGTGTGTGTGTGTGTATTCAGGGGTGTGTGTAAACACTGTTAAATGAATAGAAACAGTAGTTCTCTAAGGGGGTGGTGGTAGAGTAGGATTTGGAGAATGTGTGAAGAATTTCACTTGTCACGCCATTTATACTTCTGTAAATTGTTTCCATTTTTCACATTGAGCACATATTATTTTAGTGATAAAGGTTTTCTGATTGTTTATGAAACAATGATGAATATAGTTCCCTGTGCTATATTCAACACCCTGTAATAAACCATAATGGAAAAGAACATGAAAAAGAATGCATATATACATGTGTGTGTATATATGAACCACTTTCCTATACACCAGAAACTAACACAACATTGTAAACCAACTGTACTTCAATAAAAAATAAAAATTAAAAAATTAAATTAAAATTTAAAAAAAAATTTAAAGAAACATGATGAAAGTAGAAGTTTCTCAGTAATGTTTCCATGCACCACTGGTGGGGCATCTGCCCCAGGGTGTTTACCATGAGACACTACGTCTTCACCGTAAACATGGTGTCAAAGAGTAATAGGGGAGCCCTGGCGATGTTTCCTGTCACAGGAAGAAAAGACAGAACTGTGAAAAAACAGTACAGAACTGTCAAAGGTACCTGACATGAGCTACAAGTCATGATACATGTCACAGAACTGCCCCTTGTGCAATCATCTAAACACTAATTTTTCACAAAGACAGAAGAAACAGTAACAACTAAAACCCTAGGACCACTGCATGGTAAGTCTACAAAGACGCCTAAACCGGAGCACCACCTCTATCCTCACCACATATTTCACCCATCATCCACGTCTTCAGTCTCTGTATTCTGATCAATACATACAGACAACTGCATTTCTAAAAAGCCCGTGGAGCTGTGACTGGTTCATTACCCTAAGTTCAATATTGGCATGTAGTATGGCTCTAAGAAACACTCATTTCAAATCAATAAATGTTTACTGGGCACCTTTTATGTGCAGCCAATCAGCACCAGAGGAGCACAAAGATGGAAAGGACCCTGCCGTGAGGTATTTACTGCCTCCGAGGAGACAAATATGTAAACAGCTAATAATTACACAAGACAAAATAAAGTAAGCGCTAGTAATAATTACAAAAAATGGAGCTGGTGGAGCAAAAGGAAAGGAGTCTTTAATTCTACATGGGTGTTTGGGTTGGTTTTTGGAAAATGATGACGATTTATTCAGCAGAGAAGCCAAGGGCAGTCACTGCTAAGAGAACACCGACAGCAAAAGCAGGGAGGTGTGAAAGGAAGGCTCAGCATCAGGTCTCTAAGAAAACGCGTTCTCCAGACCAGTCACTGGAACCATTAATCACCTCCCATTCCATATTCGCTTTCTCAAGTAGCCAGAGGCCAAGGAGGTAGACCTCCTCTACAATTACTAGCAAGAGAAAGTGAAACAGAAATGCACTCGGCAGAGGTAGGTTCCATGAAAGGTAAAGATACTCATAGATCACAAAGGGGCAACTTGGGAGCCTCTCTAAACATGTCTCTGTGCTACTGCGGTTTCCCTGCTTAACCTGGAAAGTGCTGAAATACAGTGTGTAACAAGACTGGGGCTTGCAAAACGAGCAGATAGACTTTTGCTCCCAAAGTCTTCAAATTGGGCTCTAGGTTAACATAAATCATAATCTCAAGTACTGGGATACACTTAGAACAATTGTTTCCATGTCTTCATCTGCTGGAGTCTATCATGCCTTATGCAACAGAAGCACTTTCTATTGGAAAAGAGGTCTCTCGGATGCCTACTACTGCCAGAAAAACAAAACAAAACAAAAACAAAAACTTTACAATGTCTGAAAAAAAAGGTAAGGGCTCTATATGATTCAGCAAACTGTTCGCCAGTGAAGAGACTTTTCAATACAATGTATTTGATATAACATAAACAAAATTTGTGTTCTCTACACTGCGTTACTTTTTTATATTAACTATTAAACTTTAGTTCAGTACCTTCTGACTTTCTTAAAAACAGATCCACATGTTCACTGACAATAGTCTATGAAAAGCATGCATGATTCCCAGAAAGAACATACCTGAGAAGGTACATAAAAGAGAAAATTAGATACTATAAGGCTTAAAAAATAGTATTATTGAAACCTTGAGTACTAATCAAAATAATATATTTAAAATTCAACAGTTTTATACACAAAATAAAATCAATTGCTATTTTCTTTTCACTGACCTATTCAACAGCATTTTTGTATGCCTATTATGTCCTCAACACATGATTTTAAAAACAAAGATGGCACTGTCATGGAGCTCACATAAGGGGTAAAGGACAAGAAAGCCAACAATTTTCATACCGAGCAATAGGGATTACAGTAGAGATAAGCAGTGGGAGCAGAACAGTCTCTAATTCAATCCTCAATCTAGGGGTTGGTATAGAAAAGCAGTAACGCTTGCCTCGTATCCTGAAGTCTAGGTGGGAGTCAACAACACAGAAGACCACAGAAAACAGCTTCCTGGAAACAGCAAGGAGGAGGTACAAAGGCACACAGACATAAAAGACACCACCAGGTTCGTTCGTATAGGTAAGGGATGCTACCATGTGGGGAACACTGAGCGGTGAGGCTGGGAGTCGGGGTGGACCGTGCATCTCAGGATCCCAAAGGACGTCAGAGGTCTGGATTCCCAAACACTTTCAGTGACCTGACACTCACCACCCATGCTGCTACACTGCCTTTCATGTTACACCCTAGGGTCTCTGAATATGACATTAATCCCTCTTTCATTTGCGGAACTAAAATCAATTCAGCTTTTTTGAGATGAAACATGGGACTACCAAAGAACTAACTAGATCATAAGTTTTTCACTAATAAAAGATAATCAGAACCGAGCTGGCATTGAGTTAGAAGATCCAGGGTTAATCTGGTTTTCCCTTTGTAGCATCTGTGAGCCATAACAAATAACCAGGTCTCTGAACTCATCTGGGCACTTCCAGCAGCAGGGCCCTTCATGGGTTTCTGTAAACATCATACGACTTCTGAGTGCAAGTGAAGAGGGACAGCTCTCTAATCCCCAAGACCGTGGCCTAAAGCTCCCATGTACTTCCCTGGAGAACCTCCATTCTCGTGCTCATCAGTCCGAGCACCACTCACATCCTCTCTCCCTGCAGACTCTGTGGAAGCAATTACTAAGTGCGATCCTGATCCCACTGATTAGGCCAGCTTGCAGTCCAAGGGAACAAAATCAACCATGTTAATTTCAGCTGCACAAGGCGGAGGGGGCCAGGGGTACTTGCCAAATAGAGAAATTGTAGCTCCTCAGAGAAAGCAATTCAATTTGCAGGCTCTAATTGTTAAGCCGGAATTAAAAATAATGGAAGGCACAAAGCAACTGCATACGAAAGTCCAGGTAATGTCAGTGGAACAGGAAAGCATCCTTCAATAAGCAGGTGCACTTCGCAACCTGTTTTCTTCTGTAAGTCTCATGATGATTTCTACATTTGCCACCATGCAATCGGCAAGAGGCAAGAGGAGCCAGTGCAATTAAGCTTGAGAGTAAAACCAGAGGCAGAGCCCCCTCTTGCATACTGTGTACATCATACAAGATGAAATGAGCTGGCACAGGAGAGGCCCAGACACCAAGGAGAGAAGTCAATGGGGAAAAAGAAATCAAAACCACAAGAGCAGATGAAGGCATAAGAGAGTCTTCGCAAGAGCACAAGGAACAGCTCATCTCAGGGACTTAAGAACTAAGCATCCCAGCTTGAAAATCAGCAGACTGGGAGTCAAATACCTACTCCATCCTTTCCAGCTGAGGGACCTCAGGCAAACTGCTTATCCACAGAAAGGTTCAGTTCCCCGCTCTGCATAACCACCCAGGCTTATGGAAAGACAGAGTCAGTTACAGCAAATGAATGGCTTTCAGAGAGCGTCTGACACATAACAAGCATTCAGTGAATTTGAACTTGAAAATAGAATGCCTGGCATATGTCAAATAAGCAATAACTGTTTGATGGGTAAAGTCCTAAAGGAGCAAGAAGAAAAACTGCATTCTTCTGTGTTTGAAAAAAAGAGGGGTGATAAAACCATGGGAAAATCATTACAGAGTCAAGTACCGACCAGGCCCCGGAGGATGTCACTGTACTGTCCCCACTTCCCTGAAGGCAGTATTGGAATGACCCTGTTTCGATTTTATACCAATAATGACTGAATCTGTTGATGAATTATGCAGTTTTTATTTCATAACGATACTTATTTTTAGAGTGGGAAGTCTTTAAAAACTAAATAACCATATCAATGAATGACTGAATAACAAAAATACCTTAATAAAGCTATTCTAAAAATTTAAAAAATCAAAACTCTGTTTTAAATCTGTAAGAGACTGAGCGCCAGAGAAGTTATAATGATTTTCATCAAACTCCAGTTATCAGAGCAATAGTTGAGTGCATTTGTTAAGTTCACTGGCTCTAGGATGGACTGAAATGTGCCTTCCCCCAAATTTGTGTGTTGAAGCCCTAATTCCCAGTGCGACTCTCATTTGGAGACCGGGCCCTTAAGGAGGTGATTAACATTATACACATCACAACAACAGGGCCATAATCTAACAGGACTGGTGTTCTTATAAGAAGAAGAATAAACATCATTCTCACGCCAGTAAAACTTGGACTGTAGTTGAGGGAGAGAGAGACAATAAACAAGAGAAAAAATGAACAACCCAGCATCCCTTAGAGTCATGCAGATACAGCTCCTTACACTGGACCAAGGAAAGAGCTACCTGAAGAGGTGATGTGGATCAAGAGATGGACACTGAGAAGGCCTGAGTCACTTAAACAGCGAGAATGATACGTGCAAAGACACAAACCAGAACGAAGTCTGGCTGATTCTAGGAGAGAAAAACTCAAGAAGCATGGATTGTATGGAGCCAGGGCGGGGATGTTACGTAAGGGAGAGGTCAAAGAGATTGCAGAGTCAGAGTCTGTCACGTCTTGCAGACCATGATGGTAAATCTAGATTTTATTTATAAGTGCAGGAAGTAAAATGGGAAGCCATTGGAAGATCCTAAAGCAGAGAGGTAAGAAGATCTGATCTATGTCTTTTCTTTTTTTTTTTTAACCTGAATTTTTCCCTCTTTTTTTTTTTAACTGAAGCATGGTCAGTTTACAGTGTTGTATTCATTTCTGGTATACAGCATAGTGATTTATTTTTACATATATATGTATATATATATATTCCTTTCCATATTCTTTTCTATTATAGGCTATTACAAGGTATTGAATATGGTTGCAAATGATGCAACTGACAAGGGCTTAATTTCCAGAATATACAAACAGCTCATACAATTCAATAACAAAAAAACAAACACCACAATCCAAAAAGGGGCAAGAGAAAAGGAGGCAACGGAAAAAAGATAGTCTCTTCAGCAAATGGTGTTGGGAAAACTGGACAGCAGCGTGTAAATCAGTGAAGTTAGAACACTCCCTTACACCATACACAAAAATAAACTCAAAATGGATAAAAGACTTAAACATAAGAAAAGATACAATAAACCTCCTAGAAGAAAATATAGGCAAAACATTATCTGACATACATCTCAAAAATGTTCTCCTAGGGCAGTCTACCTAAGCAATAGAAATAAAAGCAAGAATAAACAAATCGGACCTAATTAAACTTACAAGCTTCTGCACAGCAAAGGAAACCATAAGCAAAACAAAACAACAACCTACGGAATGGGAGAAAATTTTTGCAAATGATGAAACCAACAAAGGCTTTATCTCCAGAATATATTAGCAGCTCATATGACATAATAAAAAACAAACAAACAACCCAATCCAAAAATGGGCAGAAGACCTAAACAAGCAATTCTCCAAGGAAGACATACAAATGATCAATAGGCACATGAAAAAATACCCAATATCACTAATTATCAGAGAAATGCAAATCAAAACTACAATGAGGTATCACCTCACACCAGTCAGAATAGCCATCATTCAAAAGCCCACAAATGACAAATACTGGAGAGGCTGTGGAGAAAAGGGAACCCTCCTACACTGCTGGTGGGAATGCAGTTTGGAGCAGCCACTGTGCAAAACACTATGGAGATTCCTCAAAAGACTAGGAATAGACTTACCGAATGACCCAGGAATCCCGCTCCTGGGCATATATCCAGAAGGAACCCTACTTCAAAAAGACAACTGCATCCCAATGTTCATAGCAGCACTATTTATAATAGCCAAGACATGGAAACAGCCTAAATGTCCATTGACAGATGACTAGATAAAGAAGATGTGGTGTATTTATACAATGGAGTACTATTCAGCCATAAAAACTGATAACATAACGCCATCTGCAGCAACATGGATGTCCCTGGAGAATGTCATTCTAAGTGAAGAAAGCCAGAAAGACAAAGAAAAATACCATATTAGATCACCTATATGTGGAATCTAAAAAAAAAAAGAAGAAGAACATAAATACAAAACAGAAACAGACTCATAGACATAGAATACAAACTTGTGGTTGCCAAGGGGAAGGGGGGTGGGAAGGGACAGACTGGGATTTCAAAATTTGTAGATATTGACAGGCATATGCAGAATAGATACACAAGATTATACTGTATAGTACAGGGAAATATATACAAGGTCTTGTGGTAGCTCACAGTGAAAAAAAATGTGACAATGAATATACATATGTTCATGTATAACTGAAAAATTGTGCTCTACACTGGAATTTGACATAACATTGTAAAACGACTATAACTCAATAACATGTTTTTAAAAATATACCAAAAATGGCCAGGAGACCTAAACAAACATTTCTCTGGTGATCTGTGTCTTTAAAAAAAAAAAATCCCTCTAATTTCTGTGTTAAAAAAAAAAAAAGGATTACGAGGCTGAATAAATGGCTACAGAAGCCCAGGTGGGAGCCCAAAGCTGAAACCCAGATGAGAAATGAAGGTGGCTGGGTTGGCAGCACTGGGTGGAGAGCAATGGGCAAATTTGGGATCTATTTTACAGCTTAGGTCGCTTGACTGGCTAAGGGGTTGCATCTTATATCAGCAGTAGGATTCAGCTTTTTCATCAGCACTTCCTTTAAAGCTCACCATGTAATTTAAAAAGTCAAGTGGCTGAGAAATACCTGACCTGTATTCCTTGATCCTGGACAGGCCAAACAAACAAACAAATAAACAAATAAATCAATGTACACAGTGATCCCCAGTGGGTAAACAGGCAAATTCTTGCACCTCCCTGACATGTTTCTAGCAACTTTAACATTCTCCTGCCTTTTCTATCATTTCACCTTAAAATCCTAGCACCCTATGTTAACGAAGCACCAGGAGCTCACAGTCAAATCCAGAGACCCCCTCTAGACCAAGCAGTTGTTTCACAATCAAAATGTTAATTCTGGATAAATTAGAGAACATCACCTGGATGGTACAACACGGGGCACCATTTACCCACTGAGCTCATGTTCTTATCTAGAACACCTAGTTCACAGGAGCGAACAGATGAAGTCATTGTGCGGGAACTTTCCCCCTTGCTGCTTAGGTGCTAATGAATTCTACAAATTCTCTAAGACCACAGGAGGCTGGCTTTTCTTTTCTACCCTTTACCAGTTCATTACCCGATTTGTCTCTTCTCCTTTTTCACAGAAATGGAAGAATCATCACAAATGGCTGGGAATGGAATCATATGGACTGCAAGAGGTCTTGGTGCAACAGGAATCAAATGCTGACACAGGTTTTCCGGGATGAAATACTTGTTAGGTTAAAAAAAATGAGTCTGGCACTGTGCCTGGCACATCATCAATGCTGAAGAAACGAAGACACTGTCATGGTCGTGGACTTGAAGCTGGGCTAGCGCCTTTCCTAATATGAGCTGGTTGGTGTTTCATCTGCACAGCAAGTCTAGACAAGGCACTGTCCTCTCACTTTTACACATAAGGAAGCTGAGGCTCCATGAATCCAGGCAATTTGTTAACCGTAGTATGGGTCAGCATTATGATTCAAACTGAAATTCGACCAACTCCAAAGCCTGGACACTTTTACTACATTGGCTCCCCTCCACATGGCGTAACAATGAGAGTGATCAAAGTGGGGTTGAAGACATGGGTTCCAGTCTTTTTTTTTTTTAATTGAAGCATAGCCAGATTACAATGTGTGAATTTCTGGTGTACAGCATAATATTTCAGTCATCCATCCATCCATCCATATATTCCTTTTCATATTCTTCATTATAGGTTACTAGAAGATATTAAATATAGTTCCCTGTGTTATACAGAAGAAACTTGTTGTTTATCTATCTTATATATAGTAGTTAATATTTGCAAATCTCAAACTCCCAATTTAACTCTCTCCCCTCTTCCCATTGGTAACCATTGTTTGTTGTTTACTATGTCTGTGAGTCTACTTCTGTCCTGTAGATGACTTCATAGTGTCCTTTTTTCTTTTGTTAGATTCCACATATTCATGGTATTATATGGTATTTTTGTTTCTCTTTCTGGCTTACTTCACTTAGAATGATGATCTCCAGGTCCATCCATGTTGCTGCAAATGGCATTATTTTATTCTTTTTTATGGCTGAGTAACATTCCACTGTATACATATACCACAGTTTCTTTATCCAGTCATCTGTCAATGGACATTTAGGTTGCTTCCATGTCTTGGCTACTGTAAATAGTGCTGCTATGAACACTGGGGTGCAGGTATCTTTTCAAAATGTATCTCCAGATGTCTGCCCAGGAATGGGATTTCTGGACATGGGTTCTAATCTTAACCACTCACTAGTTCAGAGATGCTGGCCTAATTACTAATTTCCTAGGGCCTCATTTTCACCATTCTCACAGGGTTTGGAGAGGAAAATGCATGTGAAGGTTTCTATAAACTGTCAACTTAGGACAAATCATCGTAAGTTGTAGAAAATAGAATTGGAACAAGTCAATTATGGAGCATAAAAAAGAAACTGCATTTATCCTTCCTATAAAAACAACTTGCCTCCTAAGAGTAAGTATTCTCTCAAGTATTTAATAATATAAAGTCTTTCATCATGGGAGATTTGATAATGATTACACCCACCAATACCTGCCAACTTGTGTCCATCCTCATAATAATGACAGTAATAAAAGTCTCTCTCCATTTATTGAGTGCTTAGCCTTCGCCAGATTTGCCTTCAAGTATTAACTCATTGTCAGAAAACCCCAAGGAGGTAGGTGTTACTATAGTCCCCATTTTACAGATGAGGAAACAGGGGCACAGAGAGGTGAAGTCACGTGTCAAGGGAAGTGTTAGGATGTGAGTCCAGACAGCCCTGCTCACCACTCCACATGTGTAAGGACGGCAGGACTACAATGCGTACTGAAAATCAGTCCTCAGATAATTCATTATGCTTTTTACAGAAAGGTATCATTTCTGGAAGAGGGGATGCCTACCTCTGGTGAATGTTAAACTACTTCCAGGCGAGTTTAGCAGAGTGGAAATATTCAAGATTAACACTCCAGTGGCATATCACTGGCTTTCCATAGCAGCTTAAGCCCTTCCTAATCTTATTTTTCATCAGGTCCTGGTGACTCATGACAGGCTAATGATTTTCTTTCCCCTTAGAGTTTCTCTCTTTCAGTCTGTTCCAGCTGTCCTGGTGTAGTAATCTGGGGTTAGAACAGGAACATCAAATACGAATTTGCAGCTGAAGAGTTCTGACTCCCAGGAGGAGAGGGTGAGATGCACACGAACTAGTAATAATGACACCACCAGGAACAAAGAGCCAGGCGATGCTTTTCCACACATACTGAAGCCAGTGTTTACTGCCATTGCTTACTTAGTTTTAATTTATAGCAAAAGACTGAACGTGAGCTAGTTACCAGAAATGATTCTGCCTCTCCTCTGGGCACCTCAGAGTTTTGTCCAGAACCCTGTGCTAACATGCATCATATCCCAAAGGTGCTACATCACATACCACTTAGTTCATTGGCCGATTCCCTAACTTCGGAAAAAGAGGATAAAGACGGTCAAGGGCTTGGGAGCGACATCTACTGAGTTATTTAGCAGGACCTCCACAAGGAAAGACAGGACACAGGAGGCAATCCCCTCTCTACACTAAGTTTTCAAAGCAAAATACGTCTGTGGACATGACCAAGCAAGGTTGAGATTTAGATCAATTAACAGTGAACATCTATCATATATCAGTTCCGGGGCTACATGACTTCCTACATGTTATCTTACACCATGCCCAAAAGAACAAGTAAAAATATCCATACGCATCCATGTTACAGACTTAATATTCAAGAAGAATGGAGAAAACCCTGCAGGTGAACTGAAACACTTTAGAATTCTCCCTTTCTCTCTCACTCAGTGCCGGGGATTATCCAGACAACTGCCTATAGACTTTTTTCTTTTGTTCCATCACTGAATCTAGTTCACTATTTCTCAAACCTCAGTGCGCAAAATAATAACTGTCCAGGGTTACAGACACCAAATTTTATTTGCTGTGCTTCATGGTCAATTTCAGGACATTTCAAGGGCATTTTCAGGGCTTCTGTGTAAACTTGAGAAGTTGAACCCAGCATGGACATGCCTGGCTCAGAGGGCAACGGGGGCTGAAACCCAGCCTGTGTCCTACTGTTCAGCTGATTCACCTGGGAGGAACTTACAATTCATTTGTCCAGAGAGGGGTTCTTAGGAACTGACTTTAGAATTTAACTATTTAGATCTAAGTCAATTGTTCATGTTTATACCTCTCCTTCTTGGAATGTATGCTCAGGGGCCCTAGTTAATCATTTCTGTATTCTCAGCATCTTGTTCAGTGCCTGGAAGATAGCAGATTCTCACTAAGGGATGGTTAGTGTGCCATGGCACGCTAACTTACTTCATGTACGTTTTATAAAATCTTAGCCTACGTCCAAGTAACAGAGATAAAATGTGTGGTATTTCAGGCATGTAGTAATCATCAAATAAACCTCATAAAATCTCTATGAATGGGCATTATTATTATTTTATGCCCATTTTTATCTGAGGAAACATGTATTTATTTTACATATTTAATTAATATTAATCTATTTAACAGTATTAAAATCATAGTATGATCTCACCTTTTCTCTGAAATATTAAGCAATATTGTTCCTTATCATTACATATTATTTTGAAGCATATTTTTATATTTTGCGAAATAAATATCCTATCATATTAAAGTTGTGTTCTAATTTATTAAAGTATTCTCCTATAGCTGGACATTTAGACTCTTTGTAATTGTCATGGTTAAAAATAACTTTCAATGACTAGTCTTACATACAAGCCTTTGCCTTAATTTCTAATCATTAAAAAAAAAGAAAAGAAAAGATAGAAGAGAGTAAGCTTTTTAAAACTCAGGATATACATGTTTTCTTAAAATTGACCTTGAATGTTTTTTTTCCTGCTTAAAAGTAGAAAGTTTAGGTTTCAAGTAGGTGTTGGATAATTTACTCAGAGCTGCTTTATCGCTTTGCATGGCTTTTGCTTTAGGATGACATTTCTATTACTGTCACTACCACTACCATTAAAAGCTAAGAGTTATCGAATGTTCCCTGTGGGGCTGGGCTCATCAGTGTGCACATACTATCCCATTTAAGCTCTATGACAAGCTCCGGGCCAGTGTGGAAGGTGATCCCATTTGGTCCACAACGTACAAACATGCTTTAAGAATAAAGCTACTTGGTGCAGCCACTGGGGAAAACAGTATGGAGATTCCTCAAAAGACTAGGAATAGACTTACCACAGGACCCATGAATCCCACTCCTGGGTGCATATCCAGAAGCAACCCGACTTCAAAGACACCTGCACCCCAATGTTCACAGCAGCACTATTTACAATAGCCAAGACATGGAAAAAGCCATTAAATGTCCATCAACAGATGACTGGATAAACAAGTTGTGGTATATTTATACAATGGAATACTATTCAGCCATAAAAACCAACATTAATGCCATTTGCAGCAACATGGATGCTCCTGGAGAATGTCATTCTAAGTGAAGTAAGCCAGAAAGAGAAAGAAAAATATCATATGAGATCACTCATATGTGGAATCTAAAAAAAGAAAAAAAAAGAAGAACATAAATACAAAACAGAAACTGACTCATTGACATAGAATACAAACTTGTGGTTGCCAAGGGGGAGGGGGAGGGACAGACTGGGATTTCAAAATTTGTAGATACTGACAGGCATATGTAGAACAGATAAACAAGATCATACTGTATAGCACAGGGAAATATATACAAGATCTTGTGGTGGCTCACAGCAAAAAAAAATGTGACAAGGAATATATGTATGTTCATGTAGAACTGAAAAATTGTGCTGTACACTGGAATTTGACACATTGTACACCGACTATAACTCAATTAAAAAAAATGTTAAAAAAAAAAAAAGAATAAAGCTGCTAATTGAAGCCCTGGCTGTCTGTTATCAAAAGATGTGATCTTGACCACTCAACCAGCTACCTTTTAGCAGAGGAAACTTCAGGTAATAGTCACCTGAAGGAAAAAAATTACAAAACTTCTATAACTAAAACCATTTCCCTGGATGGCAGTTTCCAGGTCACACAACATATCCACATGCACTACTTCAATTGGTCACCAAATCACCTCTGTCCATCATCGGCTATATCCTTCCTTCCATCAATGCCTGTTTGCAATAAGTCAATGAGCTAAACTCAGAGAAAACAAAAACAAAGTAGTTTTTCTAAGGGATTTATAGAAAAACTGTTACTCAGAGGGAACCGGCAAAAGATGAGGACTCTGATTACAGTTGGACCTTTCAAACAGCAGTGCTGGGAACTGTATGAAGGAGCGCTGGTCCCTGAGCATGTGACGCAGGGGCTGGAAAACCAGCAGATGGTGTTCACTCTCCCAGCTTCGGTGGCTGCACCTTCTGGTCTTAGTCAAAATAACCACCTAATCTACCACTCGCAAATCCCTCTCAGCGAGATCAATATAGGCTACTGTTGTATGCCTGCAATTCTACACTTTAAAATACAGTTCAGGTAAGGGAAAGGCTTACGTTGTCTTTATCAGTTCTAATTATTATCCCAACAGCGACATTCTGAGCAAGACATGAAGTCATAAGAGTCCCACTGGCACACTGGTATCTTTCCTTTCACAGGTCTTCTGCCCGTACCCCATGGAGACTGAGATCATTGTGCATTCCCCAGACGGAACCCAGTCCCACAGACGTTTGTGTGGTGGATAAAAGCGTGGACTCTCAGTCAGGATTCCTGGGCTCGAATCCTGCCTCTGCCACTAATGAGCTATGCACCTTTAAGACAGTAATGAGGATTCTCTGCCTCAGCGTTCTCATCTGTGGAGTGGGCACAGGTTGTGTAGAGTTGTGGTGAGGAATAAGAGACTTCGTATATGGTAAAGCACACAGTAAGTGCTATTGTTATGTTGTTGGTGGTGGTATTATTATTATTATTATTATTATTATTATTATTATTATTATTATTATTATTATCATCATCATCATCATCATCATCATCCCCTCCTGTCAGTTGTCACTTATCACATGATACACTCCTACTCCTCCAGCTGCCAAGTGAGAGAATGGTTAATACATTTAAATCCTGCTGAATTTACAAGAGCTAATTGTTTTGGCATACTCCTCCTGGGTCATTTCCATTGGGGAAGAGAACTACTGAATACTGAAAAGCTGGAAAACAAAGAAATTGAATTCTCAAGATAAAATTTCAGGAGATTAGATAGAAAGGTAGATATGTAATTTATATATATATATATATATATATATAAATATAAATAGATATATAGAGAGAAATATATATATACAGAGAGAGAGAGAGATCAGATAGAAAGATAAACAGGTCTCCAAGGTTTCTTGAAGCACATTTCAGATTTGAAAAATATTCAAGCTAGAAGGAACTTTAAAAATATACAGTCCCTTCTCATTGTACACATGGAAAAGCTGAACCCCAGAGAGACAGAGTTACTTACTCCCAAATAACCACGTGTGCTGTGACTATAATCCAGTTTCATGACGCCCAGTCTAGTTCTCTTTCCACTAGGTCATGTTGTTCTTTCTCCTGTCTAGACAATTCATAGAATATTCTTGAAAAAAAATGTGTAGCGATGGAAGCTGCAAAATAAAAATGTACTACCTCTTTAAAAAACATGCTGGAAGAGGCAGAAAGATAGCTGAGATCCTGGCACTCTCTGCCGTGAATAGCTCCATTCCCAAAGCAAGGTGTATATATACAATTTCTAAGCCACAACTCTTGCTCTGCCCTCCTAGCACGATCCCAGCCTTGTCCCTCTCACTTGAGGGGTGTCCAGCCTAATCCGAACTTGGTCTACATTCCATCGCCCCTCCTCACACCCGTTGCCATGATCTGCCTCTTCCTCCTCCTCTCTTCTTGAAATACCCACTCCTCCCAATTCTGAGTTCTGCCCATTGGAATCTTACTACTATTTTGAGATCATCTCTGCCTGCCATCCCAATAAAGTAATTCTCCTGCTCTCCTATCTGTAAGTAAAATGCGCTTGCTTTCCAGTGGAGAATTTTCTCATACTCCCACATCTTGACACTATCTGTACACATCTCTTATCTCCCCTGCTATACTGAAAGCTTGTTCAGGGCTACATCATAACCTGATTCATTTCTGTTCCCCTTGTAGCAATCAATATGTCTTTATAAAGTGTCTACTGAACTGAATAAGGGAAAATACATTCTATGTACCTGGTTCTTTAGAAAATCTACAGTGAAAATGTCTTTCATTGTGTCTCTATTCTAAAACATCTTTGCTTTGCTCTAATTTATGATGTGAATTTTTGTCATAGGCTATTTTTTTCAATTACATACATCTCCTACTGTAAAATAATGTCAGTGCCCATTCTTCTGGGGTGCTTCAGCAGCCAGGAGAGTGAGAAGCCCGAAAAAGTGGACCCACTACCTCTTTTTCAACTGGACATGGCATTAGTGTATGTAGCTATTTTTTGTGTATCAAGATATACTCAGACTTCATATGGTAAGAACAAAAGAACTCTCCTGTTTTGCTCTTGAGCTAATAATTTCCCTTGGCCCTTCATAAAAAATCTCATGCTCTTTAAATAATTCTGATATTTGGGAAAGAAGAGTTCATTAGCCAAAAAGCCAAACACTTTGAATAGATAATTTACATGCAAGAGAATAAAAATAATAAGCAAACAAATTAAGAAAATTATCATCTTCACAAGGAAGAAACTCTAATTAAATTAATATGAAAGTGATTTTAAGTCTTTTATAAAATTAGCAAAAACATTTCTGATGATTAAATATATTGTTGGCATGGATAAAAGAAAAGCAGCTCCCATATACATTGCTAGAGGCAGAGCAAAATTGGTAGAATTCTAAAATTAAAATGACAAACGGCAAGAACTATAAAAATGTTTTCACCCTCCCAGTAAATCTGTTTTTGGGAAAATGTACGCTTAAAATAATTGAATTGAAGGAAAAAAAATAGTATATGTATAGCAGTATTTATCGCAGCATTAGTAGGAATAAAATAAAACCAGGAAGCAATCTAGAAATGTAACAATAAGGCAATGATTTAGTCAATTGCAACAGATCATCATGATGGAGTTTCATGCTGTTAAATTACTGTAACTATACAGAAATGGAGAAAATGTTTATGGTGTACAGTTAAATGAGAAATGCAAAATACAAAATGCTACACACTATGATTGCAACAGTGTAAAATCTACATACGTACTGAAGGTTTGGAGAGCAATATATAAAAATAAAGACAGTTGTGCAGTAGCTGTGTTCCAGCAATGAGCTAACAAGGAACTTATTTTTTAAAGGTATAAATCCTCAAAACTTCTTAAAATTTTGAATTTTTTTTTATTACCCAAGCTATTTGCACACCAGCCATATACTCACAAGCCCACATGACTGCTCAGTGATTTTCCATCCTTACCTTATTAGCTAAGCTAATATGCTTACTGAGACCTGCATATGACTTATTCACTCTATTCAAAGTAAGTTTATGTAAATCACAGCCTTGCTTTGTCCCTACAAATTCCTAAGCTCTTATATCTTCAACATTTTGCTCAAAACTCATCTCCTCTAAGAAGCTCTCCTTCAGTAATTCTCAAAGACTTGTTTATTCACTATCATCTCAATAACTAATTATTTCTATTACTTAATGCATCATGTTCTAAGTGCTCTTCAATTGTTAGATTATGTGTGTTTTTATCTTTCTAAACACATTTCAAATTTTCCAAAGAAAAGACCAGTCATCTTTTTTTTTCTTTCATCCTTTCTAATTAAGCCAAGTACAAAGATTTTCACATGGGGAATACTCAGGAAATTTGCTCAATGGACTGAACCCTAAATTTTCTAACTTCAAAATTTCTAGCCAGTTTGCTTGTAAATGCAAGCACCAATCAGTGTTTTCCAACACACTGAATCTGTCCACATTTGGCTTCTGTTTTTGCTTTTCAATTTTTATTTGCTGCCAATTTTTCTTAATTACTGACATATTTCGGATAACCAGCAATAATGGTTCAAATGAACTTGTTTTTACTGTGCATCATGTATATGGTTTCATGCAGTGTCCAACTACTATTCTAGAAAGACCTTCTGGATTTTAACTTTATGTTAAGAATAGCAAGTGTATCTCAACTTCACAAATGTGGATTCTAATTTTCTCTATGAACTACCTTAAAGGATACATAACAAACAGGCAAAAATTGGTAAATAACAAAAATGACAAAGATCATCAGCAATTTAAAGAGCAAGAAAACATGGAAATCTAAGATATGTAGTCTGGTCTGAATATGATTTGAGCTGGTAGAAATAACACAGGCATGTCTGAAAAAAAATTAAAATAAGTGAGGTAAGTAATTTACAGCATGTGTACTAATACAAAATTAACACTAACTGAAACAAATAATAACGCTAGAATCAAAGACATGTGTTAAAGTTCTTAAATCAAGTAGAAGGTTTAGTCAAAACCATAAAAGATTATATGGACACTGATGAACCGTAAGAAATAATCATTGATTATTTTATCTGCTTTCTAGGAAAATGTCCCGTTGATTCAAAACCTTTTGGTTATTCTATTTTCTTACAATTAAGACTTATATACAAAACCATTTTGACTTTTGTTGAAACACTTTCTAAAATACTAGTAATGTTTACCACCTTAGTAAACACAGTCAATGAGGTTTAATTTGCGATTGATGATTTAAGATCTTGAAGATACACAGGACATTCTTTTGTATAGTAAACAGATACTAGTTTTAAAGTATTGGTATCAAGGCCTTGCCTGGTCCTTCCAAAATGAATATGGTATCCCTTCTTATGTTTCCACATATACTTAATTATTATACTTATGACTTTATATTCATTCATTCAATTACTCAATCAATGGGCTGGGCAGCATGTGGAGGTTACCACAATGAATGACTCCGCCTCTATCCCTACGCCCATGAAGCTAAGAGTCTAGGACAGGAAGCAGAAATTAAGCAACAATTGAAAAATAACCAATTATACTGCTGATACAAGACAGGAAGGGAAAACACAGGGAGTGATGAGAATACACAGCAAGAGGTAGAAATCTTATTTCAGAGGACAAAGAAGGCATCCTTGGAAAAGTGAGAATTTTAGGTAAATGGTAAACACTGAGTGAAGGGCTAGCCAGACAAATGGGAAATAGAAGGACATTCTTGGAAACAGAACGAGCAAACAGGAAAACTCTGAGATGGAGAGGATCTTGGCGTATGTAAGGTGCTGTTAGACCCAAGAGCAACGTGGCTGACATGTCGCACATAAAGAGAGGGGAACAAGATGTGGATGGAAACTACGGAGGGGAAGAAAGCACTGGGCCCAAGAGGCCAGATGAAGAATTTGTGCTTTTATCCAAGAACAATGGTAACCATTAATTAGCCATGTAGATGCTTGTCTCTAAATATTAGTGCATGATCTTGTTTCGAAATCCCACAGTCCCAACATCTGGGGGAGCACCTGGCACATAGTGGGTGCTCAGCCCTTGTTGGATGACTAACTGAAAGAATGAATGAATCACCCCTCATCTCTCCATCCAAAAAATAAAGAGATGCTGAACGACCGAGGACTTTGATTTAGTGGGAAGAGGTGAGGGACGATTCCACGATGTCACTACTGTTTACCACCTGTTGTTTTACGGTGGCTTTTAAATATATATACATTGGCACTGGTGTCCAAAGGAGCACATCGAGAGGCTCCCAGACAACCGAACTGCTCCATAATCAAAAGAAAAGTCTGGCCAGGACAGGATCCCAGTGAAATCTCCCTGGAAATCTACCAAATCACAAGCCAATGTTCTGAGCTGACAGTGTCAACCAACAAGCCTTCAGACGAATACCAAACAGGGTGCCAGCTTCACACCACCAAAAGTACCCAGAAGAAAAGTGCTGCCCCTCAGCAGTGCCCTGGGAGTGTGGCTGAGATGTGATAAGACTCAGGGCTTTGATTAGGACCTGTTCACAGGGTGTTCTGATCAGGAGGTGTTGTGTTTTTAGTCTCTAGCTGGCCCTTTGCTCTCAGTTGAATTCAGGCGTGCACAGGCCTTTTCTTTTCAAGAGTGCAGACAGAAACCTCTTGCAGCTTCAAACGTAGTCCCCTCTCCTTTGCAGTCCACTTGATAGTCTGTCTTTCTTTCTGTACTGTTGAATATGAGCTTTGATCATCTCACTCCCCTGCCCCACCTTCAGTGGCTCACCGTTGCCGGAAAAATAAAATAAAACCTTCTAAGCTTGTCACATAACATGCCGAACCTCCCACCTGCCCAACATGCCTGTCTAACCTCTTTTCTCACTTCCCCTCCATGTACTCACTGTCATCAAGGCATTGTTTTGCTTATTTGATGCAATGACCAACATAACCAGCTTCAGATACTCCCTTCTTCCTTCCTTTCCTTTTCTTTTTAGTCTTACCATCAATTACCTCCACAACTGAAATCAAAGTGCCTGAAGACAGAGGAGTCATCGGAGTCTAAAACAAACCTTCCAAGTCTCTCACTGAAAGCATTCCTTTCTTGCACAAAACACAACCATGATGATGCCTGACTTGCTCCCAGAATGGCTGCACCACTAAAACCGCAGTAACAGTACTCAAAAGAAGATAATGATTTAACTCCATGTGATTAAAGATATCCTGGAAAAACCAGTTAAAAACATAGATTTCTCAGCTTGCTTCCCAAAATTGTGATGAACCAGTCCAGCAAAGTCTGGGAAACTAGATGCATAATTAGCATCCTACCTGGTTCTGATTTAAATGGTCCAAAGATGATACTTTAAGAAACCCTGGTCTACAGTGTTGAGATGCACTTCTGATGCTTCAAACGGACTGCTCTTCTAACTAACTATATTTCTCTATGGACATGCTAAAGGCAGAATTCAGCTGCATACTGGTTTTTTTGGTGACCGGAAATTTTTGGAGGAAATTAAGCAGTGACAATAACTTTAGAGAATAGCTCTATGGTAGTTTATTTGGTTTTAGATGGTCTGAGGATGCTCATCCCCAGCCTTCAATAAGGAATTACCGTGGGGAGGTCACACTGACACTGGAGCAGCGTTCTGAACAATAGACCATAGATTAGTACTTCTTCCTTGGCCCAATTTATTCTCTAAGGAACATGTCTCTTCTTAAGGATCCAGGTTTATTCCACAAATATCTTTGACGTGTCTGCCAATACCCAGGCATGGAACTGTGTGCCAGTTTGAAAACCCCAACACTGGTTCGGTTCTGTGAAACAGACATTCTGTGCCACACTTCTGCATACAGTGATTACACCCAGCATCAGTTAAATGACAAAGAGGAAAGGGCATTTTTGGAAAACCTGGTGATTTATTGGTAGTTCCCTGGCACCTGTAATCCAGAACTGAATGAAGTTTATTCCTCACAAAGCACACATTAAAGGAAAATTACTCAGAGAAAACCTCTCTGCCCCATAAAACCACATGATTGATATTTTTAAGCCAAATCTTTTTATCTACCCTTTACTGCCAACATTTTCAGGTAGCAATTTTTCATGGAGTTAATGTTTATCAACATTTTTGATGGATTTTGTCAATATTCAGTTCTTCGTCTTACCTTTATTTAACTTAGAAAGGTTAATTATAACTGTACTAAAAGCAACTAACATCATTGATACAACAGTCAAAGAAAGATACCTATGCTATTATGAAATATAAATAAAACAAAATGGCATTTATAACTCTATAGGCTGTCCTAAAAAACAGACTTAACGTTTGGAAGAAGGGGAAAAACAACACTGAAGTAACATACACAACCATCGAACAGCAGAACATCTGGGAAGGCTTCTGCTTTAAAGAGCAAGACTAAACCCAAATTATTAAAAGCTGTGTATTGGCTTCTGCATAGAAATAACAGAACATGAAGAAAGACTACTTGATAAGAAAAAAAAATGAAAAAAAGAAAGAAATACATGGTTTACTTGGTTTAAGGCAGCAACAATCAGATTTATAATGGCTATTTCACTGGCGACTGTGCAATCTTAAATTAATATCCTCATTATCTTTAGTGAAAATGGAAACATCAAAGCATATACATTCTTTGTTAATTACATCCAGTGAAAATAATAACCGTGGATAAATAATTGTTACGGCAATAAACGACCAACATTTAAGCCAATTTGAAAGGAAAAGAGAAAAAGAGAATTTTAGCCCTGTAAAAGCAGGTTCATTTCACTATGACCTTTCACTTTATACAAGAACCAACCAAGGCTCACAGAGCCCCACTGACTTGCTAAGATCACACATTCCAGAAAGTCTCACCCCAGATGACTATTACCCTGTGACATCTTCATGTATCAAGTCTTCAGGAATTAAAGATATAGCTTTCATAAAGTAATCCTCAGTATCTGTTGCCATGTTTATGGATACCTGATGTTCACTCAGGACCTAAGATTTTCATTTATTTCCTTAACCTCTTGTTTACTCTCCACAAGATGCGTGTCCCTTCTAGAAATGTTGGGCCCTTTTCTCCTCCTTCTTCTCTTCTCTTCACTTTTTTTCCCTCTCTGCCTCTCCTGCTCTGTTTCTTCTCACTTTTCATTCTTGCTTTCTAGTCCTTATCTGGGAGTCTAGAGCTCATGGGTATGAATCCAGGCATTAGAAAGCTGAGAAAATCAGCAAGCTTGTCCTTTACTTCAAGAATCAGTGACATTAAGACTTGCTGGAAAAGGCTGATGATCTAAACTCAACGTTCAGCCAGGGATGTCTCCAAACAGAATGGTTTCCTTACTGACCCATGATTATATTGACGATCTCTTGGTTCATCTTAATAATTTTAAGCACACAACCAAGATAGGTTCTGCCCTTTCCCTGTTAAGAGTTAACAACGTGCTGGAAACAAGATGATTGCATTCCCCCAAAATCCACTGTGTTGAACTTAATTCTCACTGCGACGGTATTAGGAGGAGGGACCTTTTGGAAGAGATTAGGTAGGTGATGGGGGTGGAGCCCTCATGAACTGTGTTAGTGCCCTTATAAAAGAGACCTCAGAGAGCTCCCTCGTCTCTTCTGCCACATGCAGCACAGCGAGAAGACACCTAAGAACCAGGAGCAGGCCCTTACAGATACCAACTCTGCCAGTACCTTGATCTTTAAGTTCCTGGCCCTCAGGACAATAAGAAATTAATTTTTGTTATTTTAAGTCACCCACTCTATAGTACTTTGTTATAGTAACCTGAAAAGCCTAATGTACAATGATATGTAAGGGGGAGGGAAATAGCTCAGTGGTTAGAGCACATACTTAGCATGCACAAGGCCCTGGGTTCAATCCCCACGGCCCCCATTAAAAACAAACACAACATGTAGAAAAGAGTTTCACCATGTTTCTTTCTCTCTGATTTCCTAGTGTAGCCATTCTAATCTCAAAATGTATCCCATCATTTCTGGCACCCGTCTATGCATTTATTGAGAATGACAGAGACCATACACCTTAGCTCCTAGGCTTGTGCCTGGCTGGCTCTCAGAAACAATTCAGAGACTTGAAGGTAATTGGTCAATTATCAGCTATACCAAATAGCTGAGCTCTCTGACAATGTTCTTAGAATGGTGTTCAGCTCACATAAGACACTTGATAGTCAGTAGCTAATGTAATTAAAAAAAAAAAACACGTAATGACCTAGTACATAAAGACGTTGAAAAGCAGAAGGTTTCGGGATTGGTGAAGCTGGCTCTATGATGGCATCAAGGCCCCTGATCTGTCACTTAATAACTGTGTGACTTCAGCAAATACATTACTTCTCCTACCCTCCAGTTTCTTTCATGAATAATAATAGCCTTGGAAAGCACTCATTAAAATTTTCCATCATCATAATTACTGTTTTAAACATTACTATTTTATGAAAGATTTTACTGGCTCAAGAGTTCTAATAAAATCAAAACGATAACCCATTGGCTAGATAATCTTTAATGCTTCTTTTGTTTTTCAAGTAGATGACTTTTTTTATCTGTTTCTCACAGATAGGACAGATTGCCTGGCATCATCCAGTCTCCACTGGATTTTCTTATACAGGAAGAAGAGTCAGGAGAGAGGAGTTAGTTGGGAGCTCCTATATGAAGACTGCAGACTCTTCTCAACAGCAGAGAGGGTGCCTCCGTCTGCCTCTCCGCATTAGTCTTCCTCTCCCCTTTACCTACAGGGGTGGGTGCAAAGTTTTAATGAGAACAAAATGCAACCAGATTGATTTACTGTCCAGCACCTGCTTGTGCTACACAAGCACCTTTTAAAATAGCATTCTGGTGGGTGTTGCTTTTCAATGGTCAGAAATAACAGGATTTGGAAATAAATGAAAATTTTTAAAATGACAAAAACAAGGCACACGAAAAAGGATAAATCAAAGAATCAAGACACCAACTGTTAGTTCTTGCTCTGAGTAGGAAAGAAAAAAAAAGCAAAACGGAAGCCCACGGGGTATGTGGCCTGATTGTAAACAAGTCAGGGAGATGAAATTAAAAAGGCAGGACAGAGCCTTTAGAACTCCTAAAGAGGTCTCATGTGCCAGAGAGGGGTTCATTTCATCCAAAGCTGATTTGTTAGCCGGTTGCTGACCTAACAATTTCAATTAATAGACATCCGAAGAGACAATGTATTGCCGCTATTATAAGGTGTAATTTTTGTCTCCAGTAATAAATGCAGCTTCCATTCCTAATTATCTGTCTTTGGCACAATACCCTCCCCACTCCACCCCCAAGATAAGCCCAACAGGAAAAAAAAGAAAACTATTCTTTTTCCACAAAAAGAGTCCTTTGGAGTGATATGTGGTATTCTGTATGTTCAGAAATCTTCCATTACAAACAAAAACAAACAAATAAATAGATAAGAACCTGTTCCCCCAAGAATAAACCAAATGGTTTATATCATAAAACGATGGAAGCTTTCTTCTCAACAATATTTGAAATGACCAGGACATATTTTATAGACTGCCCCAGGAGAAATAATCTAAGAAGGCTACAGAGAGTGTTTTATGAGATTTATGGACTTATCTCAAGCAGTGGATCATAGTTTTATCATAAGAAACACAATTCCCAGACAGTTTGACATCTGGGGTTTGTTTTAGTTTTTATGCACATAACCTACTGGTTGGCCCAGCATCCAAGCATATTAACCACAAACTTGAGCATTCAAACACAAGTGACTCTCAAATATTTTCTCTAAAAGCTCACAGAATAACATACTGGAGATGACCCCTGACTTCAAGGAGCTTACCCTCCTGTTGTAGAAGTAAAAACCAACTAAAGGAAAGACTGATCCCAAACACAAGTTTTGGTGTGTTGATACATACGGTACATGTTCTACTTCTACAAGGACTTAAATGGACAAGCTAGAATAAAATTAAAAGAGCTAAACCACCAGGACCTGTGGGCTCGTGAGAGGAATTCAGTTGGGGAAGATTATTCTTTATTCCAATAAACCTTTAAGTCTCAGAAAAAAAAAAAGATACATCTCCAGGGACATTTCTTTTCCACACTTAAAACAACCTAAGAAAACCAACCAGACATTTTTGTTCGTATGTAGAATGTATCTGTGTACGATTATTATTATTTATCCATCTACTCGTTCGGTCACGGCTGCAATGCCAGTGCTGACACAGTCTGTGCCCTAGAGCTCGGTCTAGCCCTGAATATTCAGAACCTCAATTTACAGACTCTTCTGTGCTAATTATCCCATGTTCTGAATTACAGGAGCTTATATAAGTCACATGACTTATAAGTCATACAACAGTAAAATATTTTCTAGAGATACTGACCTAAAAATCCCAGGGTTTCTATTCTTTCATTGCTGTATTTTCTGCTTCGAGATGTTCATATCAAGCAATTATAATCATTACTCCCTGGTCCTCAAGTTGTTCATGAAAAGGGCTAACATTTTGCTCACTATACCCAGGTACCATAACAGATAAATACATGTCTATCACAGCTACATATATTCAAATTGTGATACAATAATTTCCATCACAAATTGACAGATATGTAATAAATGAACATGAAAATCCTATTCTTACCTTCTGTCTCAGTATCACAATAGACAGAAAGGTTGGAAGACAATATTTTCTGTAACTTTCAATTCCACAAATCTACATATAAAATCTAAACTCTAGAAAAGAGTTCCACTTCCAATGAAAACAATAAAGTGTAGACTATGAAGTTAAAAAAAAATCACACAAAAGTCTTAAAAACTGACAGTGAAAAAGAATATGAAAAGGAATATACATGTATAAATGAATCACTATGCAGTACACCAGAAATTAAAACATTGTAAATTGACTATACAAGAAAGGAAAGGAAAGAGAGACAGAGAGAGAGAGAGAGAGAGGAAGGAAGGAAGGAAGGAGGGAAGGAGGAAAAGAAAGGATGGAAGGAAGGAAGGAAGGAACAAAGAAAGAAAGAAAGAAAGAGAGAGAAAGAAAGAAAGAAAGAGAAAAAGGAAAGAAAAGAAAAAGAAAAAGAAAAAAGAAAGAAAAGAAAGAAAAATGCTGTTGGCAAAAAAAAAGCCTTTCATTCCAAAGATGTGCTTGTCAGTTCGTACAGTCAAGACACCAGTGGAGAGACCTGATTCACGGAGGTATTGCTGAATAGCTATGCTGATCCCCATCTGCGCTGTCACACAGCCTCTGATCAAGCCTCACCATCCACCTGGTTTAGCCATGACACTGGCCCCCATACAGTCTGCTTCCAGTTGCTCCCCAACCTCCTTTATTTCCCACCTGGCACAAAGTGCTGGAGAACACCCAGGTTGAGGTTTGCCTTCCAAAATAATAAAATCAACCCTGCCACTCTCCAACATAAAAATCCCTCCCAGCTTTCTGCTGCTTACAGGGAGAGTCTGGACTCCACAGATGGTACCTGAAGACCTTTGATACCCGGCCACACACTCACCTGTTCATGCTCGTGGGCACCAGCCTCCCTGCTCATGCTCCTGCCCCTAGTCCCTCACTCCCCTATGTATAACACCTGTGGCTTCCAGAGAATTCCCTCTACACCAGAGGTTCTCAACCAGAGGCTCTTGTTCTCCAGAGACTATGTCACAAGGACCAGAGACATTTTTGTTTGTTACAAATGAGGGCTGTGATGCTATGGCATGTAGTCAGGAGAGGGCAAGGATGCTGTTAAACATTCTATAATACATAGGATAGCCCCCCACAGCAAAGAATTACCTGGCCAAAATGTCTATCTATTATTAAAATATTATCTAGGCCCAAAATAGTGGCCAGCTTGAGAAACCTTGCTCTACTACGAATGCCACCTCTCCACCTAACTCATTCCCCTACCCTTCAAGGTCCAGCTCTGAAGTTTCCTCTTCCTTAAAACAGTTCTTGATTTTTCAGGCTGCCAGTCACTCCCTCACTTTTCCCCTTCCACATTCTCTTCAGACTGTATTTCAACCTACACAAATGACAAATATCTATCTTAGTGTCCGCATCCTCCCTAGACTGTGAACTCCAACATGCCAAGTCGTCTTCTTCTTTCTGTCCCTTGACGTGCCCCCTGCAAATACTCCATCAATGTTAAATGACTGTACGCCATTTCTTTATTTTATAGCTTTCTCTCTAGACCTGCACTGTTCAATACAGGTGATCGTGGATGGTATTTAAATTAAAATTTGTAATTAACTACTATCACATAAAATTGAAAACTCATTTCTCTAGTTGCACTACCACATTGCAAGAGTGCAACAGACACGCGTGGCTAGAGGCTGCTCCACTGAACAGTGCAGAAAGTTCTCCTGCGCAGCACAGCATCTAGACTGTCAGCACCATGAGACTTAAGGGTCGTATCCGTGTTCAAACACATGCCTGGTACACAGTAGGTACTCTATAAACGTCTGTGTGAATGAAGGCACATGGATCCTGGTTGTGCTCATTTCCATTGAGTTGATCTGTACGAGAGATAAAAGCTCAGCTAAGGCAGGGACTTTCAGAAAATTCCTGCTTTGCTACTGGTCCACACAGAGGGCTTTCAGTCATGACTGGCAAAGTATGTGCAAGTGAGTAATGAATAAACCCCAGGGTGTCAGGAGAAAGAGCAGGGTCACATGCCAGGAATTAACATCTCGGAGACCAAGTGAGAGCTGCACAGCCTGAGTCCGTCCTGAATGGTTTGCTGGAACAGCTGAGCCCTGAGCACCCGCAACCATAGCAAGAAAAACACACAGATGATACAAAAATAATTCGTAACACAGATCCCAAGGGGAATGCTTAAAACCCAGAGAGACAAGGCGGACATAGGAAGTCTAACAGGGAGGCCTCAGTAAGTACCGGCTAGGGACACAGATTTGAGAGTCAGACAGATTTGGGTTTCTGTTCCTCCTCTGTCACTTTCTAATAGAGTAATTTGGGCAAGTCAGTTGACCCCTTTGAGCTTCACTCTCCTTAGCTACAAAATATAAATGATAGTATTACCTTGCTCACTATTTTATTGTGGGAAAATAAATGAGATACCGTGTGTACACATGCAACAGAAACTGATACATAATAAGCACTGAAAAAAATTGGTATTTTCATAATTATCAAAAATATTATAAAATCTTAGGGATGGAAGAGACCAAGAGGTTAAGTCTAGCTCCAATCCTATCTTCTGTTCTCACACCGAGTTCTTTATCCTCCCTACAACATCCCTGCCAAGGTTGTCCAGCTTCAACTTAGCATCCTTTACTGACCACGAACTTACTGCTTCTTATGGCAGCTCTTCCCAGTTCAGGTAACTCTGTAACGTAAAACCACCATGTTTCTCCAAGGGGCACTACTGGCATTTGGATGGGGCAGTTCTTTATTGCACTGGGTTACCCCAAGCACTATAGGACATGGAGTATCTGTCTGCAGCCCCATAGATACCGGTAGTACATATAACCCTCAGTCACCATGCAAACAAACAAATGCCCTCAGGTATTTTCTGTGTTCCTTATAAGGGTAGGACTATCAACTGCTAAAAGCCATTGCCCAAACTAAAATCTTCCTCCTGGATTGGAGCTTGAGAAAAAGTAAATAGGGACATTCAGAGATGAGGGAGATTTCAAGAGTTCCAAGGGGCATATGGTAGACTTTGCCTGCTAGCTCTTATATCCATCTCCCACTCTTTCCCTGTTCTGCTCTGCATCTCATGGCATCACATCCCCCAGGTTCCTTCTCCAACTGTCTGCTAGGTGGATTCATCCAATGAGAGGCACAAGAATGTGGCAGAAGGGGAGAAGTCAGTATTCATTTCTCTCTTACTCTGCCTTGTGTAACATCCCCTCTCGGACAGAGGAACATGTCCCTCAGGGATCCAAGAGCCCTCTTCTCTATAGTCCCAACTCCTGCCTGGGCCGCCCTGCCTCTGGTGTCACAGCTGTCTGATGATTCTGGCCTCTGGGCTTTGGTGACACCCCCTCCTCTCGCTGCCTCTCCTAGCTTCCTATTAATCCCTGGGCTGTCCCATGCCCCTGATGGCTCCATCAGCTTTCCCCTCATGTATGCACTGAATATTCTCTATCATTAAATCCCTTCTGTTGAAATACACTGAACAATCTGTTTTCCTGATTGGACACTGACGAACACAATCTGGGAGATGAAGTTCTTTCCTATCTCCATGTTGGATGAATGACTAAAAAGAGTAGCTCGATACAGGGATTGTTTCTCTCTTTTTTCATTGCTGGGAGTGACAGATCACCTGTTGTAGTGACTTTTGAGGAAACATGCATTGTGTCATGTTTCCTTTCCTAGGGATATAAGTTGAGAAAAAACTGCCAAAGCTGAAACTACATTTTCCCCCCCATGGACATGCTTTCCTTTATGGGAAAATACACCATTCCCCCAAAGGAGACTGATTCCCTAGACAGAAAATAAATATGAGAAACGGCAGATGAGGCTGGACTTCGAAGGGCCAGCATGTTGGCTTCTTTTCCCCATCTTTGCTGTAAGTCTAGAAACGCTAGGAAAGAAAAGGATATCGACTCCAAAATATGGCTTAAGTCCATCTCAACTAGTTGTTTAAAAAAAAGTACTCTAACTTCTGATTAGAATGACTTAGATACAGGACTAATAGCCTTGGATTAGAATTTAGAAGCTACTAAAATACACACATAGACAGAAGAGAGAAAGAAAGAAACACACACAACAAAGAACACACCTAGATTACAGATACGTAAGTGTCTGTGGCGTGGCAGTACAAATCTATTTATTTTTTTAAAGACATTTTTACATTCTTATTTTCTCTATATATACTCACTTGACCAGTTATAATGATAAGGTCTTAGGAATCCTCTGGGTGTTAACCACAGACACTCAGTCTAACTTAAGTACACAGGAAACAGGCAGAATTTGTTACTAATCTGGAAGCAAACACATAAATCCCAAGGAGAGAAAATGCAGTCAAACCGATGGAGGCAGACAATCTAGGAACTAGAAAACCATCAGGAACCAAGGAAATTCTCTCCCGATGTCACTCTCTCTCTCTCTCTGGGATGTACGTGCTTTCACCCTGTGCCAATGGGTTCTCTGGCTTCTCTTCACATACGGCTGAGATGGCTGGACACCCACAGTAGTATCTAGAATCTATGTTAGCTTGTCCTTGGTCCAGGAGGGCAGCTGGGACTCAAGAGTCTCTAAATCCCCAGCTCTGGGCAAAGCACTTCCATGTGACCCAGCCGGGGTCAACTGCCTACTTCTAACCCCATCAGCTGCACCTGGGGAAACAAGAGGAGACAGTATAAGCAGGGCTGCCTGAACAGCCCTAATGGCAAAACAGTCCTAGGAAAATAGGTTGGGGAAAGAGAAGCAAGTAATGAGTTAGGCAGAAGCCCCTGAAGAGTAATAACTCCAAAGAGGCAGTATTACAATTATTCCAATCTTCCAGACGAGAAATAGGCATAGAGGGTTAAAGAGCCTGTCCTATATCTCATAACTGATTAATGTCTGAGCCACTACTTGAATCCAAGTCCCCAGAATTACTTCTTCTCAATCCTAACTTAGCATCTATATAATGGAATTTATGGCAGGTAGAATATGGTAAATTATAGCCTATTAAATACAATTATTATTATTATTATAAAGGAACTGAGAAAGTGTTCTAAAAACACAACCTATATTATTTGTCCTCCCACATCTGCTCAGCCATCTGCCTTTCTTAAGCCAGAAGATGCCATCAGATGTCCCTTAAGAAGCAGAATCTACTGAAATCCCCTTGGAGAGAATTTCAAACAAATTCTGTGCAAAGGCCAGAGAGCTTCAGAACCCTACATAAAGCATGGTGATTCCAGATCTATAGAGCCCAGAAGAGTGGGGTAAGGGGAGTTCAACTTCATCCTTTTTGAGAATGCTGAGTCCCCCTGAGCTCTAAATGTCCAGGGTGGAGCTAAATGAAGGTGGCATGTCTTCTCTACTCCCATGACTTGGAGCATGGAAGGAGAGCAGACTGTAAACGGCTCCCTATCATTGGATAAGAGAAACAGCCTGCCCCTAAGTCCTATATGCTCAAGGTGAGAGATCTCCTTCAATCACATACATGATTTCAACAACCAAGAACATTCCAACAAGGAAATTTGAGTCCCAGCGAGTCAAGAAAGAAAAGCACCTTTCCTCCTGGGAGGCCAAGTAGGCAGAGAAGTGAGCCAGGCAAACTTTCCCTCTTGGAAGAGACAGAAGTGTGCCTAGAAGGTAAAATTAAAAAGGCAGAAATACAAATGATCAATAGACACATGAAAAAATGCTCAATATCACTAATTATCAGAGAAATGCAAATCAAAACTACAATGAGGTATCACCTCACACCAGTCAGAATGGCCGTCATTCAAAAGTCCGCAAATGACACATGCTGGAGAGGCTGTGGAGAAAAGGGAACCCTCCTACACTGCTGGTGGAAATGCAGTTTGGTGCAGCCACTGTGGAAAACAGTATGGAGATTCTTCAAAAGACTAGGAATAGACTTACCATATGACCCAGTAATCCTGCTCCTGGACATATATCTAAAAGGAATTCTACTTCAAAAAGACACCTGCACTCCAATGTTCACAGCAGCACTATTTACAATAGCCAAGACATGGAAACAGCCTAAATGTCCATCGACAGATGACTAGATAAAGAAGATGTAGTATATTTATACAATGGAGTACTATTCAGCCATAAAAATCAACAACATAATGCCATTTGCAGCAACATGGATGTTCCTGGAGAATGTCATTCTAAGTGAAGTAAGCCAGAAAAAGAAAAATATCATATGAGATCACTCATATGTGGAATCTAAAAAAAAAAAGAAAAAAATAAGAAGAACATAAATACAAAACAGAAACAGACTCATAGACATAGAATACAAACTTGTGGTTGCCAAGGGGGCGGGGGAGGGAAGGGACAGATCGGGATTTCAAAATATAGAATAAACAAGATTATACTTGTATAGCACATGGAAATATATACAAGATCTTATGGTAGCTCACAGTGGAAAAAAAAAGTGACAGTGAATATATGTACGTTCATGTATAATTGAAAAATTGTGCTCTACACTGGAATTTGACACAACATTGTAAAATGACTATAACTCAATAAAAAATGTTAAATAAAAGGCACTTGTAGAGATTTAAGTGCAATTCTCAAAAGGCTTCTTCAACTTAAACATGATTTTTGATCTATAAAATTCAGTAAAAGAATTAAAAATGAGAATGAATTGGTTACGTAAATACACTTAGTGGCCTGGCAGATCAAGCACAGGAAGTATTTCAAGTCACACACACACACACAAAAGGAAAAGGAAAACACTAAGAGGCTAAGATGATACACACAGCATAATACAAAAAGAAAAAGGAGCAGATGAAGGCAATAACAGAAATTACGGCTTAGAAACCAGTACTAGGGGAAAAAAACAAACTTCCCTGAATTGAACAAAGATCTAAACCTGAAAACTGAAAGAGTTGTCGAATTCTTTTACCTACAAAGAAAACCAAAATCAGACAGGCATCAGACTTCTCATCTGCAGTACTGGAGACAAAGCATCCACAGAGTACATTCTTGCAAAGCCTGCAACTCAAGAACCTTCTACCAGCCAAGGTAACTAATCAGGTTGAAAGAAAGAGAATCTGGGGCTTGTCCTAACTGAGAAAGTATATCATACACATGCGTCATCAAAAAATACTCCAAGCAAACAACAAATGAGCCCAAATTAAGTCTCTCTCTCTCTTTTCTTTTTAATAAGAAAAGATGAACTAAAGAGGATACAGCACTGAATAACAAAACTTAACACAAACAGTCGAAGGGAATGTGTGATAAGAATGCTAATCGAGGACTTACAAAACACACAGTAACCTACAAAGCAGATCCATTTTCTTAAATGTGCTCACCTCCAACAACAACAACAGAAACAAAAAAAGGGAAAATTAAAGTATTTGGAAAGTGCTATGTTCTGGGTATGAAAGGCAGAGGGAGATGAGGAAATTAAGTAGCCTAAAGTTATTGTCCTTTCTGAGAAGTAAGAGGGAAGCAGAAATTCTATGATTATGATGAGGAAAAAATGCACTTTGGGTGGGATTATGCTTTGCTGCCATATAACAGTAGTCACCTATATTTGATTAAAATAGCAGAAAAGGGATTGGCAGTTATTACTGGGATAAAATAAATAAAGTAGAACCTCTGTATTAATAAGATCTCAGTTTTAACCCTTTTAGTAGAAAGATGCTTATCAAATAGATATATGAATCATTTGCTGCTTACTTGATGTATAAAAAAGGGTAAATAACAGATACTTAGACAGAGAGAGAGAGGACATTTGTCTCTTGACAATGATGAGGTATAAACTGCAATGATGGCTTGTCCAGCAAAAGAATGTAAGAATTTTAGCAGGTAAAGCAACAACATCTAAAATTCACATGGAAATTGCCTGGAAAACAAAGAAAAAGACAAACTAATGTTTTAATACTTGCATGATTGTCTTCCCTAGATTTTCTTTTAAACCCACTTCATATGCATCTGGAATGAACATATTTATCACAGATGTGCCACAATGATGGTTTTATAAACCATGGTGAAACAGTCTGTTTTCCCCCAGAAATCTCAAAGCAAGGATCACAGAGCAAAGATAAAGAACACAGTCAAAATAATCTCACTCCCTCTACTTTAAAAGCTTTGCTATGCAAGTATCTGTTTCAAAAACACAGCTGTTTTTGGCATCCCCATGTCTGTCACTTCCCACAGACGGAGGCTAAGATCACTGATTTAAACAACACCAACAGGACATGTGTCATGAGAAAAGAAAATTTGTCTAAGGAGGGAAATTTAGTAATATGTATTCTGATTACGGACGAGGCCCTAGTGTAACCTGGTAAAAACAGTTACAATTCACACCATACAATTTCTACTGTTTAAAAGGATTAATATTAAAATTCATGCAAATTGTTTCTCATAGATAGTACAATGAGTGATACTGATTAGAAGGTTAAGTCTATTGTACTGAACGTGAAGAAAGCATTAGTGAAGCAGCCTATCAAATTTTTTGGTTAGAGATTTTATAAAGGAAAATATATAACCACATGGTTATGACACGTGTGGATATACGTTGTGTCATTTTGTTTGAAATAAGGTATCTTAAATCAGTAGAACTGGGTGAACATTAATCAGTTATAACAGGTATCTATCAGTGTGTTACTCAGAGACACTTGCGTAATAAAAATGAAAAGACTCAATAATGTTGGCCTTCTTAGGAAAACAAGAGAAAAGGAAGAACTGAGTGGAGTTTCGGAGGTGTATGGGCAGAGAAAAATTACTTAGAACACATAGAGAAGGGTTTAAGTAAAAGAAGCTGCCTTGAGATTGTGACACACAAATGCGTTGCCTTGGGTGCCTGCCTATGTTCCCCCACAGGCTTAGGAACAACTCGGTAAATAAACAAGCTTGTGAACTCATCCCGTTTATCTAATCCTACCTGTCAGCATCACTGCATGAAGGAAATCAGTAAACTCACTTGCAGGGTAGCTTTTATGACTTCTCTTGGGTTGCTAATAATTGTGGTAATTCTATGCCTGAATAATTTCTCTACATCTTGCCATTTGCTTTTCTTAAAGGTGGAAGAGAAATACAACTCAAATTTCATCAAATTCATCAAAGGTCCTAAAGATTTTCGAGCCCATACCTCTCAATGGACAGATAGGTAAGCAAAGGCTCTGAGGTATTGTATTATTTGCGTAAGGTCACGGGTAGTTTGCACCAAAATTAAAACCTTCTGAACCTTCTGGGGTCTTCTGAATCTCACATTAGCCACAAATTTCCACTGTTACAAGTTTATCAGCAAAGGATCTTTAAGCAGTAGAATTCAATCGAAGTACCACTCTCTGTACTTCTGTCCACTTACATAATAAAAATTCACAGAAATTCAGTAACAACTCTATGAACCCTTTTGTTAAGATGACAGACAATTACAAATCAATTTTGAATAGTATAGTCAAGTGCTTAATATATATATATATAATGAAATAGTTTTCATTATTCTGATCAAGATTGTTGTAAGGGTTAAACTCCTTTAGAATTATTTTATAACACAGCATAACGTCTAGGTCCCTCATGTTATTAAATTCTTATAATCCTTGTGTTAAGGAATCATCACATAAGGAGGAGAGTATTGTGACTTTTTCCCTTTCATCTAGAAAAGATTCTGAATGTTCATTATTTTTACTTTAAACATTTAATAAAAATCATTAGTGAAGCCATATAAATCTGGCATTTTCTTTGTGGGAAGATTTTTAATAACGGATTCCAATTTTCTGTTTCATCTTCTATTATTTTTTTAAGTTCTGTTTTTCAAAGAATTTCTATATTTCATTTTGAATTTCAATTGATTGATGTACTTTGCTTTTATTATCTTTTTTAATGTGTTTACGACATAGTATTGTCTTTTTCATTCTTGATATTGGTAATTTTTTTCCTTGATCAGTCTTGCTATTACTTTTATTAATCTTTGTAAAGAGCCAACTTTTGACTTTGTTAATTATTTTCAATCATGCATTTATTCTCTCTTTAAATAAGTCTAGATCTTACCTTCATTATTTCCTCCTGTCTACATTTTGGGGTTTAATTTATTATTCTTTTTCTAGTTTTTTGAGATGAAAGCTTGGATAACTTATTTTAGGCTGTGATTCCTTTCTTATAAATTAATCTAAGGCTATCAGTGACCTGGTATGTACTGCTTTAGCCATATTCCACAAGTTTTGATAACTCACACCTTCATTAAAATTCATATCAAAATATTTTTCATTACGAGTGAGATGTCTTCTTTGACACACAGGTCATTATTTAGAGTGTACTGTTTAATTTTCAAGTAATTCATGTTTTTCCAGTTATCTTTGGGGGTTTTATTTCTACCTTAGTTCTTCATAATCAGGTACCATAATCTGAGTGATTTAAGTCTTCTGATATTTGATGAGACTTGCTCTATGAACCAGAATATGGTCTGTTTGGTAATGATTCTTATGCACTTGGAAAATTATGAGTTCAGCCACATTTGGACGCAGTACCCTGTATCTATTAATTTGGTGGTATTCGTTAAATACATTGTTCAGATTTTCAATATCCTTATTGATTTAGGGATGTTCTATCAGCTATGAAGAAGGTATGTTGAAGTTGCTTGCTATGATTTTGGTTTTGACTTTGTTTTTGGCTTTGTCGTATATTCAAACTTAGGAGTGTAAAATCTTCTTCAAAATTATTTATTCTCCCTTTTTATATGAGTATACTTCTTGCTTTAGAATCTACTTTCCTGGATATTAAAAAAAAAAAACTAGAAGATTTCTTTTGCTTACTGTTTGTGTCTTGCTTTTTCATCCTTTTACTTTTAATATTTCTGTGTCCAAATATTAAAAGTGGGTCTCTCATACAGAACACACATGGGATTATTTTTAATATAGTCTGACAATTTTATTTTTTAATATCTTTTAATTGGAAGAAATGATACAATTTATTTATGATTATTGATGTATTTATTTTTTATCATTTTATCATTCATGTTCTATTGGACTCACCTATACCAATTTTTCTTCTTTCTTTTAGATTAATAAAATATTTTATATTATTTTATTTTTCCTCCAGTAAGTTCTTCGGAACAAATTATTTTCTAGTGATAATTACAAAATATGCATCCTTAACTAATGACAGTCAAAAATGTTACTTTTACCACTTTCTGATAATGCTAGAACATAGACTACTTTAATTTATAATCCACCAATAATGTGAACATATTATTGCATTATTGATTTCAAATCTATATACACTTTCTGTTTGTTTTTTGTAGGGGGTAATTAATTTTATTTATTTATTTAATGGAGGTAGTGGGGATTGGACTCAGGACCTCATACATGCTAGGCATCCACTCTACCATGGAGCTATACCCTCCCTCTTCAAATCTATATACACTTTTAACTCAAGATGTTATTATCATTGTTCCATACTATCAATATTTATATTTAGCCATATATTTCTCACTCCATTTTCCTTTATATCTTCCTGCATGTCTGCTTCCTTCCTGAGGAACACCTTTTACTTTATATTTTAGGGCAAATATGCCACTGTTCACTTTTTGTCTAAAATGTCTTTACTTTTACATAGGTCATTGCATCACTTGTAAATAAAGATAGGTTTACTTCCTCTTCGAATCAATCAATCAATCTTTATTTTACATTCTTTTTCATTTGGAAAAAAATTCCAGATGGGAAGTTATTTTCCTTCATCACTCTTAAGTGATAATTCTATTATCCTTTGGCTTCTATTGTCCTTCTTAGGAAGTCAGCTGTTAGTTATTATTGTTTCTACTTTGAAAATAATAAGTTGCATTTTTCTCTGTCTGGTTTTCACCCTGCTGCTGGTTCCTTTTAGGATTTTCTTGTTTTTGTTTCTCATCAGTTTTACTATGATATGTATGATATGCCTACATTTTACTTTCTTTCTAATTATTCTACTTGTGAGTCACAGAGCTTCGGGAATGGGTGGGCTGATATCCTTTTTCATTTGGAACAATCATAGCCAATATTTCTTTGAATATTGATTCTGCCACAAACTCTTCTTCTAATCCAATTACATGAATGTTCAGCATTTAAATTATATTTCACAACTCTATCCTTCCTTTATTTATTTTATCTTCTTTCATTTCCTATTTGTGCTTCAGCTGGACAGGTTCTATTGAGCTGTCTACCAGGTTACCTGTTCTTGTCCTCTGCTGTCAAACACATTTACTGACTAACTAACTTAGGTATTGTCTTGTTTGATTCTACAATTTCTGTTTGATTCTTTTTTACAGACTTTACTTCTCTGGTGAGAAATATCCATGTTTTTATCCCTTGCCACTCAGTTCCTTTATTTTCTTAAACACATCAATAAAATCCATTTAAAAAATCTGTCTTCCCATGCCAATTTACAGATCACCTGTGAATATAATCTATTGAGTTTCTTCTCTTGTTTATTAGTAATATTTAATTGAGTGTCAGTGTGTTAAAAATTCTAGAGGTTTCATATTATGTTATCTTCCTCCAGAAAATACTTACCTCTTTTCCTCCTATTTTGCTGTGCAGAAAGAGTCAGAGTTGATCACCTTTACCCAACCTAGGACTAACCTGCTTTGAGACTAAGCTGTAGTTTTGTAAGGCTCCATCAGCATCTACACATCTACTCCCCCTGGGGTGTCGTCTTGTACAGCTTTCAGCTGGACTTCCAGTATGATCACCAGGTTCATTGTCTCAGCAGTTCTTCAACACGAATCTTTGTCTCTTCAATTCTACTTCCCAGAAGTTTTTAACTTCGCTTTATCTCTTTTTCTTTTTTTGGCCACCCTCTTCATTCCCTTTCAGAATTCAGCAAATATGTTGAGGGGAAAACAGGCTCTGTACTGAGATTCCTCGGGTGAAGTCACCATTTTCTTGCACTTCATTCCATGAGTTCACCAAAAGTTCTGTATGTTTCTCTTCCCCTTAATAGCAGCCCTCTGCCTGGGCAGGGCCCATATTGTCTGCTTCCTTCCCATGTCCAGAAGTAGCAAATTTCCCCAGAGGAAATGTAGAGATCAATCATGTGCTCAGGTTTCCATGGTTTTCCCATCTCTGAGGTTTTAGTCATTCTAGTTCTCATTACTTCAAAAACTCTCTGATGCATTCAAGCAGAACTATTTAAATGGTTATCCATATTTTCTAGTTGTTCTTAACAGGAACATTATTCTACCACAAGTCACTCCACCCTATTCAGAACTCCCACTATATTTTTGTTCACTGTAAAGTGTAATAAATCCCATCAGTTTCTTCAAAAGTTGTCATGGAAGACACACAGATGGGAAAGCCTTATATTAAGTAGCTGAGACAAGCTTTGTGCGGTGCAAAGAAATTTACAATGTTACTTCTAACACTGTAAGACTGTTAGACTGCAGCTGACGTATAATGCTGCACTGAACATGCTTGTCAACAGGCTTTTATACAAAAGTGATAGAGGAACAAGAAACTAGACCTGTTATTTCCAGCAACAAATCTTAATGCATGGACCTGAAGGAAGAGTTTTTTCCAACCAATTCTATAATATAATGAGGAAGTGACACAGGGATGTTCCATATTGCTCATGTTTTTAGGGTATGGAGTTGCCTTTTTTCTTTTTCTTTTTTTTTCAGATATATACATTTAGAAGAAACAGCAACATTTTTAGTAAAACATATAAAATCACTGTGATACAGATGTGCAATTACATTAATAAAATTCTTCAAAAACATTTTGATTTTAAGTGCCTGCTCATACATCTTATTATTTAACCTTGCAATAATGGATTTGGTCATAGTCTCCCTGCTGTTACCTAAATGAAAAGCCAAAAATTACTGCAAACCTCTGAAAATTTAAATTTTACAGACTTACTCATTAAAGTAGCCAATAAAGGGAAACAATATAAAGTTATATATTTCTTTCTGGAGTATATTCTTGACAGATGACATTTTGGGTGACGTTCCAACTTTTCAAGAGCTATGGTCTTCTTTATGCAATTAAAGAATTCCCATCTTGCTAATAACTGAAAACCTGAAGTGACACCTTCTAAAACTGGAAAAATTTTACCTTAATCCTAAGACGGTAAGATTTAAGGTTTGTTTTCAGCATTTGTATTTTATGGGTGTGTTTCAATTTACTGAGTCAATCCTATGGTAAGGTTGTATTATACATGTTGTTTTCGGAAATATAATAAAGGTACCTCGATCCTTAACGTCCCTAAATTTATGCAAAGTCCAAAACACATGGTCATCTACACCATAACTAGTAGGAAAGAGAAAATACCAAGAAAATCTGTAGCATAAACTGGAATATAAAACAAAGGACTAAGAAGCACGGTCCCTACGTTCTATGCCTGCTTCTGCCAATTACTGATTTCGTGACCTACGGCAAATCATTTAACTTCTGAGGTTGTCGTAAGGACCAAATGAGAAGGTGTGTTTTAAAGCACTATACTTTGAAAAATGAGAAAGCTGTATGCAAATGCAAAAATCAGTATTTGTATAATTCTAAGAGGCATTTTTCCCATTTCAGAAAACAAACTATCTTCAGGCACTTGAAAAACACGTCAGCTTTCATTTGCATACAATTATTATTCTAATTACAAATTATGTTCATGTATTCATCAAAGCAGGTTCATCAGGGCATCTATTAGGCAACTCTTTATTAGTTTAATGCAAATTATGTATATGAAAGTAATAAAGCTGCATTTCTCTTTCAATAATAATTTCAGAAAGTCTCCATTCATCCAACTAACTGAAGTATGACTCTAAATTTTATGCTGTCTGAATGTGAGGGAGGAAAGCCTAAAACTGAGTTCAACGCAAACTACAGCAAATAGTTACTTATACTCTTCAGTGACAATACTTAAATATTGCGGGTACAATTCATGTTTTATTCTGCTTATTTCCACTGCACCCTTGAGAAACAGAGCCCATATTCAAAAAACAAAGATCAAGAGACATTAGAACACTAAGTAACATGAAGAGATCACAACTTAAAACTCCCTCTCCAGCTCATTTTACCTCTTGATAATCCATAGTTGCCCACCTGAATTATCAAAAAAAAAAAGATGTTTATCTTCTTATATTTAAATACAGCAAATAAAAGCAGCACATCTTCCTTTACAGTCTGACACCTCTCGTTTATTTCTTTCCTTCTACGCCAACCACACTAGCACTCCTTGAGCACTCTGGGTATTTTTACTTTTCTGTGTCTTTGCTGTTCTCTTTGCCTGGACAGTCTTCTGTGCATTAAAATCCCCCTTCATCCTCAGGCTGTGAATCCATGCCTTCCCATTATTCCACAAGATGTCCTGCCTTGTAATGGGTGAAGTGTTCACCGACCTGCTGCTTCAACTAAAGTATAAACCCCATGAAGGCAAAGACAAGGCCATATTCATCTTTTTATTGCCTACAGCACCGTGGTGCTTGGCATATATATTTAGAAGGCAAGAAGGTACATGAAAAAACAGATGAATAAATGAATGAATGGATGCTACAGGAAACCTAGTGACTGACATATGTATTTTAAAGTTATGCAGCCTAGTATCTATAAGCTAGCATGCACATGGCAGGAGAGCAAATTTAAATGATGAGAAATCTACCTAATTTATAAATCTATCCTGACCTAGAAATATTATCCAACCTTACCCAGTAGGAAAAACTTAGGCATTGTCATATAAAACTTGATTCAGCTGATCACGTAAAACTACCCTGGATATGAAACATTAAAAAGATTTATGTTTCATCAATATTCTGTCATTTTTCAAACCTCTCCAAGTTTCGGGGTTTTTTTTTTTTTTTTTTTTTAACTTTTTAAAGTTTTTAATAGTCAGAACCAGGGGAAAAAATGGACCAGTTAAAAAAAAACAAAAACAGTGGAATAAAATAAACCATTTAAGAGCCATATTATTTTGAAGTAACACAGAATTATTAAAAATTGTGCTTTTTTTGAGAAAGCATTTCATCACATAAAAAAATCTTCCCAGTAAATGTTCTAAGCGAATAAAACAGCATACAGGTTTGCTTGCTCTGAAAGTAGACCTTTCCTATGAAACCGTTCATAAGCGGAAATGGCGTAAAGCGAATAAGAAATTGCCTTCGGACACATCGTGCTTACGGACGCACAGAAGAAATTAAGATAAATCACAGACGCTCACAGGCACCGTTCAAAGCTATGCTGGCTTGACGCTGAGGTGCGGAGTGTGGTTTCTGGGGAAGCAGCTCACGAATCAAGGTGAGCACTGCCTTACTAATGGCTCAAGAAAACAACCACTGAACGCTATTTCCGCCTTTCGCCTTTTTTATAAAAGCGAAAATCCTCTTGGTTTCAATGGAGAAAACAGGTACTAATGCAAGTCTTGCATAAACGTGAAGCGGGGTAAAGTGAACTTTCAAAAAGCAGGGGATACCTTTATTCTTTATTTTTCAGAGAAAATAGTTGTACCCATTTTTCTTTCTTCACATATGTAGATAAAAGGCTGGAAAGATATACAATATAATGTTGAAAGTAGTTATCTTTGGTTGGTGGGAATATAGGTGAATTCTTTTAAACCTACTTTAAAATATTCTTCGAGTTCTCTAAGTGTTCTGAGAGAGAATATTTCGTTATTATTATCAGGAAAAAACACTTATACATTATTTCCATTTTAACAGGAAAGAAACGTTACAAGTTTTAGGCACAAGGACAGACTAGGGCCTGATTATCCCTGAAGGAGAATCCAGTGTGTCCCTAACGTACTGTGTGAACCTAAGTAGGTCACTTAATGCTTACAACCTCAGCTTCTTTATTGTTAAAAGGAGGTGCTGGAGTAGATGCGTGTTAAAATGTCATGTAGCCATAAAACCCTGGAACTCTAAGTAAAAAGCAAATAGCTTTCAAGAGCCTTGGAAATCGGTTCCATTCTTTACAACAGACAGGACATAAACAGGAACCAAGTAAACAAGGAAACCAAGGTAGCAAGTCCAGGAACCAGAGAACTCCCCCAAAGACCAAATACTCCCACATTATCATGCTGCCGCCCAAATTCCTTACACTCACACAGTGGCCCTGGGTCTCCTAAGCCCATTCCTTTGAAGGCTAATTAATGGTATGCTACACAGGGGGTATTCTCAAGATGCTAAGGAGTCATTTGGGGAGGGAACATAAAAATTCTACTAAACAATAATATGCGATTTATAGTCTGGATGTGGCCCATACTGTATTGGCTTACTTTTATTTCACAGTTAATCTCCTAGCTCACAAAAGTTTTATCGGATTAGAGGCATGTGCAGTATTCCCTTTATAAAATTTTATAGTCCCTTGCTATTTTCAGCGGTTTGTTTTATGGGCACAATTTGCTGCTTTAATCTCACCCAATTGTCACGTCCTAAATCACAGTGAATAAAAATGTCCTAAAAGGAGAGCTAGGTTGAGGGTAGTACTTAATTACACTTAGTGCCTGATTTAAATGTTATCTGGGCATTGCCAAGTGCTGGGCACAGAGTAACCCAGCGGTGCAAATCTGCATAAGCCGACACAAGTCATTACTGGCGTTTGAAGAGCAAAGCCCCCCTGCACTCAGATGGCATTCTGGCGGCATTCTGATGAAGGTGGTCATCTGAGCTTCCATCAGTATCTGAGCAAATTAAAGTAGCTAATGAACTAGCTCCAGTGGCTGACGTTCCCAAAGTGGCAAAGCACAGGTCTCGTCTGTAAGCCCATCACTGAACAAGGCAATTTCTGATACATCTCTTAGAGGAGCTTCCCTGATTCTCATTCGGCCAAATGTTGCCAATGATGAGCATCAGTGATGGGGGGAAAGGAGACTCTCAACCGGTAAGGCCATTCATTTCTGGGGGTCAACTGTGCTTCAGGAATCCTTAAAGCGTGCACAGTCTATTCATCACACTCTTTCCTTAGACGTATGAAGGAAAACGAAAAACAGAAGAGAAGTGATGGTGTTCTCTGATGATGCTTCAGATGATGAAGCTACAATTTCTGCCTGCCCCTTGACCTGGCCCCTGAAAAGAGGACCCCACTTTACTTTTCCTTTAAAGAAATATTCCTCCCTTATTGTTACCCTAACCTCCTTTGCCTGATCAAATACCCCAATTAACCTCTGAACCACGATGATTATTTCAGGAATGGGCTTTATGACCCAAGACAAACTAATCCAAAAACCTTCGCAATTTTCCTACAAAAAGGATGGCTCCTGGCTGCTTGGGTGTCTAAGCTGGGAGCAAGGCAGGTCCAGGGCTGTTTCTGCCTGGGAGCGACGCCAAACAGGGAGACAGATCTTACCAAAAGTATAAGCATCTGGGTCTAGCCATGCCTACCTAATACAGCACCATCCATGTTACATGAGCTGAGCTAATGTCTCCTCATTTTGTCTTTACTGTGGACTTCAGTTTCTGTCATTTGCAACAGAATGAGTTCAGACTAAAAAGGGACATTATTGTAAATGGAACAATGCACTTTGTTCAGAAAAGGAACACTTTGCACTCCTTTTTCTTTACTGAACATTTCTTAAGTAGCATAGTTCTAGGAAAAAGAGAGAAAGTATGATCACACAATCCAGACAGACACTGTCATCAATGATACATATGGCTTTCACATACCCCAAAGTAATATTAGCTAGCTCCCTAAGGGCCAGTTTCAGCACATAAAATAGGGAAGAATATGGTAAGCACTAAATAAATGGAAACTAGTAGCAGTCACAGTAATACCTGGAACACACAGTTTATTTATACTGAAAAAAAACCTTCTTTTTCAGTATATCAGTTTCTCTATGATGTCCTGTTAGGTGACTCCAATTTGTGAATCATTCATTACCATACACAGTATTACTATGGATAAGCCAGTATTATACATATGTCTTCCATAAACTGTGTGAGAATTCTTGATACATATAGCCAAAAGCAGGTATAGGGGGTCAAGGAATATTTACAACTTCAAGTTTACTGTGTCAAAACAAATTGTTCTCAACAGTGCGCTGACCCGTGTATATTCCCATCTGCAATTTGCATATCTTAAACATTACTGAGAAAAATAGAATTCTACGTTAATAAATGAAAAATAAATTGATGTGAGAAATCTCACAATGGCGAAAGAACTAGGAAAGAATCTGACATTAAAAGTAATACATTTAATCTGACCCATTTCATCCTGCTCTCTTAATAGCTGATATATATATATATATTTTATAATTTTCAAAGCACTCAACTCTTTTTTATGTACTGAAGACAAGGGGTCAGGGAAAAGGATGAGAAACATGAATTCAAAAAAATATGTTCTTACATCTAATTGTATAGCCAGGACCAATACTGCCCCACAAAAGCATTTGCCCAGATTCTAACTGGTCTCTTCTAGCTGAAGCCCAAGTAGTCCTTCTAAAATCCAGTTGGATCATGACTCCCCCCTGCTTCAAACAATGCAGCAACTACCCACTCAAATTCAAAAGATTTCCACAGCATCTCTTCAGCCAGCCCACTGTGCTTACCTTTCCAGTGTCACCTCTCACTGCTGATTCCGAGACCTTCTTATGCTCCACGTGGTTCAACAGCTTTTAGTTCTGCCTTCTCTTTTTCTGCCCAAGTCTTCAGGGATGCCCAGAAATCTCCCCCATTCACTTCTAAGCCACCACTCTCCCACTTTCTCTGGCCTAACTCCTATTCTTGTTTTTTTCTGAAGTACATTTGATTGATATTATATTAGTTTCTATTATTATATTAGTTTCCAGTGTACAGCACAGTGATTCAGTATTATAATTACAATTTATACTCCATTAAAATGTATTGCAAGATAATGGCTAAAGTCCCCTGTGTTACACAATCCATGCTTGTTGCTTATCTATTTTATACATAGTAGTTCGTATTTCTTAACCCATATCCCTAACGCATCCCCCACCCCTTCCCTCTTCATACCGGTAACCATCAGTATGTTTTCTATATCTGTGAGTCTGTTTCCGTTTTGCTATATGTTTTTATTTGTATTATTTTTTAGATTCCACGTATCAGTGATACCATGTGATATTGGTTTTTCTCTGTCTGACTTATTTCACTAAGCATAATATTGTCCAGATCCACCAACGTTGCTCCAAATGACAGAAACTCACTCTTTTTTATGGCCAAGTAATATTCTATTTCCACAGCAAGGACCAAGGCTGGTTTACCTACTATAGTGGCTCATCCTTATGATCAGCAAATATCACAGTGATCTAAAGTGTGTAACAGCATAAGCCTGGAGCCACAAATAGGACTTCATGAGGAGGCAAGACCAAAATATAAGGCTAGATCAATTCTTCCTATTTTGTGTTCTACACAAACTTTTCTTGTTTCTTCTGTTTATCATATATATAATGGTAGATTACTTCTGCAGCTTTTTTACTACTACACATTATACTCAAAACAATTCATAGCCTTCATTTCCGCACAGAGGACAAAATGCTTTACCCTAGCTCTCCTGGAGTCTGAGGTCTGAGAGATGTTTGACATTGCTGCAATGTTATTTTCAACATGAATTAATTGTAGAATGAACCAGTGCTATTATTTGTTATTCTTATTAATCTGGGACAAAGAATCTGTCTTACTCTGGGTTGCTTAATTTCATCATCTTGCATTGGTTTCCTCTGTAACATACAGAATACTTTGAGTGACTATGCTTTCAGAGTCTATGACAAAAAAATGTGTAGATTCTAACTTTTAAGAATATAGAAAGTCTGTACTAGGCCATATCAGTCACCAAGAAGCTAGATTTTCTGTCCCAAAGGTCACCAGAATTAGGAGTATAACTCAAGTTCTGCTTAAGAGCTCAATATGAGAGTCGTCTATGAATTCATGTAAACTCTCCTTCAACTGACTTATATTCTAAGTCTATATCACAAACTTTAAAAAATCCTTTAAATTCTGACAAAATTTCTTTCATTTATCCTTCTTTGCCTCTTCAAGCATTAATAGGATGAGGAGTAGTACCTTAATTTCCCACCAAAGGCATTCACAATTATGGGGTTTCTTTCTACAGATACAGGCACTTCCATAAATGATTTACACATACTTCGTCATTTAATCTTTAAAATATCTTAGACAAATAGATACACATATCCCAATTTTCAGATGACAGAACTGAAGCTCAGAGAAAAAACGAGGTCCCTCTCCCTCTTTCCCTCTACTCATTCTATCTCTGGGATGAATCTTCTGATTTTAGACAATTCTTACCTTCATGGAGCTGGGATCTATTTTTATGTGCATCATTTTTCTAAAAAGTGAGACTCACGGACTTATTCTATCCCTGAAAACATTTAGAGGCAAGATCCTCTTTGTCTCAGAGCTCTTGCCATGTAAGAGGTCCATATTCGGTACTTTGGGACAGCTGCTAAAATCACTACTGATAATGAAGTAGTCTCTGCTTGCTCAACTTATTTTCTCCCTAAATGAGCTTTACAAGTGTTTTTTCAAACTTTCTGTAGCAGCCAAACTTTGTAAAATAAAAGCTTTTATGAAATTCAAATACATATTAATTGAAATGAATGGAAGGAACCTGGAGTTGTTCTCCTAGACCCCTACCTCTCCATCTGCTCAGCCCTTCCTCTCCATGGAGGCCATATTTCAACTGACCCATCTGACTTATCAGAATGTCTCACTGACCCATGGAGAATTTCAACTGATCCATGGAGAATTCCTGGGTTTCACGGTAGGCAGGTACACACCACTAACTATATTCTCTTACTCATTCTTTACCTAGGATCACGTGCTAGACTGACCTTAATGATCAAGTAGTCTGAGGAATACAAAGATTTATGATAATTAATTGAAAATATCTGTTAGTTTATAATTTGGTTTATAAAAATATGGACATAGACAGACTAAGAATCACACCAAAGAGCCACTTCCTTCTGTGTCCTTTCATCTGAGGGTTTGCTGGGCTGTGTGACAGATGGAAATTACCAAAGAACCCGAGGTGAGAACACTCATAGGATTCCATGACCTATTTTTTAGGAAGGTCGCCACAAAACTGGAGCAAAAAGATGTTTATCTTTTGAGTTTCCTAAAAATTATGATCAAAAAATGATTCTTCACTTTTAGGAAATCTGGTTTCTCTGAGTCTCAGTTTTCTCATTTCTATCAAAGTTAACCTAGATGGTGTCTGGGACCATTTCCAAGCCTAACATTTCACCATTTAACTGAATTGAAAGTTTTACTTTACCTCTCAAGGAACTGAATATATAATAAAAGCTAAACTCATTCCATAATTTTAGTCTGAATATACAGACAGAAGATAAGCCAGCATGGTGAATCTTAATACTCAAACTATTGCTCTGAGTTGAAGAATGACCAAGTCAGAAGTGTGATAACCACAGGTACTTTTCCAAAGTCTGTGACACATTCTGATAAGTCAAACTGATTATAGCATATAGAGTTATTCTGTTCAAAGTCATTTCATGTCTTTTATTCTCTTCAAATTAGAGCTAAAAAATAAGTCTCTATATTCCAAAGTGTCTTGCAAACGCAAAAAGTTTGAAAGTCACTGCTATATATCATTGTTAATGAGTAAACCATTCATACTGAACTGTGCATTTCTAGAAATTGTGTTTTCACCTTTGCACCTAGTGAAACTACATTCCACCTCCCATCATTATGGAATGCCACCTCATCTGAGGTGGTACTGCTCTCATCAATTCAAATGCCACTGCACCTCCTTTCCCAAAGAGCTGCAAGACAAGTAATTATCAACAGTTGTTGCAAAGGCACCAGATGGAATTTCAAAGGATAAATAAGTACATTTACTCTGCAGTGGGGGATTTCAAAATTTCCTTTCAAACAGAGCCAATTAAGATAGAGAGGAAGAAAAATAATGCACTATCCATGTCACTATTTTAATTGGCTCCACAAAGAGAGCATTTTCTAACCATATGAAATCAAATCTTGCCAGAATGCACAAAATTTACTCAGATATGTAGACAACAAAATATGACTCTGAATGCCACAGAGCTTCCTGAGCATCTTTTCAAACAGTGACAGTGTCACGTTGTTCAAGGGAAAGAACTAAGTGTCATGCAATGAGCTAATGTTCCATGCTGTAATCAGATGGAGAAAGAGGGAATCCAGAATTTGTCTACATCATTGCTGTACAGGTTAAAAAGTGGGATGTAAGGACCCAAATCTACTAAGAGTTTTTTTTATGTTTATTTTTGTGTCTTAATTTCCATAAGTCTGACGCAAGAATTTTTTTCCAGTAAATTAATGTGTCCTTTAGGAATCCTTAAAAATTGTCCAAAAGTATATGAATAACCAAGTCACAAAAGGAAAAACATGAATGTCCACTAAATACGAGAAAGTACTGAGATAAATCCAAATGGAAATAAAAACATGATACCTCTTTTTATCTACCATAAAGGCAAGTATAAAAAAATCACATCATACCAAGTGTTGGCAAGGATGTGAGAGGACAAGAATTGATGGGGGGAATATAAAATGGAACAGCTATTTCAAAAAATCTGGTTGTTTTTGGATAAATTAGGTTATAAATATGCCTAGAAGTCTCATATTTGATATTCTGGTCCATAGAATCTCTCACATTGGTTCCTAATAGGTTTATAAGGGGATATGTACAGAGATATTCAACAAAGACAGCATTTTTGTGACAGTGGTGATTTGGAGACAAGTTAGATGTCTATCAGTAAGAAATTGGATACTTTAAAATGTGGGATATGCAAATTGCCCATGACATTTTTCACAGAACTAGAATAATCCTAAAATTTATATGCAATCACACACACAAAAAACCCCCAGAATTGCCAAAGCATTACTTAAGAAAAAGAATGAAGCTGGAGGAATAAACCTTCCAGACTTCAGACAATACTACAGAGCTACAGTCATCAAAACAGCATGGTATTGGCACCAAAACAGACATATAGATCAATGGAACAGAATAGAGAGCCCAGAAATAAGCCCATAGACTTACAGTCAATTAATCTTTGACAAAGGAGGCAAGAATATACAACAAAGAAAAGACAGTCTCTTCAGCAAGCAGTGTTGGGAAAACTGGACAGCCACATGTAAATTAATGAAGTTAGAACACTCTCTACACTATATAAATTCAAAATAAACTCAAAATGGCTTAAAGATTTAAATATAAGAGAAGACACTATACACCTCCCAGAAGAAAATATAAGCAAAATATTTTCTGATATAAATCTTAGCAATGTTCTCCTAGGGCAGTCTGTCCATGAAAGAGAAATAAAAACAAAAATAGACAAATGGGACCTAATTAAACTTACAAGCTTTTGCACAGCAAAGGAAACCATAAGCAGAACAAAGCAACCTACAGAATGGGAGAAAATATTTGCAAATGATGCAACTGACAAGGGCGTAATTTTCAGAATATATAAACAAATCATATGACTTAATAAGAAAAAAAACAAACAACCCAATCCAAAAATGGGCAGAAGACCTAAGCAAGAAATTCTCCAATGAAGACATACAAATGGCTAACAGGCTCATGAAAAAATGCTCAGTATAACTAATTATTGGTGAAATACAAATCAAAACTACAGTGAGGTATCACTTCACACCAGTCAGAATGACCATCATTCAAAAGTCCACAAACAATAATTGCTGGAGAGGGTGTGGAGAAAAGGGAACTCTCCTACACTTCTGATGGGAATGCAGTTTGCTTCAGCCATTATGGAAAACAGCATGGAGATTTCTCGAAAAAACAGACATAGACTTACCACATGATCTAGCAATTCCACTCCTGGGCATATATCCAGAACGAACTCTAATTCAAAAAGGTACACACGCTCCAATGTTCATAGCAGTACTATATACGATAGCCAAGACATGGAAACAACCTAAATGTCTATCGACAGATGACTGGATAAAGAAGCTGTGGTATATGTATACAATGGAATACTAGTCAGCCATAAAAAATAATAAAATAATGCCATTTGCAGTAATAAGGACATCCCTGGAGAATGTCATTCTAAGTGAAGTATGCCAGAAAGACAAAGAAAAATACCATATGAGATCACTTATATGTGGAATCTAAAAAAAAGAAAAGACACTAATGAACTTACCTACAAAACAGAAGCAGACTCACAGATATAATTAACAATCTTATGGTTACCGGGGGGATGTGGGGTGGAAAGGGATAAATTGTGAGTTTGAGATTTGCAAATACTGACTAGTATATATAAAATAAACAATATTGTATAGCACATGGAACAATATTTAGTATCATGTAGTAACCTATAATGAAAAAGACTATAAAAATGTATGTATTACTGAAACACTATGCTATACACCAGAAATAACTGATGCACTGTAAACTGACTATACTTCAGTAAAATAATAAAATAAAATAAGTAAAATAAAATGTGGAATATGTATTACAGAGTACAATTCAGAAACAACACACTAGGTTTACAACAATAACATGGACCAATCTCAAGAACAGTGTTGAACAAAAGAAAAAAATAAAACGTATGATAGCACATTGTCTTATGTAAATTAGAACCCCATACCCTGCAAGCTAGCAATTTATAGTTTATAAGGATACATATGGGGAGGAGGGCATAGCTCAAGTGGTAGACCACATGCTTAGCATACATAAGGTCCAGGGTTGAATCCCCAGTACCTAATAGATAGATAGACAGACAGACAGACAGATCGATCAACCGACCGATTGATCTAATTACCTCCCCCCAAAAAACAAAACAAAACAAAATACATGTAGATGTAAGGACATTACAGCATGCATTTTAGAGAGAGTGTCTTCGGGAGAAGTAGAATGAACCTGAGGTTTGGAGGTAAAAGGGAAATGATGAACTAAAACAAGAGGCAGGAATTTCTGGAACAAATCATGGAAATCTGCAATGTGCTGAAGTGTGTGATAAGCTCACATTTCTACAACCAAGATTCAAAAAAAGGAAACAAAAATCAAAATATAGAATTCATCTTATCCCACTAAGGACTGCTTCACTTAAAAATAACCCTACTTACTTACAAAATAGCATATTCAGCAATAAGAGTAAATATTAAGCAAAAGATCAAATCTGTATTGTGTAACTTCTAAGCATAAGACACCACTAGGATGGTACAAAAAACAAACAAACAAACAAATAACAAACGAAAAACAGACATCCAGCTAACTGTCAGGTACTCAATGGAAACCAAACCCCAGGCAGGACATTGCTAAATGTAAAAAAGATTAAAATATGGAACCACTACTGACGTTTTGCTACTTTGATTTTATCAGGCAGGACAAAGCCTTAGAAACTTACATACAGATTATAAAATGATAAGAGCATACATACACGTCTGTGGAGATCACAGAAACCTATTTCAGAAAAGCTTGCAACACAACTTTTCCCAACAAAGTTCAATTCATTTTACGACCTCTTCTTTTGTAACTGCCTTCAAATTCTCTGGCACTTTAATTTTAAAATTCTCAACGGTAGTAAAACTTACATTTGAAAGATGTGGTTCATTTTTTGAATGATTATTGCTGAAGTCATAAATTAGCTTCTATTAGTGTAATTCCAAAGAATTACAGAGTGTAGAGTATGTTCACAAAGTCCAGCTCTTTTGGCAAAGTGTTTCAGAATAAAGTGAATAAAAATATTGATCAGGTAGAGGCACCTATTAGAAACTTTGCTATAAAACAAAGAAGGAGATTTTATTAATATGCTATGAAATGGATCTATTGGCAAAACTAAAACTAGTCCAAATGCATTTTAAACAATGGTTGCAATAACCTAAAAATAAATATGTAGCCTTATAACTTTCTAAGGTGACAAGTTTAGACACTGAGGCTCTGGCATTTTTGTCTTAAAAATACATTTCATTATATTTTAAACACTATGAGTGTTCACAGAACTACTAGCCCTAATAGCATCGCTATGTAGAGCAAAAACAGAACATCAGAAGGCCTGGGTTTTATTCTCTTTTCTTCCAATTACAGTCATTTCTTCTATAATACTTGCTTTGAAAAGGCAGATGTGTTGCGATGCATGGATATATTAGGAAACAATTTGACCATAGCACAAATTTAGCATTTGCATGTGCACAATTTTATCCACCAAAAACACTGCACTAGTTGAACAAAGAACCTACATCCAGAGCCTAGCCATACAGACAGACAGGAAACAGACATACCTCAAACATCCACCAGCAACCAGTTCACTGTGTGTGTGTTATCCTACAATGTTGTATTCTGCTATTCTTATACATATGAGCTTGGTTACATGAAAGAACACTCTTGCAACATCCTACTTGTGTTGAACTATCCAGATTCAAAAATGCCAAGAAGTGCTTGCAAAGGAAAACTTTAACTCTTGAGGAAAAGCCTAAAATAAGCATTTTGAAAGAAACAAGAGAACCTGTTGTGGATAGGGATCCAAGATGGTGGCACAGGAAAACTCTGAACTCACCTCCTTCCATGGACACATCACATCTATACCTACATGTACAGCAATTCCTCCTGAAGACCTGAAGTCTGACTGAACAATTTCTGCACAGAGAAGGACCACATGGAAACAGACAGGAAAGACAAAGGCGCAGTGTCTACAGGAACCCCACCCCCTATGAGGTGACCTGCAGCAGGGAGGGACATCACTAATGGGATGGAATACAAACTCCCTGGCCTTGAGACAGTGAAAACATGGCAGTTTAAAGGGCACACAGACCGTATAGGAAGGAATCTATATACCAACCTTAAAGCATCTGTCAAACAGGCAAGGAACTACTGTAAGTCTCTCTGGGGTCAGAGACACCAGCAAAAGTGTGGAGCTTGAGAATGTGATTTCTATGAAATATTTAAAGAGTTTAACACCTATGCTTCTCAGATTCCTCCAAAAAATTAAAGAGGAAGGAACACTTTCATTTTACTAGTCCAACATCAACCTGATACCAAAACCAGAGACATCACAACAAAGAAAATTACAGGCCAATATTCCTGATGAACATAGATTTAGAAATTTTCAATAAAACATTAGCAAATCGAGTTCAATAATACATTAAAAGGATCATACACCATGATCAAGTGGGATTTATTCCAGGAATGCATGGATGGTGTAACATCCACAAATGAATCAGTATATTAACAATCTTCCACAGTAACAAAACAAAGGATACAAAATATATAATTATCTCAAAAGACGCAGAAAAAGCATTTGATAAAATTCAATATCAATTTATAATTTTAAAACTTTCAACAAAACAGTTATAGAGGGAATATAACCCAACAAAATAAAGGTCCTATATGACAAACCCACCGCTAACATCATACTTAACTTTCAGCTTTTTTCTAAGATTGGAAACAAGACAAGGATGTTCATCCTTGTCTCTTTTATTCAACATAGGATTGGAAGTCCTAGCCACAGAAATCAGGAAGGAAAAAGAAACAAAAGGTATCCCATTGGGATGAAAGAAGCAAAAGTGTTACTATTTGTAGATGACATCACACTGTATAGAGAAAACCCTAAAGACTCCACCAAAAAACTATTAGAACTAATACATGAATTCAGTGAAGTTGCAGGATACAAAATTAACATACAGAAATATGTTGTATTTCTATACCCTGAGAACAAACTATCAGAAAAGGAAAGGAAGAAAAACACCAGTTATAACTGTATTATAAAGACTAAAATACCTAGGAACAAATTTAATCAGGGAAGTGAAAGATCTGAACTTTGAAAACTATAAGACACTGAAAATAAATTGAAGCTAACACAAATAAGTGGAAAGATACATCATGCTCATGGGCTGGAAAAATTACTATGACTAAAATGTCCACACCCAAAGCAATCTACAGACTGAATGTAATTCTTACCAAAATACTAATGGCATTTTTCACAAACTAGAACAAATAATCCTAAAATTTCTATGAAACCACAAAAGACTCTGAACAGCCAAAACAATCTTAAGAAACAAAAACAAAGCTGGAGGTATCACGCTCGCAGATGTGACACTATACTACAGAGCAATAGTAATCAAAACAGTATGATACTGGCACAAAACAGACACATAGATCAATGGATCAGAACAGAGAGCCTGGAAACAAACCTACGTTCATACGGTCAAATAATCTATTACAAAGGAAGCAAGAATGTGCAGTGAGGAAAAGACAGTCTCTTCAACAAATGGTGCTGGGAAAACTGAAGAGGTATGTGCAAAAGAATACAATTAGGCCACTTTCTTACACTGTATACAAAAATAAATGCAAAATGAATTAAAAATTTAAATGTAAGACTAACAGCATAGATTTGAAAGGCAGTAATCTCTGACAGTGGTCTTGGCTGTATTTTTTTTTTTTGAATTTGTCTCCTCAGGAAAGGGAAACAAAAGTAAAAATAAACAAATGGGGCTACATCAAGCTAAAAAGATTTGCACAGTGAAGGAAACCACCACCAAAACAAAAAGGCAACCTACCGAACAGGAGAGTATATTTGTAAATGTTATATCCACTAAGGGATTATTATCCAAAATGTGTCAAAAATTTCATACAACCCAGTATCAGAAAAACCACCAACGCTGTTAAAAAAGGGCAGAGAACCTGAAAAGATTTTTCAAAGGAGACACACAGATGGCCAAGAGGCACATAAAAGATGTTCAGTATCACTAATGATTAGGGAAATTAAAAAACAAAATCACAATGAGATATCACTGCACACCTGTAAGGATGGACATTATCAAAAAGACAAGATACAGCAAGTGTTGGCAAGGATGTGGAGAAAAGGGAACGCTTGTGCACTGCTGGTGAGAATGTAAATTAGTGTAGCCACTACGGAAAACAGAATGGAGGTTCCTTGAAAAACTAAAGCAAAAAATAGAACTACCATATGATCCAGCAGTTCCACTTATGGGTATTTATTAGGAGCAAATGAAAACAGTAAATCGAAAAGATATATGCATCCCTATGTCTGCAGCACTACTCCCAATAGCCAAGTTATGGAAGCCAGTTAAATGTCCACTAATAGATGAATCGATAAAGAAGATGCGGGGTGTTCACGTACAAGGGAATATGACTCTGTCATAGAAAAGAATGAAACCTTGCCATTTGTGATAACATGGATGGACCTGGAGTGTGTTATGCTAAGTGAAATAAGTCAGAGAAAACAAATACTGTAGGATTTCACTTACATGTGGAATCTAAAACACAAAACAAATACAGCAAAATAAAACAGAAACAGACACAGACACAAAGGACAAGCTGAGAGGGGAGGGGAGTACGGAGATGGATGAAATAGGTGAAGGGGGTTAAGAGGTACAAACTTAGAACTACAAAATAAGTAAGTCATGAGGAAGGTAATCAGTAATATTCTGACTCCTTTGTATGCTGACAGATGGTAATCAGACTTACTGAGATGATCACTTTACAGTGTATAATAATATCAAGTCACTATATTGTACACCTGAAACTAATGTAATACTATATGTTAATTATAACTCAGTAATTTTAAAATGATAGGACATGTTGTTCTCCCGAGCAACAGGCATAAGGAAATCAATATTGCAGACCATCAGAGACAATATAAGAAAAATTTTAAATGTCTACCTCTGGAACAATTTCAAATACTGTGAATTTAAAAAAAAACAGTAAAGAAATAGGGGGGGGGGGAGATTATTGTGTATATGGATTGAATACCAAACAGCAAAAAAAGAAAAATCAGAAATATTTCTAATGCTCAAAGAGAAGTCACCATCTACATAAGAACAGCTTAAGCAGAAATTGCCAACACCCTCATGAGAGGCTCCAGTTCATCCTAGTTGTGATAGGTTTGGTGGTTTCAAACTTTGCAATAAATTTCCAAAGCCTTCAACTATTGGGTGAAGCCACCAATACAAACAAAAAAGCTGTAAAAGAATTTCTAGCAGTGCTACCAAAAGTAGCTGAAGAAGAAAGCAATGCATGGACCACATTTTCAACTTTGATGAAGTAAGTATCAACTATAAACGCAAGCTTCAAAGGCTATATTTTCAAATGCAAAAAACAAAAAAACCACCCAAAAAACCCAACAAAAACTCCAGAATTCAAGGTTGCAAAATATAGCAAATTTTATAACCCGTCGTCTACAATTTCATAATAACTCACAGGTAGAAATCCTTCACTTTCCCAGCTCCAAAAGCAAACTTAAGATTTTTTTTTTTCAAGGTAATGAGCCACATGTATTGCAGTATTTATGGGCAAAGTCGTGTTACCATTTTTATTAGATTCCTAGCTTCTGTTTTATGTGTCACTGACGAAGTTTGATTGTGATGCCCCTATCTCAATTTTTCCCATAAGCTGTGTGGTTTTTACTGCGTGACTTCACAGAGTGATATTTAGAAATATGTGGCTCATCTTAAATCATAACTTACTGCACTAACTATGTGAGCCTGTAGAGAATACCTGTTAATTTGAGCTACTCAGCAAATCTGCCTTTCGGAAAATTCTCCCCCACCCCGTGTCAAGCATAAAGCCTGTTTCCACCACGGAGTGGACAGGAGCCACGTGACCCCATCTAGCCAATCAGAGCACCCTGAACCCCTGGCCATGGTGATATTTGGACATGTGGTCCATATAGCGCCAAACTGAGTCCTCCTAACAAACTGCTTCCTGTAGCTGTCAGGAAAGAACGGTCCTCTTTTCTCCTGGGTCTCTAAGAAGCAGGAAAAACAAAAACATCTCGCTGCCTAGCAGTCATCTTTATAACCAGGAAGGACAGCCTACAATAAATAAATCCAACACAGAATTCTAACAACATCCTATAAACTTCCAGGTCTAGCCTGGAAGCTAGTTTACCTGCGCAGATTTTCCTCAGGAATGTGGGCCAAGAGATATGCAAACATTTTAGCTATTCTGAATAGAGTTTCTATGACTAGAAACCAAAAGTGCATTGAGTAACATACCCCGGTCAGAGAAGCTTCTTATGATGTCCCAGGTTTGATGGTGCCCTGTTGTCTGTTCCTACAAAACACTCTACTTGTCCTTTGGAGCAGCCAGGACACAGGTAATGCTTTGTTCCCTGCAGTACCATCAGCTCCACGAGGGAAGAGATGCTTCTGTTTACCGCTTTTTCTCAAGGATTAGCCCAGGCATGGCACCTCAAGGAGGTGCAGTGACTGTGAGGACAATGCGTGAACAGCGAATGAGGGAAGAGAGGCTCACACTTGGCCACGCTGAGCCTGTTTGCTCCTCTCTCAGAGATGCAGGTGATTGCTGCCTGCCTTTTTTATGGGGATCTAATGAGATAATGTTTGTGAAAGTGCTGTGCTAGCTATAAAGTGATAATTATTATTCATTCAGCACATACTTTACTGCAGTAGTAAAGAGGAACATAATGGAGTTGATAAAAGCATGGGTGCAGGACATCAGAGTGGGTCTGAAAATCAGCACTGTATCTTATCAGCTGTCTGATTTGGGACACGTTACAGACCTTTCACACATCTTCTCTGAGCCTCTGTCTCAGGTTTTGTGAGGACTCAACAAGTTAATACAAGTACCTAAACATGTCTTAGGTATGTTACGTACTCTATCTGACACACACTGATTTACAGAAAAGGGCTCTGTCCCTGAGAAGCTCACAGGCCAATAAGAAGGTAAAGTACACACACACATACACATAAGTGGCTTGAACACAGACAGACCTGGTACCCTAAAGGAGCTGTAAAGTGATATACGGTATCAGAGGAGATCATGACAGATCCATCACACTAGCTCTTTCAAAATACACACTTTGTTCCCCTAAAGGTACTAAGGTATCGTCATGCTAAGCATTACTTTCATTGCCAAGCGAGGCTTAAGAAACGCTTACAAACAATGGTATTAAATTACGATCACACAGTTTCTTGTTTGCATAGTTCTATATGGTAAATTCAAAACCATTTAGATTCACATCAGGAAAAAAAAATGCGTACCAACCTTCAATCACAGAAGCATCCATGGCATCAATGTGGTCAGGTAGTTACCAGAAAAACTGCTACCATCAAAGGATGTCTAGCAGGCAAGGGACTGGGAGGCTACGGTGGCCTCCAAAAATGTCCCTGGTCTAATCTATGGAACTTGTAGATGTTATATACGACTTATATGGCTAAGGGATTTTGTAGATTCAGTCAGGTTAAGGATCTTGAGATGGGGTGATTATCTTGGATTATCTGGGTGGGCCTGATATATAATCACAGGGACCGTCATAAAAAGCACACAGAAGGAGACAGAAGGCCCTCGGGCAAATGGAAGCAGGGGTTAGATTGATGGGCCTTAACGTGGAGGAAGCGTCCACAAGTGAAATACAGGTGGCCACTAGCAGCTGAAAAAGACAAGTAAATAAATTCTCCCCTCTGAGTATCCAGAAGGATCCAGCCCTGCTGATACCCTGGCTTTAGGTATCTGAATCTGGATTTCTGACTTCCAGAACTGTGAAGGGAGTAAATGTGTGTTGTTTAACCCACTAAGTTTGGAGCGATTTTTTAAAACAACCAAAAGAAACTAAAACAGAGACAGAAGAAAAATGGCCCCTGTTCTTGCATTTCTGCTCTGATTTTTTAATGGCAAAGAATGTTACAAAGCACCCCAGATATGATCCCCAATCGAGAGTTCACTGACTGATGGGTAGAAACTGCCTTAAAATTGCGAAAAAGCTTTCTACTACAACAATCCTGAAATCAAGCTAAAAGGCTAACCTTCCAAAACCTCAAAAATATCTTGAAATGACTGAGGATTTCGAGCAAAGGTAAGACCCAACTCAAAGTTAAAATCTTGCAGTTTGGGGGGAAAAAGTTCCTGATTGTCACCATTCTTGCATGTTAATTTTATGAAAAAAAATTCATTCCAAATCTATATTGAGAACTTGAGAGGTGAGGCATAGTTACAAAGGAGTGAGTCCAATTTTTATCAAGCATTCTACAACTGAAAACGTCCAAATGCACGCTGTAATTTTGAAAGACAACTGCGGGGTGAGGGAGCCAGTATATGCTCATCCTAACAATGCTTCTGTATCACCATCACCTCCCCACCCACACCCCGTGCTCTGGCCACATGGCTGCCTTCCCTGCTGCCTGCCTTTGCACATGCTATTCCCTTGCTTGCAGCATCCTTCTCCCATCTACCAACCCAAGGACCTGGGAAAAGGTATTCAATCTTAAATATTCTTCAAGACAACCCAAAAATTGTATCTTTAGGTAAGTTTCTTTTGACTACCCCCCAGCAAGCTCCCTGTGTTTTGCAACCCATGCCATCTTAGAACAGAGTTTCATTAGCAGTTACTCCACTGTTAAAATTATTTGTTTACACATCTGTCTCCCCAACCTCCTCAAGGTCTCTTTTGGACAGTGATAATGCCCTATTCATCTTTGAATCCTGAATGCTCAGCACCATGTCTGGAACATAAAAGACATTAAAAACGTTTGCTAAAGAAACCAATGCATTAATGCAGCCACTTCGGAAAACCAGTGTCAATAACTTGCCACCTATCTTGGAGATCTTGAAGGCTTAGCTCCCCAAAAAGCTCTGTTTCTAAAAATCAAATATACACGTGAAAAGGAGAGTTGCTACAAAGGAGGACCTAGAAAACAGTAAGTAAATAAAGCATGGATTCTGGACTTGGACAGACCTATCCTCCAATCCATCTGGGCTACCACCTACATAACCTGATTCTCTCTACCCCCTTTCGACTTTGTCTCCTACTAGTTTTTCCCTTATTCACATGTCTCCAGCCAAATTACCGTCCCTCTCGTCTCTCCTGGAAACCCAGTGGATTTTTGCGAAGAGAAAAAGAGCAAATATACGTGAAAGCATTTTGAAAATATCGAAGTGTTACACAGGTATTTGCTACTATCATTGCTAGTCTAAATAGCTAGTCTTGACAGTATGGAGTGGCCAAGACGTACTGTTCCACCTGCCAGGTTCCCTTTGTTCTCCCAGAAGCAACACTCTTCTCTCCCGTGAGGGGGGAAATGCTCCCCACCTCCTATCCATTAGTCCCAACGAACAGGACCTGAGACCAGGTCTATCTCCCATGGCTTACCTACGTACCCCAATACCGTCTCCATTTTCGATTTGGTTTGTTACTTGTAACAAAAAGATTCCAGATTAATGAATGTTGCTAACTAAAGAGTAAACCAAAGCAATATTCTCAATTATTTCTTCATAAAAGTCAAATGAGTAACTTTTCTGAGTTTTTTCTTTTTAAGGATAATAATGCAAATATTTATTAGGCATTTTGCTCACCAACATTGCAGTGCATTAGAGGAGAATCCAGAGAAAGAGAAAAGCCTCCAAGAAGTAAGAGCAGCACACGTCAAAGCACGGCAGGGGTCCAGGAAGCGTGAGCGCTAACTGACCGGATGCCTCTGCACAAGGGACTTTCTGTCTCTGCGCATCACTTTTCTCATCTACAAATTGCCGGGGTTCATCTGCACTCGAAGCCACTAAAAACATCTATTTTGTGGTTCAGAATGCAGCAGCACTTCCACTGAGTTTTGATGCCAAAAATTCAAACTTCTTTGGGTAAAGAAAGAAACAAAGAACTCCTCACTGGGATTTAAATAAAAGTTCAAATATTCAGAATACTTAAGAGGTCATTTCTCGAGTTTTTTAAAGCAAAAGCAGAGCCATTATTCAGCATGTGATTAATGAACTGAAAACAGGAGATTCCCAGGAAAGTTACCTTTTTATGAACTGATGTAGCTTGCTGGACAAGAACCGGTAAAGAGGACTAAATTCATCCCCTGCTAAAAAGTGGCTAATTCTATAATCAGTCACAGCCGCAGCACTCAATGCTGCAACAAGTACTGAGTGAGCAACAATTACATGACCGGTGCTGAGCGGAATGCAGGAAGGGATAAACTGGATTTGTAATCTCACCTCCCTGCTTGCGTGCCACTGCGCTTGGACTAAAATCCAAATTCATTACCTGACTTTTAAGGCCTGATTTTGAAGACGCTTACTTTCCCAGCATCATCTTCTGCCACTCTCTCCCTCAATCTCCTTCCTCCAGCCAAAGTTCTCTTTCAGAGCCTTCTACATCCATGCATTTTCTTGCTTCATTGTCCCTGAATATACTCCTACTGGATATTCCTTCTGCCTGGAATGTTAAACCCCCATTCAGTCCATGGCTGGCTGGGTCCTTCCCATCCCTCAGGCCAGCCTTAAAATATGTGCAACCTTCTCAGCCAGACTTTTCCTAATCTCATCCTCCTTCTTCCTTCCACCCCAATGTCGTCACCATTATTTACTTTCTTAGTCCCACATTAGTTCTCTTCAAGTTGTGATTATTTATTTGCTTGCCTCCTTGGGCTTTGCCTGGGTCTGGGGAGAGGGTAGAGACATGGTGGACTGTTTTGTTTACTGCTGTGTCTTCAGTACATCGCACAATACTGAGTACACGCTATGAAGATTCCCTGAATGAATGAATGAATGGAAAGAGGAGATTCATATAATAATAGCTGTAACATAAGGTAGTATACATGAATGTTTACATAGTAGAAAAAAAGAGAAACAAGTGTTACAAACAAAAACGTCAAAGAGAAAAAGTGCAAAGCATGGTCTGAGGAGTGAAAGAAATCTCCCGTCAGGTATCAAAGGACACAACTGGTGAGACCACAGCAATGAAAGGTCCTGATGGCTAAACGAGGGAGTCTGTATTTACCTCATGAGCCCTGGGGAATCATGTAAACTTTCTAATCAAGAGGGTTTTAGAAGGATTACTCTGCTGCCAGTACTGACGTGTAATGGATGCAGACCTGCAAGGGGCTATGCCAACAGGCCAGACCGACATATGACCAAAGAGTAAAAGAATCTAAGGAAAAATGAGAATAAATGCAAGACAGTTTGCCATTGGTTGGATGTGGAAGGTGAAAGAGTAAGGAAGATTCAGGCTTACACCAAGGTTGACAGCTGGAGAGCGTGGGAAGAGTGAAGGTGCTGCATTAGAGGAGGAGGAGGATGGTTTCCACTCTGGCAACCCTTACCCTTTAAGACAAAATAAAAGACCCAGACTCCAAGAATTTGTTACCTGCAGCCATGTTCTCCTCCTGCTATGCAAGTCTCCCCTCCAAACTTTCCCTTTTTCTTGCTGTAATTGAAAATGCCTGTCGTTTTTTGGCTGTTTATAAGAATAATTAAAAATGCATGAAATACAGATTTGCTTAAAAGAGAAAGTGAAATCTCCTTCCAGGCACTTCACATACTCCCTCCTCCCACAAGAACCTCTGTTCAGTTTGGAACACATCCCAGCAGAATTTTTATGCATATGTTAACTCACATTAAAAAAAATAAATAACATCATATTATATATGCAGTTCTATAAGCTTCCTTTTATTTATTACTTTATGTATCATTAACACTCTTCCTGACTAATACATATAGATCCTATTTATCTTTTTAAAGGACAGTTTGGTAAGACATTGTAACGTGTTCTATAATGAATTTAATCAACCCCCTATTGATGGACATTTAGGATATTTTCAATTGCTGTCATTTTAAGCAACACCTCAGTGAATACCCTTGAATACGTCTCTGGGTGCAGCTATTTGGTTATTTCTGCAAGCACATGGCCGAAGTATTAAATGGGTCAACCTCTCCAGAGGCTCTACAGGATGATCAGCAGGGCTGAGAGGGGCACCAGGGTCGTACCCTCTGGCTCAGCGCCTCAAACCTCGCTTTGTAAAAGGACAACATGCAAATCAAGAGGGATATCTGGGGTGATTCGCTCCAAGGTCAAATAGGTCTTTCTGCACCAAAGACACAGTCCTTCAGGAGATAAACAATGTTCCATCAAACAAAGGCAAAACTCAGAAGAAGGGGTTCTCACCGTTTTGGAGTTGTTTGTTTTTATTTTTGTGGTTTTTCTAATTTAGGCCCAATGCCATGCCTAACACAGTCTGACATTCCTGAACACTCTCAGCCCTCTACGCCAGGGAGCTCTCACGGCATTTAGTTCACACCTTGATTTAGTACTTTTTCCACCGTGACAACTGATTTACTTACCTACTTCCTGGTCTAGATTCTGAGCTCCCCAGGGACAGGGAACTCCACTTATTCATTATTGTATTCCGGTATCTAATGCACAGTAGACGCTCAGGAAGCACTGGCTGTATGAATGAATGGATGCACAGACAAGTGAATAAATGAGTGCATGCTTGCAAGGCCATACGACACAACTATTTCCAGTATTACTAGAAAGTTTCTTGGGAAAGAGAGCTGCTGGTGTTTGTTTAGTGTTCTGCCACTTCCAGCTCTCACTAAATCTCATAAAATTCAAGGAACTGGAGCTCTACATAAAGAAGCAATTGACACACCTTCCATGGGCTCCCACAGGGAGGGTCCTGCTGAGCCATGGGGGTGAAAATCACCAGGAGGTGAGATCCTGTGGGACGTACATCCAGGAGGCCCGCCCTCCTTCCACGGCACTGCTTATGGTGAGGGGCTGAAGAGTCTGCTAAGGCGCACGCACACATGATCAAGCAAAACTCACAGGACTCACACCCACACGGGGGCCACACGTGACTAACGGCAACAAGGTCAGGAGAGTGACTAGGATGGAGAAAGACTGAAACCATGCCAGGCAAGAGGTGGCTAAAGGTGCTGGGCCTGCTTGTCCTGGAGGATGGAGAGGGAGCTGTGGAGGGGTGGTCACTCCCCACGCACACTGCAGGGGCTCCTCCAAGGGGAAGAACTCAGATCCACTAAGAGCACAGACTCTGGAGTCAGATGGACTGGATTAAGCTCGAATCCCAGCTTTGACACTGATTATTCTATGTCCTTGGGCCATCACTGAACCTCCCCTGGCTTCAATGTGCTCATCTATAAAATGGGGATAATAGTAATTACCCTACAGAGTTCTTGGGAATGAGATAATGTCTATAAAACCCTTAACACAATGTTTTGATTGCTATCTATTAATTCAGTAAGTGTTAATGTAACTGGGCATCTGGACAAAATTCAAAGGGTATAATCATAAAAGCGAATCTATTTTTGATTTACCATGGCCCCTAAAATCTGCTCTGTGGGTTTAGCTGCAGTGCTACCTGGACAAAAAGGTAAGCAGTCCAATGACATTTCTGATCACTCTTAGAGAGCTTCCTCATCCGACTCATTATCAGTCTTGACTGAGAATTAGAAAGCCTAGCCTGGCAGGCAAACACACACTGCATTCTTTTCCCAAAGGGAGGGCCTCTTTACCTCCTGCCACCAGCCATAGACTTGCTGTCTGAGGGCCATCTGCCACGAAAAAGGAGTGGCTTTTCCTCTCCTGCTTACCTCCTTCCCTTCCAGGAAGCTGCTGCGTGTGATCTGGTTAAGTCCATGCAGGAGAGGATGGAGAGGTGACAGGGATGTGAACTCTCACATGGGCTGCACCACCCTGTGATCGCTTTCCTGTTCCCGGCAACCGGCGGGTTCCTTAAGCAGACTCTACCCTTCACGGGCACAGTTATGGGTTCTCCCTGCTAGGTGCCTCCACTGTAACTTCCTCTGGCTAGTTGAGTATTCCTCCCTCAGCTTCTGTCCCTAAGGGAACGCCCCAGCCTCTTCAAGTTGGGGTCCCTTCTCCCCTGCATGCTGTCCTCTTGGGCAGGATTCTTCTCCAATGACCCCTGGCCAACAGGCATACTCCAAGTTCTGTATCTGGCCCCCAAACTTGCACAGGAGTGCCATCCTCAGGAGTGGCACTCTCCCCCCACAGCCTGCTTGAGTTCTCTCAGGTGTGGGTCTGGCATCAGACAACCACCTCCCTCAGCTTCTCCCCTAGGTCGCCCTGCAGATGACCTTCCCACAAGACTTAAGGTGAGGAGGGCAGGTGTTCTGTATGGCCCCTACTTGGTAGTGGGGAGGAGCTGGGAATCTCAGCAACACATTTGCAAGGAAATTCTTACAAAACCATCTTTTCATTGTTTCTTGAGCTCAGTCTGCAACCTGTAAACCCACAGCATCCCAGCCAATCCCAGCCTACATCAGCTGAGTCACAGGTGACTTGCAAAACTGAGCTTACTGTGAGGCACTGCATCTGGAAGTATTTCGTTTGTTTCATTTTGTTTGCTTTATGGAGCTTTTAAAGATCAAGAGCTGCTTATGTGGTGGTTAGTCTCTAACTAACAACCTTTTTATTATTCTTAGTTCTTCAAACTTTCTGGAATTATCTTTTCTATCTTTTCTTACTACTGTCTATTTCCTCACTAGACAGCTTAATGAAAGTTGGGATCTTGTCATTATTATTAAGAATCTTACACTCCCTGACACATAGTAGCCATTCAACAAGGATTTGTAAAATAAATGATTAGATGATGGGTTAGACGATTTTAAAAGAAAAAAAAATTACAAAGTGAAAATTTTAAGTTTCCCTCCCTATAGTCTCTCTTCCAAAGGTAACACTTCTAGCATAATTCTTAAGTATCTTGAAAAGAAAGAAAAGAAGAAGGAAAAAGTATGTACATGTATCACACAGGAAAGAGAAAGAGAGTGAGACAGAGGTCTATAATTGAGAGAGAGATGTTTATAGCTTTTATAGGATTTGGGGTTGCTTTTATACTAAAGGAATCATACTATTTCTTGAGTCCCCACCACCTTGCCCCTGCTGTTTTTGTTGCTTTAGCTTGGAATGTGTATTGGAGAGCTTCCAGTATCAGCCACCAGTTCATCCACATCAAGGCTCAGTAATACCCCACTCTATGACATTACTTTATTCAGTCACTCTCCCTTCAATGGGTCTATGTATTTTTTTCACAATTGTGTTCAGTTTTGCTATTCCAAATGATGCTTTTGAGAACAACCTTGTAGATTACTTGAACACAGCCCATCACATTACAGACATTCTGAAACTCTGGCCTGAAGACAGGAATCCTCATCTTGTTGGGAGATCCTAATTTTTATGCCCCACCAGTCAAGGAGATTTTATAAAGCTTTATAGCTTGGTTAACAAAACAACATTGTTTTTCATTGCTTAGTTATTTTTGAACACTGAAAATGCTTTTCATTAGCCGGCAGCCCCTCTTCCCTCTCATGTTCTAGCTCAAGATTCTGGTAACACACCGTCTGAGAAGTCAGCCTCCCTGGTTGAGCATCGCTGCCCTAACACACCAGGTTTCAGCCCTGAGATTAGAAAGGTCAGTACTAGCATGTCTTCAAAGAGCAAGATGATCAAAAATTGGGGCAAGGGACAATGATTTCAATCCCAGTAACAAGAGAGTTTAATGAAAGAATCAAATGACGACAAAACAAAAGAACAGGGGCAAGAACCAAGCATACTGTTTCGAAACAAACATCAGGCATCACTCAGCTACAGGAGATACGTGCTCTCAGCACAGCGCACTGTCCTTCAGCAGCAGTTGCCCAAGCCCAAGGACCCAGTTCGGCTCCTCCACCAACAGTGTCTGCAGGAGGCTGCGGAAAGGGTAAAGCACAATTCAACAGTGTCTTTTCACTTTTGTTGTGCTCCTGATGACAGGGATCTAATTCACCGACTCAAGGTACTCCTTACTCAAGCAAACACACATTGTCACTGCAAAGTCATAAATACAAAAAATTTAAAAAAAACTAAGTACTGGGAGAAATGCTGTAATACAAGGAATTGTATTATGATACACAGGTATGTTCTGGTAAGTGATACAGGTGAAGACAAACCTTTAGTGCTGCCGTAAAGATTACATGAGTGCCCGGCACAGGGAAAGGGCTAACTAGGTGACAGTTGCTGCTATTATTATTATCATCATTACGTGCAAAGGTACACTGCAAACTGCAAAGCACCACAGATCATATTGTTACTATTAGCAGAGAGCAATTTTACGAAAATCAAAGATGTTTTTGTTGTTTTCCACAGTGATCAATAGAGAAAGCAGAAGAATCACATAAATTTTGAATGGGAGGAACACTATGCAGCATTTCACTCGAGTGTCTTTTTTTTTTTCTTTTTTTCAGATGAGCAACCTAAAATCATCCATATGTGACTTGGCCAACAGGACCAGCTGGTTAGTGCTTCAACTGGATACCATTATTTCACAATTGTCAGGTCTTGTATTTGGTTTGTCCCCCTCAACGACCCTGGGTGAGCTGGGGTATGGGAGTCTGGAAGATTATAAACAGTAAAACTGTACAGCAATGCCTGGCATAGGCTTCAGAACCAAACACAAGAGGCATCTCATTCCAGCTCAGCCAGTTAGTGACCGTCTGCACTTGTTCAAATAATTTCGCTTTCCTGAGACTCAAATGTGTCTCATTTTTGTAAAGCAATGATAATAACACTTGCCTGGCAGAATGACACAAATAGTTAGGAAAGGTACTGAGCATCATGTGTGGCACATAGTGAAGGCTCAGTAACTGCTAGACATGATGATGGTGATGATGATGGTGATGCTGATAATGGTGAGGGTGATGGTGATGATAATAATGATGATGGTGAGGGTGATGATGATGATAATGATAATAATGATGATGATGGTGATAATGATAATGATGATGATGGTGATGATGGTGATAATGATGATGATGGTGAGGATGATGGTGATAATAATGATGATGGTGATGATGATAATAATGATGGTGATGATGATGATGATGATGTTGGTGAGGGTGATGGTGATCATGGTGAGGATGATGGTGATGATGGTGAGGATGATGATGGTGACGATAGTGAAGATGATAATGAGGATAATGGAAACTGCATGTGGGTCAGTTCCCAGAAGGTGCCCAGAAGGCAGACTGATGAACTTTACGTCCACAGACATGAAAGGAGTTTCCTCATGGAAAAGTTTCCCTGGATCCTGGCAGCAAAGCCAATGGCTTAGAAGCCACAGGACCCAATGAATACCTTAAAAGCTGAGGAGTAATTGATGGTAACTAAGGTTTGGGGGTCAAATAGAGTGAGGAGATAAAGCTGGATGGCCTCTCCATTGGGTTCATAAGAGGATAAGAAAGGAAAGGATGTGTTTTAAAATACAGCAATTCACTGATCAATAATATATTTGGTCATTTACTTCCTGATGGTAAACGTCTCACCATAATTACCCTTGTCAGTGAAATATACGCCCTGCTGACTTACAGATTCAAAGAAGATGGCAGCCTTGTCTACACACCCTCTGTACACAAGTCCTAAACACTCACACTATGGATTTCCAGAAAGTCATAAATAATTAATAAATATAAATGGCTATTCTGCATCACTGTAACCTGTGCAGAGTGTGTTACAGTCTGGAAGGAAGAAGATAAAAGAAAGAGTGTCATAAATAAGCTGGAGAAAGCGAAGGGGCAGTAGACAGAAGACAGAGACAGAGGTGATGTAATTCACTTGTCACACAGTAATGTTCTGTATTACACATAACAAAAATATTCATTTCAGACCCTTGGCCACAGTACTGAAAACACTTGCTAAACGAAGGTTAATGTCTAAATAGTACAATGAAAATTTAGTACCAGAAAGTTTTATACAAATTGGAGGCTTCATCAGATCTCTTAAGTTTTTCAACCACAGGATAATACATCAGCCATGTGGCCAAACACCACACCCAACTTACCCTCACCTTCCCTGAAGACAATGAAGGAATAAAATTGAAGGCGATTAGCCTCTCAGAATTGATCACATCCATAAAGAAAGAAAGGGGGCAGTCACAATCAGCCTAGGCCATGTGAAGCGAGAAACTACACCTGCAAACTCTCTTTTTTGCAGATTTCACTCAGGCAACATGATCAAATTATCGGTGACTTCAGTCGTCAACAACTCACACACAGAAACTGGGCCTTCTCCTCCCCGTAGTTTGAGGAAAGAGTAAAAACAGGAAGGAGCACACATCTGTACAGCTGGTTAATAACCAGGGAAGTCATTCTCTCATGGTTGTTATATCCTAGGTCTGCTTATAACACTCAGAACAAAACTAAACATTACGGGGAACTTCAGTTCAGGGTGTTTACTAAGGAGAGTGGACGGGCTGGATTAGGAGCAGACGCGCATGGGGGCCAGTGCCAGATGGACTCTGGAGGCTGTGCAAGCCCACACGGTGAGTCTGAGGACATGAAGAAGACCCACCCAGCATCCCGGGGCACACTCCTTACAGCTGCTAGTCTCAACCACACTCAGTGAGAGCTGAGCGAGGAGAGAACAGTAGTTGGGTGTTTGCATTTTGCTCGGAGAGACATTTGGATTCACCCTGCGGCTCTGCCACTTAGGAACGATTTGTGGCTGAACAAATCCCTTACGCTCTTTAAGGTTACCATTTCCAAGTATTCACCAGCCTCAATTGAAAATTATAAAAATTAAATGAGGTGATATACACAAAACCTTTAGCATGTATCTGGTGCATATGAAAATGGGTAAAATATTGCTCAATTTGCAGGGCTACTGCAAGAATTAAATAAGTTAAAATGTATGAAAATCACTTAGTACAGTGCCTGCCATATAGTACAAACTCAATAAATACTAGCTCATTGTTACTACAGACACAGTCAGTCCTGAGGCCCCTTCCAGCTCTAAGCCTCACATGATTCTACAACCTCTGTCTCCTGTAACTTAAACTTCAACCTAGGTTTCTTTTTTTTTTAACATTTTTTATTGATTTATAATCATTTTACAATGTTGTGTCAATAATTCTTTTTCTTTATGTTTTCTAGGTGACTTTATTTAGTTGTTTTCTTTTGGGGGGGGTGTTAATTAGAGGAAGTACTGGGGACTGAACCCAGGACGCTGTGCACGCTAAGCATGCACTCTACCACTTGAGCTGTACCCTCCCCCTTCAACCTAGGTTTCTTATCTCCCAGACCAGTGTCTGCCAGCACCCTACTCAGAAACTGAGTCAGAACATACAACCTCAAGGCAGAAGCCTCAGCAACAAGCCCAACACGAGCTTCTTGCCCATCCCTGCAGACAGCCTTCCATCCCAGGCTGTGGTCCACAGCCAACCCCAGTGCCAAGCACCATTTACTCTGGAGAATGACTGACAGTCACACATCCAACTTTGGCATTTAGCCCAAAACCATAATCGAGGTCTGAGATGCTCTGAGGATGCTTTGAGGAGGTCAGTTGGATGCCAACTTGTGTCATCTCTACAGTTGACATCTCCCCCACACCAGTGTGAACAACTCATGCCAATCTCAGTCCGAGATTTCAAAATTCCCATCTGAGGTGAAAGTGAAGGCCATTCCTTAGACAGCAGCTCAAGGTAGTGGTTAATATTAATGAGCCATTGCTTAAAAATGTTCTGCCTTTCTCATAAACTCCTAATGTGTTTATACCAATTTGAAGTCACACACAGTTACAACTGTGGCTGGGCAACAGTGATAAAAACAAGAGCTAATGCTTATCAATGGTTAACTATGTGCCAGGGACCGTGCTAAGCACTTTGGGAACATAATCATCACACTCAATCCCTACAGCAACTCCAGGGGCACTGGGTGAAGGTAACCAGGTTGCGTGTGACAGTCAGAGCATCTCTCTTTTATTGGCCAACGAACAATTTTTGTTTGTGAGAGAAGAGTGAGGGACATGGGAAGAGAAAGAATTTTTTAAAACTGTCATCTAGCAACAAGACAGAGAGCTTTTTATAATGAAAATAAGTCTCATTACAAATAGAGCCTAAACTTTCTCCTCCCTTCTGGATCTGCAAGGAACTGTGGCATGTGTCTGAAACACCGTCCTGGCAGTAAGCCCCTACATTTCTCAGGGAAGTCCTTCGATTTGCTCATACTTTTGCCTGCCCATCTAAGATTGACCAGGGTTGTTTTACATAAGTGAGATCTGCTTACTATATTTTTGCTTCCCCCATTTTACAGATGAGAAAACTGAGGCTGTTACATTTAGAAGGTCATACAGCTGGTAGATGCCATGGGGAGCATTTGAACCTGGGTGTGGTTGACTCCAGAGCCAAAGATCTTAACCATTACATACACATTTTGTAATTTAACAAATGACAAGATACCAATACTAGCCAGGTAATGAAACTTATTACTAACTTTAAATCATCAAATTGTAGTTCTACTGTGTTTTTTTCCCCTATGACTTTGAGGGGGGGAAAGATAAAAACCATTCACGTATTTAACCACCATCAATGGCACACCCACTACACAGTCAGCACTCTGCTCACACTGGGACCATCAATGTGAATAAGTTGAGGGTCAGCTCCTGAGTAATTCACAGTGGAGGAGAAATCTCTGTAAAAGAGGAGTTTCATAAAATGGAACAAGTATGTTCTCAGAAATACGGCCAGGGTTCTAAGAACACAGAAGGACCCAGCTTCACCCCATGGGCACACCCAAGAACCCATGAGAAGAAGAAAACTATGGCCCAATTCTTACCATAAAATCCTAGAAACCACCCTTTTTAATTTACCCAACATCATGCATCAAATCGAAAATCCTCAGCTAAGACAACATGCTGGATGGTCTCCTGATTTGATTTGCAGTGAAGGGCCAAGCGTATGTTTTCCCTACAAAGTAAATGACTCCATGATGAACTGTTTTATGATGTTAGATTTGAGAGGTCTGATAGTGTCATTAGTCTCATAGCCTTGGTCTCAGAACAGTACCAACAAACAGAAATGAAATAAAACATTGCGTTCTAGGTTATGAGAATGTTATTTTCATGGTTTATGTGAATCAGCCCAGGTAGGGCACAGTAAGTTCCTAATCTTGTTGTTTTAATAAACATGTTTACCAGCTAGTTTCGAGAAAGCAGCTTGATTCAATGTCTCATAGAGCACTCAATTTTGGTAAATGAAAGTTACTATTTCTCTGTGAGCTATGATAACATCTCATGGTGAATCACAAAGAAAAGGCACCAAGGTGTGTGGACATGTAGCCGCTGGGGCCTCTTGCACCCCGGCATCCTCCCCACTTGTGGACACAAAGGTTCACGTGTGCTCGCACCACAGCTCAGAGCTAGGCAGCTGCACACGGCCAACTCCTCTGGCTTCTCTCCAGCTTTCACGGCTGTAATGCTGGGCAGACTTTAAGCCAAAAATTGCATCTAGAAAACCATCAAACACCGAAAGTTGAGGGAGAATTATACACAGAGGTTAGAAATAATTACAAATGCATAAATCTTCACCAGACAACTCTGCAACTACTACTGAGCATGAAATTAAGCCGTATGAAATGAAATGCATTATCAATAAACACGCAGTTATAAATTAAGGCTAGAAAAACTACATTTCCTCCCTCCTGCCTGTTGAAAAAATAGAGCTCACTATAGAACAAAGTCTTTTAACACTACGAAGTGGTTTAAAAATAGGCTGCTTAAGGTTCCATGTTAAAACTGATGCCATAATATACATCTGTAGACCAACGCCATATGCTGTAATGTAATTATCTGCATAATTCTTGCATAGTTCTCCAGGACTCCATTCAAGCTAATGCTCTCTTAATTATCTCACTCCCCTATGCTGGTCATTGGAAGCAGGGAGCTTCTCCCCTTGTGCCTGTGTGTCGTGACTCTAACGCTCTTGCCCTTTTAATTAATCCTCTCCTTCTGTGGCGGGTGTCAGAAATTACAGGGCACGCTGTTCCTGACCAGTTTGCTCTCTGTCTGAAGCCACACTCGCTCTTAATTATAGTCTCTTATCCTTGAACAGCACCTCTCCATTTACTAACTATTCTCATGTGCATTATCTCATTGGATTTTCACAGTATCTCTGTGAGGAGACACAGCAGGGATTACTATTATCAGTTAACAGATGAGGAAAGAGAGGACCAAAGAAGTACTCAAAATCACAGGTCAATAGCAAACTCAGGTCAACAGCAAACGCAAGTCAAGAGCGGACTCAGGACTCCAAAGACTAGTTCAGTTCTCTTCGCAGAATTATGCTGCTGGCTTCCCAATTCAAGAAGTATGTTTCTCTGGCAATCCATACATGGTTTGCAAACTCCAAAGGGGTCAAGTAAGATGAGTGAGTGAGTCAAGTCAGGGCAAGAAGTAACAGGGAGTGATGGAAACAATGGCAACACGGTGGTCATATTGGGGGACCTCTGCCCAAAAGCACATCAATTCAAAACAATTTTCAATGAGACATGGGCAAAAAGTTCACACTGGGAGTGGGTAGGGAGGTAGTAAATCTGGATGTTGGACTAGTGATGGTGATTCCTGCATTATATGTATTTGTCAGTGTATAGCTAAGAAATAAGAGAGCCCCTACACACAGATGCACTCCTGGGAACCAGATCACTCCATGACAGAGAAAGGGGTTTGCAAAAGGAAATGAGGTCCTTGGTCTTGAGGGCCTCACAGTCTACTGGGAAATGATCTCCTCAGTGAAGCGTCTCATCAGCTACCACTCCCAATCAGAATATGGCAGGCCTTCTAGTAGGTTCCCCATAGCTTTACATGCATTGCAATGAGAAAGAACTGTGTGTGAACTATAAGAGAAATTATTTCTTTGGGGAGCTCTTACACTCCTCAACTTTGACTTTCTTACAGCAGCATAATGCCTAATCCTTCTTAGCACCCAATACATCTTTGACCATGAGCTACAAAAAAGGTCCCGATAAAACTTGTCAACTTTGACGGAAACAAACAAAAGGAATAGAGCTAGTTCAGACGAGCCAGTTTTCAACCGTAAGGAGAGCAACACACCTTGCATACTTACACTTGGTTCTTCAAGAGGCAGTAAGGGCTAGAGGTTAAGGGCACAGGGTTTAGATGTAAAGTAACCTGAGTGCAAATTACAGCACCACTACCCATGTTCTGTGTCATCTTAAGTAAAGACACATTAAAAACACTCTGAGCCTTGTCTTCCTCTTCTCTAAGAAATGGACAGTGATAGCCATGTCACAGAGTCATTGTAAGGATTCAATGGAAAGAACAGAAGCACTTCTTGGTTCTCACAAATTAATCCACTCAACAGGTATTGATGGCAGGTCTGGTGTCACAGGGCATCAGGTAGGTTCTGGGGATACAGACATCGTCCTTGACCCCTTGGAGGATTTACTCCAGCAGATAAGATAGATAATATTGGTTAAATAATCTCACAAATAAAATCGTAACTGCATTAAGTATTTTGAAGAAGACATGTATGGTACTACGGTACTATGAGACTGGGGGGTTTGGAAAATAAGAGCTAGCTTGGGAAGTAGTACATAAGGAAGAAGAGGAAATAGCTGTAGTGGAGTATAAGTCTGAAATAGGAATAAGTATCAACCAGCTAGAAACAGGAGAACAACCTCTGAGTAGAAAGATGTGTTTGTGTAAGGGGTCCACAGGGAGGTAGACAGTGAAGCAGAGCAGGGAACATGCAAGAAATGATAAGGCAGGTCAGGATGCCTTACTTGATAAGAGATATGGGGAGCACGACTACAATGAAGCCAAAGTGGCAGCAGGGGCCACACCATGAAGAAACCCGCAGACCATGTTCTAGGAGTAATGGAGAGCCTATGACAGGCTTCAGCATAGATTTGTAAGATCCTGTTTGCTTTTCAAAGAGATCACTCCAAAAAGGGAACCCTCCTACACTGTTGGTGAAAATGCAGTTTGGTGCAGTCATTATGGAAAACAGTATGGAGATTCCCCAAAAAACTAAAAATAGACTTACCTTCTGATCCAGCAATCCCATTCCTGGGCATATATCTAGAGGGAACACTAATTCAAAAAGACATATGCACCCCAATGTTCATAGCCGCACTATTTACAACAGCCAAGACATAGGAACAATCTAAATGCCCATCAACAGATGACTGGATAAAGAAGTTGTGATATATTTATATAATAGAATACTACTCAGCCATAAAAAAATAAAATAATGCCATTTGTAGCAACATGGATGGATCTAGAGATCATCATTCTACATGAAGTAAGCCAGAAAGAGAAAGAGAAATACTATATGATATCACTTATATGTGGAATCTAAAAGAAGAAAACAGACACAAAGGAACTGACTTACAAAACAGAAACAGACTCACAAACATAGAGAACAAACTTATGGTTACCAGTGGGGACAGTGGATGTGAAGAGATAAATTGGGAGTTTGAAGTTTGCAGGTATTAACTATTAAATGTAAAATAAACAAATTTATACTGTATAGCACAGTGAACTATATCCAGTATCTTGTAGTAACCTATAAAGAAAAATAATATGAAAAGAAATAGTTGTATGTATATGTATGACTGAAACATTATGCTGCACACCGGAAATTCACACTACATTGTAAACTGACTATATTTCAATTTAAAAAAAGAATATATGAATATTAAAAAAACAAAAAATACTACTACCTGTGTAAAGATTTGAACAGTCATTTCATCAAGAAGACCTACAGGTAGCAAAAAAGCCCATGAAAAGATGCTCAACATCATGTGTCTTTAGGGAAATGCAAGCCAAAACCAGAGTAAGATTCCACTGAACACCTGCTACAATGAGTACAATTTAAAAGACACATTGAATGTTGCAAGGACACAGAGACATTAGAGCTCTCATCCACTGCTGGTGGGGACATAAACTGGAACTAGCACGCGGGAAAGCAGCTTGGCATTTTCTTAAACAGGTAAACCTGTATCTACTGTATGATCTAGCCATTCAAATTCTAGGCTATTATCCCGGAGACATAAAAGCACATGTCCACACACAGACACACACACACAGTAATAAATAAATAAATGCACAGGATAATAAAAATATCACTCCAGCTGCTGCATGCCATGTGAGAATATGTAATGCAGGGGGTTAGCGAAGAGGGGCAGAACAAATGGGTATTATCCTCCATGAAGTAAGACCCAAATGGTCATTTACACCACGGTTCTGGCAAAGAGATGGAGAAAAGTGGGAGAACAGTGCTTAGTAAATGCTATTTAAATAACTTTTTGTTGTTAGTAGTAGTATTGCATTATCTCATTTAATTCTCATAAAATCTCAGTGGAGAAGGCCACTAGTTTCATGAAGTAGTTAGAAAACAAAGTCTTAGAGACATCGTGATTTGCCCAGGGTCAAAGGGCTGGTCGTTCTCTACATCATCCCACACAGCCTTGGGACAGTCAGGCTACAGAATAAAGAAATGAAGTTTGTCATGCCTTAAAAGGTGGCACCAACTGAGTTAAAAAGGTAACATGAAAAAGGGTGGAACTGTGGCTCTTGTTTAATCAAAAGAATGTTTTCCTTTTTAAAAAATTGTGGAGCTTTGATATAAAATCTGGACCACAAACAAATACAGTGATTTCAAAGTTCCATGGTAACTTAGAGAGAGAGGCTGTCAGGGTGTTCAAGCACGTCGATCAAAGACTATAAATAACACATGCATTCACAGCCAGTGATAAGTCAAGCTCAAAACTGTAGAACTCCTGTTGGCAAATATTTTTACTGTCTGCTCCCCTAAAACTATGCCCCCTGACAGTCTCTTACCATATCATCATCACAAATAAGTAAGTGTATCTATTACTTACTTCTGTGTATATTTAATCAAAACACTTCCTATTTCTATTTATACAGGTGCTAAGCAAATCTAAAATAATCAGTCACGTTTGGTTAAAAAAGGAAGAAAAAGAGCAAATCCTAAATATAGAACCTAAAAGGTTTTGTAACTATTTCGTGGAGGTGTAATCATCTCGCTCCAATTTTTTACACTGTTCACAAGAACACCCTTCCTCCTTTTACCCCAGGGGTTACAAATCCAAATGCCTGCAGAAGCCAATCAGGGACCACAAATACACACAGCAGCCTGGAGGAGTAAGGGCTGCTATGAATTCATGAGCACACACCCTACCTAAAGGGCAGTCAAGTCTTTTTTGTAACACAGACTCTCACACAGAAGCTCTGACTTACATGCAACTTTGGCCAAGGGCCAAAATTAACCCACCAACCACACCCCCACCCCAGTGCTCCGTATTACGTGGAAAAGGATCTCTAACTACTCACAGTATCTTAAAGATACTGAGTGCAGTATCTTTTTCAAAATCTATTTTATAATGTAAAGCAGGAAGGGTTTTTAAAGTTCTTATTCTTCAAGAAAACTGCCATTTTAAGATGCTGTTCTATAAATTCAGACTAGAAAGGGAATCTTTAGAGAGAGATGGTTCTTCACACACCAATTAAAAGGGACTAACACCAGTCATTTTTTCCCTCCCAAATTAAATGCAGTCTTTCATGCATTTCTCCAGGGTGGTTTCCTTTTACCACCGAGCAGATACAGGAAAACTATGTGTGGAACATGCCAGATCTATCTCTGTTTAAATAAAGTTTCTGTCCTTTGGGAGGACAAGATGCAGAAGAATGAGTAATGTATTAACTTCCTGTACATTCTGCGAACAGGCCTCCCACACCAAAACTATTATTTATCCAAATCGGGTAAAAATCTTTTCTACTTACAGTACCTCCATACATTCATTTTGAACAGATTTGATTACACAAAATCGTTACTAGTGCCCAGATTCTAATTCTAACAATTATGATTTGCTTTATTATTTGCTTTTTTAAGTTCTAGGACTCCTCTCCTTCCCAAAGTTTGCTTAAAAGTCAAAATCATTCTAGAACCTTTAAGTAAAAATATATGTTATTTCTCTCAAACCAACAAGAATGAATCAGTCTCAGAAAGCAGTGATAATGAAAATCATGGTGGATTCAGCAAAAACAATTCATGCCAAATTCTTTGAATTGAAATAAGCTTACTAACCTTGCAAAGTGACAGACTTTCTTAATTGTGGAATATATAGGTCTGGGTAAAGACTCTAAAGTATTTCCTGATAAACTTATGAACAAGATGGAAAAAAATGTAGGCTAGATTACCAGAAGATTAGGGTAGTAAGTGCATACCAGGTCTACCCCCTGCATACAAAGAACTTCAGTTCAAGATTGACATAAAACTGGGAAGGTTAAAGGATGGACAGCATTTCTCAGAGTGTGTCCAACATTCTATTTTGTTGCCTCTCCTCTTTTGTGCCCACTTCCAATATCTTTTCGTCAAAAAGTAGGGGAAAAGTCCTAGAAGGCAGGTATGCTTGTCAAATACGTGAATGTCACATGTTTGATGCACTGAATGAAAATTCTGAGTTTCAAAGTGATCTAAACAGACTAGGGCCAATACCACAAATAAATGCTTGACAAGGATAAACAAGTATTTCTGCATCCGAGTTCATACTAAAATCCATCACCTCATCATAGGACAGAGAAAGAATGTGGCAATTCTTCAGAAGGAACAAAGAATTACAGCTTGATTCCAAGTTCATCTTAGACTGCACAGGGAGAAGGGGGAGCATGTGCTTCGGTGTGTGGCAGGTCCCCAGGCTCTGATGCTTGCGAGCTGTGTGATCCTAGAACGTAATCTAAGTCTTTCTCCTTTATCAAAGGAGAAGCTTCTCCTTTACCCTTTATCAAATGGCAATAATAATCACCTCTGAAGGAGTAACAAAGACCAAATGACAATTGAATGTATCATATTAGTATCAAAAACACCCATCACTTATTTGAATCACTACCTCCTAGACAGTGCGCTAAGTAATCTACACGCATGATCACATTCATCTGTGTTCTACCATATAGTGTTTGGCACACAGTCAGTTTCTAATAAACCAGAGCTCTCACTATGAACTAGCTGGCCTCCCACCATTAGCTGGGAGGACCAGTCACAAACACTGAATTAGAGCATCCCCACCGTTCCTTACTCCAGACACTGGAATCGACAGCTGCCACAGAGACTTCTGCGTTTGTGAGGCTGCTTTCCATCACAAGTCAGGTGTATAATTCACAAACTTTTTAAAGTAGAGCTGTTCTTCAGAACTGCTATTTATTTTCTCGGTTTGTGAGGTCTCAAGAAGCACGGCGAGTCCTTTCGATGGATGGTCGCTCGTGCCTGTGGACCTTCACCAGCTTGAGCCACTTTGAAGAATGAATTTAACATGTGTGACAGTGTGACACAGACGATACTGTGTCACAGTGTTCCAAACAGAGCCTCAAAAATGGGTTGAAATTTGAGTGATATTGTAACAGCACATCAAAATTTAGCTTTATTTGTGGATAAGATGCTACCATGGAACACAATAGGCTACTCTAATTAGGAGAAATTAAACAGATTTACAGACATCTGGAAAAAGCTAACTAGGAGTATAGAAGCTCTAAAACCATGACTTAGGATGAATAGCTGAAAGACCATGAATGTTCAGCCTGCAAAGAAGATTAGGATGTGGGAAGCTTGAGAGAAAAAGGACCCTCTCTTCAAACAGGTGAAAGGATTCCCGTGGAATCATGAACAGATACAGGATGAAGGTGCTCAGAAGCAGTGACCTAAGAGCAGAGAGAGGCCAACAACAGAACCAACCACGTTAAGTTACAGAAAGCTCTTCATCACTGGAAATGCTCGAGTTTAGGACTGTCACAGAGGAAATGCCTCCCACCTGCAAATTATGTTAGATCACAGGTCTCAAACCAACAGCACACAGCCAAACCAGACGTGTTGAAGCTGGCCCTCCTTAGAATTTTCCTTCTGATATGAGTTACGTGTATTGTCAAACTTGAAAGATATCATTAAAACTCCGTATTTTTAGCTTTGCTAGAAAATCAGAAGACATGGGAATCCTAACACCCATACAATGACAATCAGCTGGAGTCTGACTGAGACAGTCTCCACCATACTCTATGGCTGATGCCACTTGTGTTCATAGCTCCTTGGTATTCCTGAATTAAATGATCTCTGGAGTTTCTGCAACCATCAGGAGTCTAAAGCAAATGGAAAGAACACTGGGTGCTGAGGCAGAAGGTCCAGGTATGACTCCAACTTGACTGAATCTGTGTCCTTGGACAAGCTGCTTGAATTCTCTGATCCTTTTTCTAATCAGGGAATTATCTCATAGGATGGCAGTAAAGGATGATGTGAAATCATTTCCACAAGCAATGTGGAAAATATTATCACCAAACACACGGGATGGTTTGCATATTCATTTCAAGGAAAGAATGATATGGTTTCAAATACTTTCTCAAAATAAAAACAGATTTGATGTATATTTGAAATACCTGTGTTTTGAAAGAACATAGATGAAATTATATAAGTTCTGATGAAAATATTAAAAATCTCGCAGTGAACTGTGTGTGTGCTTAAAACCTTTACCCCTGAGATAAATCAAGTTTATCAATTTAATATATTTTATATGTACTTTATAACACTTCACCTACAAGTTAACAACTCCACTTCTCGTACATATGGGAAAAGGAAGGTAGGACCTTTTGGCAATTTCCAGAAATTTCAAGTTTAAAGACACAGAGAAAATGACACCACCTCTGAGTGACTCATCCTAATTGCTGCATACATCCATGAACTGGATAATAACAAAATTCTCCATTATCTTATACCTGATTAGAGATTGGGGTTGCCAAAGTGTTGTCGGAGCAAGGGTACTAGAAGAAGTAAAGGGCTGGGCTAAAGAGTTAGAACATGGTAGTTACAGAGCAGGATGCTTGAAATTCAGATCAAGGATGTGATGCAGCTGCTGCAGAGGACAATATGTGGTTCTCAAAGTGTGGTCCTCAGATCAGCAGCATGACCATCACTCTGAACTTGTTAGAAATGCAAATTCACCAGTCTCCACCCCAGATTTCCTGAGTCACAACTCTGGGGGAACATGGAAACCTAGGACTTTATATTTTAAAAAGTTCTCGAGGTGATTCTGATGCATACTAAACTTTCAGAACTGGATTAAAACCCAAACAAAAAGATCAAAGGCAGGTTTTTTTCCCCAAATATATGGCCTATTCACATTTTTTAATTTTTTTCTTTTTTTAGTAGGAGGAGGCAATTAAGTTTATTTATTTAAATTTTTAATGGAGGTCCTGGGGATTGAACCCAGGACGTCATGCTTGCTAAGCATGCACTCTACCACTGAGCTGTACCCTCCTCCAAGCTTCTAACAGCCAGCTAATCAGTGAGAGTCCCTCTTTCTGAAAGTCAGCCAGTCAATTCCAGTAACCACACTTCCACAGGTAAAGGGCAGCTAAATCCCTAAACCCTCTGCTTCTGAAAGGCAGGCAGTCCCAGAACTCCACTCACCAGGCCCTTCCCTATCTCACCCTGCTGCCCCCCACCAGGAAGAAACCACTACTATCACACCTTGCACGTTGTTTACATTTCTTTCCTTTAAAAATATAAAAATAAGTTCGGGGTTGCTTGTTTTGAAGCAAAATGCAAAAATGTTGCTACAAATAATATGCCATAAATAATCTAACTTTATTCAATGTTTTGCTATTCACCTCTAGGTACGTGTATAAAGTCATAACTCACTCATTTTCTCTGCCATAAAATTCAGTGCATAAATATTCTACAACTTAATTAATCACTCTCCTATTGACGGACATTTTTGTTATTTGCATTTTCATGCTATTATTAACAATGCTTTTATGAGCTTCTGGTATGTGTCAGCTGAGACACATGTGCAGAATTTCTGGAGGATAAATACTCAGCAGGGCAACTGCTGGTTCATAAAGTAAGCCAATGCTTAGTGTCACAAGAAAATGCCCAAGTATATTCCTAAAGGATTGCAGTCCCCAAGCAATGTATTAGAGTTCTCTGCAACGCTTCATGTTTTCAGACTTCTTCATCTATTCTAATCTGGCATATATAAATGAGAGCTTGGTGATGTCTCACTTTGCATCTCCCCAATTACTAATGAGGAATGACTTCCTCAATTACAACTGAGTTCCTAATGCACCTTTTCGTATGTGTACTGGTTATATGTTCTTTCTTTTCAGGGTAACTCCTGTTGAAGCCCTCTGCCCACTTTTCCATTAGGTCGTTTATCTTTTTCTTATTCTTTTGTAGTAGTTTTTCAATATGTTCTAGTCACAACTTCATCATTTACAAGTTTGCTTTTTTAAAAAATATTTTTTGGTTTATGGCTGATCTCTTTCCTTTATATGTTTTTCGAAGAACAAAATATAAAGAAAGGATCTGCAAAGTTACTGATTTCCTTTGAAATGTCTAATAAAACTGATAAGCTTATAATGAGATTGACAAGAAAAAGAGAGAAACAGAGAAGGCAAGAGAGGAAGTTGGAAGACATGGTCCAAAGTAGGTGAGCAGTGTAGGATTCAGTGGCTGATGAGATACATGCTCTGATCGTCCGGTATTTTGTTTCTTTTCTTAAAAAAAAAAATACACAAATTAGAATATGATCATTATGTCATATTATACAGACAACATTCAAGCTCTTTATTTACCAGTTTATTTTACCCACCATCCCTTCCTCTATATCAGACCTCCCTTCCAGGATTACTTTTCTTTCAAAGTACATTCTTTAGCAGTTTCCTGGGTAAAGCTCTATTTATCTATAAACGTGTTATTCCCCCTTATTATTAAAAGGGAGACAAGTCTAATTTGACAGCTACTTTCTCTGAGAACTACGAAGATACTCTTTCAGGTCTACTGTCCCCTAATATTGTCACTGAACAGCCTCCTGTCGATATTAACCGCGGTTCCTTTGTAGGTGGTCTGACTCTAGTCCCTACGTGCTTCTAAGACCTCTTTTTTTCTGTATTTGCAACTTCATTACAACATGCCTAGGTACAGATTCACTTTATTTATCTTGCTTGTACTTTTTACGTCTGAAGATTTATACCATTAGTTTCATTTACTTTTTATTGAAGTATAGTCAGTTACAATGTGTCGATTTCTGGTGTACAGCACAATGTCCCAGTCATGCATCTACATACATATATTCATTTTCATATTCTTTTTCATTAAAGGTTATTATAAGATATTGAATACAATTCCCTGTTCTATACAGAAGAAATTCAGGGTTTATCTATTTTTATAAATAGTGGCTTACACTTGCAAATCTCAAACTCCCAAATTTCTCAGACATGATCTCTTCAAACGTGATGTCTCTTCCATTTTCTCCCTTTCTAAGACTCTGGTTAAACATAAAACAAACTTTTCAGCTTAGCCTTTCTCTCTCTTAACTTCTCTCTCAGATTTTCCATCTCCCTGTCTCTTCTGTGCTGAATTCCGGGGTAATATCTTCTAATCTGTCTTCCTCTAACTTCAGCTGGGACTGTTATGCTGTTTATCAACCCATTAGGTTTATTCTATCAACTCCTTTTTCCCTTTTGAAAGTTCTTTGTAAAATCTTCCCAGTCACTTATTATAGTCTTTTGTTGCATGCTCATATTTTAAATAATTTCCTTTTCTTCCTTTAAAGAGTCGTATCAATGTACTTTATATTGTGATATGTAATATGTAATCATTCCAGTACTTGAAAAGCTCAGGGGTTTGAGCCTGTTTTCTGTTTTGTTTTCCTTCCTACATCTCTGACTGATGATGGTTGGTTTCCTGGTATATTTTTTATCATCTTTGATTGTGGGACCACTGTTCTTATCTTCACTTGTGGGTTTCCTGTAGTTCCAAACAAGTGTGCTTTCCTCTAAAGAGGAATGGTGGTTGCTTTTGCTGGAAGCCAGGAGAGGCTCCCAACCTAAGATCACTTGGTCCCCTTCCAGGTCCTGATACCATGCAGGAGTCGGGTCCAGCTTCCTCAGCTTCTGGTTGAGAGCTGGCTCACTCAAGGTTGATCCTCAGATATGCTACATGGATATTGCACTCAAAACAGTTCTGGTCTTTCTCACTTGCTCCTTGCTCAATACCTCTCATTTGGGTTTCGGTTCCAGGTTTGTGGTTTCCTTTGGGGGCAGTGGTTGAGCATATGGAGGGCTGGAGAGTTCCTTTACTTGTTCCAAGCCTAGCGATACACTGAAACCTAGGTTTATCCATGATCTAGGTGCTTTGCGCTCTTTGGGGTACTCCGGGCCAAGTGAAAGTGTAAAATAATAATTTTTAACTTACTGTTGTAAGAGTTCAGTGTATGTACTCGTGGTCATATAAAACTGTCTACTTTCCTATCATATGGTGATTTTTTTGATGATGTGTTGGAAATGTCACCCAATTATGTTGCTCTTGGCTGACCACCTCCTTCTCCAAATCCTAGTGGATTCACTGTCTGTAACATCCAGTTTAACTCTCAATTATGTGCAACAGTTCACCACTCAATCTGCTCTGGGTAAATACATGCCATCTGTAGGTTTTCCAAGGACAGAAAGCATTGTCCTTACTTGTCTTTTATTCTCCCAAGACCCCAAGTACAAAAAAAGGTCCATGAGCAAAAAACAATGGCTGGTAATTTCATTATGTAAAAAAGTTCATACAGTGAAATTAAGAATAGAATTCTTGATAAGCCCAAAAGATATACAATTAGAGATCTACTTATTTTGGAAATAATTCATCCCTTTATCACAAGTAAAATCAATGATGGGAAATATAAATACTCAATCCCCTTCCTAAAACTACAATTTAAGCTACTTTTGTAAAACTTCCAGGAGGATGTGGGAAGAGAAATGCTATCATCACTCTCTCAAAGGAAGATGAAATTCTTAATTTTGCATGGAAAAAATTGCATTTGTTTCTGTATGAATCTCTCTCTACTGCATTCTTCAACCAGAAGCATATTGCCTCCTCCAGGTTTCAAAACCAAAACAGACCTAAGGATACAAGCACAATTCCTTAGTGAATAAAGTTACAAAGAGCCTAGCTACTCAGGACCAATTTGTAATCAGAGCATCAAGCCATATGGTACGGAAATGTCAATTCTGGCGCAGCCTTGATGAGCTAAGATTGAACACCCGAGCCAGTTTATCATATTATCCTGACTGCCCTCTTCTGAAGCTGGCAGGCCCAACTTGAGTACAAAAAGGATTTCAGTTTGAATGATCTGCATCAGAAAAAGGACCACCCAGACTGATGTTTTTTCATTGCTATTTTTTTAAAGAAATAAGTGCACAGAAAACATCCAATGTAAGTATTTTCCCCAAATCAAGTGGTCCTGTATAATGTTCTCCAATATGATGTATAAAAATAAAAAGCTAGGAGTTAAGAGTTACTTTTGTTGTCAAAAACATGTGTCACTCAAAACAATGTATTCATACATTTCAAGCATTTCTCCCTGTATTTTTGTCTTTGAGCTCGTGGGGCTAACACTGGGACAGTCACTCCAAAAGCTTCCTTAAGGTAGGTTGGGTAGGGCAGAACTGGCTCTTAGTAATTCTCCGTGTTATTTATTTCATTCTATTTCCATCCAAACTACTGATTTTCAAAATGAAAATTTTACTTTGAGTACAAAGTAAAATTCCCTCCCTACTTTGGCTGGTAAAGGAATTTCCCAGCTGATGATTTACAACTTGCTTCTTTCAGAAATTTCCCCTGACTTCCCTGCCTACAAATCCGGATGGAGCTGCCTCCATCTCTTCCGCTGTTTTCAGGAGCCGAACCTGGTGCGTTCACTTTCTAATTAGTTCCCTTATTCAAGTGTCTGTTCCTTCATTGAACACTTATTTCCTGGGTACATTTCTCTGCTTCCTTCAAACTCACTAGGATGACAGGCAAGAGACTTTGAAAAATCCTGGGCTCTGTAAAGGAAAAAATCTATTTTTTTTGTATTTTAGAAACAGTCATACACCCTTCTTTAAACCTTCTACAGAAACCTAGCTGAAGCGGCTTAAATGGAGTTTTTTATTTTTATTACAGTCTATAGACTGGCCTTAAAACAGCTTTTTCCTAGGAGTTGACATGCGCTACTGCACTCCTCTCCGTCAAGGAGCGCTAGCTTCCTTGCTGGTCCTCAAGTGTGAAGCCCATTGTCCTATCTCAGAGCCTTTGTACTTGCTCTCCCTTCTGCATGGAATGATCTTGTAGCAGAGACCTCCTAGACAGCATCCAGCTTAGGTCTCAATAACACACAATTGCTTATCATTCTCAACCTGTTTGGGGTAAGTAAACGCTGTCTCCAGATTCTTTAAGAGCAAGAGGCAATGTCTTCACTTGCCCCATATCTTCTTTCCCCTTCCGTCTCCTCCCCCACCTCCCTGCCCACATCCAGCCACACACACACACACACACACACACACACACACACACACACACACACATATACAGGGGGCAGGTTAGCTCCAGGGTTTAGATTCTTAATCATTACATTTTAAATAAATCCCAGCACACTCATGTGCTGAAATATTATGCCGCTCAGAAAAATAAAGAGGCAGCTCAATATAAAGTTTTGATAACTAACCTTAAGATGCACCATTTAAATAAAAAAGAAAAGAAAAAACAAGGTACAGCCCATCTGTCATCTGTGTGAAAGTGGGAAAAACAGGTGCTTTCTGTCCCATACCTGGCAGGGAAAAAGCAGAAGACTCACGCAACATAGCTGTACTGGAAAAGAGAGAAACGGTGACTTGGGATCAGGGATGGAAGAATGCTTATATATATTTTTTACCAATATTGTACTATTTCGATTTTTACTATTCCTATGCAGTGCAAAACAAATTGAAATTTACCATTAAAAATAAAAATTCTGCCCCCCTAGTCACAACAGTCTTCAGAGTTTCCAGCAAGTGTTCTCTGCACACCAGGAATGGCAAAACCGGGCTCTCATGTGGTGCTGGTGTTCATGCCTTGAAACCTAAGAGTAAAGCTCTCTGGGTTATGAAAGGGTCCAGAGACAGAGAGAGGTACGGGAATAAAAGACAGCCAAACTGGCATCAATGCTTCTTCCATCCTCCAGGATTTCAACCCCATTTGATCAAAAAGTCTGCAGAGGCCCACAGAGGAGTCACAGGGTCACCACCATTCCTGCCCCTCTACAGATCCTTCCAACCACGAGCACCTTCTGCCAAACCCATACATCTCCAATCAATTCTGTCACTCAAATCTCACCCCCATCAAAAAAAAAAAATCTACATGAAGGGAGTGAAAGTCAAGTCCAGGTAAAAAGCAGAAGAGATGAGCAATCAGTGACAACAACCTGCTGTCAGACTGAAGCTAAGTAATGGCCCAGAGTCCACAGTCAAAGATGCTTTTACTCCTGGGGAGGAGGAACACCCGAATCCAGGTCTAACGCCACTCTGCTACCTACTAGGCTGACATGGGATCTCAGACGAGGGAAAACGGCATCACCTCCCCAAGCCTCACTTTCTGCATCTCTCAAAGTCTACAGGAACTGATTAGGTCAGCATTTTTCAGGTTGTGTGTTTCACCCCATTTGAGTCACAAAATAAATGTTGTGGGTCATAGCATAATCTTTTTAATGAACTAGGACAGAAAAGAAAATATCAAGGGGTATCACCCAAAGTGAAAAAGGGTAAATATTATTTTTTGAAATGTTTGCTTCAGTTAATGCGTGACTATGCTGTGTCTGCATGTGGACGTGTATACAGTGGGTAACAGAATACAGTGGCATAGGAAATGTCAGTAAATATCCCACAGGAAGACTATATAGTATTTTTTTTAAACCTTTGTGTCAGTTGTGTGTGTGCCTATGTATTAGGCAAGGATGTAAAATATGTTTCGTAATGTACATTATAGTCATTTCAAAGTCACAGAACAAGATATTCCCTAAGCTTCTTTCAAGCTCAGAGTTTTCTAAGTCAACTGGAGACAGTATTAGTTAGTCAAGTTTGAAAGTAAGAAAATTCTGGATTTAAAGCCCTGTTCTGCCACATACAGCAGTGAGGATTTGATACAAGTTAACTTTCCAAGACGCCCTTTCCTTGCCTTTCTCTGAAGACCCTACTTGGAGACCTGGATGACTGGTACCAGGTGAAGGAAGGATGTGTCCCCTTCCCTCCCGCCATTTTGCACTGCTTCTCAATATTGTCCTGCTCACAATATCACATCTTTATTTATTTATACTTTTCAGCATTATTTGTCATCTCTATGATAATATCATCATTCCCCTAATCACAACTTCGATGTTGGGTTAGCAGGCATCAGAGGGAAGGAAAATCGTGTGAGAACTTAGAACCATGTGGGCACATAGTAGGTCCTCGGTAAATGCAAACATGAGCGTTAGCAAGAGAAACAGCAGTAGGTGGTGGGCTGGTGGCGGTAGTGCTGGCAGTGTTCACCCTTAATGCTTGTCAAAATGCCTTTTTAAAATGAGAAGTGTAGGGCCAGATGTTAGGTCCAGGAAGTTCCAGTAGCTCAATGAGATCACACCCAGGAAGTCTGGCATTTTAAGAGGACCATAGAAAATCCCCAGTTATTTGAAGTCCAAAGGAATTGCCTTTTAATAGAGGGATTTATCTGGCACCCACACAAGCTCGAGAAGGGAGCAATTTGTTCTGGTGGGAGGGGTACAAAGACAGGTGCCTCCCCCTTGCACTCAATCCATGAACACCAAATGAAAAATAGCACCAATATCTCAGACTGATTATGGCTGAGAGGCAAAGAGAATTCTTAACAGTGCCACCTTCTTGAATGATCCCAGTCTTGTTACTTTGGGTTGATGTGGCAAACCTTTTGGGAGGCAGGGAAGGTGCTGTGTTGAAATATTTCTACTGCCTTGTCAGCAGTGATTATAATGTTTCCAAAGGATCACCCACAATATTTCGCACCAACGATCTGTGTCTTAACTGCCTCCATAATACTGACACCATATGATAAAGATCTGTGTGTTAGCCACGTCAGAGACCACTGCACAGGTTTGTGTGTCTGAGAATGGATTTAGGCTGGTCTATTTTAGTCAGACTCCAAGGCACCCCAGAGGTAGAGAGAAGGGTCTCAAGGTGACTGCTTCTCATACAGAAAAAGCACGAAGAAAGGAGAGCGTGATCTGAACCACTGCGTTGCCAACATGCCAGGGGCTTGGCAAAGAAATTCTATACATCTCTACCTCTTGACATACCACACTCAAGAACATCAAAGGAGAAGCCCTGTCAAGTCACGTCTCCTTGTTTGAAAAGCAGACCAGGAATCCCAGAAACCTACAAGACCTTGCCAACATAGGACCTACCAAGATGCTCTCCCACAAACGTCTCTTGACACTCTGTGTTTGCCTGGATCATTTCAGTCCTGCATCCCTCCTTCTCAGCATCAGCTTTATCCTGGAATTTTGCACAGTCCAGGCTATAAGCATGGAGAAGGCTTGCAAGTATCCCTTCAAAGCAAATAAGCAGCTCACCACTAATGTGTTCATCACTCTCGGCTGTGCATTAAGAGTCCTGGGCGAGCAGCCAAAAACCTCTGGCTCTCACACTGGCTCTGGCATTAACTTGCTGGGTGATCTCAGGCAAGTCCCTTGCCTTCTCTGAGCCTGAGTTTTCTCACCTCCTATACAAGCTGGTAGAATGAGATTATCTCTAACTTTGGTTCTAACTCCAGGAGTCTCTTAATTTTTAAAACTTTTGGGCTGAGGAACAAAAGTGCCTTTCTGAGCAACTAATTAAATGTACAGATAAAATCACATTAACTTATAAATCAGAATGTCCCTCTAATTACATCTGAAGCAACATCATGATGGAACTTGCCCAAAGCTACCAACGCAGTTAATCGACAACCACCGATACCGTTACATTCCTCCTCCATCTGACGAACTGATGCCTCTGGGGGCACATGATACAGAAGGTTTCCAGTTTCAGTGCTTGCATGTTTCCCTTTCAGAGTTCAAAGACAATGACCACTTTTTTCTCTGCTACCAAGAAATAGCTCCAAGTTTCAGTTGGTCATTCGAAAGTATTCCGTATGTTTTCCATATGCCACGCACTGTCCTGGGCACTGTGGGTACAACTTCAATTAAGACCAGGTCCGTAATCTCAAAAAGCTTATAAACAGACTGAGGAACACATATAAAAAGAAGTAAATGGACACACACTACAGTTGAAGTGAAGAAACACACTAGAAAGGCATCTAACTTAGCCCTTAAAGAGTCAAGGGTGATTTTCCTAAAGCAGCAGCATCTATGCCGAGACCTTAGAAACAGGGAGAATTTAACCAGGCAAAAGTAACTGGGGATGGATCTGTGAAAACTCTATCCCAACAGCCAGAAAAAGCAAAAACCAGTACTTGGAGGTGATATAACCACTTAAAAATCATCCCACCAAATTCAAAAGATTCCCACCCAGAAGTGTTCTACTTGACACTCTAGCAATGGGTTTAATTAAAATACAAACCAGAATATGTTTCATATGCAACACTCTGTCTTAATGTATAAAGAAGGAACAGTGAGTCATGTTAATGTAACGGTAAGAGTTGGGAGAATTGAAAAGGACAGATCTGGATCACGAGCCTGGGTCTGTTATTTAGGATCTGGGTGACCTGGGCAAGTTGCTTAACCCCTGCAATGTCAGTTTCATCCTCAGTTAAATGGAGCCTAGTACATGTCGTATGTTTAGCAAATTCTAGGTAACGGGTGAGTCCTTACCACACGCCAGGCTCAGCACTCTGGTCCCTGACCAAGGTAAGTTCCAGCAGCAAACACAGAAGGGCCATCTTGTCATCGGCTTCTATGTCCAGGCGAAGAAATGGAGGCTTGGGGACATTCCATAACCAGGCCAAGGTTATAACAGCAAGCAAGGTGGAAGCAGGCCTTGACCTCAGAGCCCAAGCCCTAACCACTCAGTGTTTCCTCCCACAGTCTACTTCTCTACCGCCAGCCACGCCAGAAAAGTGGGTTTCCCCCACTGAAGTGGGAGAAAAATTCCCAGCATGTTAAAGATGCAGGCATTGTCAGTGTAAGTTACTCTTTGGTTTACATTCTATTCACCAATGGCTGTGGTTATTTAAAGCACATGTAACACACAGTTGCCTATCAGCATACCTCAGCTCAATTAGCATCCTTGAATAAGAGGTCAGGGTTAAAAGCGACAGATTCAGAACATAAACTTGGACCTGAAAAGGGAAAGATGACAAAACAGTTTGCTGGACAAGATGTCTGGCACCTTTGGCCACTTTTCAATGAAATAGAAGGGGAAAGATGTCCAGGTCACCGAGAAAACAGTTTAAGTGGGCCAGAAGGAGCGTGGGCATGATGGCAACTTGTTACCTGCAGGAGTAGGCACAGACATATTCTGAGGGAGTCAAAAGCATAATAACGAAGGGAGGAGAGGGGTCCTTCCTACCTGACAGCTAGAACCGCTAAATTGGGAGCGTGACACTTTGTCACAGCAGCACAGTGGCCTGGCTCACAGTGTCGTTTTGTGTCAAGTATGAGTACAAATACCAACAGTGATGCATTAAAGGACCATTTGATGCTTCCTTACAGGCCTTCCAACCTGGCACAGGAAAAAAATGAGTGTAACAAACATCACTGTGACAGCTACACCTCTCAAAGAGCTTTCAAAGTTGCCTCCAGGTTGATCAGCTTGTTTCCTTACTCGTGGTGCCTCAGCATGGGCTGTGGCAGACACAGAGTATACTACGTGTGTGTGTGTGTGTGTGTGTGTGTGTGTGTGTGTGTGTGTTTTGCTTGAAGCAGGAGGGGCATGGAGTTCTCTTGAAGCCATTTGAAAGGGATCCACAGCGTCAGATGCCAAGAGCTAAAGAATAACTGGGGCAAATGGTAATATGCAGACACAGACTCAAGGCAGGAACTAAAAATACAGACTTCTGGGCTCTCTGCCCCAAGGTTTGGATTCAGGAAGCCTCTAGTAGGGTCCAGGAACTTGGATTTTGATTTAGATGCTCATGTGACCTTGAGAATGAGCCAAATGTGACAACCACTGATGTCGTGGAGGGGAAGGCTGGACTGAGACTCAAGATAGCAGGGCGCTGGTCCCAGTTCTGACACCTGCTGGTTGTAAGATCTCTGGTAAGTCACTTGTCAGTTTCTTCAGCTGCTTCGCATTTTCCTCAGTTGATAAAGCGGAGAGAGAGAGAGTGCTTGGGAGAGCTCTCCAAGCATCTTTAACTCCACTCATCTAGAATGCAGAGTTAGGATGAGCACGCCTGGGTTCAAATTTCAGCACTGCTGCAGCACCGGCTGCTGGACCATAGACAACTAATATCATTTCCCTGGGACAAGTAATATAATTTCTCTAAGTCTCAGTTTCCTCAACTAGAAAATGCTGACGATAGTAACAACGCCTAAGGCATAGATTTTTTGAGTGTTAACTAGTCAGTGTATAAAGAATGACCAGGACGGTGCCCTGCCGAGCGCCAAATACCTGTTGGTTATTTGGAACACCCCTGACAAGGTCAACCAGAAGAGCTGTCCGCTGTCCCCTGAAGCTACTGTGATTAATGAGGTTTGGGGAAAGGTAACCCTGGCTGAGCAATCCTTGGACTTGTCCTTTTATCCAGAGAAATTCACAAGAAATGAGCTTTTCTGGGAGGACAGAATACCAGGGGGAAGCATTTAACTATGTCTCTTAGGAGGAAATATGGGAACAAATGAGAGAAATGTGTTATACCATCTATACCATGTTTATCAAAGTGTAGCTCGGGGATGCCCTGCTTTAGAATTAATGGGCTTTCATTCCAGTAGCACAATCCCGTCCCTACTGAATCAAACTCCCAGGGGGGCGGGTCCAGTAATGTGCTTTGCTCAGAAGCTATCCAGGAGATTCTTCCACAAACAGGGGTTAGAGAATCACTGGCAAATACTGGTAATGGAACGACTCTTCCCTCTCATCCTCCAGCCCTTTTTACCCAGAAAACAAAACAAAACAAAACAAAACAAAACAAAACAAAACAAAACAAAACAGTAAAGGCAAATGAACTTATGCATCTGTGCATTTACCAAGAATCTAAACTTCTTACATCCTTGTCATCTCCACTGCAGCTGGGTTCCAAGAGGGTGTCCAGTTTCTGCATAATTCACAACTCCGCAGAGAAGTGAACACAAACCAAGGGCTGGCTACTTAAGGATGTGGATTATGCCCACTTCCTTGGAATGCCAGTGTGGCTTATAAAAATTAAATACAAAAAGCGAGTACCTCTCACTTCATCCGCCTCCTCTGTTCTCCAGCCTTCCTCTCCTCCCCACCTGACTTCCCTACCTGCTCCCATTCCTTTCCCTTTCTTTGTTCACACTCATCTTTGGATTTCTTTCCCCTCCCTTCCCTTCCTTCCACTTCTCCCTCCCACCCCCCACTCCTCTTATGCTTTGCCCCATCTACCCTGCATCTTTCCTTCTCTCTTTTCCTCCTTCCTTTCACCTCTGTGTACATGTCTCTCTGATTCTTCCTTCCTTCCTTCCGCCTCTGTGTCTCTCTGTCAGCCAGCTCCCTCAAGTCAAGAGACTCACTCTATTTACAAGTTCTTGGCCATCAGCTACCCATGGGCCCACGTAAGGAGGATAATTTTCGGAAGAAAGACTAAATGGGGGCTGGAAAGATGTAGCAGCAATTCATGGTGTAGAAACAGCAAGGCTAAACAGCTCTAGTACCCAGAGTCTCCCCTGAAGGAGAAGCTGCTGGTCCAAGCGCTAGCAGTGGAGGGTGCTTTTGCATTGTGAGTGTCCATCACTTCATTTCCACAGTACAAACAGCTCACTGGCATGCAGTGGAGTGGCGGCACCAAGGGCATATTGGGAAAGCTTCAGTATCTCCAAATATCCAATCTTCTCAAAGCCAATCAACCATCTCAAGATACAAAATCTGAGTGTTTACTCTGCGTGCTGCCTCCAGACACCTCCCCTCCCCACACACCTCCCTTCAGCTGCTCCACCATCTTCCAACCTGACATCCATCTCTAAGCATCTCCTTTACAAACAAGGTTTCTGCCATGGGGTGGGGGACTGTACCTAATCTAGAGATGGGCTAACTGAGGGATGGAGAAGTTACTCGGCCGACTCTGGAAGATACTACTTTGGAGTGCCACCACTTTCAAGGACGGAAATCACCTCACCAAAGGATGGCGCATTCAAAGGAAACTTTTTCAAAGCACTGCCACGCCCTCTCCCAGCTCGCAATTCGAGTCTCCGTGGGTGGGTGGGGAACTTGGTCTCTCTCTAGTCGCTTTCCTACAGCTCTCAGACTCGACCTGACCCCACACTCTCCCCACCCACATGCTTCCCATCCACCCCTACCCCTACTTCTACTCCTCCATCCGAGTCTTAGGATAAAAGTGCAGGACAAAGGTAAAGAAGAATAAACTTGTGCATTGCACGCCCCAGGTGCTCCTGCAACTCCCCCTCCGCTTGGGAGAGTACAGAGGAGCAAAATGCTGAGGTTTGGCTCGCTGCCCATCCCAGGGAGCTGGAATACCCGCGGCCAGGGACCACGAAGAAGGCCGGGGACCAGCCAAGTCCGCGTCGCCCCAGCTGAATGGCCCCTCAGTTGCCTGCAAGTTGAAACCTCAGTCAGGCACACAATGAAGCCGCTGTTTTCCGACAGGAGGCATTTGGATGCCTCACACACTCACCCCGAATCGGGCCTGAGAGCAGAGAGCGCAGTTCCTTACCCATGTTCAGAAGCGCCCCTAGAAGCAGCAGCCTGGGCCCGGGGGGGAGGGAGCGGCTCCATTCCTCCGCGCCCGGCCACAGGAAGCCCGCGCAGGCCACCTGTTGGACTCTGTCTGGCTGCCCCAGATCTTGCTCCTCCAAACCTGCACCGCGGAGCGGGGCACCCCGGGTACCCTACGCGTCAGCGACAGAAAAATTTCACTCTCGCCTTCTCCTGTGGTTACCTTTCCTGTTCCCAATCACACACATACACACTTCCCTAATATTCGAGCAGCTGCCTCTCTTTAATGAAGCGCGCTTAGCCTACACTAGGGGCCCGGGCTGCTCACGATCTCCCAGAGCGCCCAGGTGGCTGCGGATCTCCAAGCGCTTACTCCGGGTGCCCGCTTAATGTGCGGGCAACAGAAAAGCCCCAAATGGCACGCTGGTGGGGGAGCAGTCAGTGGTCTGCTCTAGGGAGCCCCCTTTCTCCTTGGGAAGCGGAAGAGGTCTCTCTCCTTGGTTTAGAAATGAAGGCGTGTGGGGATGCCCCGAAGGCAATCGGATTGGGAGAAACAATGTTGCATTTCGCTGCCAAATCCCAGTACAGGTGCAAGGAGTCTCAACTTTCTCTTTTCTCCCTGCCATCCCTACAAACAACTAACTGGGGGTAAAGGGCGCCACCACGACCGGGCTACTCACCCCTGGGTACGGACGCCGCCCCCTCAGGAGACCTCAGCAAACGGGCGCGCGTGGAATCCGCGAAACGCCGTGGAGTCTCGCTCCTCTCCCGGGCCACGCGACGAAGGCTACGCGCTCCAAGCGGGGCAGCCGAGAGCAGTGGATCCCATGGGTGGCGAGTTGGCAGAGGGCGCGCCGCCCGGCTGGGGGCGCATCGCTCCCAGGGCTGGCGCAGGCTGCGGCGGGGAGAGGGGCTCCCGGGGAAGTTGGCGGCGCCGGGGGCTGACTTCGGACTTCGCGCTAGCTTTGGCTGGAGTGGCCGGGCGCGTCCTCCGGGAGAGACCAGGGGCTCGCCAGCGAACGGGGTCTGGCTGCGGGTAGCCTCCGTTGGCCGCCGCCTAGTATGAGGGCAGCGGCATCGCGCTGCCTGGAACCCCCAGCAGCGGCTGGAGCAAAAAGAGAGCGAGAGCGGCGGGCTGCCTCTTCTCGGGTGCCGGCGCCCCTTGCTCAGAGCCCGGCTCGCCCCAGCCCGCCGCGCCCCTCCTCCTGTCCGTGTCCGTCTCCCCTCGGCTGCTTCACTGGCTCTCGGGGCTCCCGCGGCTGGGCTCGGGCCAGAGGCTGAGCAGAAGGCGGCTGCAGAGCCCGCAGCATGGAGGGCGATCTCGCCGACTCGGGCTCGGGCTTGGGCTCCGGCAGCGGCAGCAGCGGCCGCCGCCTCCCGCGCGCCCACGTGCCGGAGCCCCGGTGTGCGCGCTCTGGCCACGGGGCTGGAGGGAGGGAGGGAGCAAGGGCGAGCCGTGGGTGGGGGTGGCGAGGAGAGCCTGCGCGCCCGCGCAGCCGAGGGGAAGCCGCCGACAGGCTCCCGAGGACACGGGGCTCCTCGCCTGCAGCTCCGGAAAGACTGGTGTGCAAGGCTCCCCCAGCTCCCCCCTCCCTTTGCAGAGCGGAGGGAGCCTGAGCGAAACCCGGGGCTGGGTGGGGGGTGGCGGGGTGCTCCACTCCACAGAATCAGCCGGGAGCAGCGGCTGGAGGCGGCTACGTGTCTCAGCTAAAGGGACAGGTTCCAAGTATCCTTGAACCACGTCACGTCTCCCCCGCGAAGAACGGGGTTCAGATAGCCGGGGTGAGGGAGTATGCCTATTTCGGCTTGCCCCGCCTTCTTCCCAGAGCAAGCACTTTTCCCGTTAACCAACAGCCTCCAAAGGGCTTCTCCTTACAGGGAGAAAGGAATTGTCTTGCAAGAGGGGCCTGACATCCTCCAATCAACTGACACATAATTATTGAGCACTTCACTTTGTGCGATGCCTGGCAAGGTCCTGGTTCATAGGGCCCCCCCCTGGTTGTGTAAGTTGGGTTCGGTTCTCTGCTCTGCGTACCCTTAGGCAGGCCCTCCCTGGGCCCCATCGCTCCAACGATAAAATGAGGTTCCTTCCTGATAGGAGTAAGAAAGACGAAACAAACATAAGCTAGAATTTTAAAATTAGAAAAACTTCAAAACATGGGTAAGAGTTCAGTGCTGAGAAGCATGATTCAAGTAAGTAAAATTATCACAGGAAAATTGAAAATGAGATCTCTAAGGAAACTTAGAAACTAGCAGTACGTGCACGTGACTGGGCACAGGTGCAGTCACTTAGAAATCTGAGTCTCCAATCTTCTCATTATCTTAATGGGGAAATAGAGGCTCAGAGAAGACAAATTGGCCTGTCCAAGCTCACACACATCTGATTTGGTTCGACACATCGGGTTTTGGTTAGTCTGGTCTCCTACTGCCAAACCTGTGCTTTTTCTGCCACACACCAGTCAGCACACAAATTATGCTCTCGGTGGTGGTGTGCTGAGACACAGAAAAAAATGAAGAGTCATTCTTTATGAGGTTCCCCCCCCCAAAAGAAGCTTCATGAAAGAAGAGGAATTTAAGCTAAATCCTACAGAGTAGGCAAGATTCAGGTATCTGGAAAAATGAGATCATTCAAGGGGAGGGAGAGAGGTCAATAAAAGATGAAGAAGGACATGTTATAGCAGGAGCAAAGAGCTTGCCTAGGTGATGGGGAGCCACCGAAGGGTTTTAAGCAGTGAAAGAAAATAATGAAAGCTTCATTTTAGGATGATCAATATGTCCCTGTACAGGATGGATTAGCAGGGGAAGAGATGAGGGAGGGGAAAGGAAGAAAGAAAAGCACTTGTAGGCGGAGAAAACCAGTAGGAGGGCAAGGCAGCTATCCAGGTGCAGGTGATGGAAGCCTGATGAAATGCGGTGGCAGGTAAAGGTGAAATAAAGGAAACTCTTCCTGACCTTGCTCTTAAAAGCCTGTTTTACAGGAAGTACTGTGCTGTAAATTGCAGGGGACACTATATGGAAAGGCACATGTGCTTGAGACATAATGGGAAACTGGGGGCTAACACTCAGACAACAGTGGAGCTTTTCACAATAACAAATCTGAAGCTTATCTGGCCCCTTGGTTTCAACACCCAACACCTGGGAGCTGGACAGCAACAGACTTTAGTGAAGAATGGGCTTAAGTTAGGATTTCTATCCATCTACCAAAGGCAAAAGCCAGAAAAGGAAGGGAAAATCTTGTATTCTTCTATTCCTTGGAGGCTCTTGAAGTCACAAATGAATGCTTCAGGGGCTTCCTCGGGTTCTTCCACTGGAAACTGTTTCTGTCTAACACACTATCTCCTTATTTGGACCAGCAGCAACGGCATCACCAGGGAGCTTGCCAGAAAGACAGAGTCAAGTCCCATTGTACACCGATTGAATCAGAATCTTCATCTTAACAAGATTCATAGGTAATTCATCTGCAGCAGTAAATTTGAGAATTATTTCTCTATCTGGTCATGTTCTAAACTACTGTTCTTCAAAGTTTTGAGAGTAGCACATAGTTAAAACAAAGCAAACCATAAAAATGACTTATACATTACACCATGGCTATACACACTCATTTATAATCTAAATAAAAATTTCATGAAACAACACATATCCTTAATGTGTGATTCACTTCAATATTCCCTATTCAATCTATTTTATTTTTTTTAAATGCTGATCATGACCTATTAATTATTTACTATGGAGTAGGTACTGTAGCAGGAGTTTTGCATACTTTAAATTTCATAAAATCCCCATTTAAAAAAAAAGTAGGATTGGGTGGTTTTTGGTCTACAAATATTTTTATTGTAATACTATAAACCTACAAGTTTAGAAATCATTAATAGCAATATGAATGGAGTAAGTTAGTCAGTGGTATATATTACCTTTTCCATTGTTAAGAAAACGAGAAATAAAAAATTTTTTTAACTTGTATGTGTTTTTATTGCAACATAGTTGATTTACAATGTTGTGTTAGTTTCAAGTGTACAATAAAGTGACTGAATTATATATACATTGCATATATGATATATATTCTTATATATTATATATTCTTTTTCAGATTCTTTTCAATTATAGGTTATTATAAGATATCAAATATAGTTCCCTGTACTATACAGTAGGGCCCTGTTTATCTATTCTTTGTACAGTAGTTTGTATCTGCTAATCCCGGACTCCTAATTTATTCCTCCCCCCTTTCCCTTTTGATAACCACAAGTTTGTTTTCTATGCCTGTGAGTCTGTTTCTGGTTTGTAAATAAGTTGATATGCATCATTTTTTAAGACTCTACATACAAGTGGCATCATACGATACTTGTCTTTTCTCTATCTGACTGACTTCACTTAGTATGATCATCTCTAGGTCCATCCGTGTTGCTGAAGTAAGAGTTTTTAATCTAGGCATTGAGAATGAGGGAAGGAAATCTCAGAAGGGTAAATTATCTGCCCCAAATTTTCAGGCTAGAATGTTCCACAGCAAGTTTGAACAAAGGCCTGTATTACACCTAAGTCCATACTCTCTCTTCTTATGCTTTGCTTCTAAGTCATGGAAAATTTCAAGCAGAAACTGGCTGGAAGATACAAGGACAGAATTCTGACTGGGGCAGACGATTGAAATAGCTGACTTAATAAGTACACCTTGTGCTGAGATCCTGGGATGCTTTGAAGGGTTGTTCACATCAAGGTGAAAATACTATTAAGTACTTTGAGTACCCCCTCCTGTGCAGAATCCACAAACTGACTCAGTGGTGGCCCATTACACTTGAAAGTTAATGCTGCTGTTGAAAGCTACCTTGGCTGTTGCTCAAAAGGAAATTTTGCAGCAGAATTTCACTCTCCCTGTAAATTCTTTGTTTGTCAGAGTTACAGACACCAATCTAAGCTAGTCTGAGGGCTGGAGCAGGAAACTGATTTTAAAAAATCAAGAAACTCAAGAAACACAGGTAATGAAGCAAGGTCTCTGGAAGGGACTGGAAGTTGGGGATGGAATCCTGCTAGATCTCATAATATTCTCTCTCTCTCTCCCTCTCTATATTTCTTTTTCATTCTCATTGTTGCTATGCTGCTATTTCTTGCCTCTCTTGCTGCAAAAGACCTCTGTGCCTCTCTGCTCCTGTGACTGATAATACAGATCCCATGCATTTCACAACTCACTGTCTCTGGGCCTCCTGTCTTTTTATCAGGAGAGGGTATCTCATTAGTTAAATGTCCACTCTGGACCATCAGACAGAACCAGGAGTCTGCAGTCACAGTAGCAACAAACCTCCTAGGAGCTTAGCCCTGTGAATAAGATATAAAGTGGGCAAGGTGGGTTGGGGTAAGTTCCAGAGAAAGTACAGAAATGGGGCTACTACACTTCTTACAATGAACAATCTAATGTTTTGGAAATGGTGTTGGGGATCTCAGTACACACACAATAGATGATACGTAGGGAACTGCCAGGGGTACACGAGGATTGGTGATGTGACAGCTGGTTTAAAGCCCTGAAGTGCAATGGAGCCCCTTTTTAAGACCCCCACCACCCATGAACCTGTGCAGATGGACCAGAACTAATTGGAACTAATGGATACCCCAGGCATATTTATCTGAAGATTCATTCTGTGCCCGGTTTCCTGGAAAGAACACTGAATCGGGATTCAGAAAACCTGGATTCAAAGCCTGGCTCCGCCTTTCCCTGTTATGCAATTTGGGGAAAGTTACCTCACCTCACCAAAATTGAGGTTAACATGCATGTCTTGCCTCCCCCAGAAAGCTCTTTCAAGGAGTAAATAAGACAACATCAGTGCAGCTAGCACTCTGTAAAATCTAAAGCACTGAGCAAATGTAAGAGATTATTAGTAATACAAGAAATAACAGGAAGCCAATGAGTTGTAACACGTAGGTTACCTTTGCAAATATCTATTCCACCATGCTCTTTGGAGTAGGGGAAAAAAAAAATCGTGCTGCAAGAAATGTAATAATGAATGTGAAGTGTGTTTATTCTAGTCTTTCTTCCGAGGCACGGTTGGGTGGAAAAGATCCATGCAACTCAAAAGGGAAGGGCTGAAAGGGTATTGTTTTCAAGAAGTAACCAGAGCCTTTACCAGTAGTAGTAGTCACAGCAGTAGTAACTGTAATAGCAGCAGTACGGTAATAACAGTCATAACCGTCTTGTTGCCGTGTTCCAGGCAAAGTGCTAAGTGCTTTCCATGAAGTTGCTCGTTAAATTCATATAACGTTCTCAGCTAGGATCCGTTATGTTCTCTGTTTTAAAGATGAGGAAACTGAAGCAGGGCAACTTAATAATTTACCCACAGTCTCCAAGATGGTAAGTGGGAGAGTTCACACGAAAACCCAGTTTACTTTTCAATCCAAAGTGAAAGCGAATAACCGAGATACTGTTCTGTATTTCATACCTTTAGAAGTAAATGTGATGAATGCCAAGTTTTGGTGGTGACAAAAGTATTATATAAAGGAGAGCATCTAACAAAGTCCACGTATGTTTGATGCATGATATTTTTCCATTGAATATGGATGATCACTAAACAAAACTTAGCTAATTTACTCAGTACACACCTAGTTAAATTACTTTAAAAATGACAATACCAATTATTGGTGAAAATGCTGAGTAACAAGAAGTCTCAGTGCTAGTAGAAATGCAAAGTGGTGCAGCCACTTGGAAGATAGTTTGGTAGTTGTTTTTAAAGCGAAGCATAATCCTATTACACAGTTGAAAAATTGCACCCTTAGTATTAACCCAACTGACTTGAACACATCTCCACACAAAAACCTGCAGGCAAATGTTTGTCACAGCTTCATTCATCACCAAAATCTAAAAGCAACCAAGGTGTCCTTCAATAGGCAAATGGATAAACAAACTGTAGTATATTCATATAATATTTACAGTACAATAGTATAGTGCACCTAAAACTGTCAAAAAGCAAGGAAAACATAAACTTTGAGAAGCTGTCATAGCCAAGGCACATCTAAGGAGACATGACTAGATGTAATGTGGTATCCTAATGGTATCTTGAAACAGAAGAAAGGACATCTGATTAAAAACTAAGATATCTGAATAAAATGGACTTTAGTTAACAACGTGTTATTGAATCATTGATTCTGACAAACCTACTATCCTAATTTAAGATGTTAATGATAGGAGAAAGTGGATATGAGGTATATGGGTATATGAAACTCTCTACACTAGCTTGCTAATTTTTCTGTAAATCTAGAGCCATTCAGAAGTTCAAAGTTTATTTTTAAAAATGTAAAAAAAAATTAAAAACAATGAATTATAAAACCCCAAGAGATATGCTACAGGAAACATTTCATACTCTTTCCTCAAATAATAACATACTTAAACCAAAACAGTCCAAAACAAAACCAAAAAGAAAACAAAACTTAACTAATTAAGATTCATCAATGAGCTCAGTGTCCCCATTTGAAATCATCAGAAGCTTCATGTTATGTTCAAAAACAATATTCTTCCTCATTTTTCTGCTTGCTGGACCTGTTCTGTTCATATATAATGGCTATTTAGGCATCCCAAAGATAATATTGATCTGTGTCTTAAAGTGGAATTGATTATTCAGCATGCCACTATTAAAACGTCCCTTCATTGCACAGGTATTTGCCTCAGTGCACGTTAACGCTCTTTTGCCAACAGCATGTACTCTGTGGCTAATAGATTCAATCTCACCGAAGCAGATAAAGTCAAACTTCATGAACAGACTTTGATGTAGGTAAGGAAACCAATAACAAAATGTTAAGTGTGGCTATAGAAGACCACGTGCCAATTTGTTTCAGGGAGGAAAAATAGAGGGAATCCTTTAAAAGGATGACTGTTTTCTATCATCTGGAGATTACTTAGTAGAGAAAAATGTGTGTATGCTAACTGCAGCCATTTGAACTGAGGAAAACAATTAGGAGGTGATTCAAATCCTAATTTCCATCTATTTTGCTCATCTATTCATCAGTGTGTTGGAAGACAGAATAGCAAAATGAATATTGTCAAGCCAGTTCAGAATGACTAAAGGAAAGGCTTCTACATTCTCTTACTCACACATGCTATGGCAAACCAGGCAGAATTGAACTATTCTTTTAGTCTTCAAAAGCTGTATAATTTTTCCACCAAAGCTTCCTCAGAACAGTATTTTCTTTGGAAAGCATATTTTATGTGAGTTCTTTCTGCTGTGGTGGTAGCTCTGACTAACACAAATATTACTACTTCAATGCAAGATCTTCGTTCCCCCAGAAAATGTTTCCAGAATAAAAATTCGAAATACAGGATACCAACGGAACTGATATTTTTTAGCATTCTGGAAACTCATAAGCTTAAATTACATATGTAAGACTTGAATTCTGTGAATTTAGCAAAACTAATTTATCATTAGAAAATACTAACACAAGATACCAGGAAGGACCTTGCAATTCCATTCCTAGCTATATACCCCAAACTGGTGTTCAAACAAAAATCTGTACTCGTGTGTTCGTAGCAGCACCATTCACAATAGCCAAAAGGTGAAGACAACTGAAATGTTCATCAGCTGGCAAACAGATAAACAAAGTGCAGTCTATTTATACAATGGAATATTATCCAGCCATAAAAGGAATGGGTACCTGTTACAACATGCATGAACCTTGAAAACATAATGTGAAGTGACAGAAGTCAGAAACAAGGTCACATACTGTATGAGCCCATATACAGGAAATATTCAGAATAGGCAAATTCATAGAGATGAAAAGCAGGTAAGTGGTTTTGAGGGAATGGAGAAGGTGAGGAAGGGGGAGTGGCTTCTGTGAAGTGGTGAAAGTGTTGTGAAACTAGATAGCGATGATGCTTGCACAACATGGTGAATGAACCAAAAGCTATCAAACTGTGTATTTTAAAATGGTTAAAATGGTGAGTTCTATATTATGTGAATGTCATATCAGTAAAGATTCACATCAGTGTGTGAATATCATGAGGATATGTTGGGAAGCACCTGTACACAGAACCTCGAGACTTGTAGGACTGTCACTACGTACTGTGTTCATGGCGGATGCAGGGGAATTCGAAGACAGGAAGTGTAGACACTGCAGAGGCAAAAGCACATGGCGGAAAGGAGCTGCTTTTTTCGAGGAGAATCAGCTCCCTATTAACACTCTGCCACTCCGCTGTCCTTTACTACTTAAAACATCAAGAGGAGACATGAAAGAAACCACCTCCCATCAGGCAGTGGAGCTGATGGAACGGAGACGGCCTGTCATGCTAGGAAGAGGCTGTCGTGGGGACGACACTAGCCATGAGCCAGCGTGGCATCTGAGAGGTACACGCAGAGTTTCCAGCGGGGTCCACCAAGCTGAAGCAGCTCCGGCCAGACTGTTGGCAGGGTTGCCTAGCTCACCCACAGATGTGAGATTGCGATAGGCAGGGCGGTGGGCAGGGAGCTGACCAGTGAAGAACCATACATGGGAGAAAGGAGGCAGGGTACCAATGGGAAATCATGAGGGAAGTCAAGATAAAGCAGCACTTGTCAAACACGTTTGGTCTCAGTTTCCCTTTTTGGGGGGTGTGTGGTAGGACCCCTCTTATTACCTCTCAACTCATTGCCTGAGTCACAGCAACATGCAGACGAGGTAGAGCCATGGATAGTTCAGGGCTGCAGCATCAACACTAATTACGCTGACTGTAAAAGCCATCTCCGTTTGCTCAGTGCTGATGATGAGCCAGGCCTGAGATAACAAGGGGATCACAAGGGTCTTCCTGTAACACTCACAACACCCTCGGGCAGGCATTATCCCGTTCAGCGAGGACCTGAGGAAAGTGAGGCTTGGAGGGGAGAAAGAACTTTCTCAAGGTCTCCCATCTAGTGGCCAAACTGGTGTGATTATGAGAGCCGAACAGCAGCGCCGGCTCTCATAATCACAGAGACACCGTCAGTAACAGCTATACTTGCAGAAGGTTTTCAGGGAAAATCCAGTGAGCCCTTGACCTACGGTAATCTGACTCTGAAGAAACATGCAAAGGGATTTCGAAAGGTCCAGCAGCAAACCCATGAAGACAGCGTGAAGACCAGGATGCTAGTAAGTATGAAGCAGGAAAGAAAGAGATACCAAAAAACAGACTTAACACGCTTTACTGTGCATCTATTTGCACAACTGTCACCCTCCACTACACTGAAAGCCCCCAGCAGGCAGGAATCCTGACTTATTCACCCTGGTGCTTAGTACAGTGTCTGGCATCCAGTAAGCCTTTAATAAATATTCTTTGATAAAATAAAACTGTACTTTTGCTATCATGACTGATGAGCGTTATAATAGTTGATATTGTTTATTGAGCATTTTACTTATGCTTAGACATGTGCACTTTATATAGCTTATATCTCATTTCCTCCTCCCAGCAAATGAAGTAAGGATAATTACCCCCTGTTACAGACAAAGAAACTGAAGCTCAAATAACTTTCCCAAATTCAAACATGTACTAAAAGGTAAGCTAGGTTTCAAACCCTAATCATATGACTCCAATCCCAGGTGCTTTTAACCTCTTCTATTTTCTATAATAAAGAATCCATCCTTTTTAGTGAGGAGGGATTAGTGATTATGCACATTTTGAAAAGGGAAAATGAAAATTATAATGTAATGTCAGCTTTAAAAAAAACAGAATGCAAAATTATGCACGTGCTTTGATTACAACCATGCAAAAATTCACAGCATACAAAGGAAACAGCAGGAAGCCTAGAAGATAAAACAGTTGTATAAGGATGGTGAGACTATGGGTAATTTTTTAACATTTTGCTTAATTTTGCTATGTTGTTATTTTAAGAATAAATGAGATCTGAAGACAAATGAAAGCGTAATAAAACAAATTATTCTATGCACAGAAACTGATTTTAGGCAGAATCATTGCTTCTGAGCCGTGGGTTGAAGATTCAAGATAATTATATGACATCTTGGGTACCATATTTTCCTAAAGATATGGCAAAGCTCTGTGAAACAGGAATTTTGAGTCTTCCCGATTCTCTAGTTAAGATTAAAAATTTGAAAATATGATCCACTATTCTCAGTGGAACATTCAAAAATATCACTTACTATAAATGTAATTCAAATCAGTCTCTCCTTTCACATAATCTATGAGATATTCTCTGTCTCCATGTATATTAAGTTTTATTACTCCTGAAAACGTCAACTCCACCATCAGTCTTTCATCCCAGGACCACTTATCTTTTTAAAAGCCAGGTCAGTATATGATACTTCTCTCCTCAAAAACCCTCCAGCACTTCCTATTGCATTCAGAGGAGTCAGAACTCCAGGTCCTCGTCTCTATTCCCTCCTACAATCCTCCTTAGACCATATGCTCTACTCACAATTTGCCATCCACATTCATAACATTCATGATTTCATGCCTTGCTTGTAATAGAAACTTGGTTTCCAATGCCTTGCCTTACTTATCAAATCCTGTCTCACTCCTCTAGACTCAAGAGTACTGCTCCTGTTACATCTTTAATTATATTGCACATCCTGGTTTAAATGACTCAAGATGCTGTGATCCCGATGCAAAATCTTTGTATGGCTATAGCTTACTGCATTCTGGTTTTTATAACATGATAATAGTAGATAACATTTATCAAAAATATTGGTTAGGCATGTGCCATGTATTAGCTCATTTAAAATAACAATGCTAGGAGCTGAGAACTATTACCACCATTTAAGAAAAAAGGAACCAGAAGCCCAGGAAGGTAAAATTCCTCAGCCAGGAGTAAAACGTTTGAGCATCAGAGATGATCTTTGAATTCAGGTGTCCCTGTGCGCTTAACTGTTACATTTCAAAAATGCTCTCTAAATTTTCAGTTGCCTGCCTGGGAAATTGACTGGTGGCAAATGGTTTGGATGGCAGAAACGTGTGCATTTTTTTTTACTTTTATTTTATTGTTATAGTCAGTTTACAATGCTGTGTTAATTTCCAGCGTAGAGCACAATTTTTCAGTCATACATGGACATACATATATTCATTGTTATATTCTTATTCACCGTGAGCTGCCATAGGATCTTGTATATATTTCCCTGTGCTGTACAGTATAAACTTGTTTATCTATTCTATATGTACTTGTCAGCCTCTACAAATTACATGCGTTTGATATATATGCCAAGTGCTTAGCTCCAGTGGCACTGGAGCTGCCACTGAAGCAAAAGAAAAAGCAGTAATATTGATCCTGTCTGTATTTAAAGTTTGGTATTTTTTCATCATGGATTTGCTTGCATTTATTGTGATGTTTAAAATATTACCTAAAATATTACTTATCTTGAACGCTGAGTTTCTTGGCATCATTTTACATTTTGCACTTAACATGCCTCACCCCAGTCCTGGCCCTGCTTAACCCAGTGCCTGATACGCAGGGGCCCTCAAAAAATATCAGCTGGCAACTTATGTTCAACTTACACATCAGTCTGTCCCGTAAGGCTTCAAACTTCTTGAAGGCAGTGACTGTCAGTGATCCCTTTCTGTAATCTTAGTAACCTCCACACTCTGTTTTCAGTTAGATCCTCAAAAAGCGTTCTGAATAAAAAAGTTCCCTCTCTCATTTTCAACTGTGGTAGACTCGTAATTCACAATGCCCATTAGAAGGTACCCCTTCCTAATGAAAAGTGCGCAGTTTGATTATAGTTTTAACTTTCCATCAGCTGCCAAACCAAATGGTATGCAACCAAAAAAACGAAAGAAAGAACTGAAGGTCAACTTTGTTTCCTCTAAATTCTGCCCCCAACTGCCTCTTCACTGAAAGTTTTGAGGAACTATTTTTAGGTTCTCCCCAAGATGTCTTGCATCACTGTAACTAATCCTCCACACACAACAACTGAACTCCTGCTGTTAATGAGTCATGATACTTTGTGTGAAAATACAGGCCAAGGACTTGTTTCAAAGTTTTGGAAGGTAATTGTCTTTCTTCCTGCAGTCTTTGTGTTGGCCTTGCCGCTGGACTGACTGAAGACCCTCTGCAGCGTGAAGCAGTCGTTAATTCACAGGTTTATATTTTATATCTATCACTTACTAGCTGTGTGGTGTTTGCAAGTAACAGAATCTCTCCAAACCACATCTGAAAAATGGAGATAATAATAATAACACCTCCATCGAGGAAAACTGCTGTGTCTAGCACATAGCAATTGCTCAATAAACATTAACCCGTATTTTTTTTGTTTAATACATATACACTGAAAACTGCAATATGCGAGGTGCTAGGTTATGCATTACGAATAGAGGCTAGACCAGGCACACTATCAGTGATTGTTAAATGAAGCTATAATCACTGAGCATCCACTGTGTAAGGCACTCTGCTGGAAATTGTAGGAGAACAAAGAGGAATAAGACAAAAATCCCAGCCTTTTAAGACATTAGTCTAGAAATGTTATTCATTTAAAACCAAAAAGGAAAGGCTACTAATAATTAAAGAAAATTATAAATAAATGTGAGTGTGTTAAGGATGAATTAAACTAGATAATGTTTTTGCCAATTTAGTATAAGAAGACCTGGAGGGAAATTTTTGCATCTTTGCTCAATTACGTGAAACAAATAGTTCTTTCAGGAAAATTTTTTTAAAAATTACATTAGGCTGAGAGAAGATGTAGATTCTGGACATAATCTGTACTAGTAATGATAGCTTGGTGAAGTCATTCCACCTTCCACTTTTAAAATGGGGCTATTCAGAGTACTCAGAGAAATAATTTTGGTCAGTTTGTGAATTTAGGTAATGTAGGAAGTACAAGAATGACAGAATGAGAAAAACTGAGATTTCACAGGGGAAATGCCTGTGAAGATGTTACAGAATGAGCTGTGTTCCCCTAAAATGCAAATGCTGATGTCCTAAATTAGTATATCAGAATGTAACGGCATTTGCAGACAGGGACTTTAAGGAGGTAATTAAATTAAAATAAGGAGATTGGGGTGGGCCCTAACCCAATATGACTGATGTCCTTACAAGAAGAGGAGATTAAGGACTGCAGGTGGCTTGGACACGATGGAGGAGTAGGAAGACCCTGATCTTTCGTCCTCTCGTGGGCACCATGAAGTTACAACTATTTACAGAGCAACTATTGATGAGAAAGACCAGAATCTACCATAAAAGATCTCCAACAACTAAAGATACAAAGAAGGAACCGCACTGAGAAGGGTAAAAGGGGAGGAGCCACAGTATAGTCAAGACCCGTATACCTGGGGGGCAAACCACAAACAAGAGAATAATTACAATTGCAGAGCATGCCTCCAAGAAGTGAGGGGTCTGAGGGTCACACTGGATTCCCTAGCCCAGAGGTCCTGCACTGGGAAGGTAAGTCCCTGGAACATTTGGCTCTGAAGGCAAGCAGGGCTTACTTTCAGGAGACCCAGAGGGCTGTGGGAAACAGAAACTCTACTCTAAGGGCACACACAAAATCTCACAAGCTCTAGGACCCAGGGCGGAAGCAGCACTTTGAAAGGAGCCTGGGTCATATCCACCTGCTGAGCTTGAAGAAGTCTCCCAGGGAAGCAGGAGGTAACTGGAGCTCATCCTGGGGACAAGGACACCGGCAGCAGCCACTTGGAGGAGCTCATGCTACCAAAGGGACACAGGTGCTGGCGAGCACCATTTTGGAATCCTCATTCCAGCTTATTAGCCTCTGGACCCAGCCGCACCCCTACCCACCACCCTGCAGGCACCAGTACTGGCATGCCTCAGGCCAAATAACTAGCTGGCCAGGGACACAGGCCCACCCATCAGAAGGCAGGCTGCCTTACAACCCCCTGAGGGGAGGAGACGGGAGGAGAGGAGATGGATATGGTCCTCTTCACCAGAGGACCCAGGACACAGCCTCAAGCATCAGTGTGCAGGCACTAGACTCAGGACTCACAAAGCGCTGCATCCAGAGACCCCGGGACACAGCTCTACCCATCACTGGGCAGGCACCAGACCCAAGACACCCTAGGCTCTGAAGTCTGACAAGGCAAGACCCAGATAACCCACCTGCAGGCCAGCACCAGCCCTGGGACCCACTGGGTCCTGACCAGGACCATCAGAAGGCCAACAACAGCTCTGAGACACCTCAGGTCCCTCAGTCAGCGGCTCTGGGATCTATCTCCATGTACCAGGTGGCCAGAACTAGCTTTGGAACACCACAAACCTTATAGTCAGCTGAGTCAGGACCGGCCCAACCCACCAGCGATCTGACACCAGCTCTGGGACCCCCAGGACCTGCACAAGAGACCCCAGTATGCATCTCTGCATGCCAGTGGACTGGCACTATCCTCAAGACGTGGCATCACCCAGTGGTGGGTGGACAGTAACCCTGGGCTCTCCTGGACCCTGACCCCACCAACCAGCAGGCAGACACCAGCCCCAGGACCACAGCAGTCCCACAGCCTGCCTCGTCAGGATTCAGCAACATACCAACATGCTCCAGCCCTGCCCCACACCAGGCCAGTTCCAGCTCTGGGACATCTTGTGCCCCTCAACCAGTGGCCTCAGGAACCAGCCTCACCTACTAGTTGGCTGACACCATCATCAGGACCCAGGGCCCTGTAGCCAGAGACCCAGGGACCCAGCTCCACCCTCCAGTGAGCCGGCACCAGCCCTGGGACTCCCCGGGCACTGTGTTTGAAATTAAGATGTCAGCAACTTAAAATAATCACATATATACCTCATGATAACCACAAACCAAAAATCCATAGAAGACACACATAGACAAGAGACAAAGGAATCAAAATATAACATTAAAGATAATCATCACTAGGAAAAGAAAAAAAGAAAAAGAAGAAAAAATTAATAGACATGGTTGAAATTGACAGTAACTAGTTACAGTAAGAGACTTTAACACTCCACTTACATCAATGGGCAGATCATCCAGACAGAAAATCACTGAAGAAACACTGGCCTGAACAACAACTTAGGCCAGGTGTACTTAGTAGATAGACGTAGACTACTTCATCTAAAAGCAGCATAAGACACATTCATTTCAAGTGCACCTGGAATGTCCCCCAGGACAGATTACATGCCACTCTACAAAACAAGTCTCAGGATATTTAAGAAAATTGAAATCATATCAAGCATCCTTTCTGACCACAACACTCTGACACTAGAAATCAACTATAAAAAAAACTGCAAAAAAACCTCACAAGCATGTGGAGGCTAAACAACATGGCTTTAAATAACCAGTGGGTCACTGAAGAAACCAAAGAAGAGGTCAAAAAATAGCTGGAGACAAATGGAAACAAAATGCAGTTATCTACTATCTATGGGATGCAGCAAAATCAGTTCTAAGGAGAGAAGACCACAGTCATTAAAGTCGACCTCGGAAGAAGCCAGTCCCGCTGCCATGTTGATTTTAGACTTCTGGCCTCTAGAACTGTGAGAAAACAACTTTCTGTTGTTTAATCCACTTAGTCTGTGGTACTTTGAGATGGCAGCCCTGCTATACACTACGTAACAGTAGCCGAGGAGAGACCACAATGCAGGTTTGACAGCTGTGAAAGGAGAAAGAGAAGACTGGAGCCTCATCCTGCAGTGCAGCTCCAAGAAAGTCCCAGACAGACATGGGGATCCAGGGGTGCTGACAGCCTGTTAGAGAAGCACCCCACTGGGCAGGAATGCCCTGGCCCTTCTGCTGTATGCAGATCCAGAAGGGGTGACAGCTGGAAGCCATCAGCTCATCCTATTCCTTGCAAGTCTCTCTCTCCTGGAGGGAGACCTGAGTGGCACGCCTCCATGACAGCCCAGTGAACATATTTTGAAAATGCTAAAGAAAGTTGTTATTATTATGGTTGTTATTATGATTCCCCCTTGATACTGCTGCTCCTACTGCTACCACTACTGAGCCCAAATTTGTTCATTCACTAAACAGAAGACAAGGAGGAGGAGGTCTCTGCTGGGTTAGACACCGGTGGACTCCAGAATTACAGTCCCTACAAGGATGCTCCAACATTGCCCTCTGCTATGCAAAGAGACAACATGAAGGGTCTTCTCCCTACAAAATACCTATATAACTGACCCCTCATGAGGCCCACTATGTTACCACTAGAAATTCATCCATGTGGTTTAAGATGTGTCCTAATCGCTAATGAACCCAGATGCACTAACATCAAACCTGTGCTCTTAACCACTGCACTACACTTGGCTTTAGGGAAACTACACAGTTCTCCACAAGAGAAAAAGGGAAAGGATGGATGAATGGGAGCATAGGTATCTATTATTTTTGTATATTTTGTATAATATATTCAGTAAGGTTTGCAGCCAGTAAATGTCAACAAAGTCTTCCTGGCTGGTAGTAATATACAGAAGATAAAATGAGGACAAATATTAGGGTCTATGAGTTGTGACAGGCTAAGAAATATTAGTTATTGCAACCCAGGTCTGAATTTTTAATTCCTCCTACAAGCTGTGAAACTAGGCCCCTAGCTTAAGGTCCCTTCCTTTGAGGCCCTCCAGTTTCAGAGAACTTATTACTGGTTTAGCACTGTCATTTTCCTTAACTAGAAAGGGTAGTCTAACTAGTTAAATAATATTCTGATTAATAGTGCAGTTAAATATATATCCTGATTTGGGTGGACATATTTTAAATAAAACAAAATAAGATGCTCAAACAAGTTATATAATATACAATTTTACTTTTGTCATATGATCCAGGAGGCCCTGGGGAAGCCTGTATTGCCCCCAAAGCCACTGCTGTGAAAAACTAAAGAGAAAGTGGGAAGGAATGAATAGTTATGAGGAGCCAACTTTGTGCAAGACACTGTACAAGGGCCTCCCTGCATATTGCCTCACTGATGTCCTAGAGAGACCTCAATTTTTTACACAATGAAACTGAATCTCAGAGATGTAAATGACAGACTTGAAACTTCGCAGCTAGAGAGGGATAGAACCAAGAGGTTTGACCCAACTAAGTTTGATTTTTATTAGTTAGGAAATGTGTTTGGCTGATAGTCATACAGACAGTGACTGAAAAAAAAATTCTAAGAGTATCATTTTACTCTCATGGAAAAAAGTCTAGAGGTAAGTTACACAATGCTGGTATAGCAGCTCCATGAAGTCACCACGGACCCACGATCCTTCTGTCTTTCTTTTCAGCTATCCATAGCACTGGTTTCATCTTCAATGATAGAGATGGATGCAAGAGTGCACATCCATATTCCAGGGAGGGAAAAATGAGAACAACAAGGTACAAAAATGGGTAAACCTCTTTGGTGAGTCAGAACTTTTTAAGATATCCTCTTAGAAGCTCCTCTTAGGAACTTTCACTTGCTTTGTCTACCTCCAGTGACACAGAAGGCTGGACATTTTGCTACTAGAATCAAACTGGAGGAATATGGGAAAATGAATATTGTATAGTCTGCCCTAGATGTACTACCCATGCCATATCCACTTTGTCATGCTGCTAAAGGATGAAAAATGTGGGAAGGATTTTCAACTGGTGGGGATGCCTGCTCCCCAGCTGAGAATTGTACTCTTAGTAAAGGTGTATTGCTTATAGGTGTAAATTCTAATCTCTAGTGTTTTAGTGGGGAGACAGATAGTTTGAGCCGAAATTCTAGTGACCTTGATGTGTGAAAAGTTAACCTAAAACTTAAATTCCTTGAACAATCTCCAAACCCTTTAAATGCCTGTGTAGCCCAGAAGGTTTGGAGGATATATCTAGAAAAATAACTGAGACGAGAACTGTTTCACTTTATAAATTAAAATATTTAAATGATCTCATTTGTGGTAACCTAAGGTCTCTCAGTAGGAATAGGAAACTGGATTTGTTCTTTAGCTTTAAAAATAGATAACCTAAGTTACTTACATAAACGTACGGTTTTACAAATATCTTAATTTTATATTATGTTTCTGTGTGCTTTTAAATGCAAAGAAATGTTCTCGTTAGGATCGTAGAAGCAAAGAACGCTGGAGCTGGAAGGGGCCTAGAGGTTACCTTGATGACTTATTCGACTTGAGTAGAAGGCTTTCACTGTTAATAGCGTTCCTTCTCTGGTATACTGCTGTCCCATGTGTGGCTAGGCAGCTTCATTTAAACAGCCTTCTTATGTTTGTGGCTTCCTTACACTGTGAATTTTGCTTTCCTAAGGTAGAAGCCAGAATTATTTTTTTCCAGACTTTCTGGCAACTAGGACATAGACATTTGATCCAGGCTTCCTCAACCAGCCATGCATCCTCAGGACTTCTATTTAGGAGGAGCAATGTGTGAGAATAGGGAAAGTGTGGAGTTCACTTTCTGGTAAGCATGAGGATGAAACAGCCAAGTGCCAGAATCAGCAGAGACAGTGGTCCATGGGTAACATCACATACAAGATCTGTGATGCTAGATTGAACATCCATGTCAGCAATTGTGGCAGCAGAAGGATCTCTACTGCAAAACAGAGTAATCTAGGCATATTTCTCAGGTGTGCAGCCTCCAAGTGTTTGCTGCCCACCACCCCATAAAGATTCTGTCTTTTAATAAATATCTTTTCTATCAAAAGTAGAGAAGATTCTGTTATCATGAATGAAATAATCTTATTTTATAGATGGGAAAGCTGAGACTTAGAGAAAGTAAAAGAAATATGGTTTGCAATATCTGATGATGTGACAGGCAACAGAGTAAAATAGGGAAGGATTAAGGGATAACAACCAGCCAGCTAGACAACATGCAGCAGGAGGAGTTGAGAGAATAGCAGTGTAGACAGACTCTGGGGCTGCTGACAAGGAAGGTGGAACACAGAGTTGAGTAAAGGGGAATTTACAGTTACAGAAGCCCTCTTCCTCGATAGAGGACTGACTGTGCTAGCAAAGACCCACAGAGACGATGATAACACAGAGGTAGAATGACCCTTATAAACCTGGAGAACGCAATGGCCCAAACTAAGTAATAAGAAAGGTCAAAACTGTCATGGGCAGCTGAGCAAGAGAGAAATCAAAAGGCTCAAATGAGCAGACATGTTTATGATATATAAATTATATAAGCCCGAAATCCCAACAGCCAACTGTGTTCTGTGGGAGGACACACAGAATACGGAGAATATTGTTTTACAGTGCAGTGGGGATACACTGATGAGCAGGGCAAGAGAACCACCGGGAAGCTCAGCTGGTGACTGTCCTGTTACAGACCAAGGCTAACAGGAAACACCGTTGCAAACTAGGCTCCCTAAGAGCAGTGGGGATGACAGAATATTGACAGTAATTTCAAGCAGTGCTTAACTATTAGAACCAAGGCACAATTATCTTACTACTAGTATAGGCGAGCGGTAGCCAGGGAGACCTGACATGCAGAGAGCTTTAGACACAGTTAAAAGAACACAACATCATACAACTCAAGAGCAAAAAAACCCAAATGACCCGATTAAAAAAATGGGTAGAGGAACCGAATAGTTATTTTTTTCAAAGAAGATATACAAATGACCAACAGGTACAGGAAAAGGTGTTCAACACTACTAATCATCAGGGAAACGCAAGTCAAAACCACAATGAAATACCACCTCACACCTGTTAGAATGGCTATGATCAAAAACAAGAAATAACAAGTGCTGGCAAGCATGTGGAGAAAAGAGAACCCTTGTGAACTATTACAAATTAGTTCAGCCAGAATGAAAAACAGTACATGGGCTATTTTAAAAATTAAAAATAAAAATACCATAGGACCCAGGGTATTTATTAAAAGAAAATGAAAACACTAACTCAAAAAAGTGTTAGCACTCCAATGTTCAAAGTAGCATTTTTTTTACAATAGCCAAGATATGGAAACAACCTGTGTCCATCAATAGATGGATGATGAAAGAAAATGTGGTTTACATATACATCAGTAAGTAATTCCACCATAAAAAAGAAAGAAGTCTTACCATTTGATACAACACGGATGGACCTTAAGGGTATGTGGCAAGTGAAATAAGTCAGACAGAGAAAAATGAATAATGCATGATCTTAGTTATATGTGGAATCTAAAATATACATAAATAAATTTTAAAAACTTCATAGGTATAGAGAACAGATTGGTGGTTGCTGGGGAGGTGGAATGGAAAAGGGAGTTAAAAAGAACAAACTTCCAGTTATAAAATAAATAAATAATGGGGATGTCATGGTGAGACTGGTGAATTCTATGGGCTTGAGCTCATTTATTCAGTCCCTTTGCTATAAAATGATCTCCTTAATCAGAAAAAAAATGCTGTGTGGCATGCCACAGTGCTGAACAAGGCATGTCCATGGATGGCGGTTATGGTGGAAACGTTACAACCAGGGAAGGCAGAACCTTACACAGAAGATGTGTCTATTCCACTGAAGACTCACCTTCACCTGTCCATGATGCAGGAGGCCCAGTAATCAACGTGCCACCTGGTGTCTGGCGGATCCCTCCAGAGAACAGCTCCATATGAGGGGCTCAAGGCCGATGTCTATTATTGTCAGGCCCTCAGCAGGAGTGTTATCCAGGACAGCCTCCTCTGTCCAGGGAAGAGGGAGGCCATGCACAGCTTCCATCCCTGCCACTTTGTTCATGGCCCAATAAGCAATCGCTTCGGTGGCTGGAGAAAGAGGCTGACATCCTCAGGGCATATCATTTTGTCCACCTGGCTAATAGGGGCATTCTCTGCAGGGGCTGTACTTTGAGGGGTGCTCACAGGAGACACAAATATCTGTAATGTGTCTATTCCAGAAGGTTTACCCACATGACTCCCTCCCCAGACTACCTTGTCACCGACCTTCTAATGCTGTTCTTTTCAAGACCTGATCATCCAGCCAAACTGTTCACATCTGCCTATAAATCAGTGCTGATTCATATCTCTTATCCACATCTCACTCCAAGGGGAAAAAACTCAATGTGCCACTTGAAGTGGATTTTCCACTGTCCTGCAGGGTCACCCTTTTGTGGGTCTAGTGCTACAACTGTCCACTTTGGGTGATAGCAGTATATCATGATATCCATCAGTAAGCCTAGCTTGAGTTTTTTTATTCCTCAGTCAACTCGTAAAGAACTTCCAAAAAGTCCTTATGTGTGGGCTGTGGGAGAGGCAGCAATATAACAGGAGTCATTACTGCAGGAGCAAGAGCTGTCTGGTCATGACTTCCTTGTATCTTCTGCACTTGTCTGAGCTCAGTCCCTTGTACATCATTCCACCTGTGATAGATTAATGGTCCGTACACCCAACCTTGTGTCTGGGTATTTCAAATATACCAAGTTCACGACAAGAAGCTCAGGCCACACGGTCATCTGACATAACATAAGTAGGCATGTAGTCTCCAAAGGTCCAGCAGTAAACCAGGAGCTGTTCCTCAAAATGATAACAGTTATCATCAAAAGGGGGTATAGATTTGCTCCAGCATCCTAGAGGTCTATGCTGTGATCTACTGGTGCTTGTCTAAGGCTCTGTTCAGCATTCCTAGTAACCTCAGAGGCTTCAAATGCCATTGAATCTGGAGGATCATAAGGCCCAGGTGATAGAGAAGCTTGTGATGCAGCCTGGAAATTGCTTCAGAGTACCTTCCCCCCTATTTCCACCTGAAACTGGCAACCTTACAAGGTGACTGTGTGGACAGGTCAAAGTCGCATACTCAAATGTGGTGCGCTACATTGACTCCCAAGTCCAGAAAGCTTTTACCAAATATTGTGCCTCTTTTTTTAACATCGTGCGGCAAAAGGTCTAGCAACTTGTAGTTCTCTTGTGGGGGGATATCTAGATTTGCTCCCGATGAGTGAACCCCCCAGAAACTTCACTGAATTAGCCAGTCCCGGAAATTGTATGCACTTTATTTCCTGTTCTCTCATTTATATATGTTCTGCCAAGGCATCAAAGAACTCTCTACTTCCTGCTCATCGGATAAAAGCAGCATACCATCATGAATGCAGTAGACCAGTATGCTCATTTGCAGAAGGTCAAGATGATCAAGATCATTGCAGGCTGTATGATGCAGACAGCAGAACTGATACAGCCCCAAGGCAAGATGTAAAGGTATATATACTGTTGGCAATGCCAGGTAGAGGCATACTGCTCCTGGTGGTCTTTGAAAATTGGTATAGAGAAGACATCGTTACCCAGGTCAGTAGCTGCATGCAAAGTGCCAAGGGTCATGTCAATTTGCTCTAGTAAAAACACTGTATCTAAGATAGCAATAGCAACTGCATTTAACATTTGATTAAATTTATGATAGTCTATAGTCCTTCTCCAAGATCCATTCAACTGTTGCGTAGGTCAACCTGATGGATGAAATGGAGATGTGGTATGTATCACACCCCCATATCTTTCAACTCCGCGATGGTGTCACCAATCTTTGTAATTCTCCCAGGAATATAGTATTGCATCTGGTCAACTATCTTGGTAGTGAAGAGAAGTTTCAGTGGCTTCCACGTGACCCTTCGTACCATAGTGGTTCTCACTCAGTATGTCAAAGAGATATGAGGATATTCTACCCATTGCTCAGTATATCTCTTCAAATTATATATTGAGTAACTGGAGCAACACCCATGGAATGAGTCTCAGGGTGAAATGGACCTACTGCGATTAGGACTTTATTACTAAGACCCCATCTATTATTTGATTACCATAAGCCTCTTACTTTGACTGTGTCCACAGGAGTTAGCACCAGTTCAAAGCCACTGTCTAGTAATCTCTGAAAGATCCGTGATTTTCCTTTTCCTCCAAAGTTTAGTCAATCTGTTACGGCCACAGATTCCTTGCAGAAGGCTTGGAGGAAAATTTATAGCATGTACTTGTGGCAGTGTTACAGGGTCCTTCTGCAAGGAGACCCAGATTTCCCTTCAGTCAAGGGACTTCGGGTCTGTGAACGGGCATAGGTCTAGAAATGAGGCTGTAACTCACCACTGTGGTGGTGCAAGTCAGATTTTCTGCTTCCAGAGTTAGAGGGTTTTGGGTTATATAGATCAAGCAGTGTCCTAGTAGGCTGTCCATAAATTTTGTGACTGGGGGGAGACAATCAGTTAACCACTGTCAAAGGTCTTTGTCGGCCAAAGCATTCTGACTCCCTCTGTGTCCCTGATGCTCTTCATGGCAGCAAGGTGTGGCCGCTTTGTTTTATAAGTTAAGTGCTGCTTCTTGGTCTCTGCCACTCTGTAACACTGTCATCCCCGCTGAAATCAAGGAGTGCCTTGGCTGTCTCGCATGCCAGCTGAGACCCACAGGGGGAGGAAAGGACGAAAGCACATTGGAACTAGGATGAAAAACCCCTTCTAGCACCCTCTACTGGCAAACCTTAACTACATGCAAGCTGACGAAAGAAAAACCATTAAGATAAAGAGTCAGTGTCTCAAACAGGGCGATAAACAGTAAATTTGGAGCTGAAAGGCAGTAAAATGATAACTGTCACACTTAAGAATGTTACTTTGGAGGGGAGGGTATAGCTTAAGTGGTAAAGTGTATGCTTAGCATGCACAAGGTCCTGGGTTCAATTTCCAGTACCTCCTCAATCAATCAATTAATCAATCAATCATCTCCCACCAAAAAAAAAAAAAAAAAAGAATGTTGCTTTAAACTATTTATCAAGTAACATGGAATCCTGCCTCCACTGAGTAGAGTCCAAAGCAGGAAAGGGCTCTGTAACAGGTCTATGATATAGTGCAAACATCCCTGACAGGTGGGCCACGTGCCTAGTTTGGGTTTCAAAGATATTCAGGTGGGAAAAGATACTGTATCGAGTTATGTTATGATAAATCTCAGGGAAGGATCACATCATCAACAGTAGGGTCATAGACGGAGGCCATATCATTTGCAGCAGAGAACTATACACTATTAGAAAAACTTCTCCTGGCATGTACCTGAACTCTGGCAGAGACAGAGCATCTAATCATGGGACATCAAGTGACCGTGGGGACAGAACTGCTCATCATGAGCTGGGTTCTTTCAGACCCAGCAAGTCATAAGCTTAGGAAGGTCCTAAAACAACCCTCCATAAGATGGAGGCAGTACCCATGGGATCAAGCATGGGCAGGGTCAGAGGGGACAAACAGGAAACCCAAGCTGGTAACCCAGATTTGCATGAAATCCACATGTTGTGCTGGTGCTTCTCTCTGCTCACGTGTAAGGCCACACTGCAGGGAGGTCCCTTGTGACCAGCCAACAGAGGAGAAAGGGCCAAGCTGTGCTCATGGGCTGGATAGTTTGATATGGGGGTACAAACAGAAGACGGACTGCAGCTGCATGACCACCTCATTCAGGAATATCCCAGGGCGGCAGTGTGGTGAGAGGAAACCCCCTCAATGAGCAGAGTTTTAGGTGATGCACAGAGTCATCCACTTTGTGTGAAAAGAAAGTAGCCTGGAAACAGAAGGACTGGGACATCAGGAACTGGAGGTGTGAGGGAGAGATGTCTGAATGAACTGTGGGAGGAGGAACCAACAATAAAGATCTTTGAATCACGCGCTAATAACCACCAGAGAACACCAATAACCAAAAGGTACTATCAACCAAACAGACCTGACAACTTGTCGAGTTGACACCAGCCAACCTCAGTGACTGGATACCACAGGGCTGGCACAATGTGACCACAAATAGAATAGCCATGGTGGCCGGGTATGAGCCCACGATTAAGGGCAGCCACTCAGGAAGGTAGATCTAGGTACTTCCAATGCCAAATGTACACCCCAAAGAAGCCACACTGAGCCCCCAACCCAGCCACCATTCAAGGAGATCAGACAACTATTTGGTAAGTTGACTATATTGGATTCCTTTCACCCTAGAAGGAGCAGCAATTCATTGTGATGCAAATTTAAAGATAATCCTGGTATGGATTTGCCTTCCCTTCCCACAGAGCCTCAATCAGCCCCACTACATGAGAACTCAGGGTGTTTGGTCCATCAGCAGGGGAATCCCATGTAACACTGCGTTGGACCAAGGAAGAAAGGCAGTAGGCAAATGACCATGGTCCTTTCACAGACCTTACACTTAGAAGTTGATGGCCTGATAGAATGATGAAGTGGCCTTTGGAAAGCATGCCTGAGGGGCCAGCTTGGAGGTGATGCACTGTGAATATGGGAAGCACACCCTAAACCAGTGATCACTCTACAGCACTCCGTCCACTATAGATAGCATACGTGGGTCCAGGAATGAAGAAATGTAATGAGAATGGCCCTGTTCACTGTCACTCCCAGAGACAAACTTGGGAAATCTGCCCTTACCATTTTCAAACCTCTACGCTCTGCAGATCTAGGAGTCCTAAGAGTGCAATGCTTCTGCCAGAATGCACAGCAAATGTCCTATTAGATTTTAAGTTATAACTGCTTCCCTGCCACTTCAGGATTCTTGTACCAACGAAACAACAGGCAAGAAAGTGTCACCTCTCTGGAAGTGATCGTCAGCATTTGACACCCAGGTGATATGCCTGAGCATCTCTTGGTACTCCCTTGCAACTGCAGAAGTACGGCTGCCACAGCCTGAAAATGGTGAGCAGAGGCTCACATGAACCAAGGAGCACCTGAGTCATCTCACTGGGTAAACACCTGAGGACAAAAGGTACTACCTGCGAGTGAAGGGAGGGAGAGAAAAATAAGTATCAGTTACGACTTTGAGTAAGATACAGTACAAGAGGGTATAGTCCACTCTGCTCATCTTGTTCTTATACATTACTCCAGGAAAATTAACAAAGAATTCTACAAGAACTGGAGCTAGATGTGATACACTGACTTTCTGAAGCAAGCAAATCTGCATAGTGCATGCAATTAACTGTAGTGGATGCTTTGCTGTACCACCCAGATTCACTCTTTAATATCAAGTCACCCGTTCCATCAGCATCCAGGAATGTTGCCTGCAGATGGCTCAGAGCTGTGTCCATTTCTACGAACTGCTCTCAACTCAAGTGTATTTCCCTCTCCGTGGGGACAGCCTGATAGATGCAGGATCACAGGGTCAGATACCCTTACCCCAGTCTGGAACATCTCTGAAAGGTCAGCCCAGCTGTATGATCTCTTTGCAACCACAGAGCAGATCTCTTTCTAATGTAAGTTATACTCAATCATACAAAAGAATTTTAATATAAAAAGTAAAAATATAAAGAATATATACATTAAGGAAATAATAAAAGAAACCTAAGATACTTATACTAATAATAGGCAAATTAGACTTTGGACAAAAAGCATTGATAAAGATAAAGTAGGATCACCAACAATAAACAGTTCAAATCACCAGAAAGATAAGCAGTTTTAAATTGAAATGAACCTGATTAGTAATTTCAAAATGTATAAAGTAAAAATGATCAGAATTACAAAAGATTTTATAAATCTACCATGATAGTGAGGGACATTCTCACCAATTGATAGATCAAGCATACCAAAAAAAATTAAGTTAAACAACATAATTAACAAGCAATTCTGAATAAATTAAAAGGATTATTTTTCTATCAAAAAATTTCTCTGATCAAAATAGTTAAGTCAGAATTTTAAATATTACAAAACACAGAAAAATATAATATCCCCATACATTTAAAAATTCAAAAGGAACTAATGGCACATATGATATAACAGAAATTAGAAAACTTTAAAAAAAATGTCAATTGAAATATTACCCATCAAAACTTAGGGAATACAGTGAGAGCAATATTTATCAGAAAATATACAACTATCCTTAAATACACATTATAGAAATAAAGGCTAAAAGTAAATGAACTAAGCAACTAGTTAATTAAGAAACCATCACTAAGTTGAGATATCCCTAAGAATTCAAGGTTAACTTAACATTAGAACTTCGATTAATGTAGCTGATTACATTAAGTGATTAAAAGAGAAAAGGCATGTGTTCCATCTTAATAGATACTGGAAAAAAGATTAGATCAAATTCAACATTCACTCATGTTAAACACCCTTAGCATACAGAAATAGAGGGAACCTTCTTAACTTGATAACACATATCAAAAAACAAGCAAAAAAATCTCCCCACAAAGATTTAAGATAATGATAAGATCTTAAAGTCCATTTAAGATCACATCTTGGCTTTCACCATTTCCATTCAATACAGTTCTAGAAGTCTTACCCCAAATACTAAGTTAATTTTAAAAAATCCTAAAAGGTATACAAACTTATGAAAATAGAAAAGGAAAAAAACAAAACAATTGTTACCTGAAGACAACATTACTGTTAACATTTAACCAAGCAGGACCCTGTGGGCCCTTCCTGGGTCAGACCTCTTTCCCATGTCCTCTGGGTAGCTCCTCTCGGAAGCATCCAGATAATAATAGTTATCTCATGCGTTATTTCCTGAGTTTTTCAGAGGCTAAAAACCACCACCAGAGGGAAGAAATTAACTACTTGATCGAGAGCGAGTGGCCCCTAGACCTCCTGGCGCCTAGGGGTTGATAGTATTGACCACCCCGTTCCCTCAGCATCAACCAATCAAAGAACTGTTCATGAGCTGCTCATGTACCCTGCAACCCCCACCCTTTACCCGGCCTTTAAATATGCTTTGCTGAAGCCCTTCGGGGAGTTTGGGGTTTTCTGTGACATAAGACACCTCGCCCTCCTTGCTCAGCCCTGCAATAAACCTTTCTCTGCTCCAAACTTACATGTTTCAGTTTGTTTGGCCTCATGGTTGGGCAGGCACACAAATTCGCCTTTGGTAATATACAGAGACACCGGGATTCCATTTTGATAATTCAACTAAAGATGTGGTCACATTGCTGTGTCGATGGTTAGTGAACGCCTCTATGCTCTTATCCATCCTGAAGGCAAGTCCTGCCAGGGTAGGAGCCCAAAACTGTAACTTTTATTACAATGAAATCTAATTCCATCTTTCGTTGTCCATCTTCTCTGCATGGAGCTGTGAGTGGGGGCCAAGGTGGGGCCAAGAACACCCAGGCTTCTGTAGGTGGGATAGAACTTGGCATATTTGAGTTCGGGAATTTGTTTTTTCCCTCTTTGGTGCCTGCGGGGCTCTGCTTCTCAGTCTTTGCAGAGCAGAATGCAGGGCAAAGTGATTCCTTTGGAACAGCTATGATTTTAGGATTATATAGAAGCCACAGAGGTCATAGGAAAATAAAACTGTGCTAAAATGATGTCAAGGTTCTGATTTAACCCCACTAAACCCAGAGACTTCCTAGTGCTTAAACTGCTTTATGTGTAAATAACTAGCCATTTAACTTGGTGTAAATTCTCCTGCAGAGAAACACTGCCATTTTTGCAGGTATCTGTGATTTATCATGATTTTTCTCCCAGGAGTAAAAGCAGATGATAAGCAACATAAGAACACAAACTGAAAGAAGAAAAAATACATAATTTAGGGGTTTTTTTTTAATCCTTGTATCATTTAGTCAATTTTAAATCAGTCTTTTAGTAAGCACTGCTACAGAACTCCAGATCTTAAAAGATGAATGGATATGTAAGCAGTCCAACTTGCAACATTCAATCCACCCTCTCCTGCGTACAGATGAGGAAACTGATCACAATGCAGATAACTTAAATGAGCAAAATGGACCAGTGAATTTCGCAGTAAACCAGAGAGCATCTGCCTCTGTCAAAGGAAGCAGTAGCTACCTGGCTACTGCTGTTCGTTGCAATAAGGAATTGTGGACCCACAGAAGCCACATTTGACATTTCCATGAGAAGCCAGAAACCCAGATTTTTTGATGAAATCCTGTGGTTTTAAAAAATTGGCTCAAAATTTTTCCCCCACAAATACTGCACAGGTTATAACAAAGACATCTGTCATCTATTTGTCAGACTTGGTGTGTAAACTGCTGTTATGGCTTTGGGACAAAATGATTAGCCCAGGACTAGGGATGGGACTAGATAAAGAATGCTGTCTTGCTAACAAATACATAAAATGGTCAACAGGTACATGAAAAGGTACTCGACATCAATGATCATCAGAGAAATGCAAATCAAAACCACAGTGAGATGTCACCTTACACCTATTAGGATGGCTCGGATCAGAAAGACAAGAAATAACCAGTGCTGTCGAGAACAAGGAGCCCTCACACACTGTTGGTGGGAATGTAAATGGTACAGCTACTATGGCAAACAGTATTGGAGGTTACTGAAAAAGAATTAAAGAGTAGAACTACTGTATAATCCAGTAATTCCACCCCTGGGTATTTATCCAAAGAAAACCAAATCACTATCTCAAAAAATATCTCCACCCCATGTTCAGTGACATCATTTTCAACAGCCAAGACATGGAAACAACCTAAACCTGGGTGGATGAATAGATGAAGAAAATGTAATCTATATATAATATTCCACACACCCCAGAATATTATTCAACCATAAAAAAGAAGGAAATCCTGCCATTTACAACAATATGAATGAAACCTGAAGGCAGTATGCTAAGAGAAATAAATCAGACATAGAAAGACAAATACTGTATGATCTCACTTATATGGGGAATCTACAAAATAAGCCAAACTCTACTGATACAGAGAACAGACTGGTAGCTGCCTGAGGCAGGGGGTGAGTGGGGTGGGCAAAATGGGTGGTGGTCCAAGGTACAAACTTCCAGTTATAAGATAAATAAGTCCTAGGGATGGAACATCCAGTACAGTGGTTATGGTTAATAACACTTATATTATACGTTTGAAATTTGCTGAGAGAGTAGATCTGAAAAGTTTTCATCACAAGAGAAAAACATTTGTAATTCTGTGGTGATAAATGTTAATTAAATTAATGTCATGATCATTTTACAATATATACATACATTGAATCATTATGTTGTACACCTAAAATTAATGCAATGTTAATATGTCAATTATATCTCAATTTTTAAAATTTGTACTTCCCATATTCCAGGCTAGGGCTCTGTTCAACCCAGACTGCCTCTCTGGAACATACCAGATCTTAAACGCACCATTGTTTTCTTTATTATATTTCCTAAGTGAGATATGCCTTTCTTAACCATACATGTTAAAATGGAAAATCTATAGCTAGGAAGGAAAGGGAAAATAGTTGAGGAAAAGAAAGGGAGTAATACTGCAGTGAATTATAATTAGCAAAGAAATGTCTGACTTAATTTTCCATGTATTTAGAAATATACAGCATATATTTCCAGAGAATGTTTTGTATTTACAGCATGTCTGTCTTGTTACACGGCTGCAGTGCAATTGTTTTCCTGCTGAGAATTATGGCAGTGAAGTTACTCTGGGTCCTATTACAGCTAATTATAGTCTTGCTCTGGAATTTAAGAGCTCCCCTGCAAAGCTCCCTCCTCTCCAGTTATACTCAATGGACCTGAAAGCATTCTGATTCTACATGTGATTTTCATTCTCAGGCTCCTGCTAGAAATATGACACTTGGATGTTTCAAGGTATAAATTACCAGAAATGAGCCCAAGCTGATTGGAATAATTCTAGCTTTCAATTATATGAAAATGGAACACCACTGTGTAATAGGAAAAATTCATATATATTTAGATTTAAAAAAAAAGCAAAACCCTAGATTCAGAGAACTTGTATAGATTCAGATTGGCCCTGGTGTAAGCTCTACAAGGAAGGTTGGGGGGTGTGACCTGGGTACTCAGCTTCTTGGGACTCCTCAGAGTTTAAACAGAAGTGTGTCAAGTCTGCCACAACAAAGGTAAATATCTCTCTCTCTACGTGATAAACTTTCTTTGGGCTCGGAGTCAAAAGACTGGGGCTCATTCCTTCCAGCAATATCACTTACTACCCAGGTATGTCAAAAAATCATTCAACTTATTTAAGCTTCCTTTTTCCTGTCTGTAAAATGGAAAAACTAATGCCTGCCCTGCATTCATTCCAAAGTTGCTATGAGGATCAAATTAGATAGGAGATCTAATTAGATTAAGGCAACATGCCTCTTTTGGCTCCTACTACCATGGGAACTGGCAGGCTACATAGCATTTTGAAGAGTAAGGAAGGGATGGGGAATAAACCACCACCAGCCTTGCAAAGCCCTCAAAATGACGACAACAGTCCCTACCCCTGGAGTTGTCACGAGGCTTAAATGAGATGATGCACAGAAAGTGCTGGGCTCAGCACCTGCTTCATAGAAAGACTTTAATGACCTTTCTTGCCTGCATTCGTATTTCACTGAGTCATTTTTTATTGTATCACCAGAGGGTTGTTTGCATATACAGGACAGTGACTAAAATCAGCCCTGCTATTTTTATGCTTGTGAGCATTGATTTTTACCAAATACAGAAAGATTTTTGTTTAAAAAAAATTAAGCAAAAAAAAAGTTTCCTGGGTTGAGAAACAAAGCAATGAAATGAAACACAGAACTTTTGATCTTGAAAGTGTCTGTGTTAGTGTCTTCCCCAAAGCGTATCAGAAGATGAATGCAGGGGATACAGAAGTTGGAAAAAATTTACCTCGAAAAATCCTTTGTGGCGGGGAGGGATATTTCTCTCCTCATTTTTCTAATCCATGACTTTTATAAAATGTATTTTTAAAATTTTTTATCAAAGTAGTATTCGATGTGGTTTAGAAAGTGAAGAATACTACAAGGCTTACGTGTAAAAAGAGCTGTCGCCTGCTCTCCCCCTTCTCTCCTCCAATTCCAGCTCCTTACAAGTAGCCACTTGCAAATCTCTTAGATGTTTCTTCCATTATTTACCTTCCATATTTCTAAAGAACAGCCTAATCCCAGAACTGTGAGAAATACATTCTGCTGTTTATAAGCCACTGGTCTATGGTACTTTGTTATAGCAGCCAAACTGAGCAAGATGCAGAGCTTAGGTTCATCCATCACCTCTGAGAAATGTATTCTTCACTTTAACACATGAGATGAGATAGTTTTTAATTTTAGTTCCATGAGTAAAACTATTCAAATAGTACAGATAAAGCAGAACCTTAATCTGTTACGTTCATCTTAACCCTCCAATCCTTCCCCCCACGACCTATGGGTAACATTTGTATGGAGTGTAATTTTCCAAACCATGTTAAGGTGTGTGTTTCTGACCCTCCATGTATTTATATGTATCTCTTGACTGACAGATAGATAAATATATAGCTAGACATTATTGCTTCCCTGATTTTTAAAAACACCAATTATATCTACTGTAAGTATTTTTCTCTTTTCATAACACAATAAGCTTTGGAAATCTTGATATGACACTTCATGCAGATTTACCTGATTTTAAAATTCCTTGCATAGTATTCTTCCACTTATATTTATTATAACAGATTAGTTAAGCAGACTCCTATGGAACATTTGGGTTGCTTTGCTTTTGCTATAATAAATAATGTTGCAGTGTCTACACTTGTACATGTCTCTTTGTATTCACATGTGATTCTTTGTGTGTACATGCCAGTATTTTTCTATGATAGACAGCAAGAAGTGAAATTTCTGGGCTTAAGAACTTGTGCATTCAGCATTCTAAGGTACTTTTAAATTGCCTCCCAAAAAAGTATGCACCAATTTACATTAGATAGCGCTACTTTACCTTCATTTTCAAAATGATCACAGCTTTATTGATTATCTTGATTCTAATACAGTAACTGATGCTTAACAAGACATTTAGCACATGATAGATATTAAATACATATTGGTAGAATGTATGAACAAATGAATGAGTGAACAAATATCCAAGAGTGTTAAATACCATTCTGGAGAGAGAAACTGTATTATTTCTGTTAGCTGAGCTGATATGAAGGCCACCAGCAATATCACTGGATTCACAGGCCAAGTCTTTTGTTTCTACTGCCTGTCATGGAGTAAGACCAAATAGTATTATGCAGAGAGAGCAAAATGTAATACATCAAAAAAAATTTTATAGTCAGAACCGGGACCTTCCAGGACCTAATGAGATGATCTCAGGCAGGTTACATGTCTATCCTGCTTGTCAATTTCACCATTTGTAACGGGGATAATAAACTCCAAGGTCAAGTGAAAGAAAGTATGCAAAAGCCTGTGAAAACTATAGCATGTTATACAAATGTTAGTTTTCAGTTCCTCCTAATGTACCGTATTTATGAGCAGAGAGCTGAGATCTGAAATGCTTGTTCAGCCTGGCTGGAACCGAATCAGTGCTTTCACCCTCCCTGCCCCTCATCCTCTTTGCTCACCACCTTCACCTGCTCTAGTCCCTAAATGGCTGCCCCGTAACACAGCGCGCCATGCACTTCCAACACGAAACGTCAATGAGTTTTGCAGATTAAAACATTAAAAATGTATGAGGAACTACTGTCATCCAAAGAAGCTAATAATACTCATGGTTTTTTTTTTTAACAAGCGAAGCTGTTCATTTCAATGGCACCGTGTATTACTATAATCAGTAAAAATGATTCTAATGTCTCCTACTGGTACACACCACAGGACATGGGTGTTTTAACATCTACCTCAACTTCTACGTGCTCAAGTACAACTGTTTATTCTACCAACGTATTGCTCTGGTTTTTAAAAAGATATGGAACATACAGCACCAGCTATAAGCCCGTTTTCTATATAGAAGTTGCATGGTTATATAATTTTCCTTAAATGCCAGCTAATGTTCGGTAGGAAAGGGAGACATTTGCTCTAGGAAATCTTCAGATGGTTTAACCTTCATTTTGGTTTTCTTTTTTTTTTCCTTTCCTTCTGCCTAGTGTCTGCCCACCCAGCCAACCTGTCAGCCCCCTGCCAGGCTAAAGAACATCTGTTACCAGATGCTCACTGCGACCCAGAGCAGACCAAACACAGTGCTGCTTTGGCTATAGGTTTAGCCCCAAGAGGTAATCACCAATTCCACATTGTTAAGGACCTTCAACAATGATAATCACTGACATTTTTCATAGCATTTTACATGAGTTTTTTATCGTGGTTAACAGCACAGATTTTGGAATCAGACTGTGTGGGTTCAAAGTATGATTTTTACATGGACAAGATATCCAACTGCTCTGGGCCTCAGTGTCTTCACCTGTAAAATGGGGCTATCACTCTACTTACCCTATGGAGTTTTTTTTAATTCTTAATTTTTCAGTTTACAATGTTAGTTTCAGGTGGACAGCAAAGCAATTCAGTTATATATATATGTATATTTTCAGATTATTTTTTCATTACAGCTCATTATAAAAAATTGAATATAGTTTTTCTTTTAATGGAGGTACTGGGGATTGAACTCAGGACTTCATGCATACTAAGCATGTGCTCTACTGCTGAGCTAAACCCATCCCACCCCACTACAGAGTTTTAAGAAGCTCTAAATGAGACAATCTGGGTCACCGACTGAGCATGGTTGGGCACAGAGGTGGGATCGATTCACATTAGCTGTGGCTACTACTACAGCCCTGTGAAACCAGCTCTGTAAGGAGAAAGGGAATTTCCTCCAATTTTCAGGAAAGAAAACAGACTCTGAACAGCTACATGACCCACGCAGGGTCTCGCTGCCAGCAGCTGGTGAAAACCAGACTCTAGCTAGATCTGCTCTGGCTAGCTGTGTGTTCTTCCTACTCAAAGGGGCCGCTTCGTTAGGAAAGAACAAAAGTCAAAACTGATAAAATAAGGAGGAGAGGGAAACAATGGAGAGATCAGGTTGGAGCTGGGCTACCATCCTGCTCAGTCACCTTTTCGCCACCCAGTTACTCAACCGGGTCTCTAACCTAATCATTCACTCGACAAATGCACTAGAAATGTGGTGACAGACAGGACAACTCAAACTCTTGCACTTACAGGGCGCACGCCCTGAGGAGGGGCCCAGCAATGAAGAAATCAGCAAATGCGGAAAATTCAGTGATCTGTGGGGAATATCAAACAGTGCCATGTGACCTTGAATTAGGCCTTAACGCCAGGAAAGAGAGACGGCGTTGAATCAGGTGAGAGCATGGCCTCTGGAGCCAGACAGTCTACGGCTTCAAAGCCTGGCTTTATCACTTGCCACCTGTGTGACCTTGGGGAATTGATTAACCTCTCTGTGCCTCAGTTTCCTCAGATGATCATGGGGATTAAATGAGTTAATATATGTAAAGGGTTAAGGACAATGACAAGGCAAGTGCTGTGTAAGTGACTACAAAAGAAGAGGAGTCAAAAACGGGAAGATCCAGAGGAAGAGTCTTCCAGGGAGAAGGAACAGCAAGTGCAAAGGCTGGAAGGAAAGCTCTTGGAGAAAGAGAGGGAAGGACCAGCATTTTAAAGAGCAATGAGCAGCAGGACGGTAGCCGTAGAAGTAGGAATCTGCTGAGGAGTGTGAAACAACTCACCCACGGAATCAACTAGCCCTGAAAATGGGTGGTGCTGGAGTGTCGGGCCCATACATGGCTGTCACCGACAGTCGGAGAAGCGCACGAAAGCTGGTGTTTTGAAAGAGTAAATAAAATCGACAAACCTCTGGCCAAACTCACAAAGACGAAAAAAAGAGAGAGCACAAATAAGCAAAATAAGAAAGGAAAATGGAGAAATTACAACAAATAATATAGAAATACAGAATATCATACAAGCATATTATGAAAAACTATATGGAACCAAAATGGGTAACCTAGAGGAGATGGACAAGCTTCTGGAAACATACAGTCCACCAAGACTGAATCAAGAAGAAACTGACCACTTGAACAAACCAATCACTAGAAATGAAATTGAATTAGCAATAAAAAACCTCCCTACAAATAAAAGTCCAGGACTGGATGGCTTCACCAGGGAATTCTACCAAACATACAAAGAACTCATACCAGTCCTTCTCAAACTCTTCCAGATGACTGAAAAGGAGGGAATACTCCCAAACTCATTCTATGAAGCCACCATCACCCTGATACCAAAACCAGGCAAAGACACCACCAAAAAAGAGAATTAAAGAGCAATGAGCAAGAGAGAGGGTAGGGGTTGAGGAGGCCTAGAAAACACCCGTAAGAGATTATGAATCAGAGTTGACTTACCTCAAATTAAGGGAGGGGCTGGACAAATCATGCCTTACTGTCCCTTTAGCTCTGAGACCCTTTGCAGGTAACACTGTTCACCAAGAGTAAGTGCGTGAGCTCAGATTCATTTGTGTCCAGCGAGCAAGGGTCGGCATGCGCCAGCCACCCTCTTCACATCCACTGTGACCTATTTAGGAATTGGCTAGAGGGGAGATACTCTAGAGGGAATTGGTGCTCCACACCAGGAGGAGAGCCTCTGATTTGGAGCACCGTGCTTCTTAGGGTGTGGCCAACTTGGGCACAGGGGAAGCAAATGACCGATCTGGGTAGCATGAACAACAACCTACCCAGGAACCACTAACGTCAGCGCCTCCTCCTGAGCTGGCTTAGACCAATGGGGTCCACACACAGCTGGTTATGCAGGGAACTCATGGAAACACCTATCTTGAGACTCTGTCAGAACAGGATCCTTGTGTATCCAGTCTAGGCTCCGGATAAGCCAGGTAGGGAAGCCTGGACCAAATCTGTGAAAGGAGGGGGGATAACAGTATCTCTCTCATAGGTTAAGATGAAGATTCTAAATGAGAAAGGAGGAGAGAGCAGTGGGTTGCTCAATAAATGTTGGTGGTTTTTATTAGAGATGATCACATCTTGCTCTTGTAAAGAGTAATCCAGAAGCAAAGATCAGAGAGCTTATTCATATTACTGAGCCCTGAATGACAACATGTCCTCCTGTGTTTGCATAAGAATGGAATTTGGGTGGGACTCAGCCCAAAATAACAAAGTATTAAAGTCAGTGCCTCGTGTACCGGGACCAGCTGTCAAGAGAGGTGCCGGGGGGGTAGGTGCCATCCTGGAAAGGACCAGGTGCTCTGGCCTCATACACACCTGGATGCAAATCCAAGAGCTTTCTCTGTTGTTGCTTCTTCTAGGAATTAATTCCCTCACCTGTAAAACTAGAGTAATTATATCTAAGTTTTGGAATTAAAATAAAAATTAAATGAGGCCTTGCAGTGGGTTCACAGCGGGCAGGCAATAAATGGTAACTCCTCCAGATCTCCACACCCATGTTACCCACTGTCCTCACTATGGATCATGATTTTGTGGAACAGAACTCTGAGCAGGGCTCAGGTGGATGACTCTCATGCTGTATGTGACATCACCTGGATTGCTCAGGGGCATTTAGTTGGCAGTTGGTCTGGTCAGAGGTCCCAGAAGACCCATGGAGGCTCACTGTTTGTCACCTTGGTGACCACTCTCCACAGAATCACAGGATGTGCACACCTGGACAACAGGGTAGCCGCAATGATTACATGGTGGTCCAGGGCCCCTGGAGATGAAGGGAAATACGGTCAATCCTCTTAAAGACCAGACTTGCTTTGTATCACTTCCACCACACCCCAGTGGTGATGTCATCACAGGCCAGCCCAGGTTCAGGAAAGCGGAAACAAATTTCTTTTCTCACCAGGAAGAGAATCAAAGAATTTGTGGTCATCTTTAATTGGCCATAGTAGCTAACACTCAGAATAAAAAGAAATTTGAAGCATGGTCAATTGGACCAAAAAAATCCATGGAATGGCCATTCTCCAGCCTCGTATTTCTTCCTTCCTCTCTCTACAGTGACTCCTCCATTAAGACAGACCCAATACGCAGTGACAGGTATCAGCCATCTTGCTAACTAACAAGCAAAATGATACTATTTTGGACAGCACCTTGACTGTGCCATTCATCTAAAGATATCCATGTCTTCTTCTGCAAACAATAATTAAGCCTCTGGATCACCGTGATGCTCCATTATCTCCTCTGGAGAGACAGAGAAGCACTGAGCCTAGAAGAGTAAATTCCCCAAGGTCACAGGGGTCGGTGACGGAGCTGAGACAGAATCCACAGCATCAGCAGCTCGGTCAGCATCTACTTCCCCCTTCGCCAGTGATGACAGCCCGAAAAATCTAAGGGAAGTCCTGCCTGCCTATTTTCCTAGTGGCTCATTGTCACCTTGCCCCTTAATATCATTCCTGTCCTTGCTTACGACCCTATCTCTGAATCCAAACTTCTCCAAAGCCAGATGGAGACCATCAGGAGGGCTAGACTCTGTACGTCCCTCACCTCACACCTAGTGTCTCCAATTACTCAGGAAGCCATGCACGACACAACAGAGGCAGCGAGCAGAGAAAGGCACAGGAGCTGTACTTCCATTCTTCATGGCACAAAGCTCATTTGCTTCACTGTCAAAAAGCAAGAAATTCCAGAGAAAAGGAAGATAGAAAAAAAATACAAGTGTGGGAAGAAGGGGCATGAGAGAGCAAGCGACTATAAATGATATGCTGCATTCAGCCTGCATCATTTAGCTTTTGGCAAACTATTGACAGCTGCCAGATCTTTGTCAAATCTTGTCAAGTAAGTGCTATGCCGGCTGCTAAAGCTCACTGGAGTCGTTCAAATTGTTGGGTGAGTTGGAACAAGAAAAGACATGTCACTTGATGAGTGGACCTTCTTTCCCTGTCCCCTGGCCCTCATGTCCCCAGACCAAGATCATTATAATCATTTTTCTAAATTGAAGTATAGTTGATTTACAATGTTGTGTTACTTTCTGGTGTATAGCATCGTGATTCAGTTACACATATTATATACACACACACACATTCAAATGTAATTTGCAGCCACTATGGAAAACATTATGGAGATTCCTTAAAAAACTAAAAACCGACTTCCCTATAACCAGCAATCTCATTTCTGGGCATATATCCAGAGAAAACTCCTCTTAGAAAAGATGCATGCACTCCAATATTCATAGCAGCACTATTTATGTCAGTGGATAGAAAACCCCCAAACTGGAAAGCCAAAAAATGTGTGGGCAAGCCCACCAAATAGGTGGACAAGCCCCTCACCTCAGATGAGTGGGTTCTTGCCTGCCAACTGAGAAGGAATTCTCGATAGATATTCCTTTACTTTACTGCTTTACTGCTCAGAGAGAGGAAAAAAAGGAAACACTCAACAGGGAGCTGTCAGCCAGGTAGCCGGTCAAGACAGCTCCAGCCCCTCGATCTGGACACCGGGTCTTTTATTAGAAGGCTCTGCCCTCGTCATCTTTATTCTAGTAGTGCCAATCATCTTCTGTTCCGGGCTCTCTCCTCCCATAAAGCTCAGCCCTAAAACAGAAACTTCGGCAGGAAAAAAGAGAACAGAGGAAGAGATACTGGGGTGTGTCCTTGTGATCAAGGCAGCAGTTGTGGGACATAAATCGTCCTGTTGTATGACTATGTTCTTGGAATTAAGGAGACAGGTGCAGGATAAGAGAAACAACTTGTTTTTTCACAGCCTGGCACTGTCTTTCCCTTGTTGTTAATAAGCCAGGGTCAGTGTCTCCCTAATCACCTCTCTCATTTACAACAGCCAACAAACACATGGAAGCAACCTAAACATCCATCGACAGATGAATTGATAAAGAAGATATGGTATATAAATACAATGGAATACTACTCAGCCATACAGAAGAATGAAATAATGCCATTTGCAACAACATGGATAGACCTAGAGATGATCATACTTAGTGAAATAAGTCAGACAAGGACAAATATCATGTATCATTTTTAAACTAATCTTCCAATAGCCATCCCCCCCTCCCAGTCACTCTACCTTACTAGTGCCAGTTTAATATTAGGATTTCGAGCTTACAAAAAGTAGGACTTAGGCAGGATCTCAGAAGTTACCTAGCATCACACTCTCACATCATACGTAGGGAAACAGAAGGACCACTAGGGCACGGTGATTTGAACACTGCATAAACTCGGACCCAATATTTAACCCTCTGAGTCTTAGTTTTCTCATCTACAGGATACGGACAACAAACAGTACTCACCTCTTGTGTGGTCGTGAGGACTAAGTAGAATCGTGCACATAAAAGGTTTGGAGCTGCGAACTATTTTTACAGAAGAAAACATTTGCTCAAGATCACACAGCAGGTCAAGGACAGAGATGAGCTTAAATCCAGGACTTACAACTTCTACTTCATCGACCCATTCAATGAACGTTCAGTGTGAGACTATCACATTCCAGGCACTGTTGTGAGCACAGAAAACTGACTGGCGAATAAGACAGTCTTGGGTCACGTCTCTGCTCAGAGTTTTCAAGGTAGGGAGGATTTATACCTATTACAACTGTGGTAAGTGTGAGGGAGGAGAAGGGAGGGGTGCTGTGGAACTGAATGAGAGGAAAACAGCTTGGGCAAGGGCAGTGAGGGAGGACCTCCCCGAGAAAGAGATGCTCAAGTTGTGAATGAAGGGTGAGCAGGCTTTGGACAGAAGAAGCGAGGGGGCCGAGAAGCCAGTGGAAGATCCCAAAGTAAGAAGAGAAAGATGTTTTCAGAACTGGGAAAAAAAAAAAAAAACTGGCTGCAGTTGGAGCATCCGTCCACCGACAGAGGACTTTCTCTGTCTCCAGCATCCCCTCTAGACCCTGTGTCAGCCTGTAAGAAAAAAAAAAGTCCTGATGCCTCTCAGAAGCCTGGTGTTAGGGTTAGGAAGGGGAGACTCTCAGATCTCTGCTTCTGTCTGGAGCTTTGTAAGTCTCCCTCAGTTTAAGCGAGGTCCAGGGCTAAATATCTTGACTTACTTAAAAGATAAATTAGGTGGCAGTGAAGTAACATGCATTTGCTTATACAAGTATCTTAGCCTCCACTTGTCTTGTTTCACAGCTTTGATTTCTAGATTACAAGTTGGAAAATCAGCAAGTTACTCAGAAGGAGGGCTGGGAGGGAAAGAGACACATTCAACCAAGAGTCCACTGAAATCATACCAGCAGACTATTTTTTTTTAAAGGGCACATACAGGATTGCACCCTCTAACTGAACAGCTCTCCCTCAGTCCTAAGACCATTTATCACTTCTCTTCCCTGCTTCCTCTGTCAGTGCCCCCACACAATCCTCCTTCTTATCGGGTTGAGCCTGCGCTTAAATTCTTTTCTGACTATTTCTTTTTCTATCTTTCTTATCTTAACACAGAAGAGAGGAAAGCTATCCCCAGAAACTCAGGTGCAGCCCTAGTGATGGATTTGTCCTGGATCAATCATCAGCATTCGGTGAGCTGGAATAGTTTATTCACTGACCTAAGTGAGCAGTTTATTTTCTCAAAAGGTGATGCACTTAGCCTGTGCTCCCAGCTTTGGAGCCCATTGTTTGGGAATATATACCCAACACTTACTCAAAGCTTACAATTACCAAGAAAAATTCGGTAAACAACTCTAACTCATCTGGCCCTGGAGATACAAGAAAGCATAAGGGATCTAAGCACAACATCGAATTGCTGGTTCCAAGGGTCATGCAACCAGTTAAGGAAATTAAATAATGGTTATTATCATACTAACTAAGGTTTATTAGGCCCTGTATCAGGCACTGTGGTTAAGGGATTTACACACACTTAACACATTTAATCCTCCCAACAACACACTTGTCCTGTTTTACAGATAAGGAAAAGGTACGTTGGAAAAGTTAAATAATGTACCTAAGATCACAGAGATAGGATGAGAATGAAATCTGTGCTGTATAATTCCAAAACTTGTGCACGTAATCATGTCAGGATGGATATGATGATAAAAGGCAGTATATAAGGTCCACATATTTCAGAGAGAGAATCCTGTAGGGCTGGGGTAAGGGACTTCCAGAAGCTGCATAAAAGAGGCCCCATCTTTGAAGAATAAAGAGGCCTTAGAGCAGGGTCTCTCAAGTCTTGGTATTATTGACATGTTGGCCCAAACAATTCTTTGTTGCATGGGCTCTCTTGTGCATTATAGGGCATTTAGCATTATACCTGGCCTCTACCCACTAAATGACCAGTAGAACTCTCCAACTACGACAACTTCAAAAGTTTAAAGACATTGCCAGATTCACTTTGGGGGCAAAATAACCCACAGTTGAGAACCATTGCTTTAGAGGGAGTCAGGGAGCCCCAAGGGCAGGGGAGGCCCAAGGGAGGGAGGGCAAGCAAAGCCAGAGGAGGTCCGTTGGACCTGAATGTGCGTTAAAAAGAAAAATTGAAAAAAGATCGAAGATTACAGCCAGACTGAAAAGGGCTCTGAATGCCAGGTTAAGAAATTGGGAGCTGGGAGCAGGTGCAGATTTTCGTTTTTAAGAGTTAGAACGGTGTGTACGCCTGACTTCCTGTGCATTAGGGCATGGCCTCAGTCCTGTCCTCTGAATATGCCAAGCACACTTGGGCCTCAGGCTTTTGTATCTATTTCCCCTCGCTGAAATTAGCCTCAGTTACCTGGAGGACCCCTTTCATTTCCTTCATGTTTCTATTCAAACATCACTTTATGAAGAAGGCTGGCCCCACCTGTAACTCTCTATCCCCTTATCCTGCTGAATTTCCTTTCATGGATCTGTCTTTCCTGCACACCAGACCCACTGTGCCATGTATTCATGTACTTAACACTTTGCCATCCATCTTCCCCCAAGGGAATGTCAGTTCCACCAGGGCAAGCGTGTGCACTGCTGTACCCCCAGCATGAGGAACACGTCTTGGCTCATAGCACGTACTCAATAAATACTTGTTGAATTAACAAATTCCTTTGCAAGAAAGGGAATTCATTTTAGGAAGTGTTTCCTAGAAGCCAGGCATCCCCATGTTCCATCTGTAAAGGGTGTGTCTTGAACAAGACGGAAGATTCACAACGTGCAGTCGTTTTCCCCGAATCAGTATTAATTTAAGCATAGACTCCTATGAGCCAGCCTAGAGCCAACAAACCAGAGTATCTGGAGGGTAGGACCTGGAAACTATCTTTGAACACATTCCAAAGTTTATAAGTCACGTGGCAACTCTAATGTTTTGTGAGACAACTACGCCATTGCTCTTTCTGTTCAACTTCACTTCTTTGGAAGTCAAGATTCAGATGCTCAGAATTAATAAATACAGGGACTATCTTGAGACTCCATGGGAGTGTCCCTCTTGCCCATCGCAACTTAAATGTTCACACTATATTGACAAAGATCTTAAATTCTCACAGCCCTTAATTCATACACAACATTTCACATCCCCAGCTTTTTTTTGATTCTTACAACAATCTTCAAGAAAGACAGGGTGGCCATAATTCCCTTCATCTGGTCACCTGATGCAATGAAGACTCAGATTGCTGCAGTGACTTGCCCATGCTCCACAATTTATTAAATGTAGAGCAGGGAAGTATCCATCCCTGGGCTATTTCTCCTCCACCATTCAGTTGACCTATTATAATCACTGAATACATTTAATGACACATTCGAGTTTACTAAAAATTTCCACTAAACCTTATGAAATAAATTTAGTTCAGTAACATTACCTACGTTTTCAGATCAGTAAATCAAGAGGTACAGTGGATAAGATGGTTAAACTTTAAGGCTTGGGACCAAATGTCCTATTTCTATCACTTGCTGCATGACTCTGAGTAAGCGACCTATGTGAGCCTCAGTTTTCTTATCTGAAAAGTGGTGATAATAACTCTTTGGAGTATTGTGAGAATTTACTATCATAATTTATGTAAAATGCATATGGCCTGACACATATATCAAGTATTACTGGCAGTAACTGAGTTTCTGAAATTGATAAAAAGCAAGAAGGATGTCTCATTGTAATCCTGATACTTAGCCCAGTGGACAGCATTGCAGGAATTCAATACATCCTCACTCAACCAAATAATAAAGGAATGAATTACAGAGGTTAAAACTACTTCCTTTGGGTCATACAACTGGTAAATAACAAAGTCAAGACCCAACCTCCTGCCTTCCAACAAAAAAACCTGGAGTTCCTTATATTCTGCTGGTCCTCTAGCTGTCTCCACCGAGGAGTGTGGTGAAGGCAAGGATTTATCTCACTGTTGGGAAGAGTCTACATTCGTGAATGTGGAATTCTAAACCACTGGCTCTGAAAAAAATGCCCTGGACCTAGTCGGCCAGCACAGGCTTTATCCTTATCATCCCAACTCCCTCCTGGAGGCCCTGGTACCGGGAGCGGTACATGTAGGTATCTGTATTCTCCTGAAACAACAGCAAGGCCATTTAGCCGCTCCTTTCTAATTTAAAGATGTTGTCTGTGTCTGCACATCCTTCTGGTTCAGGAGTGGATTTGGAAGGTGAATAGCTAACACGTTCCGGTGAAGCAAGACGGGGAAGGGGTTGCCTAATTGTGACTGTTCTGTCACATGAGGTTAATAATCCCCTTCCTTCTCTCCTAACCCTTCAGTCATCATCACTACCTCCTCCCCCACCACCTCCCAGTACAGAATACATGCACTTGAACTAACCTAATGCCTCTTCAGTCACTCCTGATGCGAAAAATGTGGTTCTCCAAGCTCTTCCTTCACGCCTGTGTCAAATCTGAATTGAAGATAACCACGAACCCATGTTAATTTATTGACAGCTCAAGAACTAAGTTCTTTGTAGCCACACTGAATCACACAACAAAGATTATAGTATTCCTAACTCAATTTAGATGTGATCATTATTTTGAAGAAGAAGAAAAAAATGAAGAATGTGGATCAATGTGTTTTAGATTTCAAGGATTTTTTTAATCACAACACAACTTTGTTATTGAACTAGAATCCTGAAATGTTAAAAGTGATGGAGACATTTAAAAAAGTTTAAAAAAAAAGTGATGGAGACATTAGACACCATTGGATCCAGTCCTTTCCATTTACAGTTGTGAAAACTGAGGCCAGAGAGAAACGACAGATTTGTCCAGGGCTGTGCAACTTCCTTCTGTGTAGCTAGCACTGCATCTTCCCAGCCTGGCCATCACAGGATTTGTGCCTAAACAAATCCTAACATACACACCAGGAAGCTCTATTTAATACAATTCTCAAGTGGCAAGCATGCAGGGCTATTAGAGTTGATTAGAAGATAACAAGATGGCCCAGAAGTTGACCCTCTGCTGCCTCCTGGAAAGATGCTCCAGCCTGGGAGACTGTAGGTGGAAGGGAGTTTGCCAGCTCAGGAGTCGGGGGAGAACAGGACTGCAAGTCAGATGCCAAAGATTACAGGCACATGATGAAGCTTCTCTATTAACTTAAGTGACTGGACATGCTCAGTCAGGCATCTGGGCTCTATCAGTTATAGATTATCAGTGACATCAGGCACTTACATATGAAGCTGTCCTGGGCTCTCAATGCCAATTGCCGGAAGATAAGAAGTGGAATTCCAAATGCTTAAAACCCAGCCTTCTGTGGCTGTGAGATACTGGCAGAGGAGTTTGGAAGACTGCCATTTGTACACAGACACACAGACACACACACACACACACACACACACACACAGAGTAGCAATGGTAATTCATATTAGGTTTTGGAAACCATCTCAGAGTCAAGATGCACAGGACCTCTCAAAAGGCTTTCTCTTAATCTATTATGTTGAACTTTCTTCCAAGGTTAACCAACAAGGGAACAGTAGGCTCAGAGATTCTAGATGGAGCTAAATCAGTCACACTGGGGTATTGTAGAACAGTGGCCTCTGATTGCTGAGCGCACTGGGGAGCCTGCCTGGCCCTGGGATGCAATTTCAGATAAAATATCACAGAGCTGCCAACCATGTTACTACTTCTCAAAATGTCCCAACATTAGTATTTTAGTGGTTAAAATATGACAAATTTTTATCACTGGCATTATTCTCTACAATAAGAAGTAGAAGGCATAGAAATAATAGCAAAAACACTAGCTGAACTTTACTGAGATCTTACCACACACCAAGCACCATGCTAAGTGTCTTGCAGGTACTATCTCGTTTAACTTTCTCTACCAGGTGACAGGTAGTTAGTATCCCCACTTTACAGATGAGAATACTGAGGTTAAGCATTAACCCCAAATTCGCCCAGGTTATGAGGAGCAGAGCTAGACTAAATGTCAGGTGAGTCTGTCTCCAGAGATCTTGAGGTTCAGGAAAGCTGCATTATTTTTGTATTTTTTAAAATAATTTACAGGAAAATTGACTTTTTCTGTGTAAAATTTTAGGAATTTTAACACATGTATAAATTCTTGTAACCACAACAGTAAAAATACAGAACAGTTTAATTACCGTCAAAGCTCCTTTTGTAGTCAAGCTATCTGTTTTTCGTCACACCTTGTCCCTTATCCTAAGCCCTGGCAACAGTCATTCTCTTCTTCTTCCCTGTAGATTTGTCTCTTTAAGACTGTCATGTAAATGGAATCATGCAGTATGTAACCTTGGGAGCCTGGCTTCTTTCAGTTAGCACAGTGCCTTTGAGAATCATCCAAACTGCTGCATTTATCGATAGTTTGTTTCTTTTATTGCTGCATTGTATTCCACTGTGTGAAGGTGGGACAGTCGGTTTAACCTTTCAGTCACTGAAGGGCTTGAGACTATTTACAATTTGGAGCAATTATGAATAAAGTTGCCATAAACATTCATGGATGGGTCTTTGCATAAGTTTCACTTCTCCAGAGTAAATACTCAGTGGAGGAACTGACGGGTCATATGATTTGAAGAAACTGCCAAACTGTCTCCCAAAGTGGCTGAACATTTTTCATTCCTACAGGCGATGGAGGAGTATTCTGGTCGCTCTGCACTCTTGTCATCATTTGATAGTTCCAGTATTTTAATTTTAATTATTCTAACAGGTGTGTCATTCTTTATCACACTGGAGTACTAATTTCTATTTCCTCAATGAATAATATTGAACATCTTTTCATATATTTATTTACCACCTATATAATCTCTTTGGTAAGGTTTAAGTCTTCTGCCCATTGCAAAATGTTATTTTTTTCAATTGTTTGGTTTTATTTATTGTTGAGTTATGAGAGTTTTTAAAGTCTGGATACAAGGCTTTGGTCAGATATGTGTTTTGCAAATGCTTTCTCCCAATCTTCTTAACAGCATCTTTAACAGAGCAAAAAGTTTTGAATTTTGATAAGGTACAGCTTACTCATTTTTTTTCTTTTATGGATTGTACTTTTGGTGTGGGAGCTAAAGACTCTTTGATTAACTCCAGGTTCTGAAAATTTTTTGTGTGTTTTTATGTAAATGTTTTTTGGGGGAGAGTATAGCTCAGTGGTAGCATGTGCTTAGTATGCATGAGGTCCTGGGTTCAATCTCCAGTACCTCCATTAAAAATAAATAAACAAACCTGATTAACTCTCTCCAAAATAAAAAAAAATTATGTAAATGTTTTTCTTTACATTTTATGTTTAGATTGATGGTGGGTTTTGATTTAATTATTGTATAAGGTTCACTTTTATTATATATTGTTCCAACACCATTTGTTGAAAGGACGGTCATTCCTGCATTGAATTGCTTTTGCAGCTTTGTAAAAAATTAATTGCCCTGGTAATCTGGGGAATGGGTAATACTTCTAATGGGTGCAAGGTTTCTTTTTGAGTGATGAAAGTTTTCAAAAATAATATTAGTATTATGGTCGCTCTATTCTGTCAACACTCCAGAAACCACTGAATTACATACTTTAAACGAATGGGTTTTATAGTATGTAAACTATACCACAAGAAACCTGTTACTAAACCAACCCAGTCATCCATAGGAGTGTGGGTTGGTCTCTTTCAGAGCTCTAGTCTCTCCCAACAATCTCCACACATCTCTTCTCCACTACCACACTGTCCTGATTACTGACCCTTTATAGGGAGGAGGTCTTAAAGTCTGGTGGTATAATCTCAACTTTGTCTTTTTCAAAACTGTTTCAGCTTTTCTAGTTCTTGGCCTTTCCATATAAATTTTAGAATCAGCTTGTCTATATCTGTTAAACCCCACTGGGATTTTCATTAGAGTTGCATTAAATCTATAGATGAACTTGTAAAAAACTGACATCTTTATGATGTTGAGTCCTCCAAAACATGAACATGGTCTGCCTATGTTTATTAAGATCTTTCACCTACATTTTTGGATCCTATACATGGTTTTTTATATTTATACATATGTATTCCATTTTAAAGTACTTGTAAATGGTATCACTTAAATTTCTTGATTTCAGGTTGTACATGGCGAGTGTATAGAAATACAATTGATTTTTGTGGATTCACCTCATATTCCATAATCTCATTAAATTCGATTATTCTGAGCATTGTTTTTACAAATTCTTTGGGATTTTCTACCTAGACAAGCATGTTGTCTGCAAATAAGGAAAGTTTTATTTCTTTGACTTCCTTCTACTCTGACCGCTAAAACTTTCTTTTTGTGTATTATTTTCTCCTTCGGGTAAACTCTCTGCAATCAATTCTAGATAAAGATGAGGATGAAAGAAAATGAGAGTAATGGATACATTTTTAATTGCACTCAGTTTTATACCTTCTAGAGACATCTGAGACATCTTTAATGCCATCAACTGCTGACCCAGATCAATTCACTGCACATTTATTCAGTTCCTAGTGTATACAGACATTTGATGTACAGAGAACTAAAACGAGATAAGAATGAAGTCCTTCATTGGAAGTTTACATGTAGTAGGGGAGACAGATAGCTATATAGATCATTTCATTGCAATGTGAGAAGTTTTAATGACAGAGATAGACAAACGAGAATAAAGAAGAAGATATTTACTTTGGCCTGACCTGACATTAATAGGTGGGGTGACCAGATTACCCTTGTTCAAGCCCCTGCCACCTCCCACTTGAACAACAGCAGCAGCCTCCTAATTAATTTACTTATCTCTAATCTTGCCTTCCTATCTATGATTTTAAAAAATCAGTTTCATTGACATATAATTCACATACGAGACAATTCATCCATTTAAAGAGTACAATTAAATGGCTTCATTATATTCACAGAGTGCTGCTCCACCACCTCCATCAATTTTAGAACATTTTCATTATGCAAAAAAGAAAACGCTCTCGTCATAAACGTAATCCCCTAAACTCCTAACCCTTCAGCCCTAGGCAACCATTAATCTACCTTCTGTCTCTATACGTTTGCCTATTTTGAACATGCCATATACATATAATCAAACAATAGGCAGTCTTTGTGATTGGTTTCTTTCACTGAATGTTTTCAATGTTCATACACGTTTTAGTATGCGTCAGCATTACATTTATCTTTATTATCAAATAATAAATCATTGTATACATGTATCTCATTTTATGTATCCATTCATCAGATGATGGGCATTTGGGTTGAATCTACTTTTTGACTATTAAGAAAAATACTGTATAACATTTGTGTGGACATATGTTTTCATTTCTTGTGGACACATACCTAGAAGTGGGATTCCTGAAATACAGGGTAAGTCCACCTTTAACATTTGAGGAACTGCCAGACTCTCTTCCAAAGTGACTGCACCAATTTACATGCTCAGCAGCAGTATATGAGGGCTCCAACTGCCCCACAACCTAGCCAACACTTGTTATTACCTAACTTCTTTTTATTATAACTATTCTAGTGTTCTAGTGGGTGTGACATAGTATCTCACTGTGGTTTGTGGTTGCCTTTCCTAGATGGCTGATGATGATGAGCGTCTTTTCAAGTACTTACTGGCCATTCTTGCATCTTCTTTGGAGAAATGTCTGTTCGAGCCTATTGCCCGTTTTTAAGTTGGGTTATTTGCCTTTATATTATAGAGTTGTAAGACTTCTTTATATATTCTGGATACAAGTCCCTTATTAGATATATGATGTGCAAATATTTTCTCCCATTCTGTGGTGTGTCCACTCATTTCCTTGATTATGCCCTTCAATGAACAAAAGTTTTTAATTTTGATGAAGCCAAATTGATCCAATTTGTCTTTTATTATACATGTTTTAGGTGTCATAATAAGAAAATCCAAGATCAGAATTTACCCATCCGTTTTCTTCTAAGTGTTTTATACTTTTAGCTCTAATATTTAGGCTTTGAGCCATTTGAGTTTATTTTTGTTTATGATATAGACAGGGATCTAATTTCATTTTTTTATATGGCTAGTCAGTTGTCCCAGTACCATTTGTTGAAAAGACTCTTCATTCCCCGATTTGAGTGTCCTGGCATCCTTGCTAAAGATTGACTACAAATACAAGGATTATTTCTGGACCTTCAATTCCATTCCATTGATCACTATGGCTACAACAATCTATTATTCACTCTACAGAGTACTTTTAAGAATATAAAAAAAAAAAATAGATCACTCCATCCCCATGCTTAATGTCCTGAGGACTTACCACTGCACCTAGAAGGAAATCCAAGTCCCGTAAGTTCCAAGATGATTTGGGCCCTGTCAAACTCTATCCTCATTTCTGCCCCTCCTCCCCAACTTTGTGAGATATAGGCACAAAGATCTCCTTTCTTTTCTTTAGGACCCTTAAACTAGCCTTTCCCTTGGCCCACAATGTTTCTTTCCTCAGTTCTGTTCATGAACATCCCTTCCCAGCATTCAGGCTTCAGCTCAAATGCCATTTCAGAGAAGCATCTGACATATCCTATCCTTCATAGATATGATCACAGTCAGGAACTATTTTAATTACTCACTTGTTGGTTTGCGAATTATTGTCTGTCTCCCCTATAGAATGCAAATCCCATAAGAGCAAGGGCTTTGTCAAGCTCTCTACCATTTTATATAGTACTACTCAGTAAATATCTATTAAACTGTATAAATAACTGAATGAATGAACAAATGAATGAATAAGTCAAAGAAGTTGTCCTGGAAGAGGTGGCACTGGAGATGAGTCTAAAGAAAACCTGAACAAGACTCACTGTTACTTCTGTATTAATTGTACCTTGAATGGAACCATTTTACAAGTCCTGCAAGGACAAGGTCTCCAGCTGATCAAAAGCAACATCAGTAGATCAGTGAATGTACACCTCATCAAATAATGTGTTTGGAAACATACATTACTAAATTGGAGATCTGTAGCCAAGTGCAGCCTCTTTAATTATTGAAATAGAATAATAAAGAGTCATTTCTCCTTTGCCTGCTTGTCAGACTCTGTTCTGAGTTCTCCATCTCTCTGGTTGTAGTTTTTCAGCTGCATATTTGTGATCAAGTCAAACAGTTTCTGGGCTAAATTGTGCTGCCAACTTCGAGGCATTCCTTGCTACCACGACCAGCTGTCACATGAAGAAAATGCAGCCCACTTCCAACTGGCACACAACAGCACTTAACAGCTAGACTGGGTAATACTCCCACATTGGCAGCTGGACTCTGGTAGAGTTTTATAATACTGTTTTTTTTTTTTTTAACCTCACTTACCCCATTCTTACTGGGAAACAGCTCGGCATTTACCCTCTTGCCTGAGTTGCTCTCAGGAATTCCATCCTATGTGTTTATGTTCCTTGTCGGCATTCACCATTAATAGGAACACAGCAGCAGCAATAGTGTGGCAGGGAATGGAATTTGGAGTCATATGGACTTGGATAGAAATCACAATGCTGCTTCTCACCAGAAGAGTGACCTTCGGCAAAGAACTTAACCCCTCTCAAGTTCAGATTCCTTATTTACGAAAGAAAGAATATACTTCCTATCTAACCGAGTGGAGGGAAAAATTACTCATCCATTCGTTCAACAAATTCTTATAGAATGACTGTTATAAAAATAATGGTAGCCATGTTCTGAGAACACACCATGGGCCAGGCATTGCTCTGTTATCTTCCAGACACTCTAAGACCCAGATCCTACTAGGATCATGTCCATTTTACAGGTGAGAAAACAGAGTCCCAGAGACAGGAAAGAACTGCCCAAAGTCACATGGCCAGTAAGTGGCAGAAACAGAATTTAAACCTGAATCCAATCTTTCTTCTTAAAGACTACTTTCCATGAGGACCAGGATTTCTGTGTGTTTTATACACTGCTAAATGCCTGGCACTGGGCATTAGCATCTAGTGCCTCTTTGACGGGTTGCTCTAGCACAGAGACGTTACTCCTTAAATAAATCTATGTCGAAGTAATTCACAGACATTATCCACTGCCACATGCCAGCCACTCTGCTAGACACCAATACCACAACACGCAGCAAAGGCTTTGTCTCTGCCCCAATTAGCTTATGGTCTGATGGGGATTAAATGAGATTGTGTTTGTAAAGCACCTAGCACAGTGCCTAATGCATAATAAATATGAAAAATATATATACTGCTATAATTTTATAGGACATTATTCTTTTTTTTAACCCAACTCATACTCGAAATACCTGTATTATCAATCCACAATGAGAGAATAACTGTGAGATAATTCAAAATATTAGCACACTCATCTTGAGGAGTTGGTATTGTTTCAGTCCATTCAAAGGTGTTCACTCAACACACACTCTGGGTTAAAAAATACCAGGTCGATAAAATCCACGGAAATCTGCCAGAGAACCTGGCCTCATTCAGCTGGCCACATGCTTCCATGATTCCTTTAGCTCCAGTTGAAGGAAAGGTTCAACCCAGCATCCAGTAACCTGGCCCTCCTCACATGTAGCACCTTTTGGGAAACCTGAAAGCAGATGTGACCTGCTTGCAGTCATTTTCTTCTCACACAGGGAGGTGAGATAGCAGCCAGGGAGGTGGGCAGAAGATGAAGGGTTGGGTGGCAGGGAGTAGAAACAGCTCAGAATGCAAAGAGGGTGGGCTGGGCTCAAAAGTAGCATGGTTTGTTTTTGGCATTTCTCCATCTCCTTTTCCACGCTGTCGAGCACCCAACGGCTGACCTGGAGAAGCGGGCTTGAACTTGCCACGTGGGACTGCCAAGAAGAGAAGCAGGAGCTTCCACAGACAAACAAAACTCTCCAATGACCAGAAATAAATCCAAGTGAGGCAGTGAGCAACTTTTTGCAGGGACTGTAGTACCCTGTGGCTACCGGGACTCAGGGTCTTTCTAGAAGTGAGATTCTATTATTCTTTCTATCTCTCAGATTTTTTTTCTCAAGAAACGAATGTTTTCGTGACTTTCTCCATCTTATTATCTCTAGAAGGGTTGGTAGTTCACCAGGGTATCACCTCTTTCTTTTGGGCTCCCATTACAGAATTTTCAAAATAACACAAGCCGTGTTGAACTACCGTGCGTGGCCTCTCTTTTTACGGTAACATTTGCGTTTTAACAAGGTTTCCCAGCTATGGAGAAGCACAAAGCGCTCTTCTTTACTGGAGAGGGAAGCAGAACATCAAGAAAAGGGTTTGGAGAGCCAGAGGGATGCTCAGTTACTTCACTTTGCTGAAGGCCAGTACTGCACAGAGGCAGGGAATAAACAGGCTCCTAGCTGTTGACTTAAAAAGGAGAATGGTAAGGAGAAAAATCTGAAGTTCTTTCTTACGGTTGGTCAGACTGTCTTCTGCCGAACTAGTTTTTGTGGGCTTCTTAATTTTGCTTTTGTATTTTCTGATCCTGATCCTGAAAACCAGACTTCATGCCAAATTAAGTAATAAAATATTAGTACATTTAAATATGTGACAAATTTTACAATTATTCTTTGAGATAATTACTACTATGATTACTGTTATTCTCCCACCTTAAAGATCGCTAAAGCTCAGAGAGGTTAAGTAACTTGCCCCAACTCTGTTGATCAGTTGGAGGAAGAACTAAAATCCAAGCAGTCTGGTGTTTTCCCCCAAAGCTTCACCTGCTAACACGTGCTGTGGTAAGCAGAATTCTAAGCTGGCCCCCAGGATTCCAAACCCCTGGTGTTCATGTATATTCTCCCGGTTATTGACCCAAATGCTAATCTAGGTACCGCTACAAAAGGATTTGGAAGGGGTAATTAAGTTCCCAAAGTAGTGGACATTTCCCGAGGGGATTGTCCAGGTGGGCCAGACCTAATCAGAGAGCCCTTTAAAAGCAGTTTTCTGCAGCTGGTCACAGAAGAGGACACTCACACCCTCAGGCTCATCTGGAAGAAAGCGAACATCCACGTTGAGACCTGCCTATGGGGTCACGTGGGAAAGAACCGCGGGCAGCCTCTGGAGCTAAGAGTGGTCCCTGGTTGACAACCAGCAAGAAAGCAGGGACCTCAGCCCTAGAATCACAGCAACGGAATTGTGCCAACAACCTAAGTGAGCTTGAACAAAAACCCTATACTCCAGATGAGAATTCACCTCAGCTCACCTCCTACCCCCTTTCAGCCTTGTGTCCCTGAGCAGGTAATCCAAATAAACCAACCTCAGGCTTCTGACCTGCAGAAACCGGGAGGTAACACGTGATCTTGTTTTAAGATCTTAAATATGTGGTACCTTGTGCAGCAACAGAAACAAATTCAATGTTCATTGTACAGACGTAGGACATCCCAGAGTTCAACGGAAGAAAGTAAATATCACCCAATGTCTCACCGCTCAGCAGTGGCAGACATTTTCACATTTTTGGCATATTTGTTTTGTAGTGTTTACAAATACATGTTTTGTAAACATTTGTAAAAATTGGGAACAAACTGTTAATATTTTGTTTCTCTCTGTTTTGCTCATCAGCATTCTGACAAGAGTTTTTCCACGTCATCAAATATCCTTTATACATTTAACTTTTACCAATTGCTACATGCTATGCATGTATACAAATGTATTCAGCCACACCCTTTGGGAGGCATTTAGATTGTTTTCATATTACTTTTATAATCAACCTCATTTTGAGAATTATTCTTTTCATAAACCTTTGAGTTCATCGCTTTTGTCTTTAGAACAGCTCTGTAGAAGTGCTACTGATGAACCAAAAAGCTTCTGAGTTCTTTTAGTGTCTTGACACAGATTGTCAATTTGCTTTCAGAAGTGGTGCAGAAATACTGTTCCTACTGGCAGTGCACCTCACCACGCTTTCACCCCAATGCATATTATTGCTTCCAACAAATCTCAGTAGACCTGATAGGTAAAATGGGACATCTCTTTAACTCTTTTCATTTATTCATACTTCTATTAGTCATTTGTACCTTTGGTGAATTATTCATTCATATTCTCTACCCATTAGTATTTTTTTTTAGCTGATTGGTAAGACTTCTTCTCATGATTAGAATGTTAACCAAATTATTTCTCACAAATATTGTCCTCAAACTGTCATTTCTGTTTTGCTTTAGATTATTTATGACCTACAGCAGCTTTTGTTCACCTGTATACAAACTATCACCTCTTCCCTCTGTGAATTTTTCCATTGCTTTTAAAAACAGCTTGCTCACCACAGTATTTAATAGTGACATCATTTCCTTCTGTACTGAAACTGTTTTCCTTTTTTATTTTTCATGGAACTGTAGTCCATCCAGGTTGGGGAAGGCCTCTCACCTGGTGATGAGGCAGCTGTCCAATGACAGGAGGGAGAATGACCGTCCTGAAGGCAAGAACTACACTTTACTCAGGTTTCCTCCAAGGCCCCAGTACAGACACACATGCACCTAACGCCCGGTAGCCATGTAAATGTCTCTTGAATTGAAGTCAACTGAACAGATTCAAACTGAATCTCAGAAACACCAATGAGTCATAGACAGATGATCCCAGGATCCTAATATTGATAAACATACTTGGATCTAATCTTGTGTCCACAGTAAGCTCACTGGGTGGCAATGGAAGGAAAAGGCTTTCATAAAAGCATTTATTTCAGCTCTCCCAACTCAGTGGCAGATGCTTCTGGTTCCAGACCTCTTCCCTCCTGCCAAATTTGTCAAATGAAACTGCAGACGTGAGGGTCTGTTGCCATTTCAGGATCAAAAGGCACACTTCCACCTGCTGTCATATGTCTAATCCTAAACAGGCACCAGGTGATTGGATACGACAGACATCACATCCAACGCAGAAATCATTTCCAATCACCTGAGAAACCTCCTCTCCCCTTCACCTCATGTTCAAACTAGATAGAACCTAGGGCTTCACTCAGGCAGAATCTCTGCTGTAATGTCTTTTTTCAGGTCCCATGTATTTTTTTCTTTTTTTTTAATTGAAGTACAGTCAGTTACAATGTGTCAATTTCTGGTGTACAGCACAATGTCCCAGTCATGTATATACATACATATATTCATTTTCATATTCTTTTTCATTAAAGGTTAGTAAAAGATATTGAATATAGCTCTTTGTGCTATATAGAAGAAATTTCTAACCAAGTGTATGTAGATCACTAATGATAAAGTACAAGAAAATACCTTTAAAATGGGAAAGCTATTGAAAACCTATTAGCCACTGGCCCCTTGGTAGTTCTTTTGTAATTTATTGGTCTAATTCAGACCATGTAACTTCCTGAAAGCCATTGTTTCCAGATAATATCAATTGAGACGGGTCCTATGATGGGAGACAGGCTGTATACAGAATATACACATTTTTAGGTAAAAGACATCACCTCTGCATGGGAGAAAATAATTGAGCTGCACTCTTTCCCTTGATGGAGTAATTCGTACCCCTATTTCCAAGCATCTCATAGATGTTCGTGATGCTTCCTTCATGAAAGTACTATCTTAAGTCAATAGCCGTGTTATGACCCCCAAACCCAGTGGTGTTAAACAACCATTTTATTATTTTCATGAATGCTGTGGGCTGGGAATTCAGGCAGGGCACAGAGAAACTGGTCTCTGCCTGGAAATCCAGCTAAGAAGACTTGAACGGCTAAGGGTGACTCAAATCCTGGGGCCTGAAGTCCCCAGGAGGCTTCCTCACTCACATGCCTTGCACCTGGGCTAGAATGACATCAAGGGCACAGGCTCGCTCGGCATCTCACTGTAAGTACATAGAGTCTCAGGATGCGTTGTGTGGCCTCTCATTGTGCCCTCTCCAGCACTCCTCACACAGTAGCTCAGAACTCCGGCAGCAAATGTCAGTGAACAAGAGAAAAGGTAAGTCGCTATTTCTGACCCAGGCTCAAAAGTCACACAGCATTACTTCTAGAACATTCTACAGGTCAAAACTTCACCAGATTCAATGGGTGGGGACCTAGATCCCATCTGTGGATGGGAGGCATGTCAAAGAGCTTGTGGATGTGTTTAAAAGCTATTGCAGAAGCAGCCTTTGAGCCAAGGATTCACGTGCATGTATGTAGTTCCCGTGAGCAGAGGTTTCCAGAAGCATCAGTGGAAGAGCAAAGGGAGACACAAAGCGAACAAAGTCCATTTAGAGGGACTTTACCAGCAAGTTAATGCAGTGGACAACTAGGGCTCAATCTCAATGGTAAACATGTGATGCAGGGCAGAGTACGCCTCATCATTACCCCAACTGAGAGGCAAGGTTACTATTTATCTCCCAACTCCTCACAGTCATGGGTTGAGTGTTACCTGTTGAGGAGGTGGTGGTAACTCCCTGACACTTTCAGAGGGTTCCCCCTGCCCGAGAAAGTTCTCAGGAAGAGGTAGGTGCTGGAAGTTGGAAGTGGTGGGGTCGGCATGCCCAGGAATGTCAAGAGCTGAGCAGGCAAGGCGGGGCATGAACAGGGTCTGCCATGGGACTCTCATCATACTTTAATGATAGTACTTTAATCACACCCATCTAGACATGGGATTTGGATGAGTTCATGGAGTTCCTCCCCTAAACTGTGACTTCTCTGAGGGTAGGAACTGTATCGTTTTCATCTGTGTATCTTTAGCACTGAGAATGAAACCTTGCACAGAGGAGACCCCCCAAATTTTGAATGACAAAATAAAATAAAGAACGTGTCCATGTCTTTAGTTCAAATCCCTGTCCCAAGAAATTCCCCAGAATTTCTTATTATCTAATTCTTTTCCACGTAGGGCACCTGTAAGTTTGGGTACATATAGTTTACCTCTGTCTTTTTCATCCCATGCTGTAAGATCTTAAGTCTGCTTCTCTTCCTGTGTTTACTCTCAATAAATGACTCTATCATCTCTTCAGTCCCCAAGGTGGAAACTCTTGATTCACCTTTTACCTCTTTTTCCCCCAAAACCACCTACATGCATGTTTTTGGAAGGTCACTTTATTTCCCCTTTTCCCACTTCTCTCTGTTACAGTTTCTAGATCAAATGCTCATCATCTCTTGCTAGGCCACTGCCGGAACTACCCTACTGATCTTATCACTTGTTACTTACTGCTGAAAATTCAGTGTAGTAAGACTTAAACTCTTCAGTGAAACCCTTCAGTTATTCCAGTATCCAACGAAAATAAATGCTCTTAGCTTTCAATTCTCAGCCAATACAAAATAAGACAACTAGGGTTTCAAATTTATCGCCCATCCCATCTATAAAACCTGTCTTCATGATCTAAAACATTTCACAAGGCCTCAAAAGCCCCAGACTCGCCCTCTTTGTTGGGGTCTTCTTATGCTGTTCTCTCTTCCCAGAATACCCGTCTACATCGGCCACCATCTGACAAAGGAACAACCACCCTTCAGGGTCCAGTAGATGCCACTTCCTCTGTTAGAACCACCACCACCATGGACCCTAGTTAACTAACCACCACAGCCCTAATTAAAACCACCATAGCTCCTCAATTCTAAGACGTCATGAATTACATGATGCCTCATTGACTTACTACCATATTCTGACAGAAATTAAAGAAACGAAATGGCCTGTGTATGTGAATTGTGAACAAAATGCACCTTCGAACGTTGGAAATTGCAGAGCTTCAGAGCATGTCATCCTAAAATCTGCCACCTTGGCACATGGATCATTTTGAGTTAAAGGCACTTGAGAAATAGCAGACACAAGACAGGCATTCTGACTGTCTTTTTTCTCCCTAAAAGCAGGAGATAAAACTCCCAGGTGAAAGGTGCCCTCCCTGTACCAGAAGTAAGGAAGGTATTCAAGTCACTGGAGACCAGAAGTGGAAGCCAGGAGAGATCTGTACAAACACATTGTTAAGCAAACCATTTCTCTCCAGGTATTTTTCTATAATTAACTGCTCTAGGCCAAACCCCTTTGTTTTGTCACGTTTCCAAAATTTACTACTCTTTGTCCAATCTAGTATGTAAGCTTTGGACCCTACCTGCTTCTCTGAATTTTCATTTTTCTTCTGAAAACCCCCGTGTATATGGAAAATTTATTAAATAAAATATGTATGCTTTTCTCTTGTTTATCTCTTATGTCAGTCCCAGCTGGAGGCCCTGAGAGTAGAGGAGAAATCTTACATCCCAGAATACTTTTATGGCCAAGCATACATCTCACCGGAGGTCCTCTGTATGCTCTGAGAAGGCCAGACATCATAAAATTTCCTGAAATGTCTCTCTAGATTTTCACCATCACAGAATGTTCTGGGTCAACTGTAAACATTTATACCCAATCACATCCCTCAACTTACCAAGGACAAAGAAGGATGGTGGGTTAGGACATGAAACTAGACTACAGCTGGGATTCAGGTCAGCCTGATGAATAGGGATTTTCTGGAAGAGGCCAGCCTGAGAGAAGGGACATTGAAGGCCTGGATGGAAAAGAATCCTGCGGAAGCATCAGGAAGAGTGATTGCTTTATATTCTTTGATGACATGGTCAGTCAGATGCTGCTACAAGTGGAAGAGAAACTCAAGTGAAAACTAAGCTTTATTAAACTCATAAGTCCTAAATATACGAATAATGGCACACTACCCAGGGCCACATGGGAGAGACACCAGAGTGGTCAGGAGGCAGAAGATGGGAGCAAGAACACTCAGGCTGCAGCCCTTCTTGGGGTTTCCTTGGGAAAGACAAGGCAGGGCAGGATTAGGATTGGCTACGTTGAATAATTCCAGCTGGCTTTAGGCTATAGGATTGATCCTTAGTTGCCTATTACCTGGTCCCAGGATGATTAAGGCAGAGGACTATTACTCCAGGGGTATAAGGGCCAGATAGGGGAGGGATGGCTCTGGATTGGTTAGTTCGTATGTCAAAGGCATAAACCTGACTGGGCCCTTTGCTGTCTCTAAGAATTGGCTACCTCAGGGAGGGGCAGTTTCTCCCTGACTAGAAAGGTATTTTAAGATGTCAAAACATCATGATATACAGAAAATCAAAATATATGTACAATACAGTGATCCAGCCTGAACAGGTCCTCCATTTGAGAGTCTAGCTCTCAACAAACCTCAACTCACTCTTTGCTCCACTACTCACCTGTGACTTCTTAAAGGGCAAGAGCTATAGTACAAAGGAAAAAACTAGATCACTAGCAATTCAACAATGATGCTATTGGAACTCCCTCTGAAGGCATGGTCATAAGAAAGTGTAAAGACTTTCCTATTAGCTGAAAAAGGACAAAAGCAGGTGCAGTCACCCAGACATAGAAAACAAACTTACGGTTACCAAAGGGAAAGGGGGGAGGGAGGGATAAATTAGGAGTTTGGGATTAGCAGATACACACTACTATATGCAAAACAGATAAACAACAAAGTCCTACTGTGTAGCACAGGGAACTATGTTGAGTACCTTGTGATAACCTATAATGAGAAAGAATATAAATATATGTGTGTGTGTGTGTGTGTGTGTGTGTGTGTTTATCTGAATCACTATGCTGTGCACCAGATACTAACACAGTAGTGTAAATCAACTATACTTCAATAAAGTAAATAAATAAAGAAATAATTTTAAAAGTGGATGCAGTCAGTGGCCTGGGAAAACTAGATGATTCCAAAGCAGTGGTGGCCTTGGAGGTCAGTGAGTCAGTAGAAGTTGACAGTAGTGTAGGCAGTGGAAAGACATAAAACTTAGCAGCTAAATAAATAATAATGATCAATGGAAAAGAAGGGTGCCGAAAGCAGAGCACACTAGAGAACAGGGCGCACCAATAAATGTGACATGTATTCAGATATACAAGCCCATGGATATACCAGCAGAGGTTTAGGAACAATAATACATCCATGAGTAGTCACTGTATGTCTCACTCATCTCTACTCCTTTCTTTTCAAAGGAAAAACAGTGTTACCTACTGGGGCAAAATTTGAGTCCCCATTCCTGTGGAGCTCCTGGACAGTGAGAAATAACAGAATCCAGAAAAGTTCAGAGGGAGAAGGAAAAGGGAAGAGAAAGGAGAAAAGAAAAGAGAAGAATCAAGAAAAGCTTTTCAGGTAGGATGTTGGTGGAAACTTGGGGGAGACTGGAAGTGGTAAAATATGGTAGTAAAAAGAACACTTCATTGGGCAGCACTTGCCAACCACATGGAGAACTGAGAGAGGCATCAAGGAAAAGACTGTAAAAATGTTTTCTGTGACTTGGGAATACACATACCCTTTAGTAACTTTTACCTGGAAGGTAAAAGATTTATATTAAAGATTCAGATTAATTTTATTTGTTTATTTTCAGATATTGTATCATTTGTTTTAGGTTTTCCATTTGTCTCTTTATTATATTATCTGTTTATCTGCTAAGATCATCTATTTTCTTATTCATGATCATATTTTCCTGTACCTCATTAATAATACTTATAATAGCTACTTTAAAATTCTGTCTGCTAATTTTGATATCTGACATATCTTGGGGTTAGCTTCTGTTGACTGTTATTTCTCTTGAAAACTGGTCACATGTTTATATTCTTTGTATGTCAAGTAATTTTGGACTGTATTCTGGGCATTGCAATGTTATGTCATAGAGACTGAATTCTGTTACATTGCTCCCCAAATTGTTAACATTTTTGGTTTGTTTAAGGAGACAATGAACTTGGTTGGAATCCTACTTCAAACTGTGCCTGATGGGCAGCAGCTCAAATTTATTTAGTTCTTTTATTGCTTAGCTGAGTAATTTGTACTCCAAGTGTAGTTTGCAGACCTGTAGTTTCTGTCAAAGGTTTAGATGCCACATGGAACCTACTTTGCATGCCCTCAGACTAGAATTCATTTTAATAGAAAATTTATCCTATGCTAGTCCTTTTTTCTAAGATTCTATCACTCTCTGGAATCTGCCTGCTTTTGCTCATTCTCAGATGCTTCAATTGGTTGTTTTTTCATATTTTGTCCAGAATTTATAGTGACTATCTACAGCAGAAGAGATCTCTTAGGAGCATACTTCATCATAATTATTTTTGATTATTGGATTTTGTTTCTCTGCATCTGAAACCACACTTGGATTAGTCCTTATGGGCTGGGATTTTTTTTTTTCCTAGTAAGTACCCAGACACAGCCTTCAATTTACAGTAGGTGAAAATTTAAACCTGTATTTATGATTGAGGCTCACAAATGTTTCTTAAAATACATGAGATATTCTAATTATAATGGAAATAGAAACATAATCCTAATTGATGAATTTACTGATGGAATTTTTTTTTAAAGTAAGAGTTGAAATATTATTTGGGCACCAACCAAGTCTCAGACACTGTACTAGACACCTAGCGAAGCACTTTATTATGTCATTATGCTGTGAGCAATAAACTGGGTCATTATGGTCATATCTGACAGCCTAATAGAATGACTCTTTTTTAAAAAAAATACTACACAAATTCATAGCACTTACATATTTTTCAATACAATGGTTTTTCACTTCCGTTTATATATTTAAAAAAATTATATGTAAGTCTTAAACACTCAGTACAACATTCTAAACAAAACAATGTGTGATGACAACTGTCAAGTTACATTCCAAATACAAAAAGTAGAATATCAGAGTCACATTTTTTAAGAGTATGCTGATTATTATCAAAGGGAATGTTGCCAGTGCAAAGAGACCTTAGAGTATCATGCTCTGTACCCAAACCGTTTGCTAACAATCATATTGATAATTTGGTTATCAGGAAGCAATGTTTGAAGCATTTTACATCTTAAATGATAATCTGTTATGTGTGTGTGCGTTTAAATTGTGTTTTAGGAAATTAGTTGGGGATTTGGGGTTGATGAATAATGCATTATAACTTTTTCCATTTAAAATAACAGGAAGTAGGCATCTTGGGTGAGTGTTTTTGTATAGATATCCGATTTTTCAAGAATAGATTACTGATGTTAAGCAGGCGATGCCTGTAATTATATCTTATATGGCTGTGCAGGCATAATAAATACTACAGGAAAACATTTTCCATTTCCCAAATGTATTCCATAAAACATGTGCGGGATATTAATAGGTATCCCTAAACACCACCCCATCACCCTGTTGTTGAAGAAGCCCTAAACTGAGGTATGAATACAAATGCAAACATTTTTGACAAAAAGGCTAAGCATTCTGTTTAGTACCACAAACTACTTTCGTGAACAAGGTGACGTCAAGGTTGTAAACTTGAGGGGCCGTATACAGACACACACACACATCAGATTGAGTCACATGTGACCTGCGCATACATAGCTAGACTGACATGCATCTAAGTCACATGTGGGCTGCATTTAGCTTGTAGACATATTCTCTAAGGCCTGCACAGTGTTCTTAAAATGTCCTTCCATAGATAAACAAGATTATACTGTATAGCACAGGGAAATACATACAAGATCTAGTGGTAGCTCACAGCGAAAAAAAAAATGTGACAATGAATATATGTATGTTCATGCAGAACTGAAAAATTGCGCTCTACACTGGAAATTGACACAACGTTGTAAACTGACTATAACTCAATAAAAAAAGTTAAAAATTAATTAAAGCTCAAAAAATTTTAAAAGATAACAGGCAAAATAAAATAAAATAAAATAATAAATAAATAAATAAATAAATAAATAAATAAATAAATAAAATAAAATAAAATATCCTTCCAGTCTCCTCTGTCCCAAACTGGCTGACTGAATTTATGCCATCTGTCTGGACCCTGTAGGTGTCTGAGTCTGGAACCGAGATGTAGGACTTGGCAGTGGAAAGATGGGGCTGAGAGTACCACCACAAATTGCAGGGAGGCAAGGATGGTGGCTCCCCTTTTGGCCCTGAATAATCAGCTGTGTTCTCCTGCTGCTGTTTCACAGACTTCCCTTCCCCAAACACTTCCTACCTGTTAGAAGGGTGTTCTCGTTAATACATACGCATGCAATATAGGAGCACCTGAGTACATAAAACAACTACTAACGGAGATAAAGGGGGATACTGATGGAAATACAATCATTGTGGAAATTTTAACACCTCATTAACATCACGGGACAGATCTTCCAGACAGAAAATAAACAAGGCAATAGAGAAATTAAATGATACAATAGAAAAATTAGATTTGGTGGATATTTTCAGAGCATGACACCCACCCAAGAATAGGATATACATTCTTTTCAAGTGCACATGGAATATCTTCTAGGATAGATCATGTACTTGGGCACAATAGAAGCCCCAACAGTTTTAATAAGATAGAAATTATCTCAAGCATCTTTACTGACCACAATGCCATGAAACTAGAAATCAACTACAGAGACACAAAGGAGAAAAAAAGGAAAGCATGGAGATCAAACAACATGCTATTTAAAAAACCAATGGGTCGATGATGAAATCAAAGTTGAAATTAAAAAATACCTTGAGACAAATGAAAATGAAAACACAACCACACAGAATGTATGGGATGCAGAAAAGGCAGTGCTAAGAGGGAAGTTTATATTGATACAGGCCTTCCTCAAAAAAGAAGAACAATCTCAAATAAACAATCTAACCCACCAGCTAAAAGAATTAGAAAAAGAAGAGCAAAAAAACCCAAAAGTCAGCAGAAGGACGGAAATAATAAAGATCAGAGAGGAAATATACAAAATAGAGATTAAAAAAAAACAATACGGTGTTCTTCTCTTTTACTGTGTGATGAAGTATTTTCCAAAACAGAATGAATATAAAATAAAAAGATTAAGTTGTGTATTCAAATAGCAAGGGAATAGGATTAAAAAAAAAAAAAACAAGCGACAACTAAAAAAGCAACTGGTTCTTTCTGGCCTTCCCATCTTTTCGTGACCCTGTCAAACATAAACAAACTCCCACGAAGCTCCTGTTAAAAATATAAAAAAGAGAAAGATGCAGGCTTCTCTTAAGGCAGCAATTGAAGTGTAAAATAATTTATTTTAATAACACCTTCCCCTGAGGCTGTTGAAGATGCACTTGGAAGTGTACTCCTGGGACGTCTGCCCCAAGATGGTATTGACGGCCACATAGCCTATAACAGAAATAAGGAACCACGCGCATCCTCCTCAGAGGACTGGGACACAGTCTATAGCATGAACAATACTGGAATAGCCAACCTTGGACCAATAATATTTACAATCATAAATTGCAGGATTAAGGGGCAGACTGGTTAGTAATACTGTAAGGTAGCCAGTTTACTCCGAAAGTCAGTGCTGGAATGAGGAATCTGAAGGTAGCATAATTTACATTCATTATGACAATGTACATAAAAGTACAGTTAAGTATTTTGATCCATTATCTCATTTAAATGACCTGTTCTGTCTCCTAATTGCCACAGTCTTTCCCATGTAAAAATGCCTATAAATATATACAAAGACATTCCTCCCGGTGCTCTTTATAACAGAAAATAACTGAAAATAACCTAATTATTCAACTTTAGGAAAATGAGTATGTTATGATATAGACATATAACGTGGTCAGGTGATGACAATGATGTTTTCAAGTATTTTTTTGTTTTGTTTTTGGAATAGGATGGTAAAGTTCTTATGAAATGATGCTCATAACAATATAAAGTGCATTAGAAATTTAATAAAACATACCAATGTGCAGAATCTTGTAAGCAAGAAGGAGTTTGGAATTTATTCTAGGTACAAGTAGAAACCACTGAAGTGTTTTAGGCAGCGGAATGACATGACTAGATTTGCATTTTAAAACAATTTCTCTCTCTTCTCTATAGTCTTTGGTTCCTTCCAGATTTTCTATAATAAAATGTGATGCTTTTAATTTTTAACAGTTAAAAACAAAACAGGCTGAGAAATAAACTTCTATTCCTTGCTTTGCAATCTATTTGACATATCTCTAAAAGAAGCCCAAAGCAGGGAACAAATATTTAAGGTCCAACCTCAAGACCTTTAAAGGAAGACAAGGCAAGGAGGCTCAAACAACCCCTGGCTTGTGCCCTTTAACTCAAGAGTATAAGGTTATTTTTATGGTGCAGACAAATGGACCCACATGCTTGTAAGTTACAGCTTGCTTGTAAGTTGCAGTTCAGAAGAATGGTAAATACACTCCTCTCTGTGGAAACGCTGCTCTAATGAGAAGATGGGAAGAGACAGCTGACCTCCATCAACTCGATCTCCTTTTCTGGAGCAACTAGTGTCATGCAGTGACCCTTGTCCTTCTAGGAGACAAAGTCCCAGTGTCTGCCACGTCCGTTCAAAGTTGAAAGCTCTGGGATATGGTACGTGGTGAGAAGCCATTGGCAACTCCCCCAGGACCAGCCAGTTCTACACACGGAGTAGGTGAGGGCTGCCTGTGTGTGGCACTTGGGTGTGGGGAATGACACATATGCCAGAATCCCCTTGGCCCTCCTGCCACTGTTAACACACTTTGTCCTTATGGAGTAGGTTGTGCTTCTCTGTATGACTGTTTCCAAAATGTGTGTATACTCAGATTAGAGCTAGCTGATACTGGGTCCCGAGATAATAGCTGTTAAGGGGGATAGTTTTTAGCATGAGGCATTACCAAAAGAGGGCAAACCTACATCAGAATCTTTCAGCACACAGGGACCAGTGGGAAGTGAAAGCAAAGTTGCAAGAAATCACTGAAATTTGACAACATTGGGCCCAGTGGCAAGAACTACAGGGAAAAAGCTCAGAATTTGCTGCTGGCTTTCTTTCGTGCTCATTCTACGACCTTGGCCAAGGCATGCAGCCTCACTAGCCCTAGTTTCAACAGGTATAAAACAAGGATGGTAATAACCACCTCCTAGGATCGGTGCGATGATTCAAAACTACAATCTTCAAAACATCTCAGGCTGTGCATGATATATAGGGGGCTGGGGGCTTTACACAATGCAGTCCCCAAACCATAAATGCAGCGCCATTTTCTCTTTTCACAGTAAGATCACTGAGAGCTGGGGTTCTTGTTCACTCAATGGGATTCCCACAGTTTCGCCACTGCTATTATAGCCCAAAGAAAGGAAAAATGCATTTTCCAAATGACCCCTACCTAAATCTTCAGATCCTGAATCCAGAGAAGAACACAATTATGTTCCCTAGCATTACAAAGACAGGGAAGTATATTCATACATTTTGGGGAGTTTTTTCAATAAAAGCTGAAGAGGAAGAGTCTATTTAAACCCTCAATCAAGAAGTAAAATAACTCGAACACCATTCTTAGAGTCCTTTAGTTAAGTGAGATTTTACTACACTTAGCAGTTAAATACACTGGGTTGTCAGTGCATAAGACTCCATAAACTTTCTATACTACATTGATCTTCTTTTTCCTTATGTGGGGAGAGGGAAGGAGGAAAGGGTTACCTTAGACGTAGAAGGTTGAGCCTACCAAATTCCTTAGCTTCTATCATATATGATCTATTTCCAAGTGATATATGACCCTTCCCTTGCTTTCTCCTTCTGGGCTTGCTAATTATGATTTTTCAAATCTTTTCAATAAAATGCAGTTTTTGATATTCCATCCCTATCCACCAACCCCCCACACACGTATACACACATACGTTCATGCACTCTTCCCCGGAGCACAAGATTCTCAATCAATATTTTAGTTGTGCCTTTGAAGTCAGGATGGAGCGATTACCCTATAAGTTTAAATTTAAAGAAGCACAAACTGCAATGGTAGTGGAATCTGGATGAAATGTGGTTAAGATCCTTATTTCAAGCAACACTTACTTCTCAGCTGGAGCCAACATTTCAATGAAAGCTGTTTCAGGATTCTCCTTCTATGGCTGGATTCCTGTCACTTACGTGGCCAGTGTTCCAGACACAGAGAAGGAAGGCTCCAAGGTCTGTGCAAATCCTTGCATCTGAAGCAGAAAACACAGAGTGGAGAGAACGCATGAGAGAGGACACCGATTTGGGAATCCCGTGTCGGCTGACTCGTCAGATGCCTGAGTTTCATGTTTGCTGACTACAGAAAGGAAGTTTAGCAAAAGAAGCCGGCTTGTGTGACTATTTTCTCCATATTGTACCAACCATCTGCTACTATCAGAGAAGTTCTTATTAAGGAGAGAAAATTCCCCAGGTGTGACTCTGGACAGTCTGCTGGCCAGCCCACCTTATGGCACTGCTGGCTTGTGTCCTCATGGCCCAGTAATCACTCCTGATTTGCATCAGCCCATTCCATTTAGTTGAGGTACATGCCAGAGGTATATGGATGATAGAAGGGACTTGTTTTCCTAGAGGATCAAGTTTACTTGGATTTGCGGGGCGGAGGATAAGAAAGGGGGTAGACGGAAAAAAATCTATTTTATATTACACGGAACAGTATGTGATTGAGCAAAATGCAAAAATCTCATGAATTTTTACCATAAAAAAATAGATCACTACATTTTCACTCTTTTCTGCCATAGGGAAACTGAGTGAAGGCAGGAGTTCAGAAACAAATGGCAACATGAGGCAATGTAGGGAAGAGAACTGGGTTGGGAGTAGGTGTAAGCCAATGTTAGTCCTGGATTGGAAGCTCCCTTGCTGGGTGATCTGGGACAAGTGCCTTTCCATCACTGGGGGATCATTTCACCTTACCATAAAGCTATAATAATTAAAACAACATAGTATTTGGTATAAAGATAGACATATAGAAAAAAATATGAAAACCAATATATGTATGTACATGCATGACTTGGACATTGTGTGTATACCAGAAATTGACACATTGTAATTGACTGTACTTCAATTTTTAAAAATGCCTTAGTCATAAAAAAAAGACATATAGATTAATGGAAGAGAACAGATATTCCAGAAATAGGCCCATACTTAACATGATCAATCAATCTGCAACAAAATTACCAAAGAATTCAGTAGGTAAGGGATAATCTTTTTCAACAAATGGTGTTGGAACTATTGAGCATGTAAAATAATGAACCTTAGCCCTCAGCTCATGCCACATGAAAGAAATTAATTTGAAGTGGATGATAGACTTACACGTAAAATTTAAAGCTCTAACATTTATAGAAGAAAACTTGGAAGAAAATATAAGCAGCCTTAGGTTAAGTGAATATTTTTTAATAGGTAACAAAAAGCACAAAGAGATCAGACATGAACATACTGACAAATTGGACATCATCAAAAGTAAAAGTGTCCCTCTTTAAAAGACACTAAAGAAATTGAAAAATAATTTCAAAACAGACATCTGATAAAGGACCTATTTCCAGAATATATAAAAATACTTTTATAACTCAGTAAGAAACAAAACAGGACAGCTTTTTAAAAATAGCCAAAAAGACTTGAACACCTCACCAAAGGTACACAGATGGCACATAAGTTTACAAAATATGCTGAACACATCAGTTATCAGGGAAATGCAAATTAAAAGCACAGAATACTACTACACACCCTCTTAGAATAGCTACGGTTGAAAAGACTGATCATGCCAGTGTTGGTGAAGATGTAGGACAACTGGAAAACTCATATACTTCTAATGAGAATGCAGGCACGGTACAGCTGCTGGAATATGGTCTGGCCATTTTAAAATAGTTAAATAGATACTTATCATATAACCCAGCAATCCTACTCCAAATTTACCCAAGAGAAATGAAAAAGATATACCTGCACAAAAATTTGCATGTTTATACTTAGCAACTTTATGGCCCCAAACTGGAAACAATCTGAATGCCTCTCAGCTGGTGACGGGGTAACAAGTTGATGTATGCACACATACTACTACTCGGTGATAAAGACGAATGATTCACACCACAACACAGGTGAACATCAAACACGTTCTGCTAAGGGAAAGAGACTGGACATAAAAGACAGAATACTGTATCATTCCACTTACGTGGAATCCTAGAAAAGACAAAACCATAGGGATGGAAAACTAGAGTAACAGAAGTCTGTGGTTGCCAAGGGCAGGAGACTGGTAGAGGAAATTAACTGCACAAAGAACTTTCTGAGAGTAAAGGAAATACTGTACCTCATACCTTGATTGTGTTGGTGGTTGTAGTTCTACATAGATTTGTTGAAAGTCATCAAATTGCACATTTAAAGTTGGTTGATTTGACTGTATTTAAATTGCATCTCAATAAAGCTTTTTTTTTTAAGGGGGTTGGATTGTAGAGCTTCTAATAACCCTTCAATCCATAAAGTATGATTCTTAGGGAACACAAATCTTCAATAATGGGCCGGACTTTTTGCCCAAGAGGAGGATATCACCTCCACTGTAATGGATAGTAAACAAAAAAACCCATCTTCTGCTCCTGAGCGGAAAACAGTCTCCACCTTTCAAGGCTCTTTGCTCTACAGACATCTTTGAAAAGATGGTCTGGAGCAAAGGCAGTCAGTTCTGTTCACAAGACACCAAGAAACCCGAGATGGGATGGAGAACTGTCTTTCACTCATGCTTCCACAGTTAGAGTGGAGTCAGAACATCTGAGTTCAAAACAGGCGAAGCTACCAACTAGCTGGACAAACTATTTTACGCCCTGCGGGCTTCAGCTTCCTTATCTGTTAGATTAGGATCATAATCACTGACTTAAAGTAACTGGCGAGTCAAGAAAGGTACTTTCTCTAAGTACTTTTCAAGCTCTAAGAACTGGATAACTACTCCACTATGTACTTTTAATGCCATTTCATTCTCGTCAGGTTGGTTGCCAGCTCCTTCCACCTCTTCATTTCCCTTTAATGCACTTAACACCAAACTGCACAGATAATAGGTATTCAATTAACCCTGGATGGCTGCCTAGTTTGAACACCTAGGAACAACTCAATGTTCTCTCCAATTTCCCCTTAAAAATTCCATAGCTCCCCTTTTGCTTTTTTCTCTTCTGGCCACCCCTTCCCAGTCATCCTTAAAATGAAACAAAACAAAACAAAACCTAGTCTACTTTCCTAAAAAGGGCATTTTAAATGCTATTCCAGCACCTAATGGATGGATCCTTCTCTCTATGACAAGCCCTTAGCAAATAAAGAGCTAAGATGGTCGAATATCATATGATATTACTTACTTGTAAAATCTAAAAAAAAGACACTAACGAACTTACTTATAAAACAGAAGGAGACTCACAGAGGTAGAAAACCAACTTATGGCTACCAAAGGAGAAAAGTTGGGGGGTGGACAAATTAGGAGTTTGGGATTAGCAGATACAAACTACTATATACAGAATAGATAAAGAAGGCCCTACTGTACAACACAGGGAACTATATCCAACATCTTGCAAAGAAAAAGAATATCTACATATATATATATATACACATATATATGTGTGTGTGTGTATTTATATATATATACATATATATATGTATGTATGTGTATATATATATATATATATATATCTCACTGAATCATTGTGGTGTACACCAGAAAGTAACACAACATTGTAAATCAACTATACTTCAATTAAAAAAAGGGGGGAGGCTAAGATGTTATAATATCCTCCGCATGCTCACCAGACCAGAAATGTGTTCCTTTGAATAGTCTGCACTTAGTGTAGTGTTCATGTTCAAAAGGGAACAAAAACGGAATATGGGAAATAGGAAAGAAAAAAATCACCTTTCATATAATTATCTCTTTTTTTAATGCTTCAATGGATCAACCCATGAAAGCAGTTTCTTCAGCGACTTCTCCCACACGAGCGACAGCAACGTGGAGTGTGGAAAGAGAGACGCGGATTGGGGCCACCTACTGTGGGTGCAGTAACAGTGGAGGTCATGGTGAAGAGGGCAATGGGTGAGAGTGACTGAGAATACTGCAGATCACATCTCACTCAGACGGTAGCACGTCAAGGGAAAAATGTAGACGATCAAGTCTATCCTTGAAAAGTATCTCAGCAAAGGGCCACATTGGGTATCAAAGTATTATCTCTTAATAAGGCTTTTGTAATAAGCTTCTTAATAAGACTTACTACATTTATGTAGCTCAACTGAGCATCAAATGCTGTGCTTGGCTTGCTTATGGGTCATGTTGTTTTAAAAATATGCAGTTTTAAACTCTGTACTCTCCATAAGATGCTCACATTGGGAGCACATGAGCATATAAACTAATTGAACAAAAGCAGACTCTGGTGTGTCTCCCATCACTCCTTCCTGACAGAGGTTAAAATGACAGGCAGAACTCTCTCGTTCACTCCTGCTCTCTCTTTCGGCAAAGACAAAATCTATCTAAGTTAAACAAGAATATGAAGACACGGCGCTCTCCTTAAAAGATTTTAATTTCCTCTTTCAACTTTCCATTTCCATTTCTTGTTTGATTTACCTAAATTCTCAGGGAAAATACTGGACACATCTACAGACAGCTTTTTCTCATAGAGGATAGATCTAAAATGGATACAAAAGAAGGTCATAATAAGTCTTTCCTTAGTTACATGATTAATGTACTCTGAGGCTTAGGAAAAAGCCAGTAATTGGGAAGGTTTAAGAGTACGCTGAGTGAATTCATTGCTGTCAGAGACAATTCACCATTTCACTGACGGAGCCAGCAGCAGCCCTTCCGAGAGCAAGAAATAGCCATAAATCTAAACAGGAAAATATCCGAGTTTTGCTACCGTGTCACATAAAATATCTCTTTTCAGAGCTAGAGGTATTTTTTAAAACTAAGTTAGAGCCATGGCTGTGAATAAAACCAGGCTTCTTCAAGAATGAGTAATAGAGACAACATTTTATAAGATGCCAAATTTGACCTTTCTTGGAAATTCTAATATCCAGCAAGAACTTGTCTTTGAGCTCATAAACATATAATTCGTTTGATTTTCTTCCAAATTTGCGCTAAGACTGCAGGCGGGGGGAGAGCAGTGGAACACTGTGCACTGGAGAGAAACAGAGAGGTTTCCTCGGACAGAGGGCATGATCGGAGGCCAGTGGACTGCAATGACCCCAGAAGTGTGTTGGATTTAGGCAATGCAGTAGTGTTAAACAGAGTTTATAAAATGTCTGAATTAGTGGATAATTGGGGAAAAAAATGGAGGTTTTACACTGAAAAAAAAAAAATCCAGAATTCCAGCTTCCCTGTAAAGAAAGGGGATGACTGGCAGTAATGGGTTGACACTTCTAGGCAATCATTGCTAGGGCTGAATGGAGACCGCCTGCCCCCTTAGCAGAATAGGCAATCTCCAGATGCCACAGTCTCCATCCCTCCTTGCTGTCTCTCAGACACTGAGGCCAGGTGTCAGCCGTCATTTTATCTAATAGCACAGTTAGAAGGAAATCAAAGGTTCTACATGTATGTGTCTACTGAAGGTTTAGGAGAAAAAAGACAGTGAGCCCTGGTTCACACATGTGTGAACATCTGAGTTTGTAATTGCTACCTTAAAAGTTCACCACCATCAGGAAGCCTGCCTTATTTAACTGAGCTGGTTATATCATTTAAAATGCTCCTGACCTGAAGGTTCCCCTAGACCAATACAACTGAGGTTTTAGATGCAACATAAAATGATCTTTGCACAAATCATCCAATAATAAATAATTTTAAAAGAAAAAGAAGTCCACTGTCTTAGATTAGCACCTGGGATCTCTCACAAAGGCACCACCCCAAGAACTGACCACAAATGTTAACACTCTTCTTCTCAGAGCTCTGCTGGCTTCTCATTTAAGAACTTGAGAAAAGGAAACAGGTAGAGTTTCAACCTCTAATACGCAGCCCCTCTGCATGAGGACAGGTTTGCCTGCAATAAAGTAATTACGTAATTTTTACAATAAAATATCATTTACCTCACCACTCCATCAAAAAAAAGTAATTTTTTCCCTGTTGAAAGGATCTGACTTTTCAAAAGATTAAAGGTGGTGACTGCAATATTTCTGAGGCAAAAGACCAAAAAAAAAAAAAAAAAAAAAGAACATTGCTGCTAGCATAGCCACGGAGTGAAAATGATCTGATTGTTGCAAGGACATTGTTCTGAATATGAGATGACTCTAAAGCAGCAACAGACTTTCCATATTTAATATGAGTCTTTGGACAAAATTAAATTTTAGAACAGTATAAGGTCACACAGTCAATATGCCAACCCTTTTTACATTTATTTTAATCTCATCTCCCAGCATTGTCACCAGATCCTTGCCTTCTCTCCATCTCCATAAATAAACTGTGTTGACTCTTGAACCTGTGCTCACTCGCTTGGCTTAATTACCTTCCACAGGAATGAATTCACTTCCTATTTCCATAAAGTAGCCCGTATGGTCACCTCACTGCTTTCCCTCCCTGCTTTGCTCATTTTGGTAATCCTCCCTAGGGAGAGCGGACAAACCCATCCCATCCCTTCCTCTTCAGTTGTTTCTTTCTTGACTGTTACTGCTCTCGCTCTTGCTCTCTTGTTAGAGAGCACTGAACACTTTTCTGCCTTGCAGCTCCCTTACCATAACTAACTGTGTGCCTGCTTTCCTTTCCCCCTCTCACCCCTCATACCTTAGCCTCAATGGCCTCTTTCTATTTCTGGAGCAAAGACCTTCCACTGACCCCGGGGCCTTTGCACTGCATATTTCCTCTACCTGAATGCCTGGCTGTCAAGTCTTGTCTTGGGCCCCACCCACTTCACATCCTCCTCTGAGAGGGTGTCCTGACTCTGACTGTGCTCCCCATCTCCTCGCTTAAACTCACTTATGATCACCTCTCTGTCTGCTTCCTTCAACGTGCTGTTGCACTGTAGCTGTCTTGATCTTTCTTTTCTTTTCTTTTCTTTTCTTTTTGTTTTTAACTTATTTCTTGTCCGTGTCCCTCTAACTAGAATGCAAGCTCAGTGAGGTCGGGAATCATGCTGAATGAAGCCTCGTTCCCTGCTGAATGAAGCCCAGTTCCTAGCACCGCGTCTAGCTCTTCAGGTGCTTGGTAAATGTTCGCAGACCAGTGAGGGAAAAGAGGGAGGTCAAGTAACCTTATGAATAGGAGCCACTTGAGTAGAACTTTTAGTTACAGAGGAGAAAACCAAGTACTAACTGGACTCTCTTGGGGGAGAAGCACAGCTACCTATTATCATTACAATTTGGGGAGGCAGTAGGGGGTCTAAGGCCAGGTTTTCAAACATTTCATATGCATATTGAACACCTAATGCTTTAACTGCAAAACTCAGCGCCCTTCTCCAGGGATTCTGCTCTGGAGTAAGGCGAAAGAATCTTAAACAAGAACCCAAGGATTCTGATACATGGTCCACGGAACACGTTCTGAAAAATACCATTCTAGAGCTGAGGTGGTGGTATAGAGTCAACTAGGTGGTGCCTTTCTCAGGGATTTATTGGCACATAACAATTTTACAAAAGAGCCAAGCAGACTTTGTGGAGTAAGGGCAATAGGGTAACTTCCCTTTAAGGTTTAATGTTAATAGAAGGTATCTGATGGAGAATGGGTTGGTTATAACTGAGGCCAAGTGGATTACCAGAGGATTCCTTTGGGCCCAGAGAAGAACCCTTGTGGGAAGACAGGGTTGTAGGCTGGGGTACAGAGAGAACACTTTAGGTGATACCCTCCCTGACCCAGCCTCCCTGGCGGATCTCAACTGAAACAGCCTTCCTAAGAGGCCCATCTCAATGGTCTAGAGCGGGGTTTTTGTTTGTTGTTCATTTTAAGTGTGGGAAACAATTAACTGAATGCAAAGCAAAATCTTTCTTCAAAACGTCGGGAGGAATAGGGTGAAGGAGAGGGTGACCCCAGGGTTCTACATCTTTTTGTGAGATGCATCTTTCTCATCCAGGCAGGATGATTCTTAGAGTGATCATCTGAGGGAGACTGAGGGTAAGAAATCTCAGGACCAGACTCCTCATTCATCTGAGCATGAGTCAGAGTCAATTTGAGCATTAAGACAAATATGACCTTATTTTGTTCTTGTAGGTAGGTGAGGTCTGGAGATATTGGTAACCCTTAGCAAGATTGAAATGCATCTGAACAAACTTGCCCATTTGGGAGACAGGAAAACTGAGGATAAGAAAGAGGACAAGAGCTGGTCAACACCATATGGCTGCAAATCCAAAATTCACTTATTCACTTAAACTTTTAAATATCTTTTGAGCATCTACCATAGAGCTTAGTTCTTGTAGATAAACACGAATTTCAATTCAATAAACATTTACAAATCCCCTACTATGAGCCTGGCACTGGGATGGACATGGGGGATGTGAAAATAAATCAGACACAGATTTTCTGTTGAGGTGCTCACTGTGTAATGGAGAAGAGGCAGATTTACAAAGAAGAGATCATTGTACGATGTGATAAATGCCACTCTTGATGAATGTGTATCACGGGATCACACCTAAAATGTAAAAAGCCATCTTCTTATCTTATTCATGATAACAAACAAATCTAATAACATGTATTAGACTTAACTAAAGAGGTTTATTATTAAAACCGAATAGGATAAGCCCTGAAAACAAGCAGGAACACTTTAAAATCTACATCATTAATCATTTGAGAAATGCAAAACAAAGTCACAATGAGACACCACTCTGCACCTACGAGAATGCCTAAAATTTAAAGCACTAACCATGTCAGGCACTGGCAAATATGTAGAGCAACTGGAACTCTCACACCTTGCCAGGAGGATTGTAAAATAGCAAAGACACTTTGTAAAACAGTTTAGAAAACAGTACACTCCATCTGGCTTAAAAAGCTAAAATTTATCTACTATACAATCCAGCCACTTAACTCCAAGGTATTTATCCAAGAGAAAAGAAAGTCAAGGTTCAAAGACTTACACACAAATGTTCACAGCAGCTTTATTTGTCATCACCCCAAATGGGAAGCCACCCAAATGTTTTTCAACGGGTGATTGGACAGTCACTGGTTAGATATCCACACAACAGAATATTACTCAGCAATAAAAAGGAAGGAATTATCAGCACACACAACAAGGATGAATCTCACAACAATCATGCCGAGTGAAAGAAGCCAGAAAAACAGCACAAAGGATGTATGATTCCATTTTTATGCAATACTAGAAAGTGTAATTTCTAGGGATAAAATGCAGATCAGTGGTTGCCTGGTGAGGGGTTTGTGATGCATGGAGGAGTGGAAAGAGGGGGCTCAAAGGGGCATAAGGAAACTTTTGAGAATGATGATTTCACAGGTCTATTTATATGTCAAAACTTATCAAAGTATGCACTTCATGTTCAGTTTACCAATAAGGCTGCTAAAAAAATAAAGAAGCAAAACAGTAAGAATGAATCCTAAGTGAAAAAAAAAGGAAAAAAAGAAAACAAATCAAGGAACTCAGAGTTACAAGACCTGACCTCCGAGTGGGAGCCCCGCTACCTACCATCTGCATGGGCACACATGGGTCTCCTAACTTGTCTCTTACTGTTTTCTTAGCTAGCAAATGGGGATAATAATTCTTCTCTAATTTATTTTATGAGGTTATAATGAGGAGCTAATAGAGGAACAAATGCAAAAGGGCTTCATTAAATTTTAAAACATCATGCACTAAGTGCTGCTTGTCCTGGTGACTCTACGGAGGCGGGAAATCTCCCCGAGGACTGGTTACAGGGAAGATGGCTGGAGGGTGAGAGGATGCAACACATCTAGGAGGACCAGTGAAGCCAGGACAAAGAGAGGTGCCTCTAAAGGATGGAGGGGAAGGCACTGGGAGAGCCGACAGGGCAGCATGGAGAGTGGTAGGTGTGACTCTAGTGGGCTGGCGGGCAGGGGAATGAAGCCAACAGACAAGGAAGAGGAACGCAGAGGGTAGAGCCTGGACATCGGGCTGAGGACAAGGGAACTCTTGAGAACACAGTCTCGCCTTCCTTACTGCACTCAGACTGATTTTCGTGAAACTCAGCTTCCCCACTGCTCTTGGGATGCAGACGACAAAGCCTTAGCATGGCCACACCCCCGGCCTGGCCCCTGCCCTCCTGTCCAAGCTCAAGCCCTGCTATTGTCCCCAGCCCTCTGCATACCGCCCCCTTCTCTGCAGGCAGCACAGAGACTCAGTCATGCTATTTCCTTGGCTTACACCCTGTTCCTGCCCATGTGCCAAACCTCTACTCGTGCAACAGATCTCAGATGGGCTGTTGCTTCAGAGGAGCCTGGCCTGGCCTCCCAAACTCAATCAGATGCCCCTGGGACACCTTCTGACAGCACCAAGAATAGTTCTTCCACAGCACGTGTGGCTGTTACACTTACACTGCTCAGTGTGGTGACTTGACCCGGCCTGTCTTGCTGCTCCCTCCACAGGGATGGGACAAGGTCTATCTCTGCTCTCCCCCGCCATCTGTACACCTACCACGGGTACAGAAAACATGGTGAACAAAGGAATAAATCAAAGTCTTGTGAGAAAAAGATTTTCTCTGAACCCTTGAGAATTAGAGAACCAGTGATAGGCGTGTCTGTGAGACCACTCCACACGCCATCATCTATAATGTAGGCCTTTTTTTAATTCCCATTTTACAGATGTGGACACCAAGGTTCAGGGAAGTCAAGTCACACTGCTCACAAGTGGCAGATCAAGGAGGTGACCTGACTCCAAGGCCTGACCGCTTAGCCAGCCTTATCCCTTGAATTTTAAAAGGCAAGTTGATCCCTAAGGCCCTGTCCAGCTCTAGCTTTCTCCAATCCTATAATTTCCAGGATATTAGCTGGTGGATTCCCCAACAAGGCAGCCCCCATCGGCTCCCTGCCTTAACCTTTCAAGCAGCTGGGGCACCTGCCAATGTTTTCCCCCAGCAACAAAACTCTCTTCCTCTTCTAGGCTAAGAAATGAGAAGAATTACAACCTAATTGACTCCATGTTTAGTTTACATCAGCAGTGCTGACTCTAAATTAATATTTTGACATCAATCTTCATCTGCTGTGTGACGACTTGGAGCCGTGTCCTCCCTGGGTGAGCCTGGGGCAGCAGCTCCCAGGAGGGGAAGGGTCAGAGGAGCCTTGACCTCCCCAAGACTAATGAATTGCTTTGCTAGATGGAAACTGTTGCTCAGAGAGAGCTTCTCCTTTCAAGTACACAAGCTGTCTCCATTTCTGATAACTGTGTCCCCTAGGTCAGAGTGGGTTATGGGATTTTCTCCATAATCAGAAGTGTCTGAGCACTGGTCAGTCATTAGAACACACGTTAACAATTTGTGGGCGTCTACCAGCCCCCTAATGTGCACGCCAGATGATCTTCTTGTTACGTCCACTTAGCATTAGTCTAATTGGTGTCTGTGGGGTGGGGTGGGGTGGGGTGGGGTGGTAGAGAAAAAAATCTAGTGAGTGCTTTATGTCTCCCAGGCACCCCTGTCCCACTGAATTCTCACAACTACCCATCCAGGCAAATATTATTATTATCCCCATTTTATTGGTGATAAAACAGGCTCAGAGAAGTTGTTACTCAAAATCACACAGGGAGGACAGGCAGGATCAGATTCAAATCCAGATTTGCCTGGCTTTGGGCCTGCCTAATGTTTATGGGTTTAATAACCAACACTTGGAACAGAGAGTCTAACACACTTTACAAAGAAATAAAAATTCAGTTACATCTAGACATACATCTAGTCAATGACAGTATTTCAAATAATGAAACTGGATCAGTAGTGTTCCAAGAAGGGTCCACAGACTGGGGCCAGTCCGTGAGCTGTGGGTCACCAGTTCACTGGGGTGAGTACGGAAATTAAGAGAAAGCATTTAGAGATGTTGATAACAAGGTGACTTGGGTATAGCATCCAGGCATGTGATCATAGAAGTCAGAAATACTAATCCATAATAGGTAGGAAACAAAAATTGCAGATGGTTTATTTCCACAGATAGATTTTGAACAGCACTGAATTATATGAAATTGGGTCTGGGGGTGCGGTATCATTTGAGGGGTATCTAGTCAGTACTGCATCAAGGTCAAGGGTAAGGGTTGCCGGAGGCTCACTGCTGCCGACGAGTCTCCAGCTCCTCGGTGTATTAGCTTGGGCAAGTGACTCCACCTCTAGTGACTTAAAAAAAAAAGTATTCAATAAAGGCTAGCTGCTGCATTTACGTGCTGCTTAGCTGACAGCATTATTATTATCCTTATTACTTGTCTTTTATTGATGCCTTCTATTAGAATATACTCCTTTGGGTTAAGCTAGTAGCCCTATTTTGTTTTTTGGTTTAGGGTTTTGTTTTGTTTTTGAGACTAGAATAGCACAAGCTTTATTCAACGGCCAAAGAATGGAGAAGCAGGAACCTAGTTCACAAATCAACTTTGCTAGCAGCCCTGTTTCGAAATGTGAATTCCTCCCTAGAGAGTAAGTTATTTCTTCATATCGGCTCAATCTATGATATATCGCTGAGCCAGTGATACCCAGGGAAAGGGAGCTGGGGGATGGGAAAGAACCCGAGAGGTCCTGGGGGGTGGGTGGAGGCACAGGAGGGAGTTCATGCGCAAGACTTGTGGAAGACAGACTTGGAAGGGCAGGACCTTGAGACGTAGGAATCTGGAGGCACGGAGCAGGGACAGGACCTGGTGGTTACCTGGGGAGTATCTTGAAGAAGGCAGAGAAGATACATTCAAATCAGGAGCAGAGAGTATGGTTAAGAGCCAGAATCTAAAGCCAGAAGTCTGGGCTTAAATCTTGTCTTTGTCATTTAATAACTATATGACCCTTGGATAAGTTACAATACCTTTTAGTCTAAAATAGAATAAAATACTACTACTACAAACCTCACAGGGTGCTTATGAAGTCAGGGAGGGTGTGTGTGTGTCTATGCATGTATATATATAGACACAGATACAGAAAGCTATTTATCCATCTCAGTGCCCAGCACACAGTAAGAGTTATGAAGTACTGGCTATAATCATTAATACCAGTACTAGTGGCAGGCGTAACAGGGCATTCCAACTATGGGCAGCTCTGTTAAAAGTCTTTGCTGTTAATTTCAAGACATACCCCACGAGGCTATGAAGATGACTCAGCACAACCCAGTCTCACTGCTGGAAAATCAGCACGGGACAGGTCAGTAAACCTGGCCGGCTCTGCACACAAATGACAAGGCTCTCAAAAAATAAAAATCAGTCTTCCTGAAGCTGTCTCCTCCTAATTACTCCATAAGATCCCTTGGGGATTATGGCTTCAGACTTTGGCAGGCACAGAACCTCATTTGTCAAGTGCAGCATTGGGCGCTGTCCATCCTGGGACCGCCTGGATGCAACAGGCCCCCGCCTTGTCTCCCCACCCCAGGGCTGCTCTGTTGCCACGTACGGGAACCAGTATGACCCCAAGAGTATCACCCTAAAAAATCACATTGCAGGCCATGTTAAAACATTCAGGGCTTCCAGATGACCTGTAAGACAAAAACCTACTCTGGAGGAATCCCTTAGCTCCAACTCTCTCTGGCATATTGCAAGTTTGGTGAAAGAATAAATGAATCAGTCAGTCTGGTCCAATCTTTTCCTTTACAGATGACCAAATATGGGGCCAATGGAAGCAAGTGATTTATCTAAATTGTCAATGGGAATAAAAGGTAACTTTTAATGAAGCAGAGTATAATTTTATTTTCATTGGAAACTATTTTAAAAGACAGAAAGGTTGGAACTCCAATGCAGAAATTTCAGGCATCTTGTGGATAAGAGAGAGATTTTGGAGTGAGGTAGGAAAGAAAGGGGACTTAAGACTGCCTCTTAAACCATGCTACACAGACAATATTCTGCCTCCCTATAAACTGGGCTCCAACCAGGAGAATGGGAAGTTGTCTTTACTCCCAATTTGCCAATACTGTTACATCCCCAAGCCAGGCAGGGAGAAAAGAGTACCTCTATTGTGGAAAAACCTGGTAGGCACCACCTTAACCAAATGATCAAAGTTAACATTATTAGAGAGAAGTTATGTTAATGTCATGTGACTCCAAAGTGATATGATGAAAAAGGCACTTTGTCTTATTCTCCCCCAAAAAGTCATAACTCCAGTCTAGTTACAAGGAAAACAACAAACACACATTGAGCGCCATTTTACAAAGTGTGGAACCAACCAGAAACCTGAAAACTGTCAAGGTCAAGTGAAATAAGAAGAGACCCAGAAGCTGTCAGAGACCAGAAGAGGATGGGGAGACATGACAGCTAAATGCAACGTGGTGCCCTGGCTTCCATCCTGGAACAAAAAAAGAACATCAGCAGATAAACCTGGTAAAATCAGGACCAAGCTGGCCTCTTCATTTTGACAAATGCACCACGCTAATGTAAGATGCTATCTTTAGAGGAAAGATGAGAGGTGGACACCAGGACTCTCTGTACTATCTTGCAATTTTTCTGTAAATCTGAAATTATTCCAAAATTTAAAAATGTATTTTTAAAAAGTCTTTGGAGAGGTTCAGAACAAGAGAGTTGAGCCCCATAAGTTCAGACCAGCAGAGATTTCTGAGTGGACAACTGGGTAACTCGTCAAGAGCTTATCTGTCTGTGGATGAGGGTCTGGAGTGTGGACCAGAAATGTTACAACAGGACAGCCGTAAAATCACTCTAATGAATGAGCCTTCCCCGTCCATCAGGCACAGGATGGGAACCAGGAATTTCCTCTACTTTTAGGTGGACTCAACCCCCCATCCTTCCACTAGAAAAATAAAAAGCTTATCAGTTTGCTTCTGTGATGTTACAGACAGAGATATACACACATAACTTCTGCTAGTCTTCCCTCAAATTGTAGGTTCGCCAGATAAACTATAAGACACCCAGTGAAATCTGAGGTTATAGATAAACAGTGACATGCAACATACATACCTGGGACGTGTGATATCTAGGATATTCGATTTGGGGGCATACTTATGCTAAAAATTATTGGTTTATCTAAAATTTCAATTTAACTGGACCTCTGGTATTTTCACTTGTTAAATCTGGCAACTCTCCTCAAATATCTTATCAATGAAGCCTACCTTGATCTTCCGCTTTAAAATTGTAACCCACCCTTCCCACACACCCTACTGCCATTTTTTCCTTGATATACAACCTAACACGTTATATAGTTTATCTGTTTATCATCTGTCTCTATATGCTGTAACATAAGCTTCCTGAAGGAAGAGTTCATTCAGTGACCCCAAATATACTGTTGGCATGTAGGAGATACTCAATAAAGATGTGCTGAATAAATGAGTATCTTAAGGGAGTAAGATTTACTGAGTTTCTGCATCACATCAGGCATTGTAGTAGCTGTTTGGGATACGCACAATAACCTGCAGTAAATGTTCTCTTTTTCACAGTCAAGGCTCAGAGAGGTTTGGTAACGTGGTCAAGATCACACAGCTATTACGCTGCAAGTCTAGGATATATACCCAGATCTGACAAAGTTAAAAGCCACTCGACTTTTGCTGTGCCAGGCATCAGACAGATCTCGTCAAGAACTTCAATTTCTATTTATTTATCTTTGGTGAGAATTTATAGAAGTGTTCCATTTGGTGTGTGAAGTCCGTTACATTCGGGAAAATGATCTTCAGATGACTGGTCCTGGTTTGCACAAAATGGCGTTTTGCAGATGTATAGGACAGAATGCAAGTGATTGCTCTCCACAGCTCTGTGGGCCCCTGTCCTATATCAAAGCCGCCTCGATTCATTTGCCTCCTCTCATGTTCAAAGCACACATTTGTTAAATTGTTTCAAGATGTCTCCAAGGCGCAATTTTGTTTTATAGTCACTGTCAACCCAAACCATTTAATGTTAATTTCCTACAACCTACTCTGCTGTCAGCTTTCCTCATCCTTGATATTTATTTCCCAGCTAAATGTGCATTTATTTGTTGGTATTTTTATTAAATTAGGCCGTAATAAATCTGACTGCACTTACATCTATTTTCCCTTTGTGCTCAAGAAATCTAAGTCAGTTGATGTGTTTATTCACTGCGTGACCAATTGCCCAGAGCAACTGATGAAGAGCAAGTGCTATGATGTTAAGACTACAGGGAGGCAGAGCCCAGAAGCCCACTTGTGGTGTGGTGGTACATCTTGAGGTCCAGGATGGGTTCTGACACCTGCATCATTTAGATAAGCACCTCCGATTGATAGACAAAAAAGACATAGTGTTCTTTATCCCGTTCATCACTGAGAACTTGGAGAGGCGGGTGGGATGCAAAGAGAAAACTTGATGAGTGAGTAGGGAGACTATGAAATGATCTCAATCTCCTGCTGCCTCGTCAGCAAGTATAAGAATGATTAAGAGCACAGGTCTAGGAGTCAGACAGACAGAACTTGTCTCCCACCTTGCCAGCTTGCTAACTGTCTAATAACTCTGAGCAAGCTACTTAACCTCTCTAAGCCTGAAACATCTCATTTATAAAATGGGGGTAATTAGAATACCAACTGCATAGGACAATTATAAAGCCCTAATGAGATAATGTACATATATGCTTAATACTCTGCCTAACATATTGTAACTGCTTCCAAAATTATGAATGAGTGCCATTATTTCCTTTCTTGGCTCCAGACCCCAGATGCTTCTTGTATTTGGTTCTATCCGGTTTGGGCTGGCATTCTGTATAACACTTGCCTGTCCTCAGTTATCTGTGTGGGAGCCATGATTCAGAACTGTGACTGAGCCAAGTCAAACTGGAGTACCTTCTTTCATATTCAGGCTAAGACGTTTCCAGTTTAACTAAGAGAACCCCGGGGCGCTCCAGCTGCACAGAGTAGGAAAACAATCCCAAACTCTGAAGCCAAAGGACCTCTATCTGAGATCCCAGTGATCTTGCCAAAGTTGCAAGAGCTTGAGGAAGCTGCTTTGATTTCCCAGAGACTCAATGTGCTAGTCCATAAAACGGGGACAATATCTTACCAGCCTGCCATCTCCCATGTAACTGCTCAGTGAGTTGCAAAGAATCGCACAGATGTTCATGAATATCTTTTTTCAGCCATCTAGGCTCTCTGGCAAATGAGGGAAGAGAAACTTACAGGATCTAAATTTCTGGAAGAAGTGAGGATGGTGATTACGTTTTGTGCTTACTAGGATGATCTTGGCTGAGTAAGTATGGTTCTTGGGGATAGGAGAATGAATTGATAGTATCTCTGTTGGGGAACTTGTAGACTTATATCAAATTATTTGGGACATCCTCAGATCTGGCCTAGGATGAAAACACAGATTTTTTTCTGAGTACTTCCAGGAATATGGTTCTGCTATAATTTCCTACTAACTAAACAACATAATGCACAATCGAAAGTTTTACAGAATTTATGCAGCTAAAGAAGCATGTGATTGCCTCATCAAATGGGCCATATTAATCTACTGAGTTCCAACAATGAGGGTATGATTGATGTAATAAAACATTAGCTTCCTTAGATGTAACTAAAGTTTGAGTCATTGCCCAGCAAATTACCTGCTTAAAAACACATGTGTCAGCATTAAGTCCTGAAATCGAAATTATATGCAAGATTTCTATAAAACAAGGATGAATGAAAAGGAAACAGTAGGAAAAAAAGCTTGGAGAAACAGTGTAACCCATCAGAAGAGACACTAGACTGCCTCTCTGTTCCTGGAATAATAATAACCATGACTGCCATTTATTGAGCATCTACTATTTTCCCAGCTCTCTATATACAATGTGCAATTTACTTTATTTATTTGGTCCCTCGGATGCAGTGATTTCCAAAATTTCGGCTGCATCGGAATCACCTGGGGGCTTGTTAAAACCAGCATGCTGGACCCCACCCCACCCCAGAGTCTCTGATTCAGCCAGTTGAAGCCCGGCCAGAGAATTTGCATTTTTAAAGTCAGAGGTGATGCTGATGCTGCTAGTTCAGGCCCTGTGCTCTGAGGACCCTGCTGAGGGAAGACAGGCACTGGTATCCCTGCTTTACAGACATCAATGGAGACGAGGAAGGTCACAGGATGTGCCTGAGGTTTCACACCTTGAGAATCAGAGCCAACTCAGGTCTGTGTGTACTGGAGTCCAAGACCTATGTCCACAAAGACAGGGGAAAAGAGGAAGGGCAATGAAAGGGAAGAAACCTACTTTGAAAGGACTGTTTTCTCGTCCAGGAGAGGAAAAGAAAAGAGAAAAGGGAAGGAAAGAAAAGGGAAGGAGAGACACCGTATTCAAAGTCAGAAGCCTTGCTCCCTGGGACCTCATGCGAGCGCTGAGCCTTGGATTCCTCCTCTATAAAAGGGGCACGTGCCCTTCCAAGATTATTGTAATGATCAAATTCAAATGAGATGGGAAAGCATTTTGGAAAATCCAGAGTATTACACACGTAAGGAAAGGTTAGAAACAAGTGAAACAGATGAAAAAATTAAAACACCTTGACTGAGAGCATTTCTAGCTCTCCACCTTTTTACAGAGGCAGTGCCAGCTGTATAGTGGACATGAGGCTAATGGATGTGGGACTTTGGAGCTATCCTTGCGGGCAGTTCCTCCTATGGAAAATAGAGACAACCCTTGTGTACTTCACAAAATTCGGGAAACCTCCACTGAGACAAGATATGCAAACAATATTTTGTAAACTGCAAAGCACTCTACAGTATAAGAAAATACCTTCAGCAATATTATAAATACTACTGTTTAAAGAATCCAGTGGAAAACTTCTCGAACTTCTCTTTCCTTTTCCTTTCTTTTCATTTGTTTCTTTTTCTTATTTCATCCACTCCCATGTTTCTTCAGTTTAACTCTGCTTGCAATCCATTAAAATGTGTGCATCAAAAGCAGACTATCCGGTGAACACATCAAATTAATGTGTCTTGCATTGACAATGGGGATCACTTTGAATGAGTTTATTGCTTGGAATAAAAGCCATACTCCTTACCATGACTTGCTAGACCTATCTCCTTCCTGGTCTCATCTCCAACCTTCCTCTCCTAGATCTAGGCAATCTATTTATCTTAGTCTGGTCCAGCTGCTGTAAGAAAAATACTATAAATTATGTGGCTTATAAACATACATCTACATCTCATAGCCTGGAAGCTGAGAAGTCCAAGATTATGGTGCTGAAAAATTTGGTGTCTGGTGAGGACTTGTTTCCTAATTAACAGCCATTTTTCCACCATGTCTTCACACAGCAAAAGAGGCAAAGGAGCTTTCTGAAGTCTCTTTTATAGGGGCACTAATCACTTCCCAAAGGCTCCATCCTCCAACCCCATCACTGTGGGAATTAAAATTCAACATATGAATTTGGGAGGAGACTATACATTCAATGCATCGTATTGCCCTTCCTTATACTTCTTCTTCCAACACACAACACGTGTTCCTGCCTCAGGACCTTTACATATGATGGTATTTCCCTGAGTCTACAGCACCTTGCCCCAGATGGTCACCAGCCTGCTTCCCTCCCATGGTGCAACCTTGGCTCAGATCTCACCTCCTCAGAGGGGCCCTCCTGAGGATTCTCAGTCTATAATAAAGCAGAACCCTAGTCCCTCCATACCACGTCACTCCATTTCAACATCTTCTTGCCACATTGTGTGCTCCCAATCAGTGGTTCTCAGCCAGCGGCAATGCTGCCTCATGTGGAGGTATTTGGAAATGTGTGAGGACAGTTTTCCTTGACATGATGATGAGAGGCACTGCTGACAGTTAGCGGATGAGGCTAAAGGGTGCTACATGTCCTACAAAGCCTGATCAAGTTGAACAATGAGAACCAGCCCCACCCCAAAGGCCAGTCATGCCCCTGTTGAGAAATACTGGTTTGTTTGTTAGCCATGGCTCCCATCTGAAATGTAAGCCCCTGTACTAGTCTCCTATTGCTGCTATAACAGATTACACTGACTGAGCAGCTTAAAACAACATACATTTATTCTTTTACAGTTCTACACGTCAGCAATCTAAAATCGAGGCTGCATTCCTTCTGGAAACTTCAAAGAAGCATCCCTTTCCTTGTCTTTTTCAGTTTCTAGAAGCCGCCTGCATTCCTTGAACTCTTGGCCCCTTCCTTGCATCATTTCACTCCTTTGCTTCCATTGTCATGTCTCCCACTGATTCTTATCTCTTCTTATAAAGCCCTCGTGTGTTACATTAAGTCCACTAGATAATGTAGGAAAATCTGCTCTGCCCAAGATCCTTAACTTAATCACACCTGCAAAGTCCCTTCTGCTGTATAAGGTAACATTCACAGATTCTAGGGATGATGACACGTCTTTAGGGGCCCGTTACTCATCCTGCCACACTTCCAAATGAGCAAGGATCTTGTCTGCCTTGGTCCACGGTATAGACCCAGAACCTAACACAGACCCTGGCACAAGGCAGGTATGTCCTCTGAAAATACCTGACCTGGGAGAAGGAGTATTAAGTGTGTTGCTTATCACAGCCTGGGGAACATGTCTGCGGGCAGGCTCTCATGCGAATACTGCCACATAAAACAAAGCTGCAGTTTAGAAGAATGTCATCGCCCCTCATGGAATATGGATTTATTCATATTGAAAATTCCTTTACAAGCCAAGTTCTTATTCAAAATCAGTATTGTGACTTTGTCAGCATCTGCCCCAACCCTGAACTTTCAGAGTCAATCTTCCCACGAGATACCCTCAGCCATAAATCTTTCCGCTAGCTGTTTTCACAAGGAATTGGATTTAAATGAGGAAAGGGAGTTAATCCTAAGTGCTCACATTTATGGCTAAAGAACATCTCATCTCAAAATACTGTAAGTAATATCAGTTCTTGAGGCAGTTGATGTGATACCGGTTTCCCCTCGGAGATTGTGTCTGGAGGAATGTAACAATATAATGCAGATTATTCAGAAAGGCTAGCGTGAAACCCAAACTGCAAATCAAAATATTTGCAAGTTTTGTCCTTTGGTAAATTCTTCTTGGCTCAAACCACGAACAGTATGACATGCCATAAATTTCCTAAGGCCGGGCTGACTCACAAAATTTACAAACCCACCTTTTATATTTGCCGGGACTTGATGCCTGCCTTGATGTCCTTTGCGCTCAAAGGGGTTGAGGTCTCCGCTGTACGAAGACCACAGACTAAGAGAGGAAGAGTAAGGAGACCATGGAGGCAGTGCCAGGATTAGAAATCAGATCTCCTGGCTTTCCAGCCCAGGCCTCTTCTTTTTCACTTCAACACAGACCATCTGCTCCTTCCAGAATAGGATTCTCTGAGCCTAAGGGAAAGTCAGAGAAAGACTCTTTGCTGGTAGGAAATTTGCAAAACTCAACTGGAGAACTCAATTAAAGGGGGAAATTTCTGTCTCAGGATTCCGAGACCCAACATAGCCAGGGGTCCGAGAACCCGTCTGTATCATTCTAATCCAAATCAGCTGGGGTTGCCTTAGCAGCTAGTGAAATGAACACGGAGGTGGGAGGAGGAGCATGATGTGGGAAGAGAGATGGGGAAACTTGAAGTGAATCACTGCCTTCATCAACGACCACGTGCATCAAAGGGAAAGCCTCATGTACAGAACAGATTACATTTGCTGCTAACTTTAGACAGGGCTTCTGAGAAGCTGAGGAAGGGATTATTCTTTTTTATGGAAATTCAATCTAGTTTGATGCTGGGAAGCATGGATCTGTCTAAAACAGTGACAGGCGCGGCAATGCATCAGGCATCTGCTCAGGCAACCGCAGTGGAGCCACGAGCCCACCATTTCCACGGCAGCCCCTGGTGCTCGGTGCTCTTGCTGTCACCATGGGAGCAGGGGGAATTCCTTAATACTTTTACAGATACTTCAGGGTAGGGGCTGGGAAACAGCCTCTTCAAATTGTGAATTGTAGATCCTTCACGGTGAATTCACACCAGCATACTCAGCCAATGGACTGTGTGCTCTGTGCATAGAGCCTGGGGGAGGGGAGGATTCTCTCATACCTGTGGCCTAGGGGATGCAGTCCTTTACTCTTTTGCAGGTCCAGGGACCCAGAGGAGAAAGCATGTCCAAGAGTCAGAGTGCCTGGCTTTGTGTTTTCACTATAACATCCCTGTGGCTCTTAACCTTGGAAAAGACATGTCCTCTCTCCAGAATGCACGTCCTTGCCTGTCAAGTGAGAGATGTGGTGGGCTGTGGGCACTACCACTGCTTTGTCTTCCCAGAATGCCCTCTTGTCCCTTTAGTTTTGGTAACGCTCTCCCCTCTGGAGGAGGGCGGGGGCGGGGGTGGGCACTCCATCCCTGCCCCATGAGACCTAATGGTCCTCTCTACACGTACAGTAAGGCCCTCTCTATCCATGGGTCCAGCATCTGGGGACTCAACCAACAACAGATAAAAAATATTTGGAAAAAAATTCCAGAGTTTCAAAAAGCAAAATTTGAATTTACACATAGGCAACTATTTACAGAGCATTTATATTGTATGTACAACTAATTACATAGCATTTACATTGAATGAGGTATTATAAGTAATCTAGAGGTGATTTAAAGTATATGGGAGGACATGCACAGGTTATATGCAGATACCATGTCATTTTACATAAGGAACTTAAGCATCCACAGATTTTGGTATCCTTGGGGGTCCTAGAACCAATCCCCCACAGATACAGAAGGACAACTATACACCCCTGGCCTGACATGCAAGTGAGGCAAAGACTGGATCACTCATGGTGCCCCAGGCCCCAGCCAGTGAGGAACTCAAGAAACATGACACCCACTGAGACTGCCTGGTTTCTAAATCTAGCTCTGCTGCTTGCTAGCTGTGTGAATTCTGACAGCTTAAATAACTTCTCTAAGCCTCAGTTTCTAAGTAGAGGTAATAATAGTGGCTTCTTCATAGAACTGTGTAACTTCACACAAGAATGACTGCAAAGCTAGGAGCATAAAGCAACAAATGCTAGTTGTGTTACTTTGTGTTATTATTTCCTGGTTTCTTACACAGATGTTGAAAAAGAATCTTTCTATCTCTGGAGTTACAGTATTGGTGATGGGAAGCATGTGGTACCAAGATATCTTGCCTGGCAGCATGGAAAAAGCTATCTGCAATAGGAGAGAACAAAAATAGACAAAAGCACAGCTGAATGACGATAACAGAAACAGAGTCCTAGTAACTCTGTTTTAACAGCTTGATCCATCCAGACCTGGATCTCAGCTTCTGGAAACACTAGTTACATTGACTGATAAATGTTCCTTTTGTTCTAAAGTCAGTTTGAATGGGGTTTCTTTCACTTTTAAACTAATACAAGAAGATTTGATTAAACAATTTCTAAAGATTCTCCCACTTCTGAAATTACTTGGCCTCATCATTTTATATAACTTACTCATCATACATTTAGAACTATCTAAAGTATAAAGGGGACTTCTCCTGGCAAAGAAGATAGTATTGAGATACCCTCACTGAAAAAAAAAATTGCCCATAGGTGCCTAGAGTAGAGAAAGTTTAGAGGACTGATTTGAATTAGGGAGTTGAAAAAAAAAAAAGCCAATATGAAGAAACACATTTAAGCTGAGACCTGATGTTTGAATAGGACTTAACATATTGAAGAATGGGAAGAATTTACCCTCATTCATACTCATGGATGATCAAGGAATAGAAATAAAGATCGTAAGATGCAATTTGATACCACTGTAACAGCACGTAACAAAGACAGTATTGTTGAGCTTGCTGATTTATGCCACTGGAGAGGATAGGACTATGGGATGGATCTCTTAGCCACTGCTATGGAGTATAAATTAGTGGAGTCACTTGGGACAGCCATTATAGCATAAAATTAACATTCATGTACCTAAAACTCAGCACAATCCCTGTCCTAGGACATATACCACAGAGAATCTTGTGGGTAGCCCTAAACACATAACAAAAACTTGGAAACAGCACAAATGCCTATCAACAGAAGAATGGATAAATTCACTGAGGTATACTCATTCAGTGGAATATTATGTGCTAGTCAAAAAGAGTGCAGTATAGCTATTACAATCAGGTGGGTGAATCTGAACAATATTGAATTTTAAAAAGGTAAAAAAAAGAAAGAATAAAAAAGTAAGAAAAAACCATAAAAGATTATATATAGCATACCATTTTAATAAGTAAAAGAAACTGTAATTAAATAACATACATTTTAAGAATACATAGAGATGGAAGGAAGGAACACGAGAGAGAAAGAGGAAAGATCAATTCAAGATTGTGATAGAGGTTCCTTTGGATGGAAAGAAGCAGGAGATCAGAAAAGTGGAGAATCTCATTGGTTTGTAACCGAGCAGGACCCTGTGGGGCCTTCCAGGCTCAGACCCTTCTCCCATAGCCTCTGCTTGGCTCCTCTCTGATGTACCCAGATAATAGTACCTCATGCATATTTCCTGAGTTTTTCGGAGGCTAAAAAGCATCACCAAAGTGAAGAAATTGACTACTTGATCGAAAGCGCATGGCCCACAGACCTCCTGGCACCTAGGGGTTGATAGTGTTGACCACCCTGATTCCTCGACATCAACCAATCAGAGAATTGTTCATGAGCTGACCACGTACCCTGTGACACCACCTTCCCTTGCCTGGCCTTTAAATACGCTTTGCTAAAATGCTTCTAGGAGTTCGGGCTTTCCTTGGGCATGAGCCACCCTGTCCTCCTTGCTCGGCCCTGCAATAAACCTTTCTCTGCTCCAAACTCCGACGTTTCAGTTTGTTTGGCCACATGGTGCATCGAGCACACGAGCTGGCATTCAGCAATAGGTTAATACAAGTTATTGTTGATATTCTAATTTCCAAACTACTACCAATGTAAAGAGTGTTTCATGATTAACCTAATTCTGTGCATCTAGGTTTAGGGGGAAAATGTGAGGAAGAACATTAGAGACAGAGTGAAGGGCATTTTTGAAAGCCCTTTGTCCCCTAGTCCCTTCCTTCTTCCCCCACTGCCCTTGGCTAGAAGCGGGAAGGGGTGTGTGTGTGTGTGTCCGTGCAAGCACATACACACATGCATTTTTTGGTAAGGTGTGGAGAGAAGTCAGAGGAGCAGTGGAAGATCAGAGAAGTCACAGGGACTGTATCATTTAGGGCATTTTAGAACATAAGGACTTACACTTTTATTCTACCTATTAAAGGGAGCCACAGAAAGCATTTCAGCAGAAGAGAGATGGGGTCACATTTAGATTGTAAGAGGTCACCGTGGCTGCAGAATGAAGAATGCATTGGGTGCAGGGATGTAGTAGGAAATAGAAGCAGGGAAGGTGAGAATCTCCTGCCCTTTACCTGCCAAGGAAGATTTTAGGATCAGGAGGGGATGGAGAGGACTGGGCAAATTTAGGACAATGCCTGGAAACAGAAACTATATCTTTCTAAGTTTTCCATTTCCCCTTCCATAGAGACAAGACAAAAAGAGAAAAAAAGAAAAGAAAAACCAAGAGCATTCATCTATGATTCTCTATTCATTGTGTCAAATGACGAACTTACACATTTACCATTAGATCAGGAGCAAATGCATTTCCCCAGAACCCTTCACAAAAGAGGTGGTCTTTGAAAACGTGGGCCAGCAATTGTGTTACCCAACGTGCTCCACTGTAATTGGGAAATCACTGAAGCAACGTACTCATTAGAAAAACAAATGCGTGGCCTCCCCACAACTCCTCCCTCCAGTTTACGATGTGGAAAGCCAGACCATAGGAAATGCCAAAGAAAATTATCTAAAAGTGACCAGAAACTTTGAAGGTCCTCTCCTGAGTAAGAAAGTAAGCCTCATAATCCCTGCTTTTAGCCAAAATGCCTGGAACGCCCATTTTGATTTGCTATTCAGGTTTTTGTGACAATTAAATCAGACCTTGATGAATTTGGAGGGAAAAACACCCAGCACAGTGATTATGGGTACTAATTAGGAAGCAAAATAGTGGCTTTGATGAATCTGTGCTTGGTTTGTCCCTTAATTAATTGACTGGCTGCTATTATACTTGGTGGTTGATTGGTTGAAATATTCCATTAAAATTGGATACAGTTGGGGTCCTTTATTCAGAAGAGCCTTCTGAGGATGAGGAGTGCGTGGGAAATGGGCGCATCAAAGGCATGCATGTATTTGTTTTGTTGTTGTTGCTGGATGCAGAGGGAATTCTTTGAGCAAGGTTCTGAGCATCTGTCTTCATCCAAGTACAAGATAACCTCTGTAACTTTGGGGACATTTGCTTTAGAGACAGCGAATAACTTGCTTGCTTTTGCAAATGAAAAGGGGGCAATGGTAGACCTTGTGGCCTGTTTTAAACACATACTGTGCTCAAATGTCCATACATGAGCGTGGCATTGTTGTGTGAACTGTCATGAGCTAGACTGGCACATCTCCCTGCCTCCTGTGTCCAGGGAAATGGCTCTGGTTGTCCATTTGAAACATTAACAGGAAAATGTCTCAGAAAAAAAAGAAAATGTGGGGATGCATTTTTCCACTCACATCCCTCTAAGTTTTTGGTAACTTGAACTCCTTTCCTCCTACAAAAGCTTGTGACATTGATCAAGATAACAGATGGCAGCAGCCAAGCTCAGATTTTTTTCCCCTGCTGCTCAAGAACCACGCCATCCTTCCTCAGTACTGGAGAAGCAACTGTAAAACACATTTAGATGGATCAAAGTGTAATTTCCCAGGGACCACTCTGAACAAACTGTAAATCTGGCTCAAACCAAGAGACCGCTGGAGTCACTCATGTCTGGGACCCTACATCAGTGTGTCAGTTCATCATCAGAGCAAGCCTCTGAATTCTATTTTGACACCTGCATCCCATGCCCAAATGTGAGATCGACTCGTGACTCCACAAAAAGTGGTTAAGAAAAAAGGAGAGATGGATGGCCCCCAGCCAAGCTGTTGCCCCTTCCTGCTGATGCAGAGGAATTTCTGCTACAATAATCGCAATTGGACTTAAGAGCAATTAGGCGTGTTTGTGTTCAAGCGACGATGGATGATTCTTCTTACTTTTGTTTTTCAACAAACCCACACTGATGCAGGGCAGGGTGGGTGGTGTGGATAGAAACCTAGACAGTCACGGACCAAATCTTTGATTTCTTAGGTTCTATAAATGGAATATTATGCAAAGTCTCTAATTGCTTTGACTTTCAAAATAGGAAAGAATTATAGTGGCTTATTCAAAGGCAAATTGCAGGAACCTGCAGAGAAGCTGTCTGTCAAGCCCAGAAGTGTCCTACTCTCGCATCCGAGATCCCATAGCTTATTGACAGGGAACAGGCTTGTAAGAATGAAGGACACCCCTGTCTGCTCAAGGCCACAGCGGCTCCCTATGAGAGTATCTGTCCTAAGGCAAATTTGTGGAGTCACACTTGGAAGTAAAGACAAAAAGAACAGTCTTTTGGAAGGGCCTGCTTATTGTCATCGCCCCGCCTTGTGGGGCCCTGAAGCATGACTTTCCTGCACCGTGTCCTGCCTGCTCTGCTCCTCCAGGCTCCTAGTTTGAATCAGCACAGTGGACAGTGTCACTATGACCCTGGCAAGTGAGGAGAAAAAGTAGTGAACATTCCTGATGCACCAATTTGCTCTAAAACCATAGACATCTGAGTTTTTGGGTGTTGTCAAGACCCCATCTCTGTCTGAAGAAGCAGCTCTACCATTTTAAACAGCTCAGATGTCATTTTCTCAGACAGGTACAATCTTCCTGCCCTTTGAAGATTCATACCTCATTCCTTTGTACAATCGTATGACAGTAAATTTTACTCCCTGTTACAGCCCTTTCATTCTTCCCTTATTCTCCTCTACAAGAATATAATACACACTACTGTATATAAAACAGATAAATAACAAGGTCCTACTGTACAGCACAGGGAACTATACTCAGGACTTTGTAATAGCCCATAATGAAAAAGAATATATATATATAACTGAATCAGTATGCTGTACACCAGAAACTAACAGAACATTGTAAATCAACTGTACTTCAGTTAAAAAAAAAGAACACCCAAAGGGCAGCAACCATCTATCAGTAATCTACAGGTCTGAATCAGCTTTTACGCATCTGATGGGAAATTAATAGAAGGACTAGAGACTTAGCTCCAGGCTCCCTGACGTACTGTGAGCTCTCTGGCCTGGGACAAGACACGTATCTTCCCGGGGCCTTGGTCTCCTTGGCTGTAGGATGGAAAGAACAGCCAGTATTATAGGGCTTGTGGCAGTATTCAACAAAAGGATGCACAAATTATTTAGCAGAGTTCCTGGCATAAGATGAGGGCTCAAAAAGTAGGAGTTATTAAGATTCCTATTTAATTCAGCCCAAATCCTCCCTGTCTGTCTCCTTCTCTGGGAGGTCCTTGCAGTCAGAAGTAAGATTTATTCCCAACTGCACCCGCAGTACGGAGCACTGAGCCTGGTGCCTGGTAGGTGCTCAGTGTCTCCAGAAAAAGTGTCTATTTCACATGTATGGCTTGCAGCCTTACGGCCTTCCAAGGAGTGTATGGCTGGAGGGGCTTTTTGACTCCTTTGCTAACAGCAGAAAGAGAAAGCTAACTGGGTAGCATCTGCAGGCAGGCCTCCTTTGCCAGGACCAGAGAATACTTCCCCTTCCTTCAACAGCATGAGGTTACCATTTCAGTTTTCTCCTTCCTGCACCTCCCTTACCCCCTTTTGTTCTTAAGAAAACAGAGTAGAAGTGAAGTGGGAGAAAAAAAACAAGTATTATATTGAAATGCTCATCTCATTTCATTAAATGAATTGTGGAGACTGAAATACTGATCGGCCTCCTCAAAGAATAATTTCTTCACATACCTTGAGCTCAATACTCCCTTTTGGACAACTTTTCATCTTTCTTACAAAAAAAAAAAAGCAATACATTATGTGCAAGTGTCTCAGTTAAGCCTGGCTTTTAGAGCATCCAAGCTTAAGGGGATGTACTCAGCAGTGAGGGTGAAGCCCCGAAATCTCTTCTTAAAAACAGCTCTGACCTGCCTTCTCTGGCCAGCTCACATTGCCTGAAGCAGCTCCCCGAAGCTGAACAGTGCCTATTTCTAGAAACAGCAAATAAACACACTGTTTCAGGTCAAGTCCATTACAAAGTTGGTCAGGGTGCCTGTAAGCTTCTCTCAGAAGCTTTGGACCCAAAGCTTCCATAGTTACTGGGAGCAAACCTCTAACTAAAAGAGCATTCATTTAAATTCTCCAGGGAAGACGGGCACTGACCCAAGTCACATCCTTTATAATGAGCTTGGGGTTGAGTTCCTGAAGATGTTCAAGGCCAGGTCTGTTCTTGTTGTGCCTGTGGGTTTGTACTTGAACTTCGGTTAAGTCAGATTCAAAGTTATTTTTAATTACAAGTTTTAAAAGACCCTTTAACCTAGAATGAAAGGGTTGAAGAGCATACAAGAGACTAGTTACTCCCAGGAGAGAGGAAAGCCAGGGAGAGAATTTAACAAAGCAGGTGTTTCCACAAGAACTGGAAAAGACTAGGACAGATGGGAGGGAGGCTGCTGTATCTCTGAAGGCACAGAATTTTATGCCTGAATAGCAAGGTGTCTAGAATACGTTGGGAGAGAAGAGGAGAAGGGAGAGGTAGGAGGAACTACTAAGACAACATAAATAATTAACTGTATTCAGGAAGGCTCTAGACCTCTGACACCAGAGAAGATAATAAGAACGCAAGCCATTCTGGGTGTGTGTCAGACAGGGTTCTGAGTTGCCAGCAACAGAAACCAGCTCTGACAGATTTACAAAGAAAACTATTCATTAGAAGGATGTTTGGTAGTTCCTGAGTCACCAGCGGGGGCTGGACAAGAGACTCGGCAGCTGTTTGGTCAGAAACAGCACCCAGATTCACATAGCAGGTCTATTAATTCCCCACTTGCTGCTAAGCCCGGCAGGCCCTAGAAGCTCCAGCTTGCACCACCACATCCCCTGCACCGCAGAGTAAGTCCACTGCTAGCAACTGCTCTCCCTGAGAACAAAATCTTGCTGCAACCACCCCCACTGCTGGAGAGAAGTCCCGAGGCTCTCTTCCCGGGCCACTAGCTCCTATTGGAAGTCTGTGTGCGTGTGTTAGAGTTCGGCTCATGTGCCTATGCCTCTGCTGTGGGTGGCAAATTGACTTCCTGGCATCTTCACCTTCTTCAGTGAGAGATGAGGCCCCTGTTTGGCAAATTCATCAAATATTGGGAAAGATTTCAGACAGGAAACCAAAAAGCAAAATGAAACAAAACAAAACAAAAAAACCAAAATAACCAAAATCTACTACATAATAGAAACTTTGAGTTACTAAAAAAAAAAAAAAGAACTGCATAACACGGTTCTGAGAAATAAGAACGGGGTGCTGTATCAGCAGGGCATGGCAGTTATGAGCACAGGTTCTGGAGACAGACACCTAGGCTCAGTCCTGGCCTCATTACTTCTTACCTATGTGATCTTAGGCAAGACATTTTTACTTCTTCTTCAAGCCTTAGTTTCCCTATCTGCAAAATGGGGCTAACAACAATTTGTCACTATTGATGCCATAGCATCTGTCATTTTTGCCTGCCTAGAACCTCTTTCCCACCCTTTTGTGCTAATGGTGCCCCTCTTTCCCATGGAGAACTTTGTCAGCAGAAATCCAGTGGTCTAACTCCACTCACTGTCATTCACATAAGTATCTGCCCTGATCTGTTTCCACTCAAAACACTTATGACACCAAAAGTGTAGCTTTTCCACATCAAGCAGTTCTCTAGTTCTCTGCAGATAGCAACTGAGTGTCCTATAATTTAATTCAATTCTGACACTAACTAGAAAGTGTTAGCACAGGCCCAAGTTAAGGGCTCAGTCTCATAAGAATGTCGCCCACTTGAGACACCAATGTCAAGAAGTGGGTTCCCAGGTTACTCACACTTCTGTCTGCTTTGGCTATAAACTGGGAGTTCTCATGACTCCCCCTCCTCCAGGTTGATAATTTGCTATAATTATGGGTCACAGAACTCAGGGAAATACTTTACATAACCTGTGTATTATAAGAATAGTATAAAGGATACAAATGAACAGCCAGATGAAGAGGTACACAGAATGAGGTCCAGAAGGCTCCTGAGGTCAGGCACTTCTGTCCCCGTGGAGTTTGGGGTGTGGCACCCTCCTGGCACATGGATGCGTTCACCAACCTAGAAGCTCCCTGAACTCTTTTGTCTAGGGTTTTTATGAAGGTTCCATTATGCAGGCATGATTAATTAAGTCACTGGTGATTGACCATTGGTGATTAGCTCAATCCCCAGCCTCTCTCTTGTCCCTGGACGTTGGAGATGGGTTGAAAGTTCAAACCTTCTAATTATCTGGGTGCCTCAGGCAACCACCCCTCATCCTGAAGCTATCTAGGGGCTTTCAGCCACTAGTCATCTCAATGACATAAACTCAGGTTTGGTTGAAAGGGGCTCATTATAAAGAATGAAGGGCACTCCTCTCACACCTGTCACTCAGGAAATGCCAAGGGTTTTAGGTCTGTGCCAGGAACTAGGGGTGAATGCCAAATATACATTTCTTTTTTTTCCAATAATTTTCAGTCTGTTTCTTTCTTTTCTTTAAAATTGATGTTCAGTTGATTTACAATGTTGTATTAGTTTCTGGTGTAGAGCATACTGATTCAGTTATACACATATATTCCTTTTCATACTCTTTTTCATTATAGATTATTACAAACTATTGAATACAGTTCCCGATGCTATACAGTAGGGCCTGGTTGTTTACCATGTATTTCTTATTACATCATAATATCACAGTGACATGTGACTCGGGCCTAATCAATCATTGTACTGCATGTCCCTGGCCTTAGTGATTGGCTTAAGCATGGGCATGGGATTCAAGTTGGGGCCAATCAGACTCCTCCTGGAACGTTCCTCCTGGAGATGCCATTTCCTTCCACCAGGGCTTTCAAGTTGAGTTGAGTCTCAATCGGCAGGAGCCATCTTCCCTACCTCACAGAGAAAGTCTACCTGAGGGAGACAAGAAACAGAGTCTTAATGACATTGTCTACCCTCCTCCATCCAGCTGGACACAAAGCCAGCTGCCCCCTGGGTTTCTCAGTTATGACAGTCAATTCATTCCTTTTATGCTTAAGCTAGTTTGCATTGAGTATTTGTCCCTAACACCCTAAAATGTCCTGAAGACTCCAACTGTTGAAAGGATAACATGAGATAATACTAGCAATACACTGAGTGGGGTGTCTAGTGCATACCTGGTTCCTGACCTTCCTTGTGCCACAGGTGCAAGCATTGAATTTAACACTAATAAAAATGTTACTTACTATTATTATTTGTATTGTGAAGACTTGGCCATTGTGTATTACCTGCCACTCTCTAGGCTAAATGCATTTCAAACTTTTGCTAACAACATCCCCTCTTTCCTGAAAGCATTTTAGTTTCTCCTGATTCTACACAAATCCTACACCCTTCAAGGCTTAAGTGTTGCTATCTACAGAAAGACCATCCTAGTTCAGCTGTCTTCATTGATCTCTCTCTGCCAAGCATATCATATAGTGTTATATCAGGTCATTTGCTCATCAAGTTAACTATTTCATGTGTGTTGGTCCCATGTTCCAAGCCACATTATACCTTCCTTGAGGATAAGGAGCAAACCTTACGCTTTTTCTTAATACACCCCAGTGCAAAATGCAGGGCATAGCATTGCTCTTTTCCGCAAATAGTGGGCGGATGACTAGGAGAGCTTATAAAAAAGTTTGGTTTTGTGAGTATAGATATTCAGGAAGTACTTGCTGGTACTAATTTCATAGACTGAATCAATGGATTTTGTGTTCAAACGCACAGAGGGCAAGAAACCTACCCAAGCAACAGGTGACCTGGCAGAATGAGGAACTGCACCTAGGTCTCCTAATCTTCATTTGAATATTCTTTCATTGATATGCTAGGTGAATTGATTTACTTTGAGGGTGTACCAACTCCTGAGCTATTAATATTTAACATTAGCTAAACATTTCCTATGTGTGTGCTGGCAGGATTCTTTCCCTGCATCATTTCATTTAATCCCACGTGGTTAACATGATTGCTCTCCTCTTTTTGCAGCTGAGAAAACTGAGTCTTAGAGAGGTTGAGGAATCTACCAAGGTCACACAGCTATTAAGTGTGAGGCTGGAATATTACCCCAGGACTGTCAGCCTGAAAAGAGTCTTCTCTAAACTACTGGATCATTATGCGCCCTCAATAAACAAATGATTTGCATCCTTGTTACCTTTGCAAAGTCAACTGAAGCCTCAGTAGCTTTGACATGTGCTTTGATGCCTGAAGGAAGCCAGAGCTTCGACACTGTGCTTCTGCCCTTTCCACACTCCAGATGATGCAAACACCTCTTTAGAGCCATGTCCCACATTGTGCTCATTTTTAAGGGAATACTAATTTTATATGCATTCTCCATACCCAGATTTAGATATATCCAGTTGAGCATACTTAAGTTTGTTTCTAAATGTACCACATCCCAGGAGAAAAATGTGCTGCCTGCAAGGTAATTATGCATTCAGAATAATGTGTATGTCTGCTGGGGGCTTGTAAATCAATAGTTTATCGCGCAATATATGGTCCAATTTTTTTTGCCATAGACACATTTGAGAAAACTATGACTTGTCAACTGGTTATATATGAATAATGCATTTGAGGTTTGGACAAGAAAGTAGTATAAACCTGAGTTGACATTCATTGACCAAGAAGACCCCCCACAACTTTTTTCATCTGTCTGCTATACCCAAGATCTAATAAAGAAAGGCTTATTCTTTGGTTTTCCAGAATAGACATTCATTCTCCATTCGATAAACATTTACTGAATATCTGCACTAAACCCTAGGGATAGAGCGGTCAACAAGCCAAAACAAGTGCTTTTCTGTCTTAGAGATGACATGTGGGTGGAAAGTGACAAACAAGTATGCAAATGCGCAGGTTATTTCAAATAGTGGTAAACGTATGAAGAAAAGGCTCCTGGGAGAGACAGAGACAAAAGGTGATTAGGCAGGAGATGGTAAGAGATAGGTATTTGGGAAAGGTTGCCCCGAGGAGAAAATACATGAGCTGAGACCACAAGATGAGAAGGAGTCAGCTCTGTAAAGATTAGAGGGAGAGCATTCCAGGGATAGGGCACGCAAAAGAAATACAGTCGGTGCAACTGGAGACCAGAAAGCAGAGGGAGAGAATGACATAAATGGCCTCACACAGGTAAGCCAAGGTTTTAGCAGGTAGGACCTCGCAGGTCACTGCAAGACACTTGGATTTTACTTTAAGGGCAGAACAAAGCCATTGGAGAGGTTTAAGCCAGGGAGTGATGTGATCTGGTTTATAAGCTTTCTGCCACTCTAACTCAATTGCATGCACTTACTACAAATTTCAAGTTCTGGAAGAAAAATTAGCTCCAAGCAAGAGCTGCCTGGGTGCAAACTGTATTAAACTCTACAGATTTTTTTTTTCCTGGAGAGAATGGGAAAATTCTTTCTCAATAACCACATCCTTACAAAGTGCTTTTGGGAAGACTTCGACAGTGTCTAAATTGCGAATGGACTCCCGGAAAATCTATCATTGAAGTTATGGCTAAGCAGAAGGTTTTCTGAATGACTTACTAAGCTTCACTGAAAAGCAACAGCCAGGAAAGACAGCTGACCTGTCTTTGTAGATGGAGATCTTTATTTTGCCCTGAACTATCCTGGTAATGTGTCTGCTAAGGGCTATGAATTGTGCTTCCCAAAGCAGTTGATGATCACAGTGGACCATCCGTCCACGCTCTAGTACCTGAAGAATGACCAAGGGCTCTGGTCACCAGGAAACCAGCTCCTTATCTTCCTAACTGTATGATATTAGTCAAGTTATTTAATATCAACGAGTTAGTTTTCTAATATGAAAATGAGGATTAATAATGTATTTCCCTTCTTGAGTTATGATATGAATTAAAGAGGCAATCCAAGTAATGCATTAAGTCTAGGACAAAGTATAAACACTTGTCAATAGGGGGCCCATATTTGAAAGGTGGGTACCTAGGCTGAGATGTATAAACTGTGGCCCAAAGTACTGTGTAGAAAGGCAAAGTGAACCCTATGGGCTATTGTGCCTTTTATGAGAACAATGCTCAATCCAAGGGTTGGTTGGTCATCTATGGCCCATGGACCAAACCTAGCCTGCCACCTGTGTTTGTACAACCTGTGAGCTAAGATGAGACTACACAATCCGCAAAGCTGAAACTATTTACCACCTGGCCCTTTTCAGGAAAAGTTAGGTGATCCCTGCTCTAACTAGCTGAACTGGTTATATTGTAACTAACTAAATTACCCTTGCGTTCATACTTCTCCCAACTTACATTCAGGTTTCTTTTGATCAGACTTCAGATTCCTGGCTGGTGTTTTATATTCCCCCTGGATATCTGGCCTGTAGTTAGTGTGCATTTATACCGGGTGAACTGTAATAGGGGGGTTAGGACCTTGTGGCCGTCCCACCTGCCATCCTCATGTAAACTGAACAAACAGAATGATGTGCATTTTTCTATTCAGTTTTTAGTGGGAAAATTCTTTATGAAAGTGCTAACCAGAATCATCAACTAATAGCACATCCCTATACTTAAATAATTAATATAAAGCATGAGTTAAAGAAACACACCAAAAAGTACTTGTAGACAACCTCTCACTCGGCATCAGTTTTCCATCAGTAATTAATATCATCTCATTTGTATCTTCACACTTGAGAAGACTTCCATCTTAGACACATGGAAACCTTGTATTTAAAGAAACATAAAAACCCCATAGGATTCTCTGGTCCATTCTCTATCAAAAGTCTTGGCAGGCATTTTCCTTTTAGCCTTTGATCTCCCTGTCAAAAGATGTCTGTCAGTGAGCAAATTATCAGGCAAATGCCCTTCCAAGTTCCTTGCTCTTGATCTGTCTTCCCGTCTCAGATAGCCACGATAGATCTCTACTTTCAAGTGTTATAAATACGCTGTGCTGCTGATGTATTCGAAGTCTAATGAGTCCTTCCCTAATCAGAAAAAATCAGTCTCTAATGACCTTCCATCTCCAACTTTTTCCTTGTTGATAAGCCCTTGTTTTTTCCTCACCCTTTGACATACAAAAAAGTACCCCTCCCACTACATGTCAAAAATTATACTGCAGGCTTCATACATCTCATCTCTTTTAACTCTCATTCAACCCTCTGACAGTGTGTTTTGTCCCAATTTTACAAGTGTGTAAACTGACACTTGGAGAAATTAATTTGCCTTGGGTCACACAGCTTGTCAGTGACGTACCTGGGATTTGAACCCAGAGCTTCTAAATCCCAAAACTGCTCTTAAGAACTACAATCCACTGCAGAGTCAGCTTGTTGCTAAAGTTAATTTGTATTTATCATTCAAGACTTCCTTCCCAGAATTAACCAAAGTTAAATAATTTTAATCACATACAGTAAAGAGACTCGGTGTGTCTTACAAGAACAAAAAGGATTTACTGAAAAACAAAATGGTTTTCCCATGAGGCTTGCTTTGCATAGTGCATCACAAACTCTGTGAACCAACAACATGGGCTTTATCTAGGGTAAGACTGATAGATTTGGGACACTGCTAGGTTGTTTCTTACTCTTTAGCATTTGGCAGCTGGCCAAAACATCCCACATCAGTACTACAGGAACACAGTGCAATGAGAAGACAGGGATCATCTTCCATCTTCATTCCTCAGAGTTTGTTCAGATTGATTACAGGAGTCTATGCTCCCTAGTCCCTCCCCTTTACCCAGCCTGCTTATAATTAGTAAGAAATAGATGATAAATAACACCAATATTATTCCAAAACTCATTCCACTGTGCTTATAATGTCTTTAGGACATTTTTATTTTTATACTAATTTGATTGAGGTATAATTTGCATACAATGAAATGCAACCATTTTAAGCCTACATGTTAGTGCATTTTGACACGTGTGTACCTTATTAAATACCACCTCAGTCAATATAAGGAACTTTTCTGTTATCCCACAGAGCTCCCTCACAGTCCTCTGCAGTCAATTCCCCAGTGAACCCCACCCCAGGTCACCACTAGTATTCGTTTTAACTGTTCTAGAATTTCAAATCAATGGACTCATACAGTATGAGCTCTCTGACTTTAGATTTCTTTCAGTTAGCACAGCACCTGTGAGATTCACTTGTGTTGTTATGTGCATTGGTAATTTTTTCCTTTTCTTACTAACTTGTGTTCTACTTTATGGATATGCCCCATTTGTTTATCCATTCATCCGCCATGTACTTTGGTTGTTTCCAATTCGGGGCTGTTATGAACAAAGCTGTAAATCAGCGTACAAGTCTTTGGGTGAACATATATTTTATTTCATTGTGTAAATACCTAGGAGTAGAATGGCTGGGTTATATGCTATGTCAATTTTTTAAGAAACTGCCCAATGTTTCTCTATCATTTTACACTCCCACCAGAAATGTGTTAAACTTCCAATGTCTCAATCTTATGTATCAGGTATTTAGTTAGATTTTAACTTCATGTTACCTAGGTCTTTCTCAGTAGAAAAGTCACTCTTGAACCAGGAGAGAAACTGTCCCCAGTGGGCCAATTTCTGTGATGCTGTAAGGATAATATCATCTCAACTGTTAAAAACTTAAGTTTACTGGTTAATTTCCAAGAAAGAATGCTCATAGGTTTTCAAAGAATATGACTTAAAAATCCAGTCTGTGAAAACAAAATTGACTTAGGTTTTCCCTGTTGCTTAGAGACAGGACCTCAAGGAGTAACTACAGTTTGCATTGGCCATGGAACTATAGCAACTCGGGATGACCAGTGACTTTACAATGCAATCCACCTCCAAGCACCACCCGATGCCTGCAGTCTGCCTTACTTGGGCACTTGGGGTGGGTTTATAGGGCATTGTTAGTAAGTGGTAATTTCTGCATGAACGGGGGACCAGATTGCCAACATTAACCCTATACCTAACCCTAACCCTAGGCTGAGGCTCCAGAAGCCCAACCCATGCCTGTAATAGCACTCCATGTCCTGTTCTCACCAAGGAGTGAGGGAGAGGGAGTGGGGTACACCATGGGGTGAAATGAGCTGCTATTGTCCCCATTCAACTCAAGGAGAGGAAGCCAGGAGCTAACAGAGATCAGAATATCTCTCTTAATAGTGAGAAAGAGAAAAGGCTTTGATCTCATTGCTGAGTCATTAATTAACCAAATTGAACTAAACACTTTCAAATTCTGGCAGCTCAAGAATCACAAGGTTGTCGCACAAGGGGGAGAACCCAAGTGGAACCCTCCTACACCGCTGGTGGGAATGTAGTTTGGTGCAGCCATTATGGAAAGCAGTACAGAGATTCCTCAAAACACTGAAAATAGACTTACCCTATGATCCAGCAATCCCACTCTCAGGCATATATCCAGAGAGAACTCTAATTTGAAAAGATATATGCATCCCAATGTTCACAGCAGCACTATATACAATGGCCAAGACATGGAGCAAATTAAATGTCCATCTACAGATGACTGGATAATAAAGCTGATATTTATACAATGGAATACTACCCAGCCATAAAAAAATAAAATAATGCCATTTGCAGCAACATGGATGGACCTAGAGATCATCACTCTAAGTGAAGTAAGCCAGAAAGAGAAAGAAACATACCACATGATATCATTTATATTAGAATCTAAAAAACAAAACAAAAAAAGACACAAATGAACTTATTTACAAAACAGAAACAGACACACAGGCATGGAAAACAAACTTATGGTTACCAGGGTTGAGGGAAGAAGATGGCAAGAAGGGATAAAATGGGAGTTTTGAGATTTGCAGATACTAACTACTATATATAAAACAGATAAACAAGTTTATACAACAAGTTAAGTTCATATTATATAGCACAGGGAACTATATTTAATATCTTGCAGTAACTGATAATGAAAAAGAATATGAAAATGAATATACGCATGTATATGTATGACTGAAACATTATGCTGTACACCAGAAATTGAGACAACATTTTAAATCAACTCTATGTCAATTTTAAAAAAAAATACAGTGCCTATGTTTGGCCCTGGCAAGGAGCAGCCTGGCCTCACAGCACCTAATGGCCAATTCCTGAACCTGAGGGAAGAAATGCTGTTTATTATAGCTGAGCAGAAGCACCTGTGAGAAATGGCTCCCCGTTTCTAAGGCGGCATATTTTACACTTACCCAGAGCTTCCCAACACTCAAAGCATTTCTTATATATGACCTCTTTTAAAATATAATATAATATAATATAATATAATATAATATAATATAATATAATATGTTTTAATCCCCACAACATCTTGCAGGCCAGATTGGGGGCAAGTTAATCATTATTGCTATTTGACAGAAAAGACAATAAGCTTTCAAGGAATCCAGCATGTGTCCTAATTCCCACAACCAGACTGGCAGACCAGTTCTACAGCCCTTGTTTTCTGGTTCCAGTTCTTGTTTTTCAGTTTTAACTCTTCTGGCTCTCTATGGTAGGTAAACTGGGTGATAAAAATATAACTTTAGAAACCTTCACCAAAACTCCCTAGAATAAACCCTTGTAATTTAATAATAATGATAAAAATAACAACAACATTTATAGAAGACTGTTTGCCAGACACGGTACTCAGTATTTTATATAAATACCCTCATCAGTCTTCTTCATACAAGCCTATGAAGTAGGAACTACTTCCTTTTACATGGAGGAAGCTGAATTAAAGTGGTGGTAAACGGATAGGAGCCCCAGGTCTTAGTCAATAAAATATACTGCCTCCTGCTATAAATTCAATGTCTTGATTAAGGTGGAACCCCTCTAACTCTATGAGATTTGAAATCGTAACAGAGAGGCTAGAATTCAAGCCCTCATTGTGAGCATACAGATCAAATTTCTACATAACGCACTAATAAGAACCCATTGTCACAGTGACAGACGCATCAGCTATTCCAGCTCAAGCACACGGATGCGACATTCTCACATGATCCACAAGAGAGCTTGCCTTCGTTCAGTGCCATCATTCCAGATTTCATGCGACTTTTAAAAAAAAATCCTTTTGTTTCGTCTTTTAATTTAAACAGAAAGCCTGAGCAGCAGAGAGGATATTCTTGAGACAAGACACAAAGTCACTTAATGTTAAGAGTTACAGGATAAAACAAAGTTTCACAATATTTGGGCCATTTTCCTAACATAAGAACCTTTCATTTTTCTATCTTTTTACCACCAAGGACTAAATGCTACCCTGATTTCCAGTCAGTCCTACACTATAGAATGCCAAATAGCCTGTAAGAAACAAGAGCTCTGTTTCAATGTAATTTTCTTCAAGGGAAAACCTTTTCACCCGCTGAATCAAAAAGCCAATGGTAAAAAATTTATCACCCATCTTATGGGTGCCAGATGAAGGTAGTGTGAAGTCATGGGACATACTTATAGTAAAATAATTATTATTTATCTAAAATTCAAATTTAATTTGGCATCCTGTGCCTCCATTTTCTAAATGTGGCAACCCTATTTGGAGCTAGAATGAATGTTTCAACTTCCAGCTCTCCCATCTACTAGCTGTTCCTTCAGGTCCAGTTATTATGACCCTGTATATGAACATGTCCAGTTATTTAACATGTCCATTTCCTCATCTAAAACATGGAGTTAAATGTCAGTACCTTTCTTGTAAGATCGTGCCATGAATTAAATTCTTAAATACCTAGTATGTGCCTGGAACATACTAAGTACTCTGTCTACGTTTATTATTATTATTACTACCACTCCTATTACCAGTCATCTTCAGAGCCATGAAATATAAATGATCACTGCCACGTCACTCCTAAGAATAATAAGAGTACCAAACATTTTCCCAGAAACCCGAATGATGTGATGAGTCAATGACCCTTGACTAATTAAATAAATAGCAATGAACTCAATGCAATTCAACAAACATTTATTAATCTCCTAATATATGCAAGAACAGAGCTAAGCACTGGAAGTACAAAAATCATAAGCTGTCAGAGCTAAAAGGAAACTTACAAGATGATCTCATTTAATGCCTCTCACTTTACACACGAGGAAACAAGTCACCCTGGGCAGTGTAAGTGATTTCCCCAGCATCATAAGGCAAAAGTCTTGGCAGAACCAGGACTGAACATCATTCTCCTGACTTTGAATCCAGAGTACCTTTGACTCATCTTCCCGGCCTGTTTGTGCAAAGGGAGAACCCTTGTCCTTTGCAGCACACACTCTGGTAGGGAAATAGCAACCTGAAGCAAACGCTGTTTTTCTTTTTTCCGCTGTGGATCCACTAGAGTGAATTGCACCTAATAATTTGATCCTCACAAAAATCCAAGAAACTAACAGAAAAAAAAAAGAAAAAAGCAGGAATTGTTATCTTCATGATTCTTAGCAAAACTAGAAGTCAATTGGCTGACATAAGATTTTGGGTTAAGAGTCTGAAGGAGATGCCAGACCTCCTGGCTTCTTTCACCAGAGCTGGCTGCTCCCACCATGAGAGGGAACTGAAACATACCGGGAAGCCAAGTGAGCCAGCAGGTGTTTCTTAATGAAGACATCTTGACACAAAATTGCATAGGAAATCGGATTGAGTCTGGGGGTCAGGCAAAGGAAAGTAACGCACAAGGTTAGCCACAAATCAGAAAAGCCCCTTCACAAAAGCCAAAGACCTGCCTGGCAGATGACCTGGAAGAAAACCCAGATGGAAACCAAAGACCAGGACAACAGGGTAACCAGGGTTTGCAGACTCATAAATTTCAGAGATGTGGGGCAAGGATGTGTCTGAAGATACAGAGTGAATCAATGGTCCAACCAGACCTGAATTCAGGTCTTTTGAAATCCAGTTCACATTCCACAGAACCACACTGGATCTTGTTCATTCTTCGACAAAATGGGAGTCAGGTATTGAACCCACTGATTTCTGAGGTCCTTTCTGGTAGTAGCATCCTCATCATCCCTTCTTTTCTGTTCTGTTCCATCCTGGCCTAGTCTTTTTCTATATCTCTTCTGATTAATTTATTTTGCATATTTGAAACCTGTATTTACCATTTTAACCACTTTTAAGTGTACAATTCAGTGGCATGGAGTATGTTCACAATGTCACAGAACTATCACCCATATCCACTTCCAGAAGCTTTCCACTGTCCCAAGCAGAAATTCTATACCCAGTAAACAATAACATTCTCTCCTCACCCCAGCCCCAACCAACATTCTACTTTCTGATTCCATGAATTTGCCTTTTCTAGGTACCTCATATATGTGGTATTATATGATATTAGTCTTTTTGTTTCTGGTTTATTTCACTTAACATAATGTTTCCAAGATTCTTTCATGTTGTATGTAGCATGTGTCAAAATTTCATTCCTTTTTAGAAAACTGAATAATGTTCCATTGCATGTGTATATCACGCTTTGTTCATTTATCCATTGATGGAACCAGGTTGCTTTCCACCTTTTGTCTCTTGTGAATAATGCTGGTAGGAACAGGGTGTGTAAATATCTTTTTGAGACCCTGCTTTCAATTCTTTGACATATATACCAAGAAGTGGAGTTGCTGGATCATATGGTAATTCTATATTTAACTTTAAACCTTCTGCATATGTTAAACCAGATTTCAGCAATGAGCTGGTACTTGTAGAAGCCCAAGAACCAGGCTTAATTATTCCTGGAATCATAAAACAATTCTGGAGCACAGCTACATGCCAAGATTGCATCAGGTACTAGGAATCCAGTATCCCATTTCGGTATGCAAGGCTTGCCCGTAACTTCAGGATTGTTGCTGGGATGCTACTGCCATATGATAAACTTCTGTAGCCAATACAAATGGTAGGCCACAAGACCACAGGAAAGAAATGGAACTACATTTTTCTTAAATTGAGCTTAATATCTATTCTAATCTTTCCTTCTTTGTGGTAGAAGCTGAACTCGCTCAATTTAGGATGTCCCCAATCCTCCTTTTCCACAGGGCTACATGGGGCCATGATGTAAGTGGGGAGGAATTTGTAGGAGCCATTGTCACCCATCCATGCTGGCATCCTCAGAGACACCTTCATTCCAATCCAGTAGTGTTGAGATCCCTGCCGTATTCTCCTTCCCACAATCTCAGGGTCTCTGCAGAGCTGGCTCTGCTAACTGTGGCCTCACCTTGTTCTCAGCCACATCTGTGCCACCCTGAGGTCTGGGGAGTTTGGTGATTCAATCTGGAGACTCCAGCAGTCATTTCTGCTCCCTTGTTCCTGCACCATTCCAGGTGCAAAGGAATGCTAAGATCTTACTTTCTCCCTGGGGTTTTAGCCAGCAATGGGGGGAAGTAGAAATCTGTTTTCAGATTCCTTAGATTCCTCTAGGGATGTTCTCTCTACCCTCAGCCCAAAACTCAAAGGAGAGGAACACAATCTGAGGCCACCCCAAATCAAGTCTTATTTCCCAGTCTCTTTCTTTCCGTCCCTCTCCTCAGGTGACCTTTTTAATCTAGTCTTAGATACAAGGAAACTGGACAGGAACGACTGCATTTTTCTAAGTCTTTTTATTTTATACTTGAACATTGGCTTTGGGAACTCCAAAGCCAGAAATTGTATTCTTTTATTTTCTGGTTCTGCTGTCCTACCCGCTTCTTTGAAGGCAGGGGTTGTAGAATATGCTGGTTGCTGTATAAATGGAAGAAGGGCTATAAGAGAAAATAGGGGGAAAGCAGACTAATACATCCTAATAATATCCCACTGCTTTTCCCTTATGCCAACTGCCTAGGGGTGGCCTCTGAATGCATCGTGTCCAAGTTCTCCTAGACTGGTGTAGTCCCCCACATTAACTGGCAGGCGCTCTTTCAGTACCCAGGTGACTAACTACATTCTTCAAAAACGGAATCCACTCTGCATGGCTTCTTCTGTCATTTATTGTGCATTCTTTCACTCTCCACTCCTTTGATGCATATACATTGAGCCTCAGGGGTAATGCTACTCACAAGGACGCTTTCACAAAGGAACTCTCCGTTTAGGACAGGGCTACGTGGTCTCTGCGCTGTTGACTACTGGGGGCCAGATAACTGTGGTGGAGAGCTCTCCTGTGCGTTGCAGGATATTTAGCCCCATCTCAGACTCTACTCACCACACGGCAGTAGCAACCCTCAGTGTGACAACCAAAAGCATCTGGAGACATTGTCAAATGCGAGCAAACTCGCCCTGAGCTGAGAATCACTGCTGTAGCAGGAGAAACAGGCATGTAAATAGATGATTATGATACAGTGAGGTCAGTGCCTGGGTAGAGACACACAAAGACTATTATGGAATCCTAAAGAAGGCATCTGACCCACCCTGGGTTGGGCTGGGGTGAGGCGGGATAATGATGCCTCAGCACATAATGCTCACATAATGTTCTGAACCAGAGCCCACATTGCTGTTCCAGCGTTTCTGCTCTGTCATTCACCACTTAATTACTCATTCAATAAATATTTCTGAGAACTGACTCTAGGAGCCGGACACTAGACATACAAAAATTAATAAGATATAGCCCATGCTGGCATAGAGGGCTGGGTTATTACAGTTAGGGCTATGGGCTTTGGCATCAGACTGCTTTATTTCAAACTCTAATTCTACCACTTGGCGAGCTCTGTGACGTTGGGCAAGTTACTTAACCTCTCTGATCTGTAGCTTCTAATTCTCTAAAATGACACTAATAATGGCAAGCACCTCTTAGAGTTAATGAGATTAAATGAGATAATTTTTGTAAATCTCTCAGCATCTGGCCTGGCAGATGGAAAGCATAGAATAAATGGAAGTTTTTTTTTAATCACCGATTGTCCAAGTTATATATTATTGTGGGAAGGTCTTGTTTCAAGCCATGGCCTCTCATCAGCACCAGCGAAGTTAACTGGATTATGTTTGGTCGTGTCCTGAGATGTGACAAGCAGAGACATAGTTATCTTGTCCACCATTGGATTTCCATTAAAATATCATTAAGATTAAAAGTACTATAAAATCTTAATTAGGGCATTAATTTCCACAGTAATAAATTAAAATTTTCAGGTCAGCTGTAATAACTATAATAAACAAGGAAGAAGAAAAAAAGGAAAAACTCTGAAAACTAGACCTCTCCACTTCAGATTTTAGCCTTATTTCTCAGTTGATATTTTCAGTCAAAATTTGTTTTTCTTCAATTTTAATATACAAACATTCATTTGGAGACTCTATTTCTTCTCTCAGGCTTTGTACGATTCTGAGTGCATGTTTGAGCATAACAATTACCCCGAAAAAGAGAAGCTTGGGGATGGTTTAATAACAGTCTTCAAATATGTGAAAAGTTATTACATGGAACATGATGACCAGCTGTTCCCTACTTCCACAGAGGACCAAGAAAAATAAATAGGCTGAAAATTACAGGGGCTGACAATCTGAGGTAGATTCACTGAAGAACTTTGCAGAGTACAAAGTCACTGTAGAAAAACCCTAAGAAAAGAGTTTAGGAAATAGAAGCTTAGCAAAAAGTACTGGACAGAGATTCAGGAGATGTCGGTTCTTGGGCCAGCTTGAAACCCAAGACTCTCTGCAAGTCCCTCAGCCTCTGAGACTGTTTCCTAATCCACAGACTCTTCCACACATTCCTTACGTATACAGTGGGGTCACAGCATCACCAGAACTTCCCTGGGATTCGACAGTCATGGATACAAATAAGGTTACTTTAGAACAGTGGTCCTCTACTGGAAGTGATTTTCCCTCCCAGGGGACATTTGGGAATGAGACTGGAAACATTTAATTGCCATGACTGGAGGAGATGAGGAGCTACTGGCATCTAATGAATAAAGATCAGGGGCACTGCTAAATATCCTACAAAATATAGGGCATGCCCCCACCCCCTCAAACCCCCACCCAACAAAGAGTCAACTGGTTCAATGTGTAAAGAGTGCCAGGGCTGAGCAACCCTGCTCCAGAGTAAGAAGCTAACTTTCCGTAGTTTGTACACCTACCATTTAACCTCACATCTCAAAGCCCAGGTTTTGCCCAGACATTTGAGAGCCTTTGGGTATGGAAGCTATTGCTGTTCACTAGTATTTCTAGCTCTCTGCCTCCTAGGTCATGGTAGGGATGCAGTTTCCCATGCCCTCTGAAATGATGGGTAGCCATGTGACTTGCTTTAGCCAATGAAATGTGAGTGCAAGTGATGTGCTTCACTTGCAAGTCTACTGAATGATTCACTGTGTTCTTTCTACTATAGCGACAGTCTTGGAAGCACAGGTCATGGGTCACAGTGAAGCCTCTGTCCTCCTGGCTTCCTCAGCCAACCTGTGCCAACCTGGTTGGACACATTAGAAGTAAACATTTTTCCCATAGTTGGGCAGATCCAACATGGATCATTATGAAAATGCAAAAATATGATTAAAAGAGTGTTGTTAGGAGCATAGGTTGTCAGGTCAAACCTCCTTAACTTAAACCCACCCACTGCTTATTAGTTATTTAACTTCCCTGCCCTCCAGTCTTCTCATGAGTAAAATGGGATAACAATGGCATCTTCCTTTGATATCATATGGGAATATGCATGTAGCAGACTAAGTAAAGTTCCTTGCTTACTGTTCTAAGAACTTTATAAATTTTAAATCATGTATTTCTTGAAACAACTTTGTGAGGTTATTACTATTATTACCCCCATTGTATGGATGAGAAAACTGAGGCACGAAGAAGTTAAGTGACTTGTTTAAACCTACAGAATCAGGAAATGACAGAGAGTATCCAGACGGAGGCTGTCTGGCTACAGAGTCGATGCTATTAACCATGACACAATTACGACAAGGAGGAGGATGATCATGGTGGTGGTGGTGGGTGGTGGTGGTGGTGATGTCTCTGTCTTAAGAATACGTGATGTGTCACTGGGCCACACTGAATCACAGACAAGTATAGGGCCCAGACTCAACCCTCAGAGAGTTCACAGTCGATTAGGGAAGATAAGATGTGAGCTTTAAAAACGCCCCAGCAAGGTAAGATGTGGTAAGTGCCATAAAACAGATACAGGTAAGTACTTGGCAATTTTATTAAATCTCCCATTTAACCCTCAGTTAACCTAAAAATTCAATTAACCAGAAGCATTACCCATATGTTGCCATTAATCAAGGTTTTATAGTATCAGTTGAACCCATTTAACCCTAATAAGCAGATGATTGCATATGGATTGCAAGAGGATTTAGGCGCACAATAACTCAGAAATGGACTCCATGGTTAAGTGTTTTCCTAAAAGCAAAGAGAACATTGCTATGCAGAAAGGGAGGAAGAGGAAAAACAAATGTTTAACACAATGCAGTACTGAAGAGGGAGAAATGCTGGTTTATGGAAGACTAAGTAGGTCAGAGGAGAAAGAAAGAGCCCTTGGCATCTCTGATGTTTTCTGGGTAACGTCTGTCAGAACAGATGGCCCTGCTTTTCCAGCAGACAGTCCAAAGGGCAATAACTGGTGAAGCAAGGTGTGCCTGTCTATATAAAACCAACTGTGAGGGTGGACAAACCAGCACTTTTTGAGCCCCTAAGCATGATTATAAAGAATGGTTAAAGACCTCAATAGACAAGGAGATTTAGGACATGTACAGAGGAACCATGGAGATGCTGCTTCCCTGTATACGGTGACCTTCTTCCCTTCCAACCTGGGAAAACTCAATTCATCCTTCAAGACCCAACTCCAGTGCCCTGGGAACTGTCACCTAAACACTCTGGAAAGAACTGCATTGCCCCTTTTCCCATATTCACGTGATTCTTTATGTCTTCTCTCTACTAGTGCTCACACTGCAATGTACACGATAGGCTTTTCAAGAAAGAAGAACACAATGTGGTCCTGAGAGTTATAAAGAGTGTTATCAAGATCAGTATATACACCACTGAACACAAAGGTCTGGAACATCTCCCTCTCTAGACAACTACGTTCCTTTTCTAGCTTTATGAGCCATGTGTCAATGCTAATGACTCAGCCGTGCTCGATGAGCATGTATCTCATTGTGAAAATTAGCTTTATAGTGTTCCTCAGCCTCAGTAAATAATGAAATACGTTCATACCCCAAGCCAAATGTCCAAGCAGATAAGTGAAGCTTTTGTTAGTGGTTGAGAGGGAGGGAGTGTGGTACAAGAGCTCAGATTTCATTTATGAGTAAGACTAATCCTATTGCTGAGCGACAGTAACAAATCAAAAATTCATCAAATTGAACTGATTTCTCCCACTTGAGAGCGTATTAGGTCATGACAATAATGGAGTGTAACATTCCCCTTGAAGATGCTTTCTTAATCCCACTCAGCTGGAGCTCAGCTTCCCTAACCCATTGTCTCATCATACTTTGTACCTCCAGTCTGGCACTTTTGTTTGCTGTGGCTGAGTCTGCCTCCCCAGCAAGAGCGTGACAGTTGTTTGGCCAGGAATTAAACTTTCCTTGTGTCTCTTAAACTGGGTGGAAAAGATGACCTTTCTCATCCGTCTTCCTAACTGCAACCTAAGAGCTGAGTCAAACCCGTCCTCCCTTTTAAGAGAGCAATGAAGGAGCTCATTCTGAGACAAGGGAGTGGATGTGAGCTGGATGAGCGCATTAGAATCAAGGAATCAAGGTTACTGTCTACTGTGTTCAACAGTTTGAGCTTAGCAGCCCCTAAAATCATTGCAGGCAGAAATACTTAAAGAAGTAAAAACCTCAAATTTCATACTGTTGAGGAAGAATGTGTTACAGCTCGGTTGTGACAGCAACCTGGATCTGGGCAAGAGACCAAGCAGCACTCAGAGAGTTGGAGAACTCAGGTTTATTATGCCAGCAGGCCCAGAGGAGTTAACACTTTAAGCTCTGGACCCTGTCTGAAGGTTTACACAGGCCTTTTATAGGCTGCCAGTTTTACACTTTGCAACATCATATGCAAGTAAAGTACAACAGAAGTTGACCAAAGAGGAACAAGCTTTGCAGAAATAGACCAAACAGGAGTGAGCTCCATGCAAATGAAGTAGTATAAATGGACCAATCAGAAGTTAGGGAAGTGGACCAATCAGAAGTGGGAGTAATAACCAATCAGGCGTGACAGTAATAACCAATCAGGAGTGAAGGAAATAACCAATCAGAAGTGAGCTCAGGGAACCAATAGAATTCTAGGTGTAAGTTAGCCGCTTTAGAGGCAGAAAGTGAGATAGAGCCTCTGGGCCTGGCAACCTGACGGTGCTAAGCGGCCCTGCCTAGGGGAACTGCTGGTCTTTTTATGGGGCTTCCCGCCTCAATATTAGCAAATCTGGAGCCAAACTTTCACTTGCAGATTGGAATAACTTTCATTTCCCAGCCACTCTTCTAAACCAATTTCATCCAAATAATGCTGTGAATACATGGTCTTGGATGACCACTGGACAAATGAATTCCTGGAATGGCATTTCCCTTCTGAGATTTCTAACAGACTTATACTGAACGTTGCCAATGAGATCTGAAGCCAGTCAATGACTTTTCTTGTAGTGTCTGTGTAACTGTACGTGTGAGTATGATATGGGCCACTCTACTTAAAGAGTTGTTTCTGCTTCTGACAATACCATCTTAACCTTCTCATTAAAAGGCTTTATATTACCAAGCATTCACTTCAGTCTATTAAACACATAGTAATGTAACTATTTAAGTTTATAAGGTACATCATAATTCCAGCCAGGACAAACAAAATCAAGCTGCAGAAACACCAGTACACAATGTGACCTCACGTTCAAAAAAAAAAATCATAATAAATTCCTTCCCTAGTATTACCTTCCAACATGTACTTTACAAGCTGCATGTGTTACAACTCCCACTATTACTATGAGGGACAAGTTAAAACAACTGAACTAGCATTCTTACATAGGTGGCCCTGGAGATAAGGCTTGCTAGTTCACTAAGAGGATAATAAACTAGAAAAATTCACTTGGAGATTAAGACATTCATTTTTTCACTCAACACATAATTACTAGAGCACCACCATGTAAAGGGAATCCCACAAGGTGCTATAGTAGGCTTTGGCTCCAATTCTGTGGCACTTACAGTTTGGAGCTAGGACTTACCAACTTAACCCACTTCCCTCTTGCATTTTGCAGAAGTGATGGCTGAGGCTTAATTTATGTAACTTGCCCAAGACTCACGTCCAATGAATGAGACAGACAAAACACGGACTAGAGGAAGGAGCCATCACTTAAAATACGTAATTGGTTACAGTTATTTCCAAGAATAATATTGGCCAACACTGTGGGTCCTATAGTTAAATTTGTCCTCACCACCTTTGCTAATTCCTTTCTGTACCCTGTCCACTGACCTCCTCCAAAGAGTATTTTAAATAGACCACCAAAAGTGTTCCAAGTACTATGCTTGGCGTGAGGAGTTTAACAGAACAGTATCCAGGGAGGAAACAGAGATTAGCCCACAGAGAAAAATAAGGAGATTCTGGTTTTCACCTACCTTGTGGTAAGGGGGGTTATGTTGGTATCAGTGGCAAAGTAATTCAGACAAGCCCTGCTGCTGAGGACAGTCAGAAAATATGGACAAAATATAAAAGTGTCTCCTTAAAGGTGTCAGAGAGGTAGTAAGGTTGTGAAAAATGTCCTGGAAGAGGAAGTGTACAGGTAAGTCAGACATTAGAGTCACCTTTGACCTTAGGACATTTATAAAGTTGGGATAGAAGTTAGAGGCCGAACAGCACTTTTGATAGCCTCCTGGGGATTGTTCACATAGAAAACCCAAAACAACCTATGGGTAAATTATTAGAATCAACAAGTGAGTAGATGGATAGAAACTCAATATTAAAAATACTAACAGACAGTAAACAAAATTTAAACCAAATTGTAAAAACTTCAAAAATTCTTAATACCTTGAAATTATTCTAATAAAATATATACAAGACCAGTATTCTAGAAATCATAAAATTAGTGATTCTCAAAGTATGATCTTGGGACCAGTATAATGAGCATCACTTGGGAACTTTTTAGAAATGCAAATACTCAGGTCACAACCTAGATGTACCTGGACTCTGGGACTGGGACCCAGCAACTGAAATTTTAACAAGCCTCCTAGGTAATTCTGAGGCATGCCGAAGTTTAAGAAACTCTGCTCTAAGGCCTTCTCAAGAGGACTTAAGGAAGACAAAGAAATTGGGAGATAGACCATGTATTTGGATTAGAAGTCTCATAATGTGATGAAGTTAATTTTCTAATGAAAATCCCAAATGATGTATGTATATATGTGTGTCTTTGTCACAAATATTCATATGGAAATGCCAAGGGCAAAGCACAAATAAGAACTCTTGAAGATCAGGTTGAGAGAATCTGCCGTACTAGATACTGACTTATTATAAAGCTTCAGTAGTTAAAACAGTGCAGTAGACAAATAGGGAGAAAAAGAGCCCACAAACAGATCATACTTAAAAAAATATTTTTTGATTTATCAAGTTTTCATTACAGAGTGTTTTTAATGAAGGGTGCTGGGTCAACAGGATATCTATGAGGGAAGAAAAGAAACATGAACTGTCTCAGACTAGAAACAAATATGTGACTTAAATACAAACACTAAAGCTTCTGGAAGATAATAGAGAAGGACAGCTGTCCCTAACTCAAAATTGTAGGAAAAGATACCCTAAACAGAGCTCAAAATAAAGAGACTGATAAATCAGACAAAACCACTTTGGAAAAGACTGCCTGTATCTGTGAAAGATACACAAACATCTATCCTGTGATCTTGCATTTCCTCTTCTGTGAATTATCCAGCTCAATACTTGTGCATGTGCATCAAGAGATGTGTAGAAAGACGATCATAGCAGCAACCATGTAACAGACAAAACCCAGAAACAACACAAATGTCTAACAGCAATAGAATGAATAAATATACTGTGATGTATCCAAATGACACAGAATGAAGATAAAGGTACCACATGTACATCATGGATGAATCACAAAGTCATAAAGATGAGCAAAATGAGGTAGAAATTATTCCATTTAAATAAAGTTTGAAACAGAAAAACTAGCCTACCACATTTAGGGACGCATAAATAGATGATAAAAATATTAAATATTAGTGTTTATCATGAAAGTCAGGACAGTGGTTACGTTTGTGGAAGGAAGATTAGTACTAGGAAGGAATACGGGGTCTTTCTGAGGTGGTTGGAATGGTCTATTTCTTGATCTAGGAGGTGATTCTATAAATGGCTACTTTGTAATAATTAAGCTGTATGTTCATGTTTTATGACTATTCTCTGTGTTACTTTACAATAAAAAGGTTAATAATAAAGCCATTGCTTTTAAAATAAATTGTGACCCACAGTGACTGATTTCATAATATGTCAGATATTGTACTAATAGCTTTCTGTTAATTAACTCAATCATCAAACAACCCCAGGAGATACATACTATTATTATCCTCATTTTAGGGATAAGAAGATAGACCAGTCAACCACTTGGGGAGTTTTCACAATCCCTGATGGTGTGGCTGCACCTGAGGACCAATTAGACAAGGAACTCTGGAGGCAGAATCCAAGCATCGTTACTTTCTAAAACTTTCCTTGTATTTCCAAAGTGGGACCAAGTTTGAGAACGATGAAATAACACGATAGGAAAATGAGGTAATACCCACAGCTTAAACTGGAGTTCAAACTCAGGCAGTATAATTCAAGGGCTCATGTTTTTAACACTAAACTGCTGTTGGATAAACAAGACAACAGCCCTCCCTTAAGAACATCACAATCCAGCGGTGAGGACTAACAGAAATGTGCAGGCAACCTGTTCATCAGAATGATTAGAGCATCATGTGGGTGTTGGGGTTGGGTCCATGTTGCAGGTGAGGCTGAAAGGATAAATGAGAACCAGGGAAAGGGATGGGGTTACCATGCCAAATATTGGGGGGTAGAGTTGTGGCCTAAGTGCATCTTAGAAAGGGTGCTCTGACAGCAGTACAGAGGATGTAGTGTGAAGTGGGGCAAACCAAGAGGAAGGAGAGGCACCTAAAGGACTATTATTTCAATCACCCACAAAAGGGATGAAGAGGACCTGAACCAGTGTGGTAGGAGGTATCGGAAGGAAGCATGTGTAGAAATCCTTAAAAGAGAAGACTGCTATGATCTGAGTACAGGATGAGGGAGTGAGGGAATCTAGGTTGGTGCTGATGCTAAGGGTAGAGGATACTATTAACAGGTATCAAGAGAATAGGAGGAGAGGACTTGGAGGGGAGGATAATGAGATGCATTTGGGTTGAGTTGGGGGTGACTGTGGTAATTTCAAAGGACAGCTGGAAATGCAAATCTAAAGTTTAGGAGCAAGGCCATGACAGAAATACAGGCTGAGACATCAACTTACGGTGATGGACAAAACTATGAGACTGGGTGAAATTTCCCTGGCTACTAACCACCTTCTTAAGGGTATATTCCCATATTTATCTCTAAAAAAATTTTTTCCTATATCTTCATTTGGTTTCCATCTCTGAAGTAAGCAAAAGAGAATATGCTCTGAATGACCCAGTTCACACCTTGCAAACTATCTAATTCTTGGATAAGCCATTTAAGTCTTGGAACCTCTGTTCACCTGTCTTTGAAACTAAGCTCATTATCAAGAACTCTCTCTCTCTCTCTCTCTCTCACAAGGTTGCCAGGAGAACTGCTTCACAAACACTCAAGATTATGAGTACTAATATGTGCTTCCTTTTCATAGCAAGAGAGACCAAAGCATAAGGTTCAAAAAAATGTCTCTTATCACACAGATAGGATTTGAACTTAGGAATTGAATTTCTAGTCCTGTGTTGTTTCCTTGGATAACATCTTTCCTATCCTTTCTTCCCCTACCTCTGGCCAAAAAACTCAAAACTGTCAACAAAAAATATGTCCTGAGGAAATACATCATGACGGTCATTGTCATTGCTGGCCCTCACTGAGTGAGAACTACATGCCTGGGGTTGGGTCCATGTTGCAGGTGAGGCTGAAAGGATAAATGAGAACCAGGGAAAGGGATGGGGTTACCATGCCAAATATTGGGGGGTAGAGTTGTGGCCTAAGTGCATCTTAGAAAGGGTGCTCTGACAGCACCCTTTTCTCAATGGCTTGTGTGAATTACCTCATTTAATTCTCAAAGCAACCCTATGAGATGAGTACTGATATAATTGCCACTTCAAAGATAAGTAAACGAAGGCACTGAGATGTTAACTAACTTTCTCAAAGTTACACAGCTGATAAACAGCAAAGCCATGGTTCAGACCTAGAGAATCTGACTTCAGAGATCACACCCTTAACCCAATCTCAAATGGCAGGACTTCCGATGACAAACACAGGATTGTAAAGGGAAAGAAAGCATGTCTGCCAGGCCTTTCTTCCTCTCTCACGTGACCCCACAAAGGCGGCAGTGTCTGCGTGTTTTCTGCAGCTACAGAGGCAACCAAGTCCTTGGAGGAGACTGATGCCTTGAGGTGTGAGATTCCCCTCATTTGTTCAGAGATCATTTTGGGCAGAAGAGAGCCTAGCAACCAGCAAGGAGGAGAAAAAAAAAAAAAAAGCCTGACTCAGAGGGACAAGAGAGAATTTCTCAGAGGACTTGCACTGAAACATCCTTACATAATGACACCAGATTAAAGTAACAGGGCTGGGAAAAGGTAGAACCACAGAAGAAGGCTGTTGCCTACAGAAGGGAGGAATACATATGCGTTCGAAAATAAAACTTTGTTTCTTTAGGCAGCTGAGAGGAAACACAATGGCAGAAGTACAGGGATCCGCGTTTTCCAGAGTGTAGGACACACAGCCCTGTCTGCCCATGGAAATGATGGGTGGCAGCAAGCAGCACCACACGAGGTGGCACAGGTGATGATGTTGTTAGGAGCATGGGGGTGCATCTGTAAATAACACTGAGTTTCACAGGGAGATAATTATTCTTTTATCACTTTCCTTTCCATTCTTCTGAGTATTATGAAGCCCTAATTTGATACTAGTATGTTTTTAACAACTTGCTGACATCTATAACCTCCCCTTGCAGAGGGAGGGTATAGCTCAGTGGTAGAGTGCATGCCCAGCATGCATGAGGTACTGGTTCAATCCCCAGTACCTCCATTTAAACAGACAAACAAACAAACAAATATAACCTCCCCTTGCAACAACGAGACTTTGGCAGGTAAGAGAGTATATAACTAGAAGTGAATAACATTCTTTCATTTTCATTGTGTTCATTTTTTATGGCCTCCTTCTATTTATGTCAACCATTTTTTATTTGCAGTAATAAAAAGTTCTTTCGGAGTAAATTTATGTATGGGAAATGTAAATGTTTTAAAGAATTATCACATAAAAATTTACAGAGGTCATACACATATGTGGCAAAAAAATTGTGATGACAGTGTATAAATGGCCAAATAGGGAATCTTATTCTAAAGCCCTCAAACAGTCCTCAGATATTCTTTCTCCAATCAGTGTCCTATCCTGCAGTGGTTGGTCCACACTGGGAGCATCCCATCCGTGTTGGGAGATCGCTCACTGAGAGGGACAAAGACACACTCGAGGCTACCAAGTGGAGTGACCAGAAAATGACCACAAGAGAAAACAGAGTAATACGACGGCCTAAGAATGTGAGTATAGTGGAGGCCTCTGCACTAGACCACGAGAGCTGCTCTGAGGAACCCACAGAACTGTCATATAGACGGAACTCGGGGGGACTTGATCACTGTGGCCACAAAGGACAGACATGGTTCTATCTAGACATACATCCTTGTACAAAAACAGATCTTTGCATAATAGACAGAACATTCTTGCAGCCCAAACCATCCACAGGTAGAATAAAGCAGTAAGAGAGCAGGTTTAAGGACCAGAAGGTGTGTGGGCTCCAGTCTTCCTACCGATGATTCTTGACAAATGAGACGGCAGACAGAAATTTAACTCTGAGCTTTGTGTTACTTATGTATAAGGAGACAAAGTTGGACTGGATGAAGGAAAGTCAACAGGTTCACCTTGATAATGCTGATTGCTTGGTATGTGCTACCTGGAACTCCTTTCTGAGAAGAATTTTGAGGCCATGTTTGGCATTAATGGGAAAAAGGACTGAGGAGCAACATCTACCATGGCTAAGAGAGGCACGTCAGCACACTTCTGCCTGCCTGGGACCCGATGACCATGGTGATGCCTCCTGGCTCTATAACACATCATCAGCTTCATATCGCTTCATTTACTTCTCAGTCATACTTCCAGAAACAATTCCTGACCAAAAAAGGATGCCACACTATCTTTCAATTTTTTTTTTACTGTTGTATTCATTAGCATCAGCTTTGTTTATGGATATCAATAATGCCTTCTATTTCCATGGAATTACTCCAGAGTCACAAGTCATGTAGCCAGTTGCACTACTCAGTGTTCTCAGAGGCAGACTTAGACAATTATTCAAAATTTACCCATCATTCAGGTGTTTTATAAATGTGCTAGTTTAGCTGGCCTGCCTGATTGATGGAAGGAAAGTTCTTTTCTCCTTCCAGATCTCCAGGACTGACCTGCACTTCTGAAGCATGAAAAAAGCCTTCATTCACACTAAAGATGTTTTTAACAAGCACACTTTCATGCAAGGGGATTTCCTCCCTCAGACAAACCGTGATGACATCTAGGAAACCTGCCTTTACAGTGATTATGTGAGTTCCATCTCATTTCATTTCTCTCTTCATACATAACATGCAGGATAACAGATGATCCAGCACTCAAAATGCCATAGAAAGATCGAACAGAGAATGCATTTGTCAAGGGCCACGGTAGACTCTGCCAGCTGCCAGTCCTGCTAGATTGTGACCACACTTCATTTGTCATCAGCATTCCGCGTAATTGACCACAAGCGTCATCTCCCAGGGCTGTCAGCTTGGAAAGCTGCTGCCCTTGCTGTGTGGGCTTCATGGGTGCTGACTGTCAAGGGGTTGGGGCTACAGGCAGAGGGCCATCATTCATAATTTCCCACTCTGCTTAGCTCAGGCAGACCGATGCCCTGGGGCCTGAGGAGAAGGGGAACTTGAAGCTAAACAGATGGGCAGGCAAATATCTCAGAAGCATCTGCTGCTGGTTGAGATATTTCTAGCTACTCATGTTCAGGGAAGAGACTTCCATGGTACTTACTGCTTATGGTGTAGATCTGCCCGCGTGTGGCTACCGAGTACTGGAAATGCGGCTAGTCCAAACTGAAATGTGGTGAGTGTATAAAATATACACATTTCTGAAGGATTTTGAAGGCATAGAACCAAAAAGAGAGAATATAATAATTTTATATTGATTCTGTGTTGAAATGATCATATATTGGATAAACAGGGTTAAATGATACAAATAATCAAAGTTAATTTTACCCAGTAGCTCTTTACTTTTTTATATGGCTATCAGAGAATTTAAAATTACACATGTGGCTCGCATTAGGTTTATACTGGACCTTGATAGTCTAGAGTCAAATTTGCTCAAGAGAGTAAATTTTCCCTTTCTCCAATTTTTTGCTCTATTCAGGGCCTCAGCAAATGGGATGCTGTACTTCCACACTCAGGATGTGATCTGTTCTATTCAGTTTACCAACTCAAACATTAATCTCATCCAGAAACGTCCCCATAAACACACCCAGAAATAAAGTTTAACCAAATATCTAGGTGCCTCATGACTCAATCAAGTTGACACATTGAATTATCCGTCACACTAGCTATGTAACTTTGACCAAGTTGTTCAATCTCTCTGAGTCCCAGTTTTTTCATCTGGAAAATAGGGTTGTTATGAAGATTAAATGAGATAACACCTTCATGACACTTAGTATATCTTTTTACCAACCTGAATATCCACCTTCAGTTAACTTCCCACCCATCCATCAAGACGGAGTGTCCATGAGAAGGGCCAAGATGGCGGAGTTGAGGGATGCGGGCAGCTCACCCTCTCCCACAGATACACCAAGACTGACACCCACAGACCCACTCCTCCACTCAGAACACCTGCTGGACTTTGACAGAACATCGCTTTCTTCAAAAGACAAAATTTCCCAGAAATCTGGTAGGAGAAAAACAAAAGGGAAATTTGTGCGGGACCAGTCCCGCAGGGAGGGAGTAGCGAAGGCGGAACAGCGCTCGTGCGCTGGGTCTCCCCGTCTCAGCGGAGAGGTCAGCGGGACAGAAGGGGAGCCTCTGAGGCTCAGATCTCTAAGGAAGGGCCCCTGACCCACAGAACTAAGCTAAGTGGACAGGAAGGATCCCTGTGACCCCCAGCCCTAGACGTGAACCGGCAGGGGTGGGCCGGGCCAGGCTGCCTGAGGGGGCGGAGGACACGGCCGGCTGTGCTGAGGCGGCCTCATGGGGCTGAGGCGGCCTCGCGGGGCTGAGGCGGCCTCGCGGGGCTGAGGTGTGCTGCGCGCCGTGGCTGGGAGGGGCTACAGAGCAGAACAGCCTGGGTCCCCCATAAAATAAAATAAAAAAAAAACAAGCAAAGCAACACTGCTGGTGTGCCCTGGGGGAGGGGCGCCGTAGCCTCTGTCTCCTCAGACCCGCGGCGCCTTTACCGGCGCCATTACTCGGGAGAAGAGCCACGCGGCCGCCATATTCTCCGGTGCGCGGCTCCCAGCCGTAGCAGGGGTCCAAGCCTGAACACGTACCTGGAAGCTCCACAACCTCTCAGGCGGGACTGAGACTTATTTACAGCCCCAGGCAGAGGGGAACCTTCCGCCCCGGTGCCTCTGTGAACGTGAGCCTCTGAGACAAACAAGGAGCAGAGCTCTGGCGCGCTGAGCGGGCGAGGGCTGGTGCGCCGTTTCCTGTGAGCCCGCCGCCCGAGCGTGGACCCTACGCAGCGCGGCGAGCGGCAAAGAAGAGGCGAGTGACCAGTCACCTACCTCGCAAGAGCGTGGCTCCAGGACAGGCGCGACCCGCTTGCCTACTGTGCATGAGCGTGAAGACAGGACCTGGCATAGGGAGGGCGTGTGACCCGCCCGCCTACGGGCAGTGGGAGCAGCATGGGGTGGGGGGCGCGGGCGGGGGGCGGGAACCCGAGGGCTCTGGAACCTGCCAGCGGAGTTCGCGCAGCAGATCGAGGGCAGGAGCGGTTACAACCACAGAACACAAAGGACGCCCTGCTCGATGGCCAGGGCACGTTCTGGCCACCAGAACACCGGCCACAGCCCCAAGCAAAGGGATAACAGCCAAAAGACGTGGAAGGAAGACTTGGCAACCACCCATACTTAAGAAGGACCTCTCGACAAAATTATTGAGTGCACAGTCCCCACAGGAACACATCTTCCTTTCTGTTTCTTTTCTTTTTTAATTAAATTTTTTTTAATTTTCTAATTTTTTAACTCATTTTAAAATTTTCTTTTAAAAACTTTTTATTACTTTTTAAAAATGTGTCTCAATTTGATTTTCATTTTTTTCTCATTTTGTTCTGTTATCAATTACACTGTTTCCAAATCTTTTTTCTTATTTTAAGTTTTTTAAAATTTATCTCAATTTGATTTTTATTTCTGTTTTGTTCTTCTGTTATTGATTGTACTGTTTTCAATTTTTTTTCTTCTTTTAATTTTTTTTTATTTTATTTCCACATCTGCTTTTAGATAAATAAATAAATAACCCCCTTCAGGACCACAGCAGATGATACTCCAAAATCCATAGTGCTAGAGAGATAGAAGTAAAATGAAGAAGCAGAGGAACCACTTCCAATTAAAAGAACAAGAGAAATCCCCTGAATGATTAATGAACTAGACCTTGATCGTCTACTAGATCATGATTTCAAAAAATGAGTGATCAAAGTATTAAAGGAACTAAAAGAGATTGTGAATAGAGACAGAAAATATGTCAAAAAGGAAATTGAAACTATAAAGAGGAGCCAATTAAAATTGGAAAACTCATTTCCTGAGATAAGAGCTAAGCTAAAGGCTGTAAAAAGCAGGCTAGATAATGTAGAGGAACAAACAAATGACTTAGAAGACAGGACAACAGAAGTCACCCAATCAGAACAGCTGAGAGAAAAGCAAATAAAAACCAATGAAAACAAAATAAGGGTCCTATGGGATAACATAAAGCATGCAAATCTATGCATAATAGAGGTCCCAGAAGGGGAAGAAGGATCAAAGGGGATTGAAAAGGTTTTTGAAGAAATCATGACTGAAAACTTCCCAAACCTAAAGAAGGAATCAGATATCCAAGTACAGGAAGCAGAGAGGGTCCCAAACGGGAAGAAACCAAACAGACCCACACCAAGATGTATTATAATCAGGGTGCTCAGGGTAAAGGATAAAGAAATAATTCTAAAGGCAGCAAGAGATAAACAAAAATTTACTTACAAGGGAAACCCCGTAAGGCTTTCAGCTGATTCCTTGAATCTTCCCCAGCTCACTCTGACTCGGACCAGTTTCAACCTCCTTTGCTTCCATACCATATCTATACCTCTTGGTTGGTCATGAATCACACATTGCTTTCGATCATGTCTTGCGTTGTTATCTTATAAGGAGGTAGCTGATCTGGTCAGCAAGTTCACGGGCTTTGAACCAGAGATTAGGTTTGAATTTAGCACCTGTCTCCTAGTGGCTGTGGAAACTTGAGAAGGCCATATAACCTCACTGACTCTTGTTTCCTCAGCAGTAAAATGGGTATAATATTGCATCCTTCACAAGAATTATAAAATATCATATCTAATGTGCATCAGCTATAAAGGAAGTAAAATGCAAAGCACAGATGGGAAAAAAATATTTGCAACTCATGTGTTTAATAAGGGTCTAGATCCCAGAATATGTAATAACTTTTAAAACTCTGCAATAAAAAGACAAGCTGTCCAATTAAAATTGGGCGAAGGATTTGAATAGAAACTTCTCCAGTGATGATGCACAAATGGTCAATAGGCACATGCAAAGATCCTCAACATCATTCGTAATTAGGGAACTGGGCGAGGGCTGGTGCGGCCGTTTTCTGTGAGCCCGCAACTAAAAACCACCTCTTCAAGCCCACAAGGATGACTATAATCAAACTAAAATGAAGAAAACAAGTGTTGTCAAAGATGTTGGGAAATTGGAAGCCTCCTACATTACTACTGGGAACATGAAATGATGTGGCTACTGTCAAAAATAGTCTGGCCCTTCTTCACAGAGTTAACATAGAGTTACATATGACTCAGTAATTCCACTTCTAGGTATACGCAAGAGAAATGAAAACATGCTGTTCACACAAAAACTTGTACATGATTGTTTATTGCACCAGTATTCACAATAGCCAAAACTAGAAACAACACAAATGTCTATCAACTGATGAATGGATAACCAAATGTGGTATATTTGTATACTGGAATATTATTCAGCCATGAAAAGAAATAAAGTACTGACATATGCTACAGCATGGCTGAACCTTGAAAACACTATGCTAAGTGAAAGAAGCCAGACACAAAAGACAATATATGATATAATTCCATTTATATATTTAGATATTAAAATATCCAGAACAGATATAAAATACACATAGAAAGCAGATTAGTGACTCTAATCTGCTGGGGGAGGGGAAACTGAGAGTGACTATTATAGGTACAAAGTGTCTTTTTGGGGTGATAAAAATTGATAGCAGAATTCTAATTTGGATCCTCTGGATTAGACAGTGGTGATAGATGCATAGCCTTGTAAATGTACTAAAATCACTAAATTGTATAATTTTAAATAGAGAATCTTACAGTATGAATTATATCTCAAAATATAAAAATAAAACAGGGGAGAAAAGTATGTCAGAGAGTGCCTATCTTACAGACGTTAAGTAATTTGCTAAGCTTCCCTCTGCCCCCATTAAAAATGGTGACGCTAGGATCAGAATCAAATCATTCTGCTACAAAGATGGTGCTTTTCAGGGGGAGGCTATAGAGCTCAGTGGTATTGCAGCTGCTTAGCATGCGCGAGGTCCTGGTTCAATCTCCAGTACCTTCATCAAAAAACAAAACAAACAAACAAACAGAAAAACAAAGAGATGGTGATTTTCACCACCCCACCAATACTGCCTCTCACATGTGCAGAAGCAGAGGTCTACTGGAAAACAGAAATAGTGAAACAAGCCTTTCTAATGATTCTGCCAATTTGACTAAAATGTTTCTAGCTCAATCATATGATCAGTTAATGGTGATTACAGAGAAAATGTCATTCATATCTTCTGTTCAACTAAATAAATCTGTTGAGACTGTATTAATAAATCATGCCAAAGGTACAAAAGATTATACACAGGTAACTTAGAAGAGGGAGTAAAAGAATTAGAAAAGGTGTGGGGGACAGTGATACTGTTTTTGCCTAAACAGAACATGGTAAACATGGCTGCTGCCAAAGAGACCATGAAAGGAGTTATTAAAATCAAATTAAACTTGAGGGAAAATTGGCTTGACAAACAACTCTTCAGCTAGCGACTATGTATTAAAGCAAGGATTAAAGAGCAATAGCAAATATTTCTGGAGTGCCAGCCATGATGTGATGAATCAGATACACATGGCTTCACAACCCTCCTCTGCGGTTTTCTCAGCCAAGTAACCTTGACCAAGTTACTTAATTTCTCCAATCATCTTTTTCTCTCTTGTGTAAAATACAAACAACAAAAAACTCGTCTAAGGTTATTATCGTTACATGAAGAGCAGCAAATACGTACATTAAATGGTAGCTCCAATAATCAGTTAGCACACAGGCCAGAAATGGTACTCAACATTTGGGTGGGGGTCAAATGGTAGCACCCACTTCTGGAGGGAGAGCACAGTTTCAGTTTCCCTACGTCCAACTCAAACCCTGAATATAGATAGATCGTCCCCTAAATCCTCTATCAATCAGGAATTTTTTAATTCATAATTTTAAAAGGTCACAAAGAAGCGTCTTTATTTCCCCTTTGTGGAAAATACATAATAATGCACAGAAAGATGAGATTTCCTTTAAAAATGCCAAACTAAGCTGATGTAGCAAATCCCCTCTTTCCACCTCAAATAACTAGAAATATTTTTAAAAATTTCTCTTTTGTGAAGGTTCCAGTCTCAGTTTTAAAAAGGGATTTAACAAATGTTCAAAGAACATTTAAATTATGATTAATGTAAAATACTTCAAAGATTAGAAAAAGACAGCTACCCCACTGACTTTATAAGGCACATGCTTTTCATACTAAAATAAGAAAAGGCTAGTAGTAGAGAATTGTTGATCAACCTAATTTATAAATGGATATACATAAAATACTCATTAGTTGAATGCAGCAGTATTTTAAATGTAATAAATCATGTCCAAGTGTGCTTTATTCCAAGAATGCAAGATTATTTCAAAATCAGAATATCTAAAAAAATTAACACACTAACAGACTAATGTGGGGAAACACATGGTCACCTCAATGCATGCATAAAAAGCAGTAGATAACATTTCATGCATTTTCCTAATATGAGTAGCAAAAAAATTCATATTTTAAAAAAAGGTATAAAAACCTTTCAAAAACCTAAAGCAAATATAATACTTAATGATGAAACTTCAGAAGCATTCCCACTAAATTCAGGAACAAGATAAAGATTCTCACTGCAACGTCTATGATTATTTTAATGAAGATCTTAGCCAATGAAGTAAGACAGGGAAAAACAACTAGTATAAGAATCAAAAATTTTTGTTACTTGCTAATGATTCCTCTATGTAGAAAACTAAATTAAAAGAAAAAATTCAAACTGCCATAACTTATAAGATAATTCAGCAGGGTTATTAGATATAAACATCAACTATAGAAATCAATAACTATTTATGTATTATCAGTAGTCAATCAATGAATATAAGGGGAAAACTGTCACCATCCACAACAGTTGATAAAAATTAAAAACTACATCTAATAAAAGAAGTTTACTACCTCAATGAGAAAATATTTAAATGTTATTGAAGGTCACAAAAAAAGATCTGAATAAATGGAGAAATAATCAGGTCTGTGGATGACTAAATAACTTAGATATGAAGATTTTCTCTGAATTAACCTATAACATTAAAGACCGTTATAATTAAAACCAAACAGAATTCCTATAAGAAATAACATGAGGAGTATGGCATTAGCATTTGGATAGACAAATAGATCAATAAATAGCATAGAGAACCTAGAAACAGACAAAAGCATTGGCAAGTTAGAATATTAGAAACATAGTATCACAAATTTGAAGAAAAAGCAAGATTATTTAATGTATGTTATTTCCATTTGGAGAAAAATAAAATTAAGCCTTTATTCCACACTCTACACAGAGATTCCTGACGAAGTTGAAACCTAAACGTTAAGGACAAATTTTAGATTTATTTGGAGAAATATAGTAGGAAATCTTCTTGACACTAGAATTGGAAAGAATTTGTTTAAACAAGACCAAAAAAAAGCACAGTGAATAAAGAAAACAATTGTTAGGTTTAACCATGTTAAAATTTAAACGTCATGGGTGATAAAAGTACTATAAACTAATTTAAAAGATAAGCAGCTAAGTAGGAGGACTCACAATGCAGAATAAGGATTAGAGAAAAGATTTATATGAATGGCTACAAGTGATTAAGGGACAGAAAATAAAACAGAAAAAGGAGCAAAGGAAATAAAGAGGAAATCAAGCCAAGAAACAACCATAAGAAAAACCGTAAGAGGAAATTAAGGTCATGTGCCACCATTTCACATCCATCAGATGAATAAAAATAAAAAAGTCTAATACCAAATGCTGGTAAGGACATGAGAAAACAAACAGGATGATATATTATTATAATTACTTTAGATACCAATTTGGTGATACCTAGTGAATTTAAAAATGGGTATATCTATACCAAGTGCAATTCGGCAAGGAGCAAAAGTAATGAGAAAACTTGATGTTTGTGAGATACACTCAGCAGTTCGGTCTCCAGGTGTAGTCCACAGGGAAACACCTGCCCATGTGGACCAGATACTGCATGCAAGATCATTTGTTGAAGCAAAATTTGTAATGGGGGGGGGCTTTTAAAAACTTAAATGTTCACTAACAGAAAAATTGATAAATGACTAATAAATTTAGTACCTCCATAGGTGGAATACCATATAGAAATTCTGCAGTGCTCTAGTCTAAATGAAGCAACCAGATCTATAGGTGCATAGGTTTCAAAACCATAATGTTAAAGCAAAAGAACGAATTGCAGAATGATATGCACAGTATGTTAGAGATTGTACAAATTAAAATACCACATAATATTTATTGGCAATATAAATGTATATAGCCAAAAAATGGGTAGGAAGACATTCCAATACTGCCTCTGGGGATAATAGAAGAAATACACTGAGAATATATTCATTGGACCCAAAAGAAGAAGAGAGAGAAGCTGAAACAGAAGAAATATTTAGATAGATGATGGCTAAGAAGTTTCCAAAACTGAAGAAAGACATTAATTTACAGATTTAAGAGACCCAATGAACTTCTGCTTGGGCTACAGAGAGTTGCAAAAATGATTACAACAACATATAACACAACATACAAGTCAGAAAAATTCCAAGTTCATGACTTTTCCTGAACCTATCAGAAAGCTGGAGACACAGGGCAACAAGTCTGAAAACTAAGGAGAGACAGGATTTGCAGAAGAGGACAGGATGTGAGCAGCTGCTTACCTGGAACAAAGGCAGACACTGGTAAGAAGAATTCAGCTGGAACTGTTCATGAGTCAGTAAGGCCAAGTGTGGGCTGGTGAGAATACGCAGAGCCCCTTGGAGCTATAAATACAGGGTGTGTTTATGTGACCCGGTTGTGGTTTCTTCTCCACAGACCTCACTACAAACATGCCAAAATGACGTGAGAACCCTGAGAGGCTGTTCCTCCTGGTGCAGATGTGGGGAAGGGGAACAGCAGCTACCTCTCAAGGGCACAAAATCTACCCAAGTCCTTCATTTCTCCCCTACAAAACTGGGCCAGGGGTGACAAACAATGTTGTCCCACCAGTACTCAAGTGAAACCCCACTAGAAATGAGGGAAGGGAACAAAAAATTCCTCTACTCCTAGGGAGAGGCAGGAATACAGATGAGCTCAGAACCACAGCTGGGAAAGAGGCAGGAGCTCTGAGAGGGCCACTGCCATAAGACCCACAAGCACAATACACCTGTGAAAGATGGAGGTGTATTCAGTACCCAGGACGCCCCTCACCCAGCCTTCACCAACAAGCATCCAGTAACCAGCAATAACAGAAACTTCTGGAAGAGGGAGGGAGAGGATCAAAAGGGGTGAAAGATTTGAGAGAAACCTACCTTAAGGTAAAGTGCAAAAGAACACTTAAAGTTGATGGTGGAGCTGACCTTGAGGAAAACCATCTAGCAAACTATCTCCCAACCTCAACACAAGGTACAACTATAGGAGTGTAAAACCTGGTATACAGAGAGCAACTACAGCAACTACAAATCCCAAACTGAGGTCATCTCCTCACTAGACTCGCTCAATATCCTACAGCAAAGGCAAAGATTTAACTCACAAGGGACATTTACCTAAAATGGCCCCCAAATATACCAGATAAAAATCAGTATCATTACAAAGAGAAATAGACCAATTAACAAGCAGAGCAGATTTAAATACACCTCTTTCAGTAACTGACAGAACAAACACACAAAACATCAGTGAAGACATGGAAAATTTGAACAATGCAAATAGTGATCACGGTATAAAGAATATACACAAAATACTGTGCCCAGTGACTGCAGAATACACATTCTTTTCAAGCACACGTGAAATATTTATGACTATGTTCTGGCCCTAAAGATGGTACAAATACCAAGAAATCATAAATACAAAGTTTCTTACTCTAGTGCAATTAAAAAATGAAAGTAATTAGAAAATTCCATGTTTGTACATTAAGAAATGCACTTTAAAGAACATATGAATTAAAAACATTGAAATATAAATTATAAACTATCTTAATGGAATGCTAATTAAAATGCCACTTACCAAAATTTGAAGTTCAGCCAAAGCTGTATTTAGAGCGAAAATTATAGCTTATATACATTTATTACAAAAAGGAGACTACAAATTAATGAGTTAAGCACCCATTTCAAGAGGTTATATGAAGAACAAATAAACCCAAAAGAAATAGAAGGAAAAAATTGAATAAAAGCAAAAATCAATGAAATAAATATTCAGTAAAGCAGATCAGCAAAGCCAATATTATTCTTTTGAAAAAAGTAATAAAACTGATAAGTCTCTAGTGAGATGATTAAGGCAAAAAAGGAGAAAGAACAAATGAATAATACCAGGAATATCACTATGGATCTGACAGCAATTAAAAAGACAACAAGAGGCTATTATGAACAACTTTAAGACAGTGAATTTGAAAACTGTGGTGCAATGGATAAATTCCTAGAAAAATACAAGTTAAGAATACTGAATCTAAAACAAATAGAAAACCTGAATCATTCTAAGACTATAAAAAAAACTGAATTCATAATCTAAAAACCTCCCACAAAGACTTCTACCAAACATTTAAGGAAATTACTAATCTGTCACCAACTGCTCCAAAATACAGAAAAAGAAGGAAAATCCCCAAATTCATTTGACTGTATCTTGATAAAAAAAAAAAACTCTGCCTATGACAATATGAGAAAAAAATTACGTGAATTTTACTCATAAATATAAAAACTTTTTAAATTCACATATTTAACAATGTATAAAAGGATAAAAATTATAACCAATTTGAGGTTTATTCCAGTAACACAATTGAGTTTATGTTTTTACTATCCAATTTTAATTTTGATAAATATACTATAGTTTTATAAAATATTAATGTTACAAAAAGCTGGTGAAGGCATATGGAAACACTTTGTACCATCTTTTCAACTTTTCTGTAAATCTAAAATTATTCTAAAGTACAAAGTAAAAAGAAAATCAGTATACTTCACTACATTAAACAATGGAGAAAAATATGTGAGTATTTTAGTAGTTGTGGAAATGCTATTGAACGAAATTCAAAATCCAGTCATGATTTTAAAAAAACTCTTAACAATCTAGAATAGAAATGTAACTTCCTTTTTCTAATAAAGACTGTCTTTATAAAGTCTAATAGCAACTGAAAAGTAAAATATTGGAACTCTCCCTTTAAGATTGGGAGAAAGGCGAGGTTGCCCAGTGTCACCCTACTATTCCATATTGTACAGATTTGTCCTAGCTAATACAGTAACACAAGTAAGAAATACTAACCATGGAGAGACTGAAAAGGAGGAAACAAAACTGTCATTATTCATGAGTGATAGGATTGCATATATAAAAAATCTAAATTATCTATAAATAAATTAATACAACATACCAGTGAGTTTTGCAATATTACTAACATTAAAATCCATTTCTTTTCTATATACTAGGAACAAAGTTAGAAAATGAAAAAGTAAACACCAAGAAATATATCTAACAAAAGATGCACAAGACTTGTCTGCAGAGAAGGTAAAGAACATTATTTAAAGCAATAACAGGAAGATAAACTATGTTCATGGAAGTCTCAATGCTGTAACAATGGTAATTCTCACTGAACTAATGTATAAATTCAAAGTAATTTCAATCAAAATCCCAAAAGCTTTGTGGTGGGATTTGAAAAACTGGTTTTAAAATGTGTGTAGAAATGCAGAGAACCGAGATAAGCCAAAACATTCTTGAAGAACAAGGTGAGAGAACTTGCTTCACAGAGTATAATTCACAAATTAGTAGAAAGCTACAACTTTAAATAAACTGTGGTATTGGTTCAAACATAGATAGATCAATGGATTAGAATAAAGAGCCTCTTGTGAACCACATCAAGATCTTCTCGATGCTACTTTTAACTCCAGCCTGCTACCACAACAGCAAGTTAGTCTTGACCAGCATCTCACATGTACAACCACACGGCACCTTGTTTTAACCCACATTGCATACCTTTTCGCCCTAGAACTTCTCTAATGCCAAGGCACACAGCACTCACAAACATACAACCTGGAGGGGAATGAACACCCATGAAGCCAGCCTGGGTCAACGGAGAACCCAAGAGAGACTTGTTTCTTCCTTTTGTTCCCAGACAGGTGAGTTGCATTTGTAAGGCTTCTTTAAAAAGACTGAGCACCAGTGACCTATAGCAGTGGCCAGTTTGGTTACACATCCTCGTATTGGCTTTCTTTGTTTTGTTTCAGTTCCCCTGTCTTGTACTTCTGCTACCTGGGGTTCCCAAATAAACCACTTCAATGGAAATCTTGCTTCAGGGCTCTGCTTTCAGGAAAACCCAGATAAAGACAGTTGCACTGCTGAATAATAGGGTAAGGTTGGCTTTTGCAATATATGGTGCTGGCACAACTGGATATCCATATAGAAATAATAAAATTTGACCCCAACTTATACCTTATTTTACAAAGTCAATTTTAGGTGGATTGTAAATCTAAATGTGAGAGGCAAAACAATAAAACCTGGAGAAGATAGTGTGGGAGGATATTTTCATGACTTCAGGTAGGAGAACACTTTTAAAAAGAACACATCACTATCATAAAATAAAAGTTTGATAAATTTGACTACATCAAAATTAAGGACATCTGTTCATCAGAAGACATCACTGAAAGAAGGAAAAGACAATGCACAGAGTAAGAGAAGGTGCGTGCAACACATATAACCAATAAAGGGCTTGTGTCCAGAATATAAAATCAAGTCCTATAAATCAGTAAGAAAAAGACAGAAAATCTAGTAGCAAAGTCAGCAAGAGAGTTGAAGTCACTTTACCAAAGAAGACATCCAAATGGCTAGCAGACATAGGAAGATGAGCTTATTAACCATCATGGGAATACAAAGTAAAACCGCAAAATGATATTACTCTACATACCCACCAAACTAGCCAAGAAAACCAAAATTAACTGACAATTTCAACCATTACCAAGGATGTGAAACAAAGGGAACTCTCAAAATTCTGCTGCTGGGAGTGTAAATTAACACCACCACTTAGGAAAATTAAGCAATATCTACTTAAAGTGAACACATGTATTACTGATGACTTGGTAATTCCACACCTAGAAGTATGTCCATCAGAAATACATATTTATGTGCACAAAAGGAAATGGACAAGAATGTTCACAGCAGCATCTGTCTCATGGGCCAAAACCCCAAAGTTTATCAACAACAGACTGAACAAATCCATGACAGTGTATTCACACAACAGAGAACAGCAGTGAAAAGGAAGTAACTACAGCTGTAATGACTGTCACAGATGCGATGTCATAAAAGAACTCAGACACCAGCGTCCGTTAGGATTTGGCTATTCAAAATTCCAAAACAGCCCTGACCATAGTGTTTACAGATACATACTTCAGTGCTAAAATATAAAGAAAAGAAAGCGACTATCGTAAAGCCAGAATAATGGTTACCTTTAACGGGAGGGAGAGAGTTGGTGCTGAGACCAGTCATTTGGGAGGTTCATTGGTGCTGGCAGTGCTGTTTCTTGTTCTGG